>NW_022589740.1:16590463-17189571 GCF_004348235.1 Phoca vitulina | reverse complement strand
GGGGGGGGGGGGGCACACTCCAGGAGCCATTGTTTCGAGAGCATCACCCCTGACGGCCACAGTATTAACTCCTCCTCAGTGTTCCGTGTCACTTTCCCCACTGGGAAAATGAAGATGACCTCACCTCTGCCTTGCCATCAAAGCACTAACGGGGGTCTGAGTCCAATTCTTTCCACTCCTTAGAGAAAGTATAAATTGTTAATACAAGGCCAGGGGTATGATTGAAAATATGAAACTGCAAGGTTTCCTCATCAGATATTGAGCTACCTGAGCCGCAGTGCTGTGTTTGGAAGGACGAAGAACAAGGGAGGGGTGCCTGGGTGGTTCAGTCGGCTAAGCCTCCGACTCTTGATTTTGGCTCAGGTCATGATCTCAGAGTCATGAGATCGAGCCCCGCCTTGGGCTATGCGCTGGGCATGGAGCCTGCTTAAGATTTCTCTCTCTCCCTCTGTGCCTCCTCCCGCCCATCTCTCTCTCTCTCTTTAAAAAAAAAAAAAGTGACAGAGCCAGGTGCAAGGAGCCTTCTCACAACTCCCTGGTGAGGACACATGCAGCCCCGGGAAGGGGGAATAAGTTCACATTGCAGCGAGGGCCGGAACAGGCGATGGTTGGATTCCTGCCGGCGGAGGAGGGTGTGAGGGCCCGGAGCAGCGCACGTCGTCCGGCGGGTGTGGGGCTCCGGGGCCTCGCAGGGCAGCGCGGGCTGGCAGACCACAGCGGCCGGGGTTCTTCTGCGCCCTCTCCTTGTGCCTCTGAGCTGGGTCCGGGCACCGCGGACCCCGGGGATCCGTGGCAGTGAGGGCGGGACAGGGTGGACACATGTTTTCTTCTGCGTGTGTACAAACGAGAGCATTCTTCCCGTGAGAGGAGGACACTGTCCAGTTACGTAAAAACCTGGACCGTGCCTGACCACTGTGGAGCAGGCAAACCAACCCTGTCCCCTTTTTAAAGTTCTGGCTCTTTCTCCTTCCACAGTGTGAACTCCTGCTTCTATGTCGGCACTGGGGCCCCATTACAAATAATCTTCAGCAAAATCTCATTTTCCATATCCTATTGACTCTGGCACCTGCTCTGTTTACTTAAGCACTCAGTTGATAAGAACAGGAATCTTTGCTGATTTTCACCCAGAGCTAGAAGAGAAAGCCTCTTAAGCCAAAAAAAATAACCTTCCCCCAGAAACAATACGTTGAAGGGGAGATGCCAGTTGAGTTAGAGGGGTGTGCGTTGCATGGAGCTGAAAAGTCACAGAGTGGAGAATAAGTATAACAAGCTCCCCGCTAGATGCTTCTATCAGCATTTGTAATAACCTCCCCGGTGGGATGGGACTGCGAGGGTGGTTATCAAGTTGGAGACTGACAGGAGGGACCACACAGGAACATAGTTACTACAGCAAGAGGTACATAATAAAAGCTTGGAGGTCAAAACAAAAGCAGAACAATTAGAACAATGATGTTAAGATTGGCTTGATGTCCTCTACCTGTCCCACTGAATTTGGGTCCTTTACAGTGACCCCTGTAAGGATAACAATGACCTAAGTCCAGTCCACCTTCTTAGGGATCCACAGATCTTGGCTCCCCATACAAAAAGACCCAGCGTACTCAAGTAATGATACACATCAGAAGACTTATTGAGCAATTAAAATTATGGGGTCGGGGGGAGGGGGCATGACCTACACAATATGCATCCTGTTTTGAGGGAGGTTTTATTATAGAAACTTTTTGTTAATCACTGAGGGAAAACCAGGTCTAATGTCTGAAAACCTGAGTCTCTGAATCTTTACCTCTCAGATTTTAGGCAAGGCGTACAACTTTGCTCCCCTTTCCCCATCTTAGAAATGCCCTTGTTGGGTGAAATAAATGTGTATGTGTGCATTCCCAAACACCCCACATACTGGTTTGCGTGGAATGAAGGGCTATGAATTGACACAGACCTATGAAGGTCTAGGAAAAGGTGACATCTTCTGTTTTTTTCTTGTAAACATTCATTGATCATTACAAGATGCTGAGCACTTTTGTTGGGAGCGATGGGGGGGCGGGGTGGGGAGAAAGCAAAGGTGGTGGTCTCTGTTGCTGGGGCACGCCTAGACCCTGTGTGCCACAGACAGGGGGATGAAGATGCACATTTGCTCCGAGGGTAAAGAAGACTGACTGCCTAAAAATGGCCATGGAGAGGGTCAGGAAAGGCTTCAGAGTAAAGGAGGCCTTAGAGTTGGATCATGAAGGACAAGTCACAGTTTTGAAGAATGGACCAGTGGCATACAAGGCAGAGAGAACCTGGAGAGAGGGAGAGAAAGCGTGGCGGTATTAGGCTGTCCAGGCTTGGGGAACTGAAAGGGGGCCCTCTTGGCCAAGATTAAAGGTGCAGAGTGGGAGGGGAGGAGACCAGGAAGTTGTATGGGTTTCATATTGGAAATCCTTTGTCCTGTAGAAAGTGGGAAGCCACTGGGGGATTGTAAGCCGGTGAGCAATGTGATTGGGTTTGTGTTCAGGAAGAAGTCCTCTGGTAGCAGTTTGGGGAAACGGATTCAGAAGAGAGCTTCCTGAATACAGGAAGGTGGGTTTAGGAGCTGTTGCTGTGGTCCAAGTAGGAGAGAATGAGGTCCAGACCCAAGGCAGTGGAAGTGGAGATTGGAGAGGTGGGAAACACTTTTGAGAGATGGGTAAGAGTAGACTGAATAATACTTCATGACTAATTGGAAGTAGGGGATGCAGGAGGTAGGGAGGGGTCCAGATTGTCCAGTTTCTGGCGGAGGTGACTCAGTAAATGGGGCGCCATTAACTCTGACAGACAAACAAAAGGAAGACCAGCTTTGGGGGGAAGCAGACGAGGGGTGTGTCTGGAATATCTTGGGATAGAACGTGCCTGCAGACATCAGGTAGAGTGTCCAGCAGACATTTGGAAGTACAGACCTGGGACTCACTCAGGTGACAAGCTTCACTGCCAGGTTAGGAGCTACTAGTGTTATAAAAAAGGAGAAAGTAGTATCAGAAAATCACAGAAGAACAGTCTCAGACAGAGTGGTAAGTAGGAGCACATACTAAAAAAAAGACATGGGAAGACCTGGAAAGGGCCCAGTGGATATCTGCCATCTTGCCCAGCACAGTTTCAGTGGAGGTAAATCATAAGAGGGTGGGAACGAAGGGGCCAGGGCAACGGGTTGAAGAGCCAGTACGGAGGACCGTTGGCCGGGAGAGGAAACAGAAAGAACTGGCAGGTAGGGAATCCATGGGGTCACAGTAAACTAAGATTTACTGTAGACTCTCCCTGGCTACTGATTGAGCTCCCACCCCAATATCAAGGCTTTGCCTGTAACTTAAGCATGTAAAATCTTCCGTAAGAGATGATCCATTATTTCTAAATAATTCTGCTTTTTTAAAAATAGTTTCAGGATGCTTGTTTTGGGAGTCAGGTTTTAATTCACCCATCCGTGCAAGGAGATACAATGTTCCTTTCTGGAAAGCCCTTGGGAGTCATCAGTCATCCTCTCCTACAGTTAAATAAGTGATGTCCTTTGCTGTCAGCTCGAGTCAGGGGGTGCTATCCTGTGACTCACGCGTTCTCATTCATAGCATGTTGAGCAACGCACTTGGTACGAGTGCCTAATAAAGCCTGCTGAGGATGTTGTCACTGAGCACACATTTTCCTCAATGGGACTGGATTTCTGTCACCACACATTCTTCTTCATGCCACGCTCTGAGGCACTTCTCAATGAAACATTTGTCCTTTTTCCCCTTTATTATGTCTAGAATGGCGTGTTCTCTAACATATCACTGCATTTCCCTGCTGGATATTTCTCTCTGGTTCTGAGTTGGATGTTTAATGTTACCAGTATTCTTTCCTTTTTCTTTTTCCCCAACAAAGACGTCCTTGCAAGGCCTTCCATCCCCGGTGCCCCTCTCGGCTGCCTTGGGGCGGGGGGTGTGCAAAAGCCGGCCCCGGTGCAGCTTCTCATGTGGACCTTGGCTCCACTGAGGGGCCAGCGCCACAGCCCTCGGGAGGGCAGAGGCTCAGCTCCTTGGACAGGCTGCCTTTGTGCCCACCACACCGATTAACTGTCATCTCAGAAGGGCCCTGGCCCAGCCGACTCTGGAAGAGGTATCGGGCTGCCAGCTCTTCTTCAGTTGGCCAGGAATCCCATTCCCAGCAGCCTGTCAGGGGAAACAAGCCAGTGTGGGGTTTGATTCTCTGCCTCAGAGAAGCACCTCAAGAGAGTGGCACCACAACACTCCAGCCCAGTGACCAGAAGGTGTGTGAGGGAGGTGGGAATTGAGGCACACGAAAGTGTGTGATCTGCTTGGGGAATGCAAGTTGTCCTGTTAAAGCGGGCCTGTGGTCCTTTGTCACTGAGCACCCAGGTGAACTCACATTCTTGGTTCCTTCCTTGACTTTGAACCTGAACGGAGAGGAAGACCGGAGCTAGTATAAGGAACGCTGTTTCCGGAGGGCTTGCTGGACACGTCCAAGAAAGAGCTGCGATTAGATTCTGGCGGTGGCTTCGCAGTGGCCCCGAGGACGCGGGGGCGGGGGCGGCTCTTCTCATTGCCCCCACTGGAGAAAGTAGAGCAAGAAATCACACGGGGAGTTCGCGTGAGGCTCAGCATAGCGGGCCCTCCGTCTGGGACGTCCAACTTAGGGACGTCGCCTCGTGTCAAACGGCGTGGGTTCGAAGCGCCAGGACCTGAAATGGGCAGACCTTTTTCTAGGCCCAGGGCAGCTCCTGGCACGTGCGGCACCTTGGGGCAAATGCAAGCGGGCGTCCAGCTGCAGAAGGACGCTTCCTCCTGGCCGGACGAGGTGCCCAGCTTGGGGAGCAGAACGCCGAGCGGCGCTCAGGCCGCAGCCGACCCCACCGCGTGCGCCTCGGCACAAGGCACCGAGCGCAGCACCGCGCGCGGGGGACCGAGACCGGCGGCCGCCTTGACAAGGGACCGGTTATCCGCGGTCCTTCGCAGCCAGCGGCGCAAAATCTCTATCTCCCACCATCTTCATTCCCAGCCCGAAAACAAAAAAGTTCATCCGCTGGAGAGTTCTGAGTGCCCCACCTTAACAATGTTCTTCAGGAACTCCCATTTTTAAAATCTTTTTCTTTTTTCCCCTCGCTGGAAATTATACTGCCCGCCCTTCCTTTCTGATATGTGCTGTAGCAAGTGGTAGGGCCACAGTCTGCCCACAGGACGTGGTCTTTAAAGGACTCATTTCCTCTTGCATCTCCTCCAGGCCATTCCCGGCGTGTTTTTCGTGGCACTGGCAACAGGAAGGAGCACTGAATAGCAGCGTTGAAAAGGCACTTTGTTGTTGATGTTATTACTCTGGGTTTGTCTCTGCCTAATAATTAGCGTTTCCGGCTTTCTGAATTTATTTGCCAAAATATTTGCAGGACTTTCGTGAACAAATAAGGGATGTTTCTAGACATGACTGACCACTGCCTTGCAGGCTGAGCTAACTCCTGGCAGTCTTGAGTTTCAGGGCATGGATTTGCTCAGGGAAGGATTATTCCTAGTAAGGGAAAAACCTCCTCAGTCCCTAGCCGGCCTCGGTGGTGTCTCAGCCACCACGGTTCCAGGCAGGTTGAAGAAGTTCAGTGTTCCTTACAGTCGGGGGCAGGTCCTTGCCAAGGAGTGGGGAGCCCGTGGGTGGTAGTAACAGAAGCGCCGCCTGAATCCCATCCTAGCCAAGTTCCTGAGCCTCTGTCTTCTCTTCTGTACTGTACTCTTTGCCCCGTCCAGCTCACCAAACTGTGGCTGAGGAGTACGTGAAAGAAAATGTATGTAAAAGTGCTTTGCTCACTGTAAAGCATTATAAAATGTTATTTATATTAGGCTCTAAGGATCCTGTTGTCCACGGGAGAATTCAGCAAGGCAAGAGCCTGTTCCTTGTATTTAGGTTAAAAGGGACATGTGCTTTACTCTGCTGCGTTTCTCCTCACATAAAGGAGAAAATAAGGTGATAAATGGTCCAAGCATCTCCCTGCGCCTTAGATGACTTACTTGCCCTTCTAACGACGTTGTCTCTGACCGCCTCATCCTTTGGAAGAGCTCTTCTTGGCCCCCCCAGGGTTGCCCGAGTCCCTTTGGAACCATTGCACACCTATAAGGACCCCCACTTCCCATTTTTTTTTTCCCCTTTGTCATATTCCGCTCTCTCTCAACCAGCTTGTTTTTCCAAATGGGCAAAAACAACTCCAATTCCTGCACATCTGCAGGTGAATTAAGTAGATGGAGCAGTGGGCGGGGGAGGGGGTGGGGAGGTGACAAGATGGCAGCAGATTGGCGAGCACATGTCCACGTCCACTGGGAAGTCGGAAGGCGGCGGCTGCACCTCAGCTTTGGGCAGCTCCTGCTTTGTGGGGTTGCAGGCCCTGATTTGCCACACATCTCCTGACTTTTCAAGAGAAGGCAGAAATTAGGAGTTTTATGTGACATTTTCCCATTTTTAAGTTTGGGAGGTACTCCACTATGTTTCTGATAACAGTAGGCAGATCGACAGAGTGTGGACGGACGTCACGCCCGCGGGCTGTGTTTCACTGGCGAATTCCTGGCCTCTGAGCACATGTGATGTGTGCCTCATTGCCTAAAAGATTACATTGACACAGCGTTCAGCTGGTGCATGGGCCTCCTTTCTTGCCCCTGCCTGTCCATAGTTCCACTGAGCCACATTTCTCTTTGATCTGCTGGAACAGAGCTCCCACTGCAGTGGACGGTGGGTGACATTCTTTTGGGATCTTCTTGTTGACAGTAGCTTCTAGACCCTTCTGCTCTCAGATCCCCCTGTGCTTGACCCTCCAAGGTACTACTCTTTTGAGTAGGGTGATGTCTGACATCTTTCACTGTTGATCCGTTATAGAATGGTTAAAACTTGTGAGCAGTAAGCTCATTTGCTTCCTTCAGTGTTTCTGGACAAGTAGATGCTCTTTCTGATTATAAAGGGATGGGAGGGAAGGGCTGACACAAGCCGTAATTATGTGGTGATCTTGGAATTATTTTCCTTCAGTGACTTTGGGGGAGGAGGGGTTCATGTGAGGACACACAACCCTGCTCAGATGAAACAACTTTGTACAATAATGTACAGTAGGTTTTCTAATACTTTCTGTTTATTTACCAATTTGACCTACATCTCTTCTTGAGGCCAGATGGATTGTAAGGTATCTCCACGATTCCCTCTCAAGTTTATAATGAAATAATACACTGAAAACGCTCACCACCAGAGAATTTTGTTTAAGAAAGGAAGGCCTGGCTTCAGCTTAGATTCCACAACTGTTTCTGACATTCGCCACCTGCTTCTTACAAGAAGAGGTAGACACGGCTGGGGGAAAGTGAACTGCAATACCATTCTGGATTTTCCGACAAGTCGAACCGAGAACTAATGCAAAAATGAATTATTTAAAAATCTTTAGTTTTTTAACTTTATAATTCCCAACCAGTCAGTCTTGAAATGCTAAAAATTAACTGCATGTTGGAGTAACACTGCGCAGTTTGGAAACTCTTTCATATGTAGTATCTCACTTAATCCCCCTAGTTTCATGATGAGGTGGGCCAAAGAGTTCTTAAAAAGATTTCTAATTTTATTTTGTACATTAAAAAAAGGCAGATTCAGCGGTATTAAAAGGCTTGCTCGAGGGGCACCTAGAGAGCAGGTGATATCTTGAAATTCAAACTCTCACCTTCTGTTTTTAATTTCTTCCTACAATTTGTGATATGCAGAATATTAGGGATGCATCCTACATCAACTTCAGCAGCTGAAACCCGTAATCTTCCCATGAGAATTGATTCTGATGGTTGGTCAGAATTTGTCAAGCATTTGTCTCTGGTTAAAACACGTACATCCCTGGGAAAATAATATAAAGAATAATATAAGTATCCTTTCAGTCAGTGGAACGGATTTTTTTTTTTTGGCCTTAGACTTTATCTTAATGGGGGAAGAGCAGATGGGGTAGTGGAGGAAGAAGATGAAGGGCACCCCTTCATTACCTCTTACAGTTTGCCTGGCTCTTATCCTCTTGCCCAGGAATGGAGTCGTTATTTAATTTGTTTTGTTTTGTTTGTTTGTTTATTTTAGAGCGAGAGAGCACGCACACGCAAAGCAGGGCTCGAAAGAGGGAGAGAGAGAATCTTAAGCAGGCTCCATGCATAGTACCTCTTGGGGAGCCTCACACAGGGGCCTTGATTTCAGGACCCTGAGATCATGACCTGAGCCGAAATCAAGAGTCAGACGCTTAACAGACTGCACCACCAGGCTCCCCTGGAGTCATTATTTTAGAGGTGAAGCTCTTGGTACTTTTCATTGTGTTCCGCCACGTGAACGCTTAAGGGGGCCAGTTGTACACAGTTAGCTGGTGGAGAACAAGGTGTCCCAGGAACCTGAGATGGGTCTTCTCCTTCATGCTTTTGGCATTGCCCTCATTGGAGTCGTGGGCCATGGCGCCTCTTGATAGTGAATATCTTTGCATTGAGGTTACCTGTAGAATTCTAGGAGCCTGGCAAAGGGTATCCATGTCTGTAGGAGCCTTGCAAAAGATGCCTGTACTCATCAGAGTATCCCAGGAGCATGAAGGCTGGCTCTGCTTGGTTGGGCCATATACCTGGAGGTCCTCACGGCAGCATTGGGGTCATCCTGCCAAGACCGAGAAAATCCCAAGGCTTAAGGGTCAGCAGCGTGTGGAGAACCAGGCAAATAGCTCAGTATTGCCAGCATCCCCAGCCTGAGAAAGCCTGCTCTTAAGCATGATGATGTAGGTCTTTCAACTTTTCTCTCTCCATAGGCAGTCTTCAACAAAACATCGCCAAAGCATAGCAAATAGAAGTCACAATTAAGAAAGATCTATTTTCTCCAAACAAGCTTTCTATCCCCAAATATTAATTGAATTCTTCCTACATTCCACCCAATGGCATGTCTAAACTGGTTTTGATGAAAACCGGATCCATTTGCTGAGCTGAGGAATGTTGTTCGTTGAGTCTGTGCCCTTCTGCTCACACTCTGATGTCGGGATTGATCAGGCCAGACACAGGGAAGTCATTCAATGGTTTCAGTCCAGCTTTGCTTGCCACGTTTAGAGCACCGCAGTCTGGGTTGTAGCTCCTGGCCCAGCTCAAGGTTAGCAGAAGATAGTGCCAGGCCTCCCTACGTACAGCTGAGGTTTGAACCGAGGGAAGCCAGGATAGGGGCCGGGGTTCTAGAGCTGCTTGTTGAATTGGAAGGACATCTGTCTGGGGGGGGGGAAAAGACAGTCAAGGAGTTCAACTTATTATCATTTTTTTGTGCCACAAAAGTCCCCTGAGGGGGATTTGATTTACTGAAGATGAAACTCCCAGGTCATTAAATGATTTCTATGCTATACACCTGCTGATGAGTAGAAAGACTATTTTCATTTAAGGGATTTTGCATGTATCTTGCAGAGCTTCCTGAATAACATAACCGTGAAGCCATGGTTTGGGGCAATAGTGGGCACTAACCAACCTTAAAACAGAGTAGAATTCCTTGACTCAGTGTCTTCTTGTTTTTTAAAAAATAAAATCTGCATGTTAAGGGTGGTGCCCTAGTCCGTCACTCACGTAATGAAGGTCATGCGCCAGAGGACTTTTTCCAGTGTCAAACTGTCTCTTTTAAAAAGCTGGCATGATTTATATGTGGTTTGTTTCACTGACTCATTTTATTTATGTGTTTATTAATTATTAATAATTGGGTACAGCCCTTGATAAATCTAAAACAAATAACAAATAATGATTATTGTAGATTCCTTTTAAGTAAAAATTCTAGAATGCAACTAAGTGAGAGGCAAGGAGGGAAAAAGAACATTGGAATAAAATGTAATGCCTACTCTAAGAAATATACCTGAAAGGAACATTTATACCAAATTGCAGTAATTTTGCCCAATTTATTATGTGAAAATTGCAGAATGATGATTGTTCCATTGCCAATCATTTCTCTGTGGCCATGCTGTTTTAAATATATGCTGAAAGCTTTGGGCTTTTTCCCTCCATTTGCCTTTGCAGGAAATGTCAATGCAAAATTTGACTCCAGCGTGAGATTCTGGATAATTTTTTATTTAAATGCTTCCAATGTCTATTTTTAATGCCAATCCCTCACAAAGCAGTTAAGAAAGGTTCTCTAATATATGTGTTACGCGTACAAAGATTTTTTTCTTCTGTGGGTCAGCATAAACTCCCATAGGGGGCAGAAAATATTTGTGTGTGTGTGCGTGCATGCTTCAATCCATTTTGGCAAGGCTGAGTTTTTTAAAAACACGAATGCATGAGGCATAATGTCTGGGAGTGCACGTGCAACAGGATGGGGCTCAGCAGTGACTGCAGATGGACTGAAACTCCTTCCACCCATGTACGATCCCGGGAGTATGGTGGATACTCCTTTTGTAGTGCTCAAAAGTACCATATCCACCTGCTTTCTCTGCCTGCCACCTTGCTCCCCTCTCTCTCTCCAGGGCTGTCCCTGAAGGTAAAGAAAGAGTCTGAATTGTGACCTTAAGTTCAGAGATACAGGATCTGCCACTGCCAGCTCAAGGTTCCTGAGCAAAGCCTCTCTCTGTCACCACACCCAAGACTGGCCCATGGACATGACCTAAACTCTGACATTAATAATGGAAGTCTGATTATTCACACCTTCGTTTTTGGGTTGTTTGTTTTAAAGTATTCAATTCAGACGTAAGACTCTCCATAACATGTATGTTATAAAAGGTGATAAAACACACATGTGTGTACCAAGCACCCAATCCAAGAATGAGAACAGATGATAACTTGTACGTACCTACATGCTAGTCCCATCATTTGTTTAAAGGAGGAAGGAAATGCTCTATTTAGAAGTACATGAATTCTTTTATATTCAGCAGACTGTGTACTCTTTTTTAAAATCATTATTCAGTCAACTATTTACTGAGTGTACTATGCATCCAAAACGGCAGAGGAAGAACTGTAACATTTTCTTTAAAAAAATGGAACATGTGCTTCTTGAGCATTTGCCGAGAAAAACTTCCAGGTTCCCAGACAGGAAAAATGAATTAAAGATGAATCACTGAGTCATTTGGAAAGGTTATACTCTCCAGTTGCTGGTGAAGAAAATAAAACAGACAGTCAAAAGTTGAACTTGGCCCTCTCAGAAATCTCATCCCAGTGTTAAAAAACAAAGCTCTCTGTCCTCATGAACGGAGCACAGGAATGCTGATGTATCAGGGAAGGCATCTTTGGGCTAATGTTCTAATTAAATACATAGTTCTGTGTTTTTGCTGATCTTACCTCATCACAAAGGGGAGGATAACACTCAGGTTTTTAACCCACTAAGTAAGGTAGGTTTTTGAATAGGAAAGTATGCCACATCGAAATCTTAATCAGATGCTTCTTCCAAGTCAAGTAGAGCCGGCTCTCACCATCAGAACAGTACGTCCCTGCCCTTCTGGATCTCTCCGGTTCGGGGAGCCTCACTGAGGTTGTGGCACAAGTGATGTTCCAGGCGAGGCAGCACGGGAGTCCCCTGCCATCGGGGTGGTCCTGGGATGATTTCAACAACTATGTGACAACACATGCCGGCAAGTGCGACATGACCTTTTCCAGGAAACCTATATTTATGTATTTATTTTTTTTAAGATTTTATTTATTTATTTGAGAGAGAGAGAGAGAGAGAGAGGGAGCACGAGCTGGGGGTGGAGGAAGGGCAGAGGGTGAGGGAGAAGCAGGCTCCTGGCTGAACAGGGAGCCTGATGCGGGGCTCGATCCCAGGACCCTGAGATCCTGACCTGAGCTGAAGATAGACGCTTAACCGACTGAGCCACCCAGGTGCCCCGGGAAACCTGTATTTAAAATAGAATCAAATGAGAAGTCCTAAGTGGAGTTTGGCCTGCCTGAGTATAAAGGCTATAATTTGGAACTATCAGATTCCTCACCCTTCTTTGTCTAGTATGCTCAGTCAGGACTTTGGATACCTTGTAACTCCTAGTCCTAATGGATAGAGTTGAGAGATGTAATGATTTACAGAGGGCAGATTTCAGTCCATTCAGAAGTGATTCTATTAATCTGTTAATTATTTTCATCCCCAATAAAGGGATTGCCTGAAGTAAATCAGTGTTTGAATGCCCTTCATCTCATTTTACTGTAAAAATCAAGACTCTTGATGAGGTCTTACAGTCTTGATCAATCAGGTCTGACTTCTAGATGGGGGTAACATATGGTTCAGAGAGAACTTTGATTATTCACCTGTTAGTAGCATAGTGCTGTCCAGCAGGAGGCCCAGGGAAGGAGGATGGAGAAAGAGCCTGAGAACCAGAAATGGAAGTTCTAGAGCAGCAAGGGAAGGAAAAGGGCAGTCTCCAACCCAGCCAGTATGAACCCCAAAGATGATTGTAAAGAGAGTGCCATTGAAATTCAGCCCATAGTCCACAAAGAGTCAGCTTTTAGAAATTAAAGCATTCTTTCACAGTTGGATTTTCTTCTCTGTAGAGTCATAAATGCCATCCAAAAATCATCTTCTCTTTAGAATTTCCATTAAAAAATCTCAGCTGTACCCCAGTAAAAATTGTCAGGGTTCTATTTTGAATGAGTACATTTATTTATATTAAATTGCATAAGCAATGCTGTTCTTTGTAGACAAATCAGAAAATGCTGCTAAACGTCAATTTAAAAATTAAAGTCACCCACTATTACACTGGGTATAATCACCCTTAATATTTTGCTCTGTTTCTCTTGGGGATTTATTCTATGCATAGAGATTTTTTAAAATAAAAATGCTGTTTTACTATTTTCCAGTCTACTTTTTAATTCCAGTACATATTTCTGGCATCTTCTCAGGCTCATTAATATATTTAGAAATCAGTTTGATACTTTTTGTAGAATGACAGTTTTATTTATTTTTTGAAAAAATGATACGCTGCCTTTTTTTTTTTTAGTCAGTCATTATGAAGAAACAACTTTACAAAGTCACTCAGTATCCCACCCCTAAGAAACAGTTGTTGTCAGCATCTGGTGAACACCATTCCAAGTGGATACAGAGAAACACTGATGAACTTACTATGTCTTTATATATAAGTATTATAAATAATATATTATAAATATAACTATTTAACTTAATTTTACTTGAACTAAGAACTAGAAGAAAGAATTTAAGAAGACACTGAAAAGAAGTAACTGAATTTTCAGATCATATTTCTTCACTAGGGAAATCAGTTCCTAAGGGCTCCTCCTACAATTAAAAGTAGATTAAGAAAACATAATTTTGAAATCATTTGAGTTTTAAAAACTGCACATTTAATGTAGACCTCATCTGTTCACTCACTGCCGTGAAAGATTAGGAAATTAGAAAACATTTATATCCTACCTCTCCACCTACCTTTCAAAATGTGATGGTTATAGTATTATTTTTACATTGTCAAGATGAATGCTGTCTACAGTATGTTCTGTAAACATAAATTCCACTTGTAATTTTAGTCATGGGCTTAATAGAGATAGGACTTACCACTAGTTCTTTTCTCAAGTTGACTGAATTTAAGCCTCTAATAGTTTGTTTTTAGTATTTCAAGACGGCTTGATGGGTACAGTATTCCCTGCTGTCTTGTAGGTTGAGAACCTCTGTTGAGTTCTTGCCTTACTTGAGAGACATCACTCTAGGACCTTCTGTCATTGCTAATTATTATGGAGAAGAGGGAGAACAAGAAGATTTTTTTCCCATTGAACCTGGCTTGAATTTTCTGCCTACAGGTTTGGTGTGCCATTTAAAAAAAGAAACGAAACAAATTATTTCAGACAGACCAACGTTGCCTAAACAGTTGTGTCTGCTCTAAGGAATATACCTGAGCATGTCCACATATTTAGACACGGAAGCTCACTGGTAAGAAAAAAGAAATCCTGGGATGCCTGGGTGGCTCAGTTGGTTAAGCTTCTGCCTTTAGCTCAGGTCGTGATCCCAGGGTCCTGGGATGGAGTCCCGCTTCCGGCTCGCTGCTCAGCGGGGCATCTGCTTCTCCCTCTCCCTCTGCTGCTCCCCATGCTTGTGCTCTTTCTCTGTCAAATAAATAAATAAAATCTTAAAAAAAGAGAGAAAAATCCTGCCACTTTCATATCCCGCCCCCTAATTTCAAGAATTTGACAAAGTTGTTTAGTCATGGAACACTGAAAGGATATTGGATTTTCTTGGGAGTCAGAGAGCTTTGACAGATCCAGGGGACCTCTGATCATGCAGGTCATGAAATGAGGGTAACTAAAGGGAAAATACAGGAAGAGATTTCCAGGCCTAATTCTTATTCCATCTGATGGATTCCATCTAATCCCTCATCTTCAACCATGGTTCCTCAAATGTAGCTGCTTAGGTTGGTTATTTGGGCCACGAGTTTACAATACTGAATGTTCCGATCTCAGGGTGATTTTTTTCTTTCTTTCTTTTATTTCTTAATACCTTAAAGGCATCCTATCAGGAAGCCTATTTTGCAGTGACTTTTGGAAGCATTCCCACTATACCAATAACCTAGAATTACTATCTTCAGCTTCTTTAATCTAAATTATATAGACAAGTAACTTTCGCTCATGTCTCCATTATTAGTGTATCGTTATGATGCAGCCATTCTGGAGCCTCACTGGGTTGAATCTGGACTCTGACACTTGCAAGCTTGAGTGAGTTTGGGCAAGTTAATTGACAATTTCCCCTACACCCCCCAATAAATGGGGCTAAGAATAGTACCTCCCTTCTGTAGTTGTGAAGACCAAGTGCATACTGTATTTAAACTGTGTAGCCCTGTACCTGCCTAGCACACAATAAGTGCTCAGAAATAACCATATTCACGTCCTTTCTGTGGTTTTATGTAATTTTATACTCCTTAAAACTTTTCTCTACTTTAGTTCAAAATGGCACTGTGAAAGTCCTATTCCTATCCGAGGATTTTAAATCATTAGATTTAAAATATTAGATTTTATCTCCTCACTAGCTGCTTCTGGTCTGAAGAGTCAGTAGTGAGTGTGTAAACATGTTGCTTGTTTTTGTTTTCATTGGAGTGTTTCCTCTTCACAAGCGAAAAAAGAATTACATTACCCAATAATGTGTTATCTCGGTGATCTGAAGTTGGAAACTCCAGTAACCAATACCGTGACAGAACTTGCCTATGTCGTTCTCTTAAAACTCAGTTCGAGGACCTGCAAATAGATCTTCTTTATCCCCATCCCCCTCCTGGATTTTTTTTTTTTAAAAAGGTAGATTGGAGGTAGGGCAAGGGTTTATGGCCATTCCAAAGCTGTTCCTAGTACCGAATCTCAGAAGTCACTATTTTTCCAAGACCTGCAGATGTCTCCTTGTCCTGCCTGCATCCATGCCAGCAATCAGGTTAAACAAATGTGGGCCAGGCTTTGTTCTCAAAGTAAGGTTTGCAATTCTTTCTAAAATCACCCAGAGTTGCCGAATGTGGTGCATTAAATGTGGCTAATAATGGAGATCTCCACAGTGTTCTGCTTAAAAAAAAAGTAGGTGGAGTCATAGTGTACTTGAAAGAACAGTTCATAATTTTAAAAAAAATTCTTTAATTTAAATTTTCTTTATTTAAAAAACTGATCCAAGCTATGGAATCTTAACTGTAGTTGACTTAAAGGTATAAAATCGTACATGCTGAAAATCACAAACCGTAAACAAATGAATAAAAAAGCAACATGCCACTGTTGTTTAACAGTTCATAAGGTATGTCGTAATATTTCAGTAGCCAGTGTGTCCTGAAATAGTTGTAAACTACGGGGGACCCAGGATGAAGAAGTGGGGAATAATATAACTGAGCTCCCTCCATCAAGCTCACCTGCTATGCATTTGAGGCCTAAGACGAAAATCTCAAACTGCTCTCACTAGTTCAGCAGTGGAACAATACAATAAATGTGGGGTTGGAGAGTGACACTAAGTCATCCTCGTGCAAGTATTATTACTTACTTATTCTCGGTTTTAACACTGTGAGAATTTTGACACTTACTTTCAAAAACTGATACCATTCATTGATACCCACTACCTAAGTTCTAAATGTTTTATTACGTATTTTAAAAATATTTCCCTCTATGTTAAAGGAAAAAAAAAAAACCCCAACACCATTTGCCATGTGGTTTTAATTTTATCAGACTCTAGGAATTTTGGAAACTGTCTTTGCCTAGATGTTGGAAGAAAATATTTTTCCTACAACAGCCAAGTCTTTCATACTTTAACTATTGGATCAGCCTCTCCCTGTGCAGAGCCTCTTTCTACAGAAGAAAGAGTGGCAACTGTAGGATTTCCATAAAACGTTTGCAATTTGCCTTATTGAGCAAACTGCCTGCCTAGCAATAGAACGCAGGATTAAAAATAGGTGGATGTAGGACCAGACTCACTGCCTAAAGAGGAAGTGGAGTTGCTTGCCTCCCTGCTCTCCAAAACCATTGCTAACGTCCCCTGAAAGACATTCTCCGAAGAACTTCTCAGTGTCCGGTTTTTCTTCAGCAGGAGCATCTGAGGAGGTGGACACTAAACGTGAAGCCCAGGATATACATTTATCTTTTCAGGAACGCTTTCATGTCTGTTCATGGCCAAGCACAGAGGTATGAACCAGAAAACTCTAGAAAGCCACGAGTGGCTTTTACCACACGCCCTGGGGAATCGTCAGCCTGAAGTGGCTGGGTACCAGCCCACTGGTCCTTTACTTTGTACCTGTGATTCAGATGGGTACCAGAGGCAGAGAGATTCCAAACCGACTAAGGGAGCCCCCTTAGGGAACTGAACCACAGTCGCCCAGGGGAGAGACGTAGTGCTACCCCTGAGGGAAGGTGTAGCTAGGCAGATGATGTTTAAAATATAAAATAAAGCAAGAACTGCACGAGACAGTATATAACTAACTGTTCAATTGTGTGGCTACTCTGGGCTGTGAATGCTACTCAGAAGCAAAGAAGAGAAATATTTATGGGCTGGTACATAAATGGTCCTGGAATATAAAAGGCACCTACTGGTGCCTTTCCTGCAGGCCTGCCCTGTCGGAGCCGTGCCTTCCTGTGAGTGGACACTGTGTGCCTGGCCAGGGGCATGTGGGTGGGCTTTCAGTTCCCACTGCCCCCTTGACATAGGGCCTTGTGCCGTGAATAACCTGACAGCTATCCAAGGTGACCATGCTCCCTCAGCTTCCTTCCCAGCATAGCACAGATTTTAGCGTGGGACACATTGCCCAGCTCCCAAGGATCTGCATGTATTCCTGACATGTACATCTGCGAGATCCCATTTCATTGAACCCTTCTTTGCCCCCATTCCTCTCCAGGTGCCTACCTTTTTTTTATTTGTCTTCATAATTGTCTCTCTAACCATTAGCCTCTATGTGTCTCCTAAGTCCCCATCACAGTGTTGTGCACAAAGTAGGTGATTAGATATTAACCAGAGTATTTCACACATCACGCCTTGTGGAGGGATTATGTCAGAGGAGAAATAGTAGAGAAAGACTGGGAAATGTGGATGCTTTTAACCTTATTAAGGAGAGGGATAAGTGATACCTGTTATCATAGACTTGGGTACACCCAGGATTATGTGTTCGGAGATTTCCTTGGTGCTTTTCTAAATATGTATTTCCATATTAACTTTAAGGATGTTGTGGTTTCTCACCTACCCAGGGAGCATGTTTTGTTACCATATCCTTGGATTCCAGGCATCGCGTGCCAAATCCTCTTGCAGATGCGCCATATCCCTTTCTTCCCACACCCTCGCGCAGCACCCATAGTAGTGTGGATAGTTCTGCAGAGCTCGATAGCTAGTCTGTATCATAACTTACAACCAAATAAGTGTGAATAATTGGAGCAAGGGCTTTGCTATTGGACATCTGCGTTCAAGGAAAAATAAGATGTTTTGGTAGGTGAAGCCTAGCCTGGATTTACTTTGTTCCTTTTCCAGCTCCTCTGCACCGTGAATTAGCAAGCAAGGAACAAAAGACACTTCCAGTAAAATGAGCAGGACAGTTGTATGTGGTGGACACTGCATGGAGAACATTAAGAAGCATGAGATTTTTGTCTTCTTAAAGTTCAAGTTTTTTTTTTAAAGATTTTATTTATTTGAGAGAGAGGGAGAGAACACAAGCAGGGGGAGGGGCAGAGGGACAAGCAGATTCCCCGCTGAGCAGGGAGCCTGGTGTGGGGCTCCATCCCAGGACCCTGAGATCATGACCTGAGCTGAAGGCAGACACATAACTGACTGAGCCACCCAGGTGCCCCTAAAGTTCAAGTTTTTGTGCGGCGCCTGGGTGGCTTAGTTGGTTAAGCAACCAACTCTTGATACCGGCTCAGGTCATGATTCCAGGGTCCTGGGATCGATCGAACCCCACATCGGGGTCCTCGCTCAGCGCAGAGTCTGCTTGAGGTTTCTCTCCTTCTCCCTCTGCCCCTCCCCCCACTCTTGCACTCTATGTCTCTAAAAATAAATAAATAAATCTCTTTAAAAAATTCAAATTTTTGTGTCCCATATTGAAAAATAAGCAGTGGGATGGCATGGGCAGGGGTAGGGGGAGTGCTCTAAATGCTGCCTGGGGTGTGGGATGGGTTTAAATTTCTGCAAAGGATGTCTTTGACCTACATGTGCTATATCCTCAGTTACCCAGAGCAGAGGCACCTCAGGTGAGAGAAGCATGTGATCCTGAGCCAGGGGAGGACTCTTCTGCTAGTTAATGCATTCTGAGAGGCAAGCTGGGGACCGCAGTTGCATACATCTAGTTTAGGTCACATGAGACCCTGACAGTGTAAGGAAACCAGAGGGGAGGTATATGAATACATCGAAATGTTCATGAAGAGTTGTTGCCGATAGCTAATCCGTTTCCTTAAAGATTGGCTTTTAAGAGTCAGATTTCCATCTGACTCAGCATAAACAGTGTTTCTGTGATCGTATAAGGTGTGATTTCTATATAACAGTTTCCCTTATATCACACGAGCATTTTTATAGTCACAGTAATATTAGGATCAAGATGGTTAGTGATTCTAGCAACTAAACCAAATATTAATACATGGAGTGTGAAACAGATAATTCTAATACATCGAAAGTGGGTGTCTTCTGGGGCTCAGAACACTGTCTCATAGTTTCCCACTGTACTGTATTTGGCAGAGGCTTTTTATAATTCGCTGATACTAATTAATAATTTTTCCACTTCCCAGTGGCTGACCATTGCAGATCTGGTATCAGAACATACTATCAATTAGAAGAATGGTGATTTTATGTTGCATTAGTGGAAGTGGGTCTTCCTGATAGACTGCTGAGAAGTTACAGTTTTTTTTTTAACCAAAAAATGGTTGGCTTTTGTTAACAGCATCTCTTAAGCATCCCCATAAAAAACCATAGTATGAGACCCTGGGACAATCAAAATATGAGGAACCCCAGGTTCACTGAACTGGTGAAATGTATACTTGGCTGCTTGATCTCCAAACCAATCTTTAGCAGAGTTCCAGAAGTTTCTTCACAGCTCACTCTCAAGGACAGAATTCCTAATTTTTCCCTCTCTTTCCTCTTGCCCAGACCAACCCAAGGCAACCAACATCCACATTGTGCAGTGCAAGCTGCTTCTGTCCTCACTACACATCTCTGATTTTGGAATGGCTGACTGAATACACAGGGTCTCTACCAAACAAGAGTATGGCCCAGACTTTGTGGAACCTGCACTCAATTGATAAAAATTATTTTGGTTTTTATTGACATCGTGCTTGATAAAATTTTTGAATCATCTGTGATATAAAACACTTAATGATTTTTTTAAAATTTGATTAATTCTATGTGACAGTCCTTCGGTAGTCTGGTTCTGAATTTGGTTTAATTCATTACTTAATTTTAATGTCTCATAAAAAGACACCACACTAGCTACGTGGCTGTAAATGGAACTGTGTCATTGGTTGTGCCTTCTAAATCATCGTGCTCATTTTCAATCCCACTGACCACCTTTGAAAAGATTTCTTAGGAAATTTTGCTAATAAATTTCCATCTTCACTGATACCGGTCAGCTGTTCTTTCAAACTAATGGAAAGGTGTTATGTTACATTATGCATTTTTAACAAATGGGTTTAAAACCTCACCGAAACTCTTTTCTCCGAAATATTTTTCCCCCAACTGTATGAAATTTATACATAACATGGTCTTTTTCTAGTGTCACATCTTACATTGGCTATAACAGTAGAATCCCATCACAGTGAAAACATTCCCAAATCCCCATTTGCAAAATGCACTTTCCACAGCACACATTTCCTAGCAATTTCTCTCTCATTCACTGTTAAAATGCTCTTTGGCCTTGAAGAGATAGATTAAATATGTTTATTTTTACAAAAGCACCAGCCAAATAGGTGGCTCCTTCAGCCCCTCGTCCTGACAAAAGAAAGGTCAGCGTATTTGGAACGATTGTCGTTTTGTAAAAGAAAAATGTGCAACTCATCCTTAAGTTAGACAGTTTTCTAAGTAGTTTGCCATCACATAATTAGGAAACCTCTGGTGGCTCAAAATATTTCCTGATTATCCCCCTTCTCATTATGAAGTGTTGTCAGAATTCTAATCTTTAAGATAATAGAATCTGTAAATTACCTAACTAGAGACACATTAATGGAGATATTTCGCAACACACTGAAAGTGAATGGAGGTGTAGGGGCTGCTCAGGACTCCTGGTCACCGCACCCGGTCCTCTGAGAGGTGCAGGTGCCATTGTGATTCCGTATATTAAATACAGTCAAACTTAATAGCTTGGGGTTTTTTTTTGTTTTTGTTTTTTGATGAAGCCCATAGGTTTTGATAGTTTCTTTCTGCACCCTGTGGATGGTTATGTGCCCCCTACTCTGGAGAGCATGGTTTCCACCCGTGTTCCTCAACTCGGGCTATACGTTAGACCACTTGGAGGGGGCAGGGTTTAAAAACCTTGGCCGCTTCCCAGGCCAATTAAGTCAGAATCTCCAAGGGTGGGACATAGACTGGAGTGTTTTTTAAAGCTCCCCAGGTGATTCTCATGTTCAGCCAAATACTAATACTTAGTAAGAGGATTATGTCAGCTCTCCCTGCTGTCCTGCTCTTCATCCTCCTGGACTCTCAAGGCTGCTGGAGTGCCACAAGTTGCATCTGAATCCAGAGGGACCTCAAGCTCCTAGGTGGGACTGTCATTGCTATTGCATGTCGCAGGGAGTTGTATTGTGAACAAAAAATAGCACTCTCCTCATCTGTAAAACTAAGACAGTAGTGTGGTCTGTTCTTGGCCTCAAAGGCTTCATTTATTGAATAAAGCAGGGAACATAGCATGATTTGGGCTCTTCATAGCAAAATGAACTAATGTTATTGTAGAGAAGCCAGGAGTTATATAGAATGACTCCCTCAGTGGCACCTGGGTGGCTCAGTCAGTTGAGCATCTGCCTTTGGCTCGGGTCGTGATCCTGGGGTCCTGGGATCGAGCCCCCCAGCGGGCTCCTTGCTCAGTGGGGAGCCCGCTTCTCCCTCTCCCTCTGGCAGTCTCTCATGCTCTCTCTCTTTCTCTCTCTCTCAAATACAATCTTAAAAAAAAATGACTCCCCCAAAAGATCAAAAGATGCTGAGTTAGAAGTATGAGCATGAGTGGAATAAAAACATATATATTATTGATAGCGCTGGTGGTAATTTCTCTTTCTTTTCTTTTCTTTTCTTTTTTCTTTTTCTTTTTCTTTTTCTTTTTCTTTTTCTTTTTCTTTTTCTTTTCTTTTCTCCCAGCTTTGTAAGCGGTCCTGCACTATTAGATAAGAATAACTTTTGAGTAAAATTAACATATTTATGACTCAAAGATATTACTTATAGGCCAAGTTGGTATTCAGACCCTACCCTTTGCTAACACTGTACAGTGTTAAAATCTTTTCAATGATGTTATAGCTGTTTCCCCAAGTTCTTTGAGTGACCCCAGCAGCCCTGGTCCTACCCTGGGACATTTATGGCCACTTTGTGGTCCATCAGCTAAAAGGTTATTGTAAGACATGGCAAGAAAAGTTCAGAGCTCTGCTTTGTTCTGTTTGATCTATGCCCAGGCCATACAACTGGGCAAATGTTTTAATTTCAGCCCAGGTTCGGTCTGAATGTGTAATCATAAGGGCAAGGCATCTCTAACAGTCTCTCATCCAGTAGTTCAGCTACAGAAGTCAAGGTTAAGAGAACAGTCCAAGATCATACCAGAGGCCGCAGCCAGACCTCCCCACATCGGCAGGTCTGCTTCCTCTGTCCAGTGCTGGTCATTATTTCTTCTTATCCTCGGTCTTGTCAGATCGTATTTCTGGACAAATACATCAGAATGAAGACAGTTCAGTTCCATTGTAGAAATACGTATTAAGTAGCCCTAGCATCCGTGCTAGAAGGTAAGAAAGAGTAGGCAGTTCCTGCCCTCAGGTAATTTACAGCATTGTTGGAAATTCTCTGTGCACAAACGTGGAACAGTTACAAAGCAGTGCCAGCCAAGTGTATAGCTTGGTGTCCCCTGAGTGTCTTACGAAGTCTCTAAATGCCCCAAGAAGGTAATCATTAGGAAAGGTTTAAATGAGAAGATGGATTGGATTCTTGGAAGACTGAGGGCCCAACACACATCTTTTCTTTCCCAGATCTGTATGTTAGCTTTTTAATTAAGGGCTGATACTCCTGGTGACTAATGATTTTCTTCCTAAGCGCAAGACTCCAGTGTTAGGTTGTTTCACTCGGGTTGTTTCTGTTTGAAATTTTGAATATATTGCTTGAAGGTTTCCCTTCCTACCAAGTTTTTTTTTTATTTCTATATAATCCATCCTTTTAAAATCTGATATTAATGAGTGGAAAATAAAAACATAAGTAATCTGGTCATTAACCCAGATAAATGATTTCGCAGTTTCTGTCTTTAGGTGCACCACTGTTTTTAACCTTAATCCTCCACTGACTCCTTCTACTGCCTCTTCTTTTTGTTTTCTTTCCCCACAGTGTTCTGCCTTAGGCTAAAAGAAGTGAATTTCTTCCTTTACCTCCTTTTCCTAGCAAGAGATCGTTTTAATCAAAGATGTTAAAACTCTAGAAAGGTTCCTTCCCCCAACACCAAGTAAAGGGAATTTTTAAATATTTTATTTTATTTAAAGATTTTATTTATTTGTCAGAGAACACGAGCAGAGGTAGTGGGAGAGGGAGAAGCAGACCCCCCGCTGAGCAGGCCCCCCCCCCCCCGATGTGGGGCTCGATCCCAGGACCCTGGAATCATGACCTGAGCCGAAGGCAGATGCTTAACCGACTGAGCCACCAGGTGTCCTGGGAATTTTAAAAAATATTTTAAATCTATGTGGATGGTGCCGATAGATGCTGTAGACGGGAAGAGAGTGGTCATCTTGTACTGTCCACAAGCACAGAAGAGGTTAGGGGAAGGTTATCTTCCTTCTGAGAGTCAGTCTATATAGGTTCCTTGGAGTGAGGATCCAAATGGTATCAGAGATGGACTGTAGCCCAGACGGCACAGTAAAAAGGAAGTAGGTCCTAAACTTAGAAATTACATGAGAGCTTTTCAAAAATAGATATATAGCTAAGAACACATAAAAGAAGCAATATGCATTTTTATCTTCCTGAAAAAGCAATGCAAATTGCAAAGACCTTTTGAGTTATATTAAGATGGATTTGATTTGGTTTTATTTCATGACCCATGCTACATCTCCAACCACTTTAACTTTTCACAGGAAGCTTATCAGAATTTAACGGGAAGAGTGGATCTGGATATATAATATTTGGTGAAATCTTCATGCACATCTATTTGGGTGTCTTAGAAAAGGTTTTTGTCAGGTTGTGCTCTTTGTGTGTTTTGAAAACTCACATTGAGATGAATGCAGTATAATGAGTTTTGGGCTTACCTGTGGAGAAAAAAAAAATTTCTTATATGTTAACTAAAGGCAACATGCTTTAGTTGGAAAAACAGTTGTAACTATATAATAATCCCCAGTGGTCACTATAATGATTGTATATAATCCATCATTTAAGTCAGAGTGTCAAACAGCATGTCCTTAGGATATAAAGCTGATAATGCTGTGTAGCATGTTGGTAGGAACCATAGCAGTTATTCTGAAATTTTCGGAACAGATTCTCAAAACTTGAAACCTCCAAAAGACTTGTTTCGCTGAATCCAAAAAAAACAAACAAACAAAAACTAGGTGAGGCTATTCCACCATCATTCCCCTTGGATCCTACCTGAAGTACAAATGAAAGGTTGCTTCTGTTTATTGAGCCATTAGTATGTACGTGTTACTCTGCTGTGTTATGAATAGTATTACATTTAAGCTTTATAACAATGCCGTGATGACCTTATGACAGCCCCACTTTAAGGATAAGGAAATTGAGCGTTGGAAAGGCCCTAACGCAAGTCAGTGGGAGCATGGGAGAACTCAGTATTTGCCTCCAAAGCCACAGACTCTTGGCCACTGTGCATTACACCTCGATATAGTCCTGACAGCCCCTAATAACCCAAACCATGTGGTACCATTCCATTCCTAACGCATGCCCTGGTCCCCTCCGCTAGACCTGCATGGATTGGAACTCATAACAAGAGCACTCCAAGTTCAGTGTAACCACAGCTCTAGGGAACACATTAAGGGGCCGGTAAGGGGAAAACATTGGAAGAGCCCAGGTGCACAACCTTTTTAATGGATCGTGATGAGGAAACCAAGTAAATGCCCACTGGTGGGAGTTGGATTCAGTGTAATTCTTGCTTCCTCTTATGCAGAGTACACAAGCCTCCTTATCATACACAGAATAGGAGCATCCCACAAGCTCTGCAGGGGGTGAGGGGTGGGCGTGAAGTCACATTACTTCAGGGCCACCTAGGTAATGGGAAGATGACCAAGTTCTAGTCTTCGCCACAACATAATTAATTTGGGCATTATGGGAAATAAAATATTCTTCACTTCCATAAAGAATTATGCTCTCTCCTATTATTATTGACTGTAGGATGGGGTAGATGGTAGCCTACCTGGCTATAGCCTCTTGTCCTCTTGGAACATGGGCTGTGTTGGGCCATCTCCTCCAGTGTCTCACGAGAGGTAGGAAATGTGCTTGTTTGTTTAATGGAAGGCTCTTGATTTTAGATGTTGGCCCCTTTAAAAAAAACTGTGCTAGAGAAGGAGGTTTGCAGTTCATCAACTTACTTCGAGTGTTCTTGATTTCCCCAGCCTGCGTCTTCACATACGTGGGCTGATCCAAAGTCCTGGTTTGCTGGAAATACTTGCAGATTACACCTGTTGCTCAAGTTTCTCACCAGTTTAGTTTTTATTCCAGTTTCTCAGTTTTTAAATGAAGCATTCTTCTTATTAAGATAAACCAGGATGGATTTGATAGATTTTCCCTTTGTATTCCCAGATTCTGTTCATGCAGTTGAACAGACTTCTCACTTCAACACTTGGTTAAATCCGAAAGATGTTCCAGCTTTTCCCCAAATCCTTCCAGATGCAGTGTCACTGCATCTCCCTTTGAGAGACAGCATGTGGGCACTCAGTGCCAAAATGGAGTACGCTTGGGCAAGAGTGAGTTGGGACAGCCAACTCTTTCCAGTCAGTAGGGTGTCAGAGAAGGATGTGGTGCTTTTACCTTTACCTTCTGTTGGTTGTGAGTAGCTACTCATGCTGTGCGCTGGTCTGTAAGCTGTAAGGTCCACTGAGATACCAGACCTTCAGTGAGCAGTGTTAGTGGGAAATTATGTTAGATATAATTGAAGTATATGGAAAGTCAAGGCCAGGCTGTCTTGCCATGGTGGTCTGAGAGCATTTGCTTCGATGGTGTTACCATTTATTGTTTGGTGGAAATCTGTTAACTCTTTGTTTTATTGTTGGCTAATGCTTTTATCTTGCAATAAATCTTTTTGGCCGTAATAAGCTTTAAAAAAAACCTGAAAGCGTATGTTTAACAAAAAATTAAATATTGAATTTTTGTTTCTCAAGGAAGTTAACACCAATGTGTAACTTGTACAAAATCGTTTGTTAATATTTAGCATCCACCACGTTTACCGTAATGATATGAGCAACCACACAAAATTCAAAAGACACAGATCTGCTGAGAAAGTATCAGCGTCTACTTCTAAAATGAGCTGTTATTTTCAGAATATTGTACCCAAAATAACATTTTAGCATGGGCAGCTGCAGAAAATGCATTTTTATATTACTCTGTGAAGCATGACTTTTCACTTAGATCAAGTGATCCATGTTAATTTAGCTCATTTTTTTTTTATTCCAACTTTTCTTATGCATGTACAAAAAAGAAACGAAGCAGTAGCTATGACTCTGTGAACTCCCTTAGCAGAAGAAAATCTTTGCAAACAATTATGGTTTGATTTTTTCCCCCGCTTTAATTCAGGGAATCAAGGTGAAGCTTTTGAAAGTTCATTCTGATAAAGAGAAGTATCTATCGTTATTTTGAATAATATGGTAAATGCTTTTGCTTCTTTAAAAATTGTTGAAAGTATTTAGTGATAAGGATATGAATATAGTTTTAGTGATAGTGAAAGTATTTAGTGATAAGGATATGAATATAGTTTCTGATAGAGCACAGTATCGTAGTAAAACATTTATTAAACTGAGAAGCCTATGGAGAGAATGTGCTTGGAATTAGTTATGACTCACAAATAAGTCATATTTGTGCCCAAACAAGCTGTGATAATCTACCAATAATGAGTTTTGTCTCCTGAAGTATTTGTGATAGAATAATATTCTACACTAATACAAAAAGATAGTTCTATGGAAATATTTGAACTGAAATATTTACATATTTGCAGTTGAAAAATAATAGAATTAAGAGTACCTTCCATGTAGCAGAATTTGTTCTGGGCTTTCCAGCTATTTTGGCCCCCAAAAGGGAGAATATTTCTGAATTTAAAATATTAAGGTCTAAAAAAAAAAATTAAAGTCTATAAAGAAGGACCCAATTTGAAAATGTTAACAATCTCAAATTTATTAACCTAAAACAGCTAGTGCAATTTTGGAAAATATTGCAGGCAATTTTATGAAATAGTTTATTATATAATGTATCCATATTGAAAAATATAATCTTCTGAAAAATGTCAGGGACATGATGTTAGAACAGATATGGCAAAGAACATGACTAAAATGCATGAATGTACCAAGAAAAACCCTTCTGCTCATTTTCTTTTACTTCAATCTACATGGATACATAAAGATTTTATTTTTTAGAAAGAATTTTATATTTGAAGACAGTTTAATAATACCAATATAGGAAAGCTGATTTGTGGGTCAATAAATAAATATTTCAAAGCTATACACAATTGACTATTTTCATACTCAAAAGTATCATGTGTAGGGACACCTGGGTGGCTCAGTCGTCAAGCGTCTGCCTTCGGCTCAGGTCATGATCCGAGGGTCCTGGGATCAAGCCCCGCATCGGGCTCCCTGCTTGGCGGGAAGCCTGCTTCTCCCTCTCCCACTCCCCCTGCTTGTGTTCCCTCTCTCACTGTGTCTCTCTGTCAAATAAATAAAACCTTTAAAAAAAAAAAAAAAGTATCATGTGTAGACTATAAACTATCATATTCTCACTAGAAAGTTACCACTTTCGCAACACTTGTCCAAGTAGCTTTTTACAGTTGATTCTTATCCATAATCTTCCTGAAATTTGGGTTCTTACTCAAAGTGACAAATTATATAACTTAATATTTAACCACCCCCCCGCCCCCCCAAAATACCTAATGAGATGTGACTTCTCTTATTTCCATTCCCTTCTTCCTACTCAGGTTCTAAATGTGTCATTACTTTCTTTCATTGCACAAGTAGGCAGCATTGCTGTGGTTTCTTTTTACCTTCTTACTATTGGAACGGTTTCTTGCTGAGTTAAAGGGGCATGGAAACGAGTGTTCTAAAAGGCTTCCTTCCTTCTGCGAGATCCTGGGATGGTGAGCCTTTCCGTTCTCCTAAGCACACGTCCTGAAGCTACAGAGGGCAGGTTTCACAGTGGATGTCCCAGAAAGATAACACGCGCTGGGCAGGATTCTGGAATTGCCGGGAGCATCTGGGAATGCTTCGTTAAGGAGCTTGTTCTTTTAATTTTTTTTTTCCAGTGTTGTTCAAGAGTCTACCAAGCCAGGCAGGGAAATCTTCTTTATCTGTTCCTCCTGTTTTGAAACAAAATAAGATCTCAACCCTGCAGCAGCATGGTCCTCTAGTTAATAAGATTGGAGGAGCACAGACATTGCAGAGAGCTAAAATGATTAGGTTTCTTCTGAGACATAATAGCAGGAAATGAGCCACAGGCATAATGTGATCTCAAAAATGAAGATGATGCGAATCTCTAAAGTAGGCATTTACTATTATTCCAGAACGGGGGAGAATCAGTCCATTGGTTGTTTTGCTTGTATAAAACCAATCCCCGTCTGTTTGTTGGAAGCCTCAGTCTCTACCCAGTTTCTCAGAATGTGATCCGTGAGAACACCAGTCCCATCACCTGTCCTGAGGGGGACGAAGCTACCACAGTCAGGGAGGTTTGGGAAGCACAGTAGTATCTCCAAGCCTAGCCTGTGCTCATGGATTCTGAGCACCGTTACCTTATCTATTTTTAAGATTTTATTTATCTATTTATTCGACAGAGGGAGAGAGAGAGCGAGAGCACGAACACAAGCAGGGAGAACAGGAGAGGGAGAAGCAGGCTTCCCGCCGAGCAGGGAGCCCAATGTGGGGCTCGATCCCAGGACCCTGGGATCATGACCTGAGCCGAAGGCAGACGCTTAATGGACTGAGCCACCCAGGCGCCCGCACCATTACCTTATTAACAGCTCTGAGTTCTCTAGTATAGACATCTGTTTAACTCTTTATAATCCTCATTGTCTACAGTAATGTGACTTTGATCTTAGAATCCAGTTTTCAAATAAACAGCCATTAAAATCCAGAGTAACTAATGCTCCTTAGATTTTCTTTGAAAGCAGCCTTATAGGCATACCTCATTATTTTGATAAATGTGCATATCTTTAAAAGAATCTCCCTTTCTAATTTCTTCTTCATCACTGTGACTTTGTATGAACTCTTGGAAAATAAGCTGTTTTTTTGTAGTAGTCATAAGGTGTGTGTGGATACGCACACACATTTATACTGTGACATTACCATCGTAATCATGAAGTAGCATTTCAGCCATGCACGATTTTTATATGGCATCCCAAGATTTTACAGAGCTGAGAGCAAGATTCTTTGTAATGGAACCATGTAATTAGTCAACATATTCTTTGGAGCTACTTCATATATATTATGTCATGTTGCATCAAGCATCTGACCTACAGTGTCATTGATATTGATAATCATGACATGGCAGACAGACATGAAAAAGGGAAATGATAAGCAGAAAACTAAACACAAGAATATTTACGTGGAATTTTGGTGATAGAGCCAAGAAAGAGATTGAGTCCTTTAAAAAAAGAATATTTTTTAAAGATTTATTTATTTGAGAGAGAGAGAGTGGGCGCATGAGCGGGAGGGGCAGAGGGAAAGGGAGAGAGAATCTCAAGCAGACTCCCTGCTGAGTGCAGAGCCTGACTCAAGGCTCGATCCCACAACCCTGAGATCATGACCTGAGCCAAAACCAGAGTTGGATGCTCAACTGACTACGCCATCCAGGCGCCCCAAGAAAAAGAATATTTTAAACAATTAAAGGGGCACCTGGATCACTCAGTCGGTTAAGTGTCTGCCTTCGGCTCAGGTCATGATCCCAGGGTCCTGGGATCGACTCTGCATTGGGCTCTCTGCTCATCGGGGAGTCTGCTTCGCCCTCTCCCTCTGCCTGCCGCTCCCCCTGATTGTACTCTCTCTCTCTCTGTCAAATAAATAAGATCTTAAAAAAAAAAAAAAACCAAGAAGGAGATTTCCTCCACCAAGAAGGAATTCAGTGTATTTTAGAAGAAGCAGATATAGCCATTAGTGAAGCAAAACCAGAGAGAGAAATATATTTCCAGCAAATGTGTTTTGGAAAAGGCAGTCTGCCTTATAGTCTTTGATTGCCTTGGTGAACACCAGGATAGAGACTAAAAATAAAAATCTAATGATAGAAAAACAAGTTTAATAATGGGATAATAAATCAAATTTGTATAGTCTTAATGAAAGCAGAGTAGTATGTCACAGTTAATAAGCTTATGTGATATTTCGTTAATCAGAACATTTTAGTTCACATAGATTCTCTGCTTTATCGGTGTCAAGTGCATTGCCTGATACACAACAGGTAAATATTTGCTGAAATAATTAATATTTATTAATGGTATTTTTGAGAGGCCACAGTATTTCATAGTAATTATAATACTTGTTTTAGGCATTTTACTTTTCTTAACCAGTCCGTCAGTGAATTCTTTTCCCCATCTTCTAGATGGGGCGGGTGAGATTCAGGAAGTTTGAGTGACCTGCCTAAAGACACAGGGCTGGTGTGTGAGAGTAAAGAATGAAGCCTGGTTTGGTCTCACGCTATCGTTCAGATTCTTCCTCCTCCTCCTCTGGTTCTCTGGATTACTCAGTGAAGGTTCAGTCATCTCCATATGATCCCCGGGTGAAGAGGGACGTGGGCGCTTTAGCAAAGGAGAATCTGTGGATTCCTAGCTCTGAAAGATTCCACACACAGGATTTATAATCTTTGTCAGGGACTTCAAAAGCCTATGTCATGTAGTAATTTGTAATTTTGCTGAGCAATGAGTTGAATCCTAAGTGTGGAGAGGCTCTTCTGTGGGAGTGAGTCACTTTGCCACGTGAACCCAGCGGGCAGGAGCTCAGTGTGACATTGCTGTTCTTTGTCATTTATGCAGTAATGGTCATAAAAAGATGTATCAACAACTGTCGCCCTGTGTCTAATGCACCTTAATGAAGGTCAACTGTTGAAGTTGGGATGAAGTCAGAGAAGGCTAAGTGGTCTAAGGAATGAGAGTCCCCGTACGCATTTTCTGTAGGAGATTTTATGCTGAGGGGTGTTTGCCAATTTGAGGACTCAGAGATCCAGTATCCAGTGTGACCTACAGAATGTTATTTCCCATTTGAGCAAATTAAGGCTTGGGTGACTTGCCCAACGTCGCAGAAGCTAGTAGGTGGGTGTACCGTGGTTTATGATTTCTGTGCTGTTTTTCCTTTTCTTTTGTTTTTTCAGTAACTGGTAGCTTTAGGCGTTGGGCTCTGCCTTTAAGAGTTTTCTGTGCATTCTGTCCTTTAACCCTCTAAGGTCAGTGCTATTAGTACCCTCATTTGACAGATTGGGAACTAGAGGTTTAGAAATGTTAAATAGCTTGCCTGAGGTCCCCTTTGTTCCTGCTGGGTGAAGATGGGTTTACAACAGAGCAATCCCATCCCAGAGTCCCTTATTTTAACTCTCTATTTCCTTAGAGCAGAAGAAAATAAAATAAAAAGCATGGGATTCCAGCCCCCCCCCCCCCAGTTTATTTAGGAGTTTGCAGTGGTTTTGTTTGTTTTGTTTTGTTTTGTTTTGTTTTTAAGAGTCAAATGTGAAAATGGAAAAAGCACCAAGGAAAAACAAGAATGAGAAGATGTGAGCCTTGGTTCAGAATTAGAAGAGACTCCGACAGTGGTTTAGACTCTTTAATTCAGAGGGCCTCTGTGTGTGTCGGGCACCCTTTTAAACAGAGCAGCCCCTAATGAGCTCCTGAATGTTTGTGTCTGAGAACTTCCACAAATGTGGAAGTCACCATTTGGTTTTCTCCTTCGGGATTGTAGGAACCGGAATAGGTGTGACATTCCAGCCGAAAGCCACCCCAAGCTGTTAATGAGTTTTTAAAAATCTTTCCAGAGTGATTATAAGATCCTTTTTATTGAAGGCTTGGCCTTTTGTGGGCAGGGTAAGACCCACCATGGTGGGGACTCAGTTCCTCCCCTTTGCTGAAGCGACCATGGAAATATCAACACGTCCAATATTTACCTGAATTTTATGGCAGCCAGATGGTGAAAATAAGACATTACCACATTGGCACATCTTGTGGTTTCCATGTGGTCTTTCCCTCGAATTCTGCCAGAGTTCCTAAGAGTAGCTACTTGGTCTTCACAGTGTTCCTCTAAGACTTGCCTCCAGCTTGCTAAGAATTCTGAAAGTGAGCATTCATCATTAAGTATTTCCATGCAGTGTGTTCAACTGTAACTTAAAGTGAAATAGAATTGTGCTTTTCATTCTGTTTATTTGATTAACTCATACCTGCTTTGCTTTTCTATGTACAGTGTTTAAAAGAAAAACAATAGTCAGCTGTAATTGTTATTTATATTATCAGAAATGAATTCTTGGGGGCCTGGGTGGCTCAATTGATTAAGCATCTGCCTTCGACTCAGGTCATGACCCCAGAGTCCTGGGATCTAGCCCACATCGGGCTCCCTGCTCAGCGGGGTCTGCTTCTCCCTCTCCCACTCCCCCTGCTTGTGCTCCCTCTCTCAGATAAATAAATAAAATCTTCAAAAAAAAAAAAGGGAAATGAATTCTTTCCTTTTCATCAGGGTTAGGCTTTTTTCATGAATAATTATTTAATTTTGCATAATTACTTGTGATTTTCACTATTGTTCACATTGGACATTTGGACAAATAGAAAAAAACAAATAGAGTTCCTACTCTCACATATAAAAGAATATTCTTTCCACATACAGAATACTTTTTATGAAAAAATTGAGAGGATTTACTTTTCATTGGGGACATTTATAGAGGCAATTTTAAAATTCTAAGTGTATTTTGTAAAATGCTATCATACTTTTAAATAACTTACGGAACTTCAGGGAACATTCTTACATAAATGCAAATTACAGTTGATTATATTTGGATGTCATTTTCCAAAACAGCAAGGATGGAATTAAACAATGAAGGCTGAGAGGCAGTAAAAGTGACTTAGAAGTTCTGCCCTGGGTGAAAGCCAAGCACTGACCTGTGTTTTCTGAGAGCGATATTCTTTCAAAGATGGTGGAGGTTGCCTTCTGAGTTAGGGTTCATAGCTGAGATTAGTATTGCATCTTTCCCTGTGGAGGTTAATTTGAATTAATAGCATGAAACTTCCTCACTAGACTGGTTTTTCCACAGTTAACCGAAAGTGCCATGTTTATTTTGTCCACTAAGGCTTGGTTCATCTACTCTTGCTCCCTAGAAGCATCATGCATCTTCACCTCCACCTGCCAGCTAAATCTTTCTCTCTGACACCCTGTTTGATCTCCTGTGTCTGTACTGAATTCTACTTGCTCAGTCCCCCTGTAGCATTACTCACATACAGATTTACTAATATTTGCCTAAAACGTTTTGTCAGGCGCTGGTTGGAAATAGTGAGATCTTGTTTCATTAAATGGTATGACATGCTCCTTGGTGTTCTATGCATTGTAGATGCATTTACTCTGTGTTTACAATCATACTGCTTATGGTTAGATGAGTCCTTAAGTGATTTGGTCTAATCGCATCATCTTATAGACAAGGAAAATGAAGTTCTAAAAAAGTAATGTACTTTCTCCTAAGTAATGGCCAGTTAGTGTCATGGGTTAAGCCAGGACTGGAAGTTAGATGTCCTGGTTGCAAGTTTAGAACAATTTCTACTCTTCCTTCCTTGTATCCTTCATCCAACAAATATTTATTGAGCCTCTCCAAAGTGGCAGGCACTCTGCTAGGCCCCGAGCAATGTTGAGCCTGTCTTAGAAGTTGTACTATGAATGTGGAGGAAGATACTAACGGGTATCACACACATAGATGTGCACTGTTTACTCTGATAAGTGCTGCTAAGGATCGTGTAGTTATATGAGAGTAGTAATGGGTGGAAGATTTCCTTGGGAAACTGACTTTGACTTGTAGGACTTGGCATTGTGTTTCTGTATACTTTTTTTTTTTTTGCAGGTTTATACCTTTATTTGACAATCAGCGATTAGTTCTCATCCACATTAACTGTCTGTAGATTTTTGAAAGTGGTGACAGGTACATAGGTAACCAGTGTGTAGAGCTTGTTTGGTGAATCTTCATCCTCGTTACGTTTTCTGGACAACCGCACACGGATACGGTATGGAACATTCCTTATTCCTTTGGCCCAGACAGCTTTGTTGAGCCTGCTGTCAATGCGCACATCTGGAGTTCCCATCTCCTTCATGGCAAATTTCCAGATCTCTTTGAGTGCCTGAGGGGCACGCTTCTTGAAACCCACTCCATGGATGCGCTTGTGAATGTTGATGGTGTATTCTCTGGTCACTACCTCATTGATGGCAGAACAGCCCTTCTTCTCGCCACCCTTCTTCATGGGAGCCATTCTGCCGGGCCTTGGTTGGAAAGTCTGTATACTTTTTAAGTGCAATTAAATTAGGCAAGTATTTGTTATATGGGCCCCAAAAGAAATCAGAGTCCGTAAGCTCCAGCCCCTTCCTCACTGTATAGACTAGAAGGGGGATAAGTCAAGACGTAACTCTTAACATAAAGCAAAATATAGAAGTTCCATGGTGCAAAGGATGCAAAGATAACTTTTTTTGGAGGGGAAGAAAATCAGGAATAACTTCCTGTGAGAGGTGGCGTATGATATAGCTCTGGAGCAAAAGATAAAGGAGGTGAAGAGAGGAAGAGGGAAGGCATTCCAGTTGTAAGTAAAAGCAAGCAGAGATAGACCAAGAGAGGAAATTACAGGAGTTTTCTGGCAATAGAAGTTGTCTCATTTTATAGCAGCAGGCTCTTGGTGGAAAGTTACAACTATACACTGTTGAGAATGTTGTCTTTATTTAAATGCCCGTACAGTCAACTGCAATTAAGGATGGAAATGCAAATAGTCCGTCTTGTTCCTACTCCTGGAGCACATAATCCTGTGCTTTGTTTGGTTGCCATCTATATGAACTGTTTCCCCCATGCCCTGCAGGAACGCTGTCTAGTTCCCTAATTGCTGTATCACCTAGCATTTCACTGGGGTCCAATAAACATTTAATCATAATAGTGAAAAGTGTCTGGTATGTTGAAGCTGTTTTCTCTGGCAGAAGCCAACTTCTCTAGACACAGAAACAGGACTCCTTCCAAATGACATGACTGACCCAGGGTAGTAAGTATCAAATGCATTGTGGAAATAGTACCTATACTAACCTATGTTGCCATGTCGTTTTTACCCTGTTCAGAGTGAGGTCCCAACCATTTCTTCCTATGGATCGTATAATCATTTGTCTAAATATTATTGTGGGAAAGGACTGAAAATTACCTACTCCTTAGCATGTGTTCACCAGTAGCCAGCTACTGTATTCCAGCTTGTGCAGGACAGTGTTGTTGGTCAAGCTCATCGGGGAAGCAAATGGAAAAGAATCTTTTAGAACGTATGTTGCAAATGAATGGCTCCTGATCTAGCTCAGGCACAGATATGTTTTATTTATCTTTTATAAGGTTGCCAAGATCTAAAATAAGGGATAATTCATAGGAAAACCTAGATTTTTTTTGGCTTCCTTGAAAAATTGGAAGATCTGGCAACAATGGGCCTACCTTGCCAATGGCGGCAATTGGTTGGAGCTAAGCAGCAGCTGTGGTCTTTGATTAGGGAACATGTTTGTCAATGTGCCACAGTCCCCATTACTCCCTATTGCCTGTATCTGGCCCATGTTAGTCATTTTCGTGGCTTTCTGGCCCTTAAGACATCTGCTTTGGAATGATTGTTGCCTCTGTGAGCCTCTTCTCTTTAGCTTCCCATAACAATTCTTGGCCAGCAAGGCAATTAATTATGATCAGAACAACGAGCATCTGTGTGCTTTGTAGTTTGCATTGGTTCTCAAACTTTTGCATGCATCGGAATCTTAAAACAGGTTGCTGAGCCTTACTTCCAGAGTTTCTGATGCACAGAGTTTGAGGATCAGAGGATTTGCATTTCTCTCAAATTCCCATGTAATGCTGCTTTTGAGAATCACCAAGCTACAGTACTGTAATACAATACAAAGCAACCTGAGGCTGGTGGGGCGGTATGTTCCCCACCAGAAATAATATTTGGAAAGAGTAAGCAATTTACCTAGGGTTATAAGAAGAAGTAGAGTCAGATTCAAAACCTTGTCTTTAGAGTATATCCAGCAGGTGTAGACCCCTGCTCTGTACCCTGGTGCTTCCCATATCCACCGAATCCTCTAGAAAACCGTGTAATAAAGACGTAGCCATAGCGACTCTAATTTAGGATTATGCCAAGGATGTGATCATTGTCCTGTCTCAGGACACTAAGTTAGAACTTTCAGTGAGCACGGGGCAGAAAGGCAGGGGTTGAAACTTGACATTAGGTATACCGCAGAGGTATGAGGCATATACCTGCTGGACAGGACCTTTGACTAAGGTAGGCCCACCTGGAGTGGGACTCAGAAACAGGACTCCAGGCTGACAGGTTTGCTGCTGGGATAACAAGACAGTTTGCCTGGATAGGGATTAGGTACAGAAAGCAACTATAGGGATCCCTTTTCCAAGATTGGGGTCCAGAGCAGAGCTAGAATTTCTCACTTACTAGATCTGCAAGGTCAGAACAGAGCTAACAAGAAAGGTGATTTCTTCAGTCTCATCATGTTGGGCTTCTTAAAACCTTATTTAAGTCAAGATTAGTCTAATGATATGACCCTTCCCACTTGGAAGAGAAGGAAGGTGAAGTTTGGGAACCAGACAGGGTCTAACATGGATTAAACTTATTTAAAAAACTTCTTAAAATTCCATCCGCGTAAAACTCTTTGAAATGAATAATTAGGTCATCATGTGATCGTGATAGGCATCAACTAACCTAGTTTGAAAATTTGTATTTCTGCGAGTATATAAATATATTATCAGCTACGTATCTCCAATTTCCAAGGTAGTTATATTTATTTGGATATTTATGTTTATGTATAATTCACACACATATATTAATGTGATTATATTAATGTACCATGTGTAGTTACAGGTTGTATGGATGGAACTTATTACATCCGTGAAACCTATTTTGACTGGGATTTTAGGCACTGGTAGAATTTGGTTAATTTCAGGGTTGACCGTACAGCATTTTGATTTCAATCTTGTTGAAAAAATTTTTTAAATCTCCTTACCTCTTTCCTGCTAAATGTTGTATGATGAAAATAACAAAGTCCTTTTTCCTCATTAAAAAAATTAATAAAATTCTCAGTCTGATAATGTCGATAAGGCAGATATGAAATAAATACTTTGGAAGTCAGGTGTATTGGAATGGAGGGGAGGGGGAATGGTTACTGTGTTTCACATCATTAATATTAATTGTTCTTCTAGGGGTTTTATACCCTATCCTGAAAAGGAGTGATAGAAACTAAACCCAATTAGTTGAGTCTGATTAAGTTTCTGCTAAGCTGTAAACACTCAAGGGCTGGGTAAATTATGTATTTGATGATAATAAACTATAAACATAGAGGGAATAATTATTCCTGTCCTTTTCCTCTTAAATAATATTGGTTTAGGATTCAGATAATTACCAGAAATGAGCATATGTGTAGCATGACATCCTCACTGTTCTGATGGGAACTGAACACTGTCTTCCCTGTCTTCCTCTAATCGACTTTAAGTAGCCTCAAGGTTTACTCTCTAGGGAAAGATTTGGGACTGGATTCTCTCTAAGGAAAAAAAAAAAAAAAGAGGAAGCAAGACTTTCTGATAAAACAGTTTGAAAAAAACATATGAAGGAAGGCGTCATTGGTGCACAGTATGCCATACGATCCAGAGGCACTTCTCAGTGACAGAAAGGAGAGAGATTAAAGCTGCTGTTTCTGTTTGTTTTTAACAGGCTCATGCACAATTAGTTCGAGAAGTCGACGTGGAGAAGGTGTCTGCTTTTGAGAATCCATACGTAGATGCAATAAAGAGTTTATGGAATGATCCTGGAATCCAGGAATGCTATGATAGACGACGAGAGTATCAGTTGTCTGACTCTACCAAATAGTGAGTATTCATCCAGGAGGCCCTTTGGATCTTTCTTTAGTTTCGTGCGCTCTGCACTGATAATTTACTGCATTCTTGTGCTTTGTATACGGTATCTGCCTCACACTCCAGCTAGGAAGAAATAGAGCTCTTAAACTTGTGCCAGCCTCATACATTTAGACTGTATTCTAAGGGACTGGCATCATGAGTCAGGGAGAGTATTTCTTTTACTGTTTTCTGTTCAAAAAACAGACTGAAGACTCGAGGAATCTGATTTTACCAGCCCATCTCTTCCACCAAACTGTAAACCAGCAATTCTCAAGTACATACTCCATTGTGATTTGAAATCCTATAATAATAATTTTTCATACAAATTTCTGATCTTTTTGTCATGTGCTAGAAAGCACCCACACACATTAAAACCTCCAAACATACACGCTTGATTATGGCTTCTAACACATCAGACTTCCCAGTTTCCAGTTTCCAGACACAGAACCTTGACTGCTTTCTGGGAGCCACTATTATGTTGATGGATAGGTTTGCCTTTGCATGAAAATTTTGTGTGTAAGTCTAATTTTGCATGCATTCCAAAATTATTCTGTGAGCTGTCAATCAAAATCATGTGTCCTGGGAGAGATTTGCATCCTAGAGAGATTTGTTAGTTCTCTAGATTAAATCTCGCCTAACAGAAAGAAAGTGAAGATCTGGCAATCACTGGATTGATGTAATCAATGCAGTCAGCAATCTAGATAATCAGGCGCCTGAAAAATGGACTTTTTGTAGTATTTAGCCAGATTTCTGTCTACATTAATTATGTTAACCCAGCATTTGCCTCTTCTGTTGGTTCTGGATGGACAGAAGAATGGGTGGAGAATAATTAGCAGCCTCAGGCCAGTTTGTATGATGCAGTGACCCGCTGGATGAGAGCAGGGCTGTGGGGAAAATAAGGAGCCCCCTAGGCTGATTGGCCTCACTCATAGTGCCTGGAAGATCCAAGAGCTGTCCAGTTCTGTTTTCTTAAGACAGTAGATCACGTTCTTACTCTCGTTCTAGGCATTTGTGTAAGATAAGTTATGATTCAGGTCGGCCACAGAAATGTTGCCTGGTCAAAACAGTTCTTCTATTCCTACGGGAAATTTGAATTCCGTAATTCTGGAATGTGCCATAGAAGGGCTCATGATCACTGCGCCTGTCGTATTTTAACTACTGTGAACCCCCTGGTGTGCCCGTGGCAGGTGCACTTTCCTCATTCCTGACTCTCTCTTGCCTTCTTCCACACCTCCACGTCACTGCTCTTCCATTCCTTCTCTTCTGCTCTCTGCCCGCCTGCCTTCGGCCCTTGTCCCTCCCTCTGGAGCCCCCACTGTATGAGTTTCTGTGAGTGCACGCATGAGAGATGTCGTCAGCTCTTGTCTCTTCCAAATTCTGCCCCCTCAACCTTTGACCAGCTGTCTTTCTCTTATTTCCTGCCCCCTCTGTCCTTATGTTTGCTTTGCCATTTCAGATTTCATCTATCTCCCCATGGTGCTGTTGTGTTTTATCGCTTGTTCCCTGTTCCTGCTCAGTATGTCTCCTCCTATCTGCTTGCTTCCCCTCCGCCCTCATCTGTCCTTCTCTTGGGTTCTCCTGTTCCTCCTCTGCACTTCTCACCGTACTACTGAGATGCCTCTCCTGGCCCTTATTAAGCAATAAATCCTCCATGATCAAGTTATATTTCCTAATAATCCTCCAGTCTCTCATCATATCTGACCTCTCTCTCTCAGCTTCTATCATAAATCCTGTCTCTCCCCCTTCCTCACCTGTTCTATTCTTTACCTGTCACCTGTGACTTTTCTCCCTACAAAGAGGTCTTGCCATTGGGGCCTCAGAGCACCAGTGTCTAATAATTACATGTTTACCAGGGTGAGGGTTCCCCCTTAGGAAACGATTTTGCCTCCCACTCTGAGGATGGACCCTGGGAGAGATTCCTGTTTGCCCTGAGGACACCTCGATGAACTGTTGTGCCTGTGTTCTTGAGACAAGGCTCTCCCCCTATCTGGTGATGCTCCTCAGTTGAGATTTGTGGATTTCTAGACAGGTGCCCATGAGTTAGTACAAGAATAGGACGTTGCAACATCTACTGCTTTAGGGAGAGAGCTCTTCAAGACCATTTGTTCAGACCCCCATTAGCCCTGGGGTTCTGGGAAAGCCGCCATCTTAGAATTCTGTTGTATAGGCTGCCACCTACCATAGAACCATGCCTTTGGGCACATCCCTGGTGCTGGAGCCAGACCGAGGTGTGGGGGCAGCTGGGACAGGCGCATCTAAACCCCTGCAAGTGATTATTCTTTAAACAATTTCACTTTCCCGTAATGGGGATATGGAGAAGTTGATTTTCTGAGCTATATATATGTGGGTTTATGTGTATGCACATGCACCTAATTATTTTTTAATCATATTTGTGTGCAGAAGTCAGAAAGTAAATTATTACTTATTCTTATATACCCACATTTCAGTACCCATCTCTTGAAAAAAAAAATAGGACATTTCCCTTCATAGTAAATAATACCCTATTACATATAAAATTAATCATCAGTCCTTTTTATCATTATGCCCAGTTCATATTTACACTTCCGATTCTTCCAAAATGTCCTTTAGAGTTGGTCGGTTTTAAGACTGCACATTGCTTTAGTTTTTATGTCCCTTAGGTTCTTGTGATCTAGTGGAGTCCTGTTTGCATTTCATTGGCATGTTGAAGAGATTAGCCTGATTGCCGCTTTATGTAGTATGCATTAACTTGCTCCTTTGTCTCCTGAATTTACTATAAACTGGAAATTACATTTAAAGACTCAATTAGATTGACATTAAATGTGAGAACACACTTGAAGTGATGCTTGCTCATCATTGGTGAAGGGAAGGCTCACCAAAGTATTAGGGCACTAACACCCTTCATTATAAAGTTATATTTTTCCTCCTGCCACGGAAAGCAACCTGTGTGGTGTTACTTTGTCACTGGGTGATCTCTGGTTCCGCATCAGCTCTTCACTTAATGCTTTTACTTCCATTTGATGTCTTGTGTGATTTAATAATTGCCCTAGGGTTTATAAAAGAGTGATTTTTCTACTTTTATCAGTTGGTCCACTTTGGTATTCTTTGGTGAAATAGAAGGTTTTCTCCTCAGCTAGTGCTATTTGATTACTCTTTAATAAATTTTCTGCTAAAAGGCATATGTTTCGATCTTTTTGTTACAGTAACTTGTTGTATAGATGAAGTAGATGGTGACCATAGAATTATCATTCGAACCAGGACATTTTGAGAAGGAAGGGGTAGCTATTAATAATTAGGCTAAAATAAAAGGTATAAGCTGGGAATCCTGGCTAAACAGGAAGATTTGGTCACTTTAGCTGCATGAAACGTAGGGAGGTGTTTTGTATTTTGTTTGGGGCTCCCCCCCCTTTATTTTCTCTAGAAGACTGTTTGCTTCAAGAGAGGATAGAACCAATATATTGCTACCAGTTATGTAAGGAGTTGTATGTAGAAACCTGAGTTAACTGGGCCCATATTTCTGGTCTCTTCCCAAGATGTTTCAGTACTCTTTATAGACCACTGCCCAGCAGCCTGGCTGGCCCACCTTTAATCCCACTGAGTATGAGAGACACCTTATTCTTCCCCAGTTAGTCCAGGCCATTTTTCCTTTTCCTTATCTAGGAAAACCCTCCCAGCAGAAGGATAGGACCCGTGGCGTGTTGGATTCACCTACCTGCTGCTGCACTCCATGTGTGTCTGCCTCTCTCTCTCTCTCTCTCTCTCTCTCACACATGTCGCCCCGGCAGACACTCTGGGAACTGCAGGAAGAGCACCGAGGAGGATGTGGGCCCTACATCTTGAGCACCACTGAGTCCCAGTACTGACTTCATTTTTACAGAGGAACTATGAAATACACATAACTCAAGGTCATTCTTTCCTCTGTATTCAGGATAGTTGTTACCTCTTTCCTGACATGTTTGTGTGCATTCCACTGCTGTATCTTTAGCATTTTATCTCCCTTCTTTACTTCCTGTAGTTCTATGTTGTCCTGTCTTTATAATTAAAATCAACAATACTTCATTGATATTCTGGACCTGATTTCTTACACGATATCATCACCTTACAGAACTCTTTCCGAACTCACGACCCACGTCTCTGAGTACTGTCTCTGCTTGTGGTTGTTCAGTTGAGATTCAGGGGACACATACATAGGTCATCTCTAGCAGGGTGAGAAGCGGGGCCTGCCACACACCTCTGCTTAGAGCTTGCGACATCATCGCTGTTCTCTCCAGGACTCTGCTGCTGATGAAAGTCAGTGCCGGCCACTTGCCAGAAATGCTGCGAGCAAAGGCCAAGCATGCTCTCTTCTTTTCTATCTGCTGAGCTCTTCTTCATCCTTCAAGACCCTATTCAGGGGTCTAGCCTCTGATAGTCTTTACTAAAGTGTCTCTCTCCTCAAAGCCTGACAGGGACTGCTCATGTTTGACCTTCACAAATGATTGTTCCCTGAAATAATAGATGGGTAATTTCCATGATTTCAGTGACCATGATGTAGGTGTCATTCTAGATGAAGTATGAAGTTTCAGAGCTGAAAGCATTCAAGGTTTGTTTTTGGGTTTTGTTTTTTTTTCTTTCCTGCTGTTTTTGAAGGTCTGGGTTCTGGAAAGTTCTGTTATCATTGTAGCTCCTGTTTGCTGAACACTTGCTTTATGTTAGATTCTATACTTGGTCATCTACATGCATTATTTCGTTTAATCCTCAGACCTGCCTAAAGTGGTAGATATTTCCCATCATGCCCATCAAATAGTAGAGGACACCAGTTCTCAGAGAGGTTGAATAACTTGTTTAAAGTCACACAGTTAGTAAGTGATAGGAGTAGGAGTTGAAATCAGATTTCTGTCTCTAGAGCCCAAGCTTTTAATCACTGTGAAATACTTTACAGAGGATGGATGGATGGGTGAGACATAGATAGATAGAAAATTGACCATAGTTAGATGAATAGATGATAGACTAATAGATAAATATCTGTGTCTAGGTAAATCACTTACCAGGAAAGATGCAAATTATTCATTAATGTTTATAAATGTTGCCTGTAGGTCCTTCCTGTGTGTAAGGTCAAGAGGGAAAATTATGTAGAATTACGGGAAAACAAACCCAGCAGGGTTTTGATTATCATCCAGAAAATTTGCCCTGTTTAACAACACATCAGTTATTCATACACCATGGAAGATGTTCTAAGTCACAGATAATTCAGAATTATTACTTCTTTATTTTAGCCTACGTCTCAACCATTTTCCCCCATACTCTATCCATTAACTTTTTGCTGGAGTCAAACCAGAGCCAGTAAGAAGGATACAACAAAATCATTTGAGCTTCCCTTTTTCTACTTTGATTAGCCAACTCACTGATCGTAATAAACAATCAGATGGCTCAAAGGACAGGTAGCATGGAAGCAAGGAGATGGGAGAAGTCCAGGCGATGGAGAAGCAGTTTGGGATAAGTTTGCAATTGGCTTTGATTTGGTATATTCTTCCAGTTTTATTTATTGAAAGAATAAAAAGCATGCTAAGATGCTGGAGAATTTTATAAATTCCTTTATTAACTTTTTTGTTATTGATAAAAAAAGCCTGAGGGCTCTGAATGTCTTTAGATAAAGAGCACAATAAACAGATGGCTGTAGGTTTTACTTTTTTTTTTTTTTTTTTTCTGGGGACTACCACCTGCTTTAATGTACTGAAACATCAGGTGAAATGAGTTCACTGCCTACAGTACCAAAAGCTCCCTGCCATTAGCCAGAGAACACAAATCTAAACCGCACTGGCACATAGTGAGAAAAGTCCTTTGCTTTTGGCAAAGACTGTTCTATCTGTGTTCACCTTAAGAGACCAAATAATCCCTAATCTCACTTGCCTGAAATTCCCTCCAAGGAGTTCAGCAGATCACACACCTTCTTGAAATTTCTATATGTTCCGTAGCCCAATAAATCCAAAATACATATATTTGTTGGCCTTGGGGCATAAGTCAACGTTGGAGTTTACTTTTAACCTCATGCTTAAATTTTTATTTTAATTTAAAAATGCATGAGGAGTTTGGATGTTGAATTTGAACTGCAAAAGGAGTTTCAGAGGTAGATTTAGCCTATCCACCTGATCTAGGGCCGAATTCTTCTTGGAAGAGATACCTTGCTAAAAGTTCCCTTACTTGATGAGCCAAATATTTGACGTCTAGTGTTTCCTCTGACTCTCACAGCCATCCTGACTTTACTTTTTATCTGATGATAAAAAGGAAGTGTAAGCCTACAAAAGCAGACTTTTGGAAGCAGACAAGACCATTGTCTTGTCAGGATAACACTGGGTCAAGGTCTAGGCTTGGATGGAATTCCCTCTACCACTCATCACCTCTGGGCCTTTCACTAAGTAAATCTCACTTGCCTCAGACTCTGGTGTGTGATCTATAATCTCTAAATTCTCTTTTAAATTCTGAAATCTTGTGATCTATTACAGTAGACTCTTTATCTGAGAAACCATTATCCTATGCAGTCAAGTGAAAATCTGGCATCCCGAAATTTACCTGAAAATGGCATGAACAAAGAGATTATTCTCTACATGGTTAAATTACTAAAAATGCCGTCTTCGGCTCAGAAGAGGGCATTGATCTTAAATGTGTTTGTTTTTTTAAAGAGCGACAGTAGAGTGTCATTTTTTTCTCTTGAGTGACATATTTACTTCTATTTTTGTTCTGTTTTCTTATCTAATGAGCCATATCTCCTAATAACCTTTTGCAAGAATAAAACAAACACAACCAACAAAAAAGCCCTGTATTTGTCTTCCACAGTGAACTCTGATGATTCTAAGATGCGGGTCTTTATTATTCCTTTTTCAGAACGCTTGGCGCTTTAGAGATGCTAAGATAAGACTTAGATACGCTTTAACACTCTAACCTTCATTCCCGAGATGTAGTAGGGAAAGGGCACCTGTGTACCATTCATTCAGTCTGCCTGAAGGGCACAGTGGATGTGGGTGACACGCTTCACATTGTCAGTTTGCTGCCTGCTCACGTTCTGCCAGAGCATCTGTGACTTGTGCAGGTTGGTCCCCCCAGGATGGCGTTGTCCCCAGTAGAGACCAGGGGTGTTGTTACTACAGAAAGAGGACTGGCAAACCCGCAGGCCAAAGTCAGCCTGCTGCCTGTCTTTATAAGTAAAGTTTTAGTGGATCACAGCCACGCTCATTTGTTTATGTATTGCCTATGGCTGGTTTTGAGCCCAATGGCAGAGTTGATCAGTTGCAACAGAGACTGAATGGCCCACAAAGCCTAGAATATTTACTATCTGATTCCCCGCCACCCACCACCACCAAAAAGGGCAAATCGCTCATATAGAAAAAGACTGAATGTTTAAAGGCAACTGGTATCCTGCTTCCACTTCCATTTAGATAGAACTTACCTTAGGACCCCAGTGCTCTGAGTGAGCCAGAGCTAAAGTTTAGGGTACTCAGAGAATGGACGGCCTGCATTCCTTCAGCAGGACTCCCTCCGTAAGTATTGCTTTGTACAACAAAGCTTGATAGGAAGCGAGCACCAGAGAACTGTATCTCGTATACCCCGCACTAAAGGTGGTAGAGATGACCAGAAGTGCTCATTGAGTTGATTTTGGCTCTGAGAGCAAGGATCGTGTCTTACACGTCTTGCCTTTTGCCCCATTGTAATGCCTGATGCAGCTGGTAAAGGAGAGTGTAATAGGGTTGAACCATCAATGGAACCGAGAGTAGGATTGACAGGATTTTGTAAGGGGCCTAATAGAACATGCACATACGTGACCAGAAGACAACCCTACCTCCAATCACAAGTGAGCCCAGGAACCTTGCTATCCACATACAATCCTTAAGGTCATTTGGGTTCCTCTGTTGTGACTCCCTGCCTGCCAAGCAGTCTTTTGACTCCGGCTGACCCTGATTTGTTTCTTCATTATCACTGTGGCATCTTGATTTAAAGTAATGAACTGAATTTTGATCTATAATGAGTTCAGGTAGTTTAGTATGACCAGCTCCTCGGACCTGATCATCCTTGTCAGAATGAAAGTTCTGATCCTACACCTCCAGAACTAATACCCAAGGTAAGGGGACATGACATTGAGACACCTGCTTTAATCAGCAGGCTTTTTTCTCATGGCTGACTCTTGGCTACAATCACTGGAGCCTCTCTGATGACCCACATCATGTCTGCATTATAGTATAGTTATTTATAGCACATTCATTTCCATTGCCAGAGTACAAGCTCCTTGAGGACAGGACTCACATCTTTTTTCACTTATTTTATGGTTCCCACTCAGTGTCTGCACAGTGCCTAGCTCTCAGTGTAGACTTTCAGAGAACGTAATTGGATGAATGAGTGAATAATAAGAAAGTAAATTCTGTGTCTTTCCTAATTTCTTCCCATCTTCTCTCTTCCTTTCTGCCTATTCTAATCCCATTTCATCTGCACGGCCTAACTCAGCCCCCACTTCTCCACACTATTCTCTAGTGACTATGGTTCAGAATCATCTCGCTTTTCTTATTGCATTCATAGTTAGCAGCTCACAATTTGGCACTTAATTATTTCTTAATTGACTCATCTGTGCTATCTTTGTTTCCCAGGTAGTCTGATGTCCCTCAAGGCACAGAATATATATATTTTAAGTATTTTGAACCAGCTCCCTGTGCCCACCCCCCCTCCCTCCAACATACACAGTGCATTAGCTCTAACATATAACAGATTTTTCAATAAATTTGTGTAAATTAACTGAATTAAGCACTGCCATTACATTTCGGGACAGGCAGGCAGGGATAAAAGGCAGTTTCCTGACATTTCTTGCTCTGTTTCAGGAGTATAAAAATTGTATCAAAATTAGTCGGCAGCTTTGAAAGTTATCCTATAAAAGACAAATAAGTTAACAAACACAACGCCAAACCAGCAAATTGAAAAAGGCCTCTTCCTTCCTTTTTCTGTCTCTCTTCCTCTCTGTCTCTCTCTTTTCTCATTTTGCTTTTGTTTTTCATTATAAGGTCAATTTATTTGTTTGAGCGACAGACTTGAGAATCTGTCTCTGGGACCCAAGCCTGGCCCCGGCTCTCGTGTCTGCATTGCAGACACACCGTTGCCCGACCCTGAGATCACGACCTGAGCTGAAATCAAGAGTTGGTCGCTTAACCAACTAAGCCACCCAGGTGCCCCCAATTGGAATTAAAAAAAAAAAAAAAATCAAGAGAGAAAATGCCATAATTAATTTGATTGGAGCTTTTATTTTGGTGACATTTAAGCTTCTCTCATATATTTTTAACCATTTAAAGTAATTATATCCCATTTCTGAATTTATTATTTTTCTATAACCAGAGGTGATCCTGAATACAATTTTTATACTCCTGAAACAGAGCAAGAAATGTCAGGAAACTGCCTTTTATCCCTGCCCGCCTGTCCCCAAGTGTACTGGCATCCCCATCTGATGCTGGTGCTTCCTTTATGGGAAATATTTGGATCGACTATCCCTATATAAGATTCCTAAGAACCTGAAACTAACAAATGCAGTGAGAGGATCTTTTTATGAGATACTTAATTTACTTTTACGAATCTGCTTTTCTGGGGTTGGTTGAAGTTCTTTGGCAAAGGATCGTTGGCATGCAGGATTCCTTAGACATCTCTTTCGTCCCACAGAATAGTCTCCCGTGCGTTGTTGTCACAAACCATGAGAGCAACACCTGCTTGCTACCACTGGGTGATCTTTGTTTTAAATCTAGAAAATTGTATTGAAAACAAATCATGTCTTAGGACCCAAATCCCTGTAATACATGCTGTGTTTCCTTGAGCTCTGATTATGGTTGTGCCAGGTGTTAAAAAGGAAGGAGGAAAGTTGGTTGGCCCTCCACAACATGAGCTCTCCAGGGGATGAAAGTGTTTGTGTAATGAGTAATCCCGTGCAGCTAACCAGCCTAACCAGATTACCAACCAGGCTCCTTTCAGCAACGGGATCTGCCAGATGAGGGAGGGACTTGGATGGCTCTTGGCACCAAAACCTATACTTGACTCCCCCTCAGAATGGCAGTTTTGCAGAGGGGTTACTTCCCTCTAGTTTTTTTGTTTTGTTTTTTTTTTTTTGAATGTTCACTTTGACAATTTCTTTTACTTTTTGCCTTTGAATCCTTGTGGTCATGTGGTGCCTGTGCAGGAACCATGTGTTTCTGGTTTCTCCTTAGCTTCCACTGCTTTTGACAGGGCCAAATAAGATCTCACGGCATGATCTAGCTTTCAACTCCCCCAAGACTGTTCCTCTTACAATGAGGTCTTCTTAGGATTTTTAATGAAGCCGACCTAGTTTTTCTAACCTTCTTTTCAATAATTAAAAATGTGAAATTCTACCCAGAGTAATTTTCTGTGCCAGAACTCCATTTCAGTATCTGACTTGAGCTGCAAATCTGTCATAAATACAGCCTCTCACCAGGAGGCCCTTCTGCAGGAGTTGAAGAACTCCACATGTACCCACACCACCACCCCATAGCAAGCGACGTTAAATACTCCAAGGCGCTGTTCATTTATCTTACTATGTTTGGTTGGGTTTATACCAAATGTCAGAGATTTCTTTTTTCACTTACCACCCACAGGTACTTTCCCCCTTTTGGTGTAATTGCTGAGGGTTGTATGCCTATAACTTACTACTTTTTTTTTTTTAAACCACAGCTGTAATGTGATATATTTTACCTGCTGAGTCATCTCTAAATTTTATTCATGTTTCTTGCATTTAAAAAAAAACAACACTATTTCTAATTTCTGTGCTATTCTTGGTTTAGATTTTGATTACCCTCCCAGTCATAGGTGATGGGGTTTTTTCTCTTTAATTTTTTCTTAAAGATTTATATATTTATTTATTTGAGAGAGAGAGAGGGAGGGAGCAGGGGGAGAGGCAGAGGGAGAGGGAGACAAGCAGACTCCCCTCCGAGCAGGGAGCCTGACGCAGGGCCAGATCCCAGGACTCCAAGATCATGACCTGATCAGAAACCAAGAGTTGGCTAGCTTAACCAACTGAGCCAACCAGGTGCCCCTTCTCTTTAATTTTAAAAAGATGTTTCTAACAAAAATAAGTTCTCATTACATGTCAAATTAGAGCATAAATTAAATTGGAAGGTGAATTCAAAACTGTTATTGACAAACTATTGTCAAAAGAGAGGAGCAATTAGAATTTTTTGGAGAGGGGAGGAGGGCAGGGAGGGGGAGGGGCAGAGGCTGAGGGAGAGAGAGAATCTTAAGCAGACTCCACACTGAGCTCAGAGCCCAAGGCTAGGCTCCATCTCACGACCCTGAGATCATGACCTGAGCTGAAATCAAGAGTTGGTCGCTTAACCAACTAAGCCACCCAGGTGCCCCCAATTGGAATTAAAAAAAAAAAATTCAAGAGAGAAAATGCCATAATTAATTTGATTGGAGCTTTTATTTTGGTGACATTTAAGCTTCTCTCATATATTTTTATTTAAAGTAATTATATTCCATTTCTGAATTTCTTATTTTTCTGTAACCAGAGGTGATCCTAAAGTTAAATATATAAGGAATTTATCAGTTACTAGGTGTAATTATAAACTAATGAGCATGATTTCCTTAATCAAGTCACTCATACTACAGAAGGATGTTTTGTGGATAATCACCAAGGATTAGAGACAGTTCAAACAAGTTCCTAGAAAATGCTCTGTCCAAAACAAACAAATGTTCATTCCATCCCTAATAAGCTTTACCATTTCTCCTCTTCATATAACCCTTTTGTTGCCACACGTTGCTGAAGTCCTTTGTAGGCAGGGATTGTATCCTGGGGGTCTCACACACAGCCTTAGCACGTACGAGAATGTCATGGTCAAAATGTATCCGTGAATTCTAGATGACCCTGCATTTTTCTCGTGGTAGGAAAGAAATGATTGAAATCTTACTACATGAGTTTTCTTGTTGCCTTGCTTTTCACTGAAAACCATTAGAAACCCATTTCTTCCATTAAAGAGAGTAAGTCAGAATTGTCTGTCAATAAGGTACCACTCCCTCCATTTCAATCATTTCTTTCCTACCACGAGAAAAATGCAGGGTCATCTAGAATTCACGGATACATTTTGACCATGACATTCTCGTGGGTGCTAAGGCTAGAGGGAGTTCCAAGGCCTAAAAGCTTGATATTGACAAGCATGAAACGGATCTACAGATTATTTCACTCTGTGGCCAGGACCTGAAGAAGAGCGGGAAGCACATCTGCTAAATGAAGTTAAATGATGCCTTTCCTCTCTGTGTTGTCTCTACATTCGTCAGAGGCATTTAAATTCAGAATTTAGTTCTTACATAATCAGGCCAGTAATAGCCCAGCGAGGTAATTACATAAAGGCAGGTAGCTAACAACCCCCTTACTCCTGTGTTTTCTCCTAGAAAGTGTAACCTGCCGTCCTAACAACTACCATATTTTCCATAAAATTGTCTTAATTTGGGTCACGTGTTGAGCACCTGCTGTATTCTAGGCCCTCGGCTAAGTGTTGGTGACCAGACACGAACAAAGGTAGTCATGATCCCTGACTCCACCGAGTGTGAAAGTCCTGACTGGGCAAACACATGTGGGAAGATATTGAGGTTTTTTTTTTTTTTAATCAGTTACCAAGTTATCAATTACAAAATGTCTCAAAGCAAAGGCAAGGTATTTAGTCCCCATGGATGGATTGGAGTATGGATTCATCAACTAAACCTCCCATTTTCTAGCACACTCTTAAACATGTCTTGTCTCCTAGACAGTTAAATAAGTCCCTGACATCAGGAGAGAGCTACTGCCAGCCACTTGTTACACATACATTGCCTTGGAAATGTACCTTGTGCCTGTCACCATAGCAACACCCTGAGAATGACCTCAGCAGCCACTCAGAATCATTCCTACAAAACAAATTATAGCTATAATTAACTCTCTGAATTTACTCTGCAATATAAATTTGTTCAGACCTCGGTGTTTCTTTGTAAAAGGTTAAATGAATGGAATAATCCACTGCGAGCCCCCCCCCGCTCCCATAGTCCACCCAAGTTTCTCCTCGGAATATGAGATGCTTCAATGGAAAGCACGGTTCAGTTCAGAGACTCTTCTATTACCTTTTCTTAGAATGTGACAGGAATCAACACATGAGGACGTGCTGGTCCTACCTCTCCGTAACCATATTTCTAAAGGAACCATATTTCTAAAGGAACAGGAGTGGCTATTTCCCCTAAGCAGATATGAAATGCAGAAAGTGCTGTGAGCCCAGAACAAGGGGGGGCACATGGGTGGGGCTTATGCAGCGAGAAGCTCTCCATGCTGGCCACTTCCTGGCAGTGAAAGATGCAGGACTCCATTGCACCCACATTTCACCTGCTCCACAAATTTTCCCCAACCTGTCTTCAATCCTGGTGTAGCTCCTGAGACACCCAGACCTTCCTCCGTGTGGCTGGGTGGTTTGTTGTGTTTTTTCGTTTTGTTTTTCTTGCCTTGTTTTGGAGGTATTTTGGGTTTGCCTTGATTTGGATTCTAGATGATGTACAGTAGAACTAGCAGATCTCAGTGCTGTTCCTTTCAGCTTTTTTTTCTTTTGTGGAGCTAGATTAATCCAACTTCAATACTCCAAATTGAAGTGAGACTTTCTCTCCACCACCCCACTGAGAAAAAGCAAAAAGAATGTCAAGCAAGAACTGTAGAAATGTATAGAACATCTTTAGTAGTCATTTCCTTGCTATGCAATTTGTTGTCACCTGCGCAGTGAACAGATAGAGCAGAGCGTGACAAGCAGCAAGTCAGTGCTCAGTGTAAGTATGTTTTTATAACTCTTTGTGGACCGTGCTGACATTGAAAAGGAGCAAAAGAAAGACGAAGAAGGAAAAATATTTTTGCCTGTATGAACACTTTAGATATTCTATTGCAGTACTGCCCTTGGTTCATGGAGAGGTATCATGAGCCATATTTTTAGGGGACTCAGTAAGCCCTTTTAAGTGGCTTTTTGGTCGCAGAATCAGTACCCTGATTCTGTCTTATCCCATCAGGGGCAGTGTTATGATTTCCCACTTCCTATGATGATTTTTTAAGTTCTCCTCTGCAAATACACATTGATATTTGAAAGTGGAGGGGCAGCGAGTAGTCTGTTCAGTTCACCTTCGAGAAATAGAAAGCCATGATTTCTCTTTGCCCCAGGAACACGACAGCACCTTGTGTACAAGAATGAACCACCCTCTGTGTGACCTCTGTGAATTGCAGTAAGTGAGCAGAAATGGTTTACTGGGCAGCATATTTCTGAGCCAGCTTGCCAATGTAAATTAGAAGTTCTCTGATTCCTCTGAATTGGTTTTGGTATATAGTGGTTAAATAAATGGTGGTCTCGTGGGTTTCAAAATGTACATTCACTTCAAGTTTTTCAAATCAGAAGACTTCATGTCTATAGACTAGCAGTTGATTACAGTGTGATGAGATAAACCAGAATGAGATACAAACCAACTCTCAGAGCATGGGCTTGTTAACCCTCCAAGACCATGCCACGATATTGACTAAAATTTTGGATCCAGTCCATTTTCCTTCCTGCCTCTCACACCAGTCTTGTCCTAGTCTCCCTGTGTTCATCCTCTAGCCATTTTTTTCTTTTTCTTTTTTTATTTTATTTATTTGATAGAGACAGAAACACAGAGAGAGAGAGAGAGAGCACAAGCAGGGGGAGCAGCAGAGGGAGAGGGAAAAGCAGGCTCCCTGACAGGCTCCCTTCAGGGTCTAGCCATTTTTATAATAATTCAAGATATCGGGCTGGTTCCTATCAGTCAGTAGAGAGCTAATTGCCAGCTAGAGAATCATTGATGTGTTTGGGATAAGGCCGCTGGAATACTTAATGAATTCATTGCTTTGAATTAGGAATTTCCAAGATTATCCTTTTTTTGTCTCAAAGAATTGATATACCTCCAAAAAGGCAGTAATTTTATGTCTTTGTTAAAGTCACTTAGCTCTACTATTTTATGATCCATGAATCTTAGAGAATTAATGCAATATTTCTTGTTAACACCCAGTTTCAAATTTAATAATAATTAATATGGAAACACCACTAGTAACAATGGTATTTAAATAATGCTAAGACTAAATACCAGCATAGGAAATCCATCTGTCCATCCAACAAATATTCATTAAGTACTATCTGCCAGGCCCTCTTTTAGGTTCTAAGGCAAAAATAACGCTGGGTGAGACAAAACCCTTCCCACAGGTAGGTCTCGTGAACTAAATGTTTGTGCACTTGCTGAGTGACAACATGCTCTGCGCCAGACATTTCCTGTTACGTACCTCAGAACTCACTGTCTTGTTTTGTGGGCATTTAAGGTGTTGAGATTCTAATCTCTTCCGATTCTATTAATGGGACCACCTTCTCTTTAAGTCTTATTTATACATTAGTTACTTTGTGTATACACTTTGTAGTTGTATGCTTTGAAACCATACCTGTGCCCCATTCTCTCCAGGGCCAAGGGGAGTGTAGCAAGCCTTTGAAATCATTAGGATGCCATGAAGAACGGTCCTTTTCACCTGTTTGTCATGAATTCTATCAAATCACATTGTTCTTAAAGTTGCAAAATATTTTTTTGCAATTTGAGAGAATGAAAAGTAAATGGAATATAATGTTTTTGAAATGACAAAATTACTCTGATGGAGACCATATGTGTTGTTGCCAGGGGTTAGGCTTAGGAGGGCAGTACACAGGACACTTTCTTTGTGGTGGCAGAACAGTTCTGTATCCTGATTGTGGTGGGAATTGCATGAATCTCTACATGTGATAAAATTTCACAGAACTATACACCCCACCAAAAAGTGTGTGTGTGTGTGTGTGTGTAAGAACTAGTGAAATCTAAATAGATTGTAGTTGAGTTCATAGTATTGGATCAATGTCAGTTTCCTGGTTTTGATAATACATTGTCAGTATGTAAGGTGTTATTATTGGGGAAGGCTGGGGGAAGGGTACAGGGGAATTCTCTGGGATATTTTTGCGACTTCTTGTATGTCGAAAATTATTTCAAAATGGAAAGCGTTTTTTTTTGTTTTGTTTTGTTTTGTTTTGTTTTAAGGAGTGCAGAAGTATCATAGAAGCAGATAAATTTAAAGTTTAGGTGTGGTGACTCTAAACACTGGGAATATATGACCTTAGACATTGTTAGCTCAGTAACCAGAAATCTCGAATCTTGTGGCTTCACATTAATCACAAATGACTTAGCTTTGGACAGAATTTAGGACATGGTATGCTGCTGTCCTCTCTTAGGGGAATAAGGAAATACATTCCAGAAAAAAGGCTCTGATATTCTGCAAAAAGGCAAAAAAAAAAAAAAAAAAAGTGTCCTGACCTTACGTATAACTCTGTTATCTGTTTGTTTATACAAGTATACAAACAATATAAGTAATTCAAAATCAGTTTGCTTTAAACTCCTGCTTTACCCACCAGACCTGCTAAATAAGCAGAAAGTATTTCTTTTCTTTTCCCCCTTTACTTTTTGTATGGGTTCTAAGTGATAGAGAAGAAACGAGAAAGCCTGTGAACCAGATAATCCATAGATGGGTTACCTTGCTGTGGCCAGTGGAAGGTTGACTTTATCTTTCAACTTTCCAGATCTCTCTATCCCTTTCTGATATTTTCCTTCCTCTTCTCCACCTCTCTTTTATGATTTATTTTTGCCCTCCCATTTCGAGAGGCAGATTTGGCATGATGGTGTCCTAACGTTCTCATTATGTCTTCCCTCCTCTAGCTATCTTAATGACTTGGACCGCGTTGCTGACCCCGCCTACCTGCCTACGCAACAAGATGTGCTTAGAGTTCGAGTCCCCACCACAGGGATCATCGAATACCCCTTTGACTTACAAAGTGTCATTTTCAGGTAGTAACTGAGTCCATAAAACCCACCTCCCAGCTCCTGTGCCTTGAGTAGTACATTTGGGGAACTCTACAAATACTGAAATCATGTGTAGACTTTAAAACTATATCACCTGTAGACCAGTTATTATCATTAGATACACAGGTGAAATAATATGTTCCAGAAAGAGGAAGCAGAAGAAAGATGTATGGGCAGGTTTCTCATTTCAAATTCAATCACCAAGAAATCAGTAAAGTCTTAAGTTTGCCAGTGGTTGGTTGAACGAGATCAGTCACTTAAACATTGGTCCTGACTGTTATTCTTTGAGAACTGATCCTGACTGTTCTTTGAGTCAGATTTTAATTGTGAGGACAGTGGATATATTTTTAGATTTGTATAACCTATGAATGACCTTATGACCCTACTAATAATAGAAACTGTATGTTGTGAGAAGCTTTCATGTTGTTTCCTCCAAGTCTGCTGGTACCGGTGCAGAATTCTTCAGTAGCAATAAAAATATGGGATGTTTTATATTCCTGAAAAAACTTGCTTGAAAAATTTTAAAACATGTAATTTTGAAAATGGATTGATGAGCCTAGTCTAAATTTATATAGGAAAATAGAATGAAAACTTCTGCTGCTGTTCTGTCTGGGTAATACTTCAGAAAAGTAATTTTTTTTTTAAGAAGAGAAAAAATAAATAATACCAATATGCTTTCATTTAATCTCTTATTATACAGTCATTGAGTTATACTTCTAGTTCGAATACAAATCACATTGTGCTTTGAGAAGTGAAGCCATGTGAATATGTCTTTGAGCATAGAGAGTTGAGTTCTCTGGGGGAGCCTATCCCATTGAAGACAACCACGTTCACTACAGGGACGTGAAATCGGGGTTATGTGACTCCTACCAGGTAACTGCCACGTAGCTCAGATGAGCAGACCCTCAAAGCACTGTGGGTTTTATTCTGATCAGTCTCCGCCCCTGTAGTCAGGTCTGGTTGCCATATGCCACTCTAATAGACATCTGTAAAGCGGGTGGCATTCTAGAAATATTTCTGAACCTCATTTTTTTTTTTTTTTACCATCTCTAAAATGGTTGCATTAGGTGATCACCAAGGTTCCTTGTAGCTCCAGCATGCTGGATTACTTAAGCTTTGAGTTCATAGCATTTGGAGATCTTCAGTTTGGAACACCCAAATTTCCTACCACTCATAACTGTACTACAGAATATTTTCAGAAGACCTAGAGCATTTCATAGAGATTTTCATCTTTTCATTGTTTTATGATTAATAGTGGATTCTGAAACAAGGCTACTCTTACATCTTGTTTTTACTACATTTTGTTCACTAGCTGTAAAGGATGTTTTTTTGCCACTACAGTAAAAGTAATGACTAAGAAGAATAATTTCCTGCCATCATCAAAAGGATCTTATACGGCTTAGGGTGACAGGGTTTTATAGAATGATGATTTCATGTAAATGAGTAATGAATTGTTCACTTGGCATGAGGGAAAACCTCGAATTTAGTATTTCTAAAGACTTAAGAAGTCTAGTTTTGATGTCCATAGTTCATAGGTCCCCTGAATCCATTGCTTTGCCCCTGTGCCTTAGAGAACTTTTAGAAGCAGTCACTAGAGGATCCTTGATTTCTAAGTTTGTGTTTAATGCGCAGAGGCAGGAAAAGACCAGCATTTTCAACAGATGCTCAGAGAGCCCTCCTCTCATACTTTTGTACATGAAACTTTCATTCTCTGAAAGTATTTTATCCCACAAACATTGTGCACATTTTAGTCAAGATATGGATTGAACAATTTGAGGAAACCTGGCTTCACTGCCAACTATTGCTTGATATTTTCATATAAACAGTAAAACTCAAATTAATTGAAGTCAGTGTTGGTTCCTAACCAGTAACTCAGCACATCATTGGTATGTTAAAAACAAATCCTTGAAAGAGTTCAAATGATGGTCTCTTGAAGCATCTTGGTTTTTTATATGCTTCACTTCTTAGCAGGTTAACAAGTTTGTTTGTTTAAGGCCAATTGCACCATGATACACAGTATGACTGGACCTGTCCCAAATTATTGCCAGTGTTGGAAGGAGAAAACTAGTCAAAAAAACTCCATGGATAAAGTATCAGTGGAGTTCTGTTTGCATTTAGTTGAAGCATCACACGTACCCGTATTGAAATATATAGCATCTTGTATCTTTTAAATGTGTTCGCAGTCCTTTCTAGCGTCCTTGAGAAATACACAAGGTTCTTCATTCTCATTTTACAGAAAAAGAAACTGACGTCAGTACTTGCCATTAGAGCTTACCACGGATAAAGCATATTTTGTTTCAGATTCTTCTGTGCACGATTAAGTAAAACACCATTTTGCTTGACTTGGCACAGGATTTTTTACAAAGTTATCGTTTTCATACAAGTTTGATAACTTTCTTATAACCACCATGGTTTATTACCCAGAATGTCTTGGCTTGGATTGTTAGGTAACAGAAAATTATTAGATGTTCAAGAAGTATAAATTGAATTGACTTGGATGACCATTCTCTTTAGAGAGTGTTTTTCCTAAGTGTGTAAGTAAAGCTATGTTTATATTGATCTTTTTTTTTTATATGCTATTAATATGAATATTGTTAACCTTGCAGAATGGTCGATGTAGGGGGCCAAAGGTCAGAGAGAAGAAAATGGATACACTGCTTTGAAAATGTCACCTCTATCATGTTTCTAGTAGCGCTTAGTGAATATGATCAAGTTCTCGTGGAGTCGGACAATGAGGTGAGTGCTCTTCGGACAGGCAATGGATTATCATTTCAATATCTGACACCTGACACAAATCAATAAGAGGATGTAGGGTGTGGCACATGGGGTAAACTGATTTCATTGCTTTTTAACTACTGATTGGAATCAGGATTTTTTTCAATAATAAAAATAACCCTATGGTAGCACATGATATAATCAGAACAGTAAACTCTTTTGTCAGATGTATGAGCTGGTCTGTGTGTTGAGGTTTAATTAGACCCTATTTTATACTCTTATCACTGTGTAGACGCTCTGAAAATGAAAGTAACATAGAAAGCCCTAGGCTAACCCTCACATCATTTTCTAGCCCTCTTCCTACAGGATGGAGCTGGGAGTGTTGGAATGAGTCAGCCTGTTTTGTTTTGTTTTCATTTTGTTTAAATCATTGTTTGTGTGTTGGGTGGGTCCCAAAGAGTACTCAAAACCTCTCTTGGCAAATGTGAGTGACTTTGCAGCTGGGCTCTAGACCAGTTCATTGTGGAGCCAAGAAGTGTCTTGGTGACATGGCCATTCTGCTCTTAGACAATTCTATAGGCTCATCATTTTGTCTCTACTAAATAGTGAGTGGTTGGGAAAAATATCCTTGATATGCCTGTCTGGAGAACCGATTCAGTATTGTCATCTTCTCCCCATTACGTGAAGACCAAACAGGTATAAATACGGATTTTGAGGGTGATAAAGTCTCGATGATGAGTCAGAGTTAACTATGGAGGATAATACAGGGGCATAGAAAACTCGCTTTGAGCTGGAGTTCAGCGCGTGTGTGTGTTGGGGGAATCGAAAAGATGCCTGATAACCTGTTAGAGGCAGAAATTGCAGACGGAGATGCCAATAGTAAGTATTAAATATCCTTCTAATAGGATAGAAAACAAAGAGAAGGAAATGAGCTATCTCCAATAGCTGATTAAAATATACTTTTAATTCTATACATTTTTTGATATAGAAGAATTCTGGTTTCTAGTCCTTTTAAATATTTTCTTTTTCTGCAAGTATTAATATCTCTATCAAAATACATATCTAATTTCTTTTGTATGGAGGGTTGATAAAGAGTTTGGGAACCAATATCCCAAATAGAGCTGAGTTACCTATTCATGCATTTCAGAATCTTTCCAGGGGTGCAAGCATGTGGGCTTTTGAATCAAAGAACTTTGTTAAAAGTTTTTATCAGCCATGTGCCATCTGTAGTTGTAATGAAAAGTGCCTGCTAAGCAAATTAAAATCTGTAACAATCAGTTACCAAAATTTAAATTAAGCAATTACCATCAGAATTTTAGCTATAATCTGTCCATATGTATTTCTCTCTTTATATCTGTGTTCATTTGTTGTTCCGTCATCCTTGGATGTAGTATTTTGAATATCGTGCGTATCTGGGGAACAGAATAAGACATTTCTCATATCTTTGAAAGTTGAATCAAGAGAGAAAATGTTTAGAGGGCTTGTCTACTATGTGCTAGGTACCAGAGTATCTAAAGAGATACAAAAATGGAACCTAAAATTAACTTTGCCCAGAAGGACATCATTAGAGATATATCCTTTTGTTAGAATAGAGAGCGTGGGGAGAGGAAGGCCTTGGTTATATAGGTCATGATCTCTCTGCTTTAGTTTTCTGTCCAGTAAAATAAAATTTAAGACATTTATCAAAAGAACACATAGTGTTATTTCTTATGTCACTGTTTATAGCTAGAGAAATGGAAGTATTTATTGATAAACATTTTATACAAGTACATTATATCTATAAAGACATATATGTTGTGATTTAATGCTCATCAATTTACTGCTTTAAAATTTACAAAACAGAAAAGAAAGTCAGTTCCTTAGGTGGATCATCACCTAATTCTACCACATAAACCCAGTCCTTCAGTTACCTCGACATCACAGATGATTTATCCCACTTTTCACCCAACATTACTCATAGATATCTGGTTTTTGTGTAAAAGTATATTATTTTAGGGGCGCCTGGGTGGCTCAGTCGTTAAGCGTCTGCCTTCGGCTCAGGTCATGGTCCCAGGGTCCTGGGATCGAGCCCCGCATCGGGCTCCCTGCTTGGCGGGAAGCCTGCTTCTCCCTCTCCCACTCCCCCTGCTTATGTTTCCTCTCTCCTGTCTCTCTCTCTGTCAAATAAATAAATAAAATCTTTAAAAAAAAAAAAAAAAAAGTATATTATTTTATATTAATTAGAATAAGACGACATTGTTTTGATGATCAGATATCGAAAGTCTCCACAGTAACTTGCCATTCGATGTATAGGCATTATGTGCATCTAAAAATATTTTGCCAGCTTCATTGATTCCTTGGTGATACATTATGCTACAAATTAAGATAATCTGTTATCTTTTCCATTAGGACTCCCAGATCACTTGTGAATATTTTTAAAGCCTACCTTGTAATTCTGTGAGATAAGTCGTTTCATGGTGCTTTTTTTCTCAGACCTTAAGTCAAGCCAGTTGGTAATATTGCAAATGATTTTCAGCATAGTAAGAACAACGCTGCTCATTAATTACTTCATCCATGTTGACCACAGCCATCACTGTTGGTAATTAGGGAACACCATCGAAAGTATTTTTTAATGTCGGGTTATAGTCACATTCTTTTTTTCTCCACTTAAACTAATATATGAAAATGCCATTTCCTCTCCTCTTCCGTTAAATCATGAAGGAAATTCACAACTGTAGAATCCCACCTTCCCCAGATTTTCTGGTTTTGGTGAGACAAAACTGAAACAAACTCTTGAAACCTTTTGTTCTTGGTTTTGAAATCTGATGGTCATCACTTTAATCCAAAGCAGACATTGTGGTACCTCCCTTGGTATATATTTGTGAGAAACACCTGGAAATGGCTACTGACAGCCTCCCCTTCTGTCCCGGAGAACCGTGGAAAATGCGCTGCAGACCACAGGCAAAAGCAGTTGAAGGACTTTGGATGATTGCTTTTGCTTTTCATATTTCTAAAACTGTGTGTATTAATCTTCAAGGTTTTTATGTAGATCTGCTTTTGTCTTTCTAGATTTTCAGCCTTTCTAGGGCTTGGGGAATGAATTTCTTCATTTTTTTTCCTCCAGAGAGGAACACATATCATCAAATAGAGTGAGACTGGTCAGGATCGTTGAACTGTGTTGATTTGCACATTCCCTTTGCTGTGTTATTTCCCTGTGATAACACATGAGCATGGAGCCACCTGCTCCACTGTAATCCTTCCTTGCCTGTATTATTACTTCAGCGCCCCTGAAAGCCAGCACCCACAGCGAGGCAGCCCCATACCACATTTAAGCTTATCAACATGCATCCACACTCTTTGAATCTTGATTTTTCTGATTTTTTTGTTATATGAGTATCTGAGCACCAATACAACAATAATTTCTCAGACCTTGAGTCAGGGGCTGTCTTACAGACTATGCTTTTCCCAGAATCTCAAACTCTTAGGCCTTTTCTCCTCTACTTCCTTTCTGAATGTGCACTCCTAACTAAAATTAATCCCTTTGAAATGGTCACAACCCATTATGTCTTAGTTTTAATAAAACATCGAGATAGTTCCCACACCCCAAGTGTTCCTTTGAACCAAGATAGATTTCTCCAACATTGCTTTCCATAAACATTTATTCTTGAAACCTGATTCTTGGAGTGACTCAGCTGATTTAGAAAATAAATATATAAATAAAAGGAGAGAATAGACATTTGTAATACCTTAGCACTTTATGCCTGTTCAAAACTTTCTTAAACCATCCCTTGTCTGAATCTCGCCCGCCTTCATCCCGGGGAGGTGAGATGATCAGGTTTGTTGGTAATGCGGTCTAACAACGAAGATACAAGAATGGAGAGATTAAGGCCCATGGTCAAAGTCACCCAAGGCCTGAAGCCAGGCCCTTTTAGACCAGCTTGCTTTCCCCTCCTTCACAGTGTCTTCCAGAAGAAAGGGACAAATTCAGAGGGAAAGTAAAGGGAATTATACATATCCAAGGAGCATGGAAGTCACATGACAATCCTGCCCTTGCAAGAAGGAATTGAAATACCCTCCTCTGCCCCTGTGTACCTTGTTATAATCCTAGATGACAGTAGACCAGCCAGAGATCCTTTGCAGGTGGTTCAGAGTTCCTGTATTGCTCATTTGATTTTGAACTGTCTTAAAACAAATAGTCTAAAGTATGCATTTCCTTCAGATACTTCTCCTCTCCTGGCTTTTAAAACGAATCCATTTTGAAGTTACTCGGCTACAACCAAAGTCTGAACATTTTCCTTAAAAGTGTGAAACTTGTACTTTGTTCTGCTCTAAAAACTTCAAGTGAGTTTGGGGAATTTTCTTCATATAAAATTCAGCGTTGGTCAGGAAATGACTAAAAACTGAGAAAAAAATTCCAACCCCAGAGGGAAGGTCTATAGGAGACTTAGAAGTAGTTAAAAGGAAGGAAGAGCTGAGTTCACGATGTCCACTCTCAGTTGGATTGGCCCTCACGTCCTGTGTTGATCTTAAATTATGAAACCAGAAACTTTATCTTGCTCCTCAGCCTTTGGCATACTCGGCTTGGATTCATGGCCTGATTACTAAGGATCTTCCTGAAAGACATCCCACTTTTTTATATTTTTAACTCTTTTTCCCATTTTCTCATTCCTTTGTTCATTTTTAGCCACCTGTCCCTTTTTTAAACCCCTTCCCCCTTTCATCCTCCGGCTTTCTGCTTCCTCATTATCATACTCCTCCACCTCTCTGCTCAGATGGCTTGAAAGAAGCCAGGAAGTTTTCTGATCACCGTCTATGAGTTAGAACCAGAGACCTGCACTCGGTGCTGGTAAGGGCGTGGGTAAGCGGGCACACGTGGACACTGTTTGTGTACCTGTATATTGGAAATCCTTCAAGGCCTACATTAAACCCATACTGGAATAATCTATGCAATAATCTTTTTTTTTTTTTTTTTTTTTTGAAGAGAGAGAATGGGGAGAGGGGCAGAGGAAGTGGGAGAGAGACAATCCCACCGTGGGGCTCGATCTCATGACCTGAGCTGAAATCAGGAGTCGGACACTTAATTGAGCCACCCAGATGTCCCTATGCAATATTCTTTGTAAGATGAATTATATTATATGAGAAGGGCAGATTGCCAAGGAGTATATTTAATATAATCTGATTTCTAGAACTATATACATATAATTATTATAGGGAAGGTTGTTAACCTCCCCCCCAGAAAAGAAAAGAATTTGGAAGATTTTCTACCACAACCAGGGTGTAAGCAGTGATTGTCATTGTTGATAGTGATAGTGTTACAAATAACAACTGAAACAATTTTTTTAAAAATTAAGATTTGGGGCTCCTGGGTGGCTCAGTCAGTTAAGCATCTACCTTCGCCTCAGGTCATGATCCCAGGGTCCTGGGATTGGCCCCACATCGGGCTCCCTGCTCAGTGGGAAGCTTGCTTCTCCCTGCCCCTCCCCCTGCTCGTGCGCTCTCTCTCAAATAAATAAAAATCTTTTAAAAAAATAAAGTAAGATTTCAGATTGGAATTTTAGCTCTGCCATTTATCATCTCTGTCCATTTTTCTTCTGGATTATCTATCATTTTCTTACTAATTTATATGAGTTCCTTACATTCTTTGAATGTGAGCCTTTTGTCATATGCATTGTAAACATCTACTTTGCAGATTGCCAGTTATTAATAGTGTCTTTTGATGAGCAGAAGTTGTATATTTTATACAATAAAATTTATGAAAATTTCCCTTCGTGGCTATAAGCACACATGTGTCTACAAATATGCGTACAAGATAGGGTAAAGTCAATCACCTGAAAAGTCTGGATGAAAGGACTGTAGGGAATGGAGGGTGAGATTAAGAATTAAAATGCCGACGACAGAAGCAGGGACCTATCCTAGCAGTAATTCATCAGTGTAGTCAAGCATCTCTTAGCAATAATAAAAGGAGGTAATCATGGCCTATTAGAAGATTCATTTTTCTTTAAAACAAGTTAGCTTCTCTCTGTACTGAGCTACTCCTGCAGCTTCACAAGGAGATGCCGTGGGAGGGAGGAAGTTCCATGTACAATAATATCCCTCCAGGAAACCAAATACTAGAATTCGTAGGGCTGTCTCTTAAGCTGCTCTCAGTGTAAGTTGGTGCCATGGCATCAGAGTTGATCCTGGGCCAATACCCAGTGGTCTAAACACACAGCTTGGTGTAAGAACAAGAGTGAGAAGAGCTAAGGAAGTGGATTTTGTTTTTAGAAACTATTTCAGTGATACAAGAGAGCATAAAGTTTGAGAGAACTTACTTGCTTTAAATATTTATCTTCACAGAAATAAAATGATACAGATGCAGTTAAAGACCTTACATAACCTTGGATTCATTTCTTTCCTTCCCCAAAAGTTCCTGGTTTCAAGTTGGCACTGTGCATATTTTTTCACTTCTTTACTACATATGTATATGTCGTTAAGCAGTATGTAATATTGGATGCTTAATCTTATTCATGATTGTAAATTATATTTAGATGATTTCATTTTGCAATGTGTTTTTTTTTCCTTCACTCAGCATTGTTCTTGAGATTTTTTTTTTTAATGTTACTACACATGGCTTTAATTTACTTATTTAGACCACCATCTAGTTCCATTGTGTGAATATGCCCTACTGTGTTTCACACGCTTCTCAGCCAGCGAGGTGGTTTTCAATGTGGGTTACCTTTTCCCACCCTTGCCTGTTCTCCCCCTGACTTCAGCCCCCGATGGAGTTGTCCTTTTTTAATCGATACATACACCTTTTAGACATATTCTGGTTATTATTGTTTGCCAGGTATACATACAAAAATTAGCTCTCAGTGCATGGCTTTTCTTTTTGCTTTGTTGCTTACGGAAGAGCTTTAATCTTTTTTTTTTCTAAAGATTTTATTTATTTATTTGACAGAGAGAGACACAGCTAGAGAGGGAACACAAGCAGGGGGAGTGAGAGAGGGAGAAGCAGGCTTCCCCCTGAGCAAGGAGCCTGAAGTGGGGCTTGATCTCAGGACCCTGGGATCATGACCTGAGCTGAAGGCAGATGCTTAACGACTGAGCCACCCAGGCGCCCCGGAAGAGCTTTAATCTTAATGTAGTCAGCTCACTCATTTCCTTTATTGGTTGTATTATTGTATTTTCTTCAGGAATATTTTTTCTTCCCCTAGAATATGTAGATATATCCCTTATTTTCTAGTAAAAGTTACAAGGTTTTACTTTCATAGTTTTTTTTTTTTCTTTTTTTCAGAGAGGGAGAGAGCGGGGGTGGGGGGTGGAGCGGGGCGGGGAGAGGGAGAAAGAGAATCCCAAGCAGGCTCCATACCCACTGTAGAGCTAGAGGCGGGGCTCAATTTCACAACCCTGAGATCATGGTCTGAGCCAAAAATCAAGAGTCGGATGGATGTTTAACCAATTGAGCCACCAAGACGCCCTTTCATAGTTTTTCTATACACCTTAATTGATTTTTGAGCATAACAGGGGTTAAGGATTTCATATTTTCTTGCTATATATCTGTTCAGTTGATCCAATACCATTTATTGGATAGTAAATCCATCATCCACCTCTACTGATGGGGTTTTTTTTTTACCTTTTTCTTTTTTAAATTGTGAAATGTATACATACATATAAAGAAAAATACACAAATTCAAAATGTATAGCACCCTGACTTATCATAAGTCATCTGTGTGTCCAGCACCCCATCAAGAACCAATGCCAAGACCACAGAAACCCTGGTAGTGCCCCTCCCCCAGCAGGTACCACTGTTCTTGAAGGGAGTCACTTCTGTGCTGTTCTCTTTAGTTTTAATACTTAAATATGTATCCCTGAACCCCATAGTTACATTTTTACTTGTGTTTAACTTTTATACAGAGGGAGTCAAATGGTGTGTTTTTGAACTTTTCTATAAACTTTTGTGTCTAGCTTCTTTTGCTCAAGATTATACTTTGTAAGGTCTATACATTTTATATAATTTATTCATTTATACTCCATTCATTGCCATTTAGTATTCTATTGCATGAAAATACCACTATCCTTTTATCCATTCTACTGTTTATAGACTTCTCATGGGTTTCCAGTATGGGGTTATTACAAATAATGTTTCTGTGAATATTCAGAGAAATATTTCTTGGTGTACAGGCACACATTTCTATTGGATATATGCCTAGGAGTAGAATCTCAGGCACATAGGGAATATGTATCTTCAACTTTAGTAGATAAGGCAAAAGTATTTTCCAAAATGAATGTAACAGTGTACATTCCCACTAGTTGTTTCTGAAAGTTCCTGTTATTTGCCACTGTTTTTCATTTTAGCTCTTCTGATGGTTAAAGGACTGAGCTGTAGGCCTTGCGTGCACCTGTTTCCCTGGGCATACATTCACTCTGGGTGCAAAGCAGTGGTGGTTCACTAGAGCCCCATTTCCTCAGGCTCTCAGCTGCCGCCTCCAGAATCAGCCGCTCCCCCTTGGAAAAGAGGCCCCAAATCATAGGGTCACTTCTCTAGACCTTTCCTTCCCCAGATCTTGCCCTGGTACTTCTTCCCTACTTTTCAGCTCTCTGACACCCTTAAGCAAGTATATTTTTTATTGTCTTATTTCTTCTGGTTGTCCTCCTTCCCATTGATAGTAACGATACGTGTGGCATGTGTCAAGTTTTCCTACATCTGTGGTTCTTTCTCCGGGTTTTCTATTTGGTTGATCTGTTTACTACTCCTGTACCAATATAAAGGTTATCAAGTCACTAGTTTTGTCATAATGTTGATATCATCAAATCTACCTACCTGTTGTTCTTCAGAATTTTCTTAGCTATTTTTGGTCCTTTACTCTCTCTCTCATGAATTTTAATTTCACCTGATCAAATTCTAAAAAACAAATATGATTAGAATTTTAATAAATATATAGATAACTTTGAGGTTAGTCTTTCAACTTTGCAGTATTGAATTTTACCGTCCATAACAGGACATGGTATATATAGCTCACTATTACTGTCATTTAAACACTGCTTATGTCATTTTATGTGGTTAGTTTTTATAAATGTTCCATAGGTGCTTGAAATTGTGATTTCATATTTTTGGGTACAAGGGTCTATATTATATCTATTAGAACAAACTTGTTAATTGAGTTATTCAAATCTTCTAAATCCTTACTCATTTCTTGTCTATTTGATTGATTACTGAGTTACTTTTTTATTGTTTTTAATATTTTATTGACATAGGCATATAGAGAACCACATATAAATGATAAGTGTTCAGTTTGAGGTATTATCACAGAGTGAACACATCCATGTAATTACCATCTACCATGAGAAATTGACATTATTAGGTACCCTAGAAGCTCCCTTGTGCCCCTTTCCAATCACAACTCCCCCCTTCCTTTCGCCCAGGAGTAACTACTATTTTGACTTCTAACACCATTAATTTTGCCTTTTTTGAACTTAATATAAATGAAATTAAATACATTCTTTCGTGTCAGCTTCTTGTGTTCAAAATAGCGTTAGATAAATTCATGTTGTGTGTCACTAAAGTTTTTCATTTTTATTACTTTATATCATTCAATTAAATGAATATGCCACAATGTATCCCTCCTATTTTTGATGGACATCTGAGTGGTTTTCTCTTCGCAAGTGTTGTGCGTAATGCCACCATGAATATCCTTTTCATGTTTTTTGGCTTATATGTGCCTGATGTTCTGTCCGGTAAGAATAGAATTGATAATTCACAGTGAATGTGTATGTTCATCTGTTGTGGATACTGCCTGTGTTCATTTTCTAGGGTTGCTGTAACAAATCACAGGCTTGGTGGATTACAAAATAGAAATTTGTTCTCACAGTTCTCAAGGCTAAGGCTCGAAGTCTAAAATCAAGGTATCAACAGGGCCATGCTCCCTCTGAAGGCTATGGAGGAGAATCTCCCTTCTCTCTTCCTCTTTCAGCTTCTGTTGGCATTCCTTGTGGTTGCCTAGCTCAGGTCTCTTCCTCTGTCTTCCCTTAGCCTTCTCCTCTCTGTCCATGTCTTCTCTTCTGTGCTCTCTTAGAAGGACACTTGTTGGATTTAGGGCCCACCCAGATAATCCCGGAGGATCTCATCTCAAGATCCTTAACTTAATTATGCCTATAAAGATGTTTTTTTTCCAAATAAGGTCTCATTCACAGGTTCTGGAGGAAAGGGTGTGAATATACCTTTTTGGGGGGTCACCATTCAACCCACTAAGCTGCCAGTTTGAACTTTGGAAACAGTTTACACTTCCACCCACAGTATATGTGTGTCCTACTTTCTTACCAACATAGATACGCTCAGCTTTTGTTTCAGCTATTATATTGGGTGTATAGTAGCATCTCATTTTGGTGTGAATTTGCCTTTCTCTGATTACAATGAGATTGAATACTTTGTATATTTCTTTACCATTGAAGTGCCTTAAGGAGGACATGTAAAGGATAGAGTTTAAAAGTGCCTATTTAATTCTATTATCAGTTTTCTGTTGGTCTGCTTTTTTAAAAAATCATTAATTTAGAGGTCTTTGTATATTCTTGATACAAATCCTTTGTAAGTTATCTATATTGCAAATAACTTCTGCCACTCCACGATTTGCTTTTTTACCACCTTAAATGATACCTTTTTTTAAGGATTTTATTTATTTATTTTAGAGAGGGGGGGAGAGAGAGAGAGAGAGAGAATGCCAGCAGGGGGAGAGGATGAGGGGGAGGGAGAGGGAGAATCTCAGGCTGACTCTGTGCTGAGCGTGGAGCCCCACCCTGGGCTCAATCTCATGATCCTGAGATCATGACCTGAGCCAAAACCAAGAGTTGGATGCTTAACTGACTGAGCCATCCAGGCGCCCCTTAAATGATATCTTTTGTTGTGGTCAATTAATTGGTCTTTTAAACTCTATCCTTTACATGTCCTCCTTAAGGAATCTTTCCCCCCAATTGTAATGCATAGCATTTATATTTTGGAAATGGCCATCTTAACATGATATTTGCTGTAAATTTTTTGGTCTTGAATTATATTGCGTATATAATTTCACCTATTTTATTTTGTCAATTCTATTTAGAAATAAAATACTAATATTAACACCAGCATTTTAACATTATAAACGTAAATAACCACCAGCATGTAATTTTTCCTTGATCGTAACATCACTTGGGTAGGAATTACCCTTTTATGTACTTTGGGAACATTGGAGAAAATGGAAATATATTAAACTTTTATTTTAAGGTATATATTTCTTTTAGATAAATATAATAAAAATATATAATATATGTAAAATAAAAATGGTATACATTGTATAATATATATATCTAGTTACCCTGCCAATCTTTTGTCATAAAAATATATGTATACCTTGGTCGGCTCATAAAAGTATACAGAAATGAATCCCTGAAAAGAAAAAACCAAAAAAAAGGAAAAAATATCCTCTTTTATGGGGGAAAAAAAGTAAAGCGAACTGAAAAGCCGCGTGTGGGGTTTTTTCCCCCTCACTGACTGAGTTATTTTTAAACCTCCCGCTTCGGTTGTAAACTTGTCTACTTTTTTAATTCCACACTTGTATTTTTTATATTTGCAGATTCCATTATTATGTCCATGATAAGTTTGCAATTTGTATGTACTCCTGATGAACTGTTGTTTCTGTCCTCAAGAAGATGGTGGGTGTTATTTTTTGTTTTTTGTGTTTTTTTGTTTTTTAAAGTCTGAGTGCTCTTTGCTGAAATAAAGCAGTTATGCAATACCAAGACCGGAAGTGCCCGTGTCCTGCCTTTTGGTCTGGTGAGTCACAGAAGAGGCTGTGTTTCTGTAAGAGGTGGGGAACAAGCAGGAGGGAGGCAGCAGAGAGCCAGGGCCGCACTGGGCAGACGACACATGCAGGAAGCGAGCTGAACAGGTTGTTACTAACTTGGGAGCCAAAGAGTATTTCGGGAGCGGTGTCTGTAGTGACAGAAGGTCTAGCCATGGAGAAAGTGGAAGAGATTAAATTGAGGGTTTTTTTTTATTAACAGCTTATTGGGATATAACTCGTATACCACCCAATTCGCCCTCTTAAAGTATATGCTTCAGTGGATTTTAGTATATTCATAGAATTATACGAATGTCACCACTATCTAATTGTTTTGTGTTGTTTTTTTAAATACAAAATAGACTATTTTTTAGAGCAGTTTCAGGTTCACAGCAAAACTGAGTGGAAGATTTCCCATAGGTCCTCTTCCCTCACACATGCATAGTCTCCCCCACAGGGCATTTGTTATATTTATTTGTTACACTTGATACATTTGTTACAATTGAGGACCCTACATTGACATGTGATGATCATTCAAAGCCCATAGTTTCCTTCAGGGTTCACACTTTCTATGGATTGTTGTACATTCTATGGATTTTGACAAATACATAACAACATGTATTCACCATTCTCGTAGACAGAATGGTTTCACTGCCCTGAAATATTCTGTGCTTCTCCTATTCATCCCCCCTCCCTCCCTCCCTCCTACACTCTGGCAACCACTGATTTTTTACTGCCTCCAGAGTTTTGCCTTTTCCAGAATGTCATAAAGTTGGAATCCTACAGTATGTAGCCTTTTCAGATTGGCTTCTTTCACTTAGTGATATGCATTTAAGGTTTATCTGTGTCTCTGTGGCTTGGTAACTTGTTTCTTTTTGGTACTGAATAATATTTCATTGTCTGGATGGACCTCAGTATGTTCATCTCTTCACCTGCTAAAGGACATCTTCGCTACTTCCAGGTTTTGACAACTTTGAATAAAGCTGCTGACAAAATCCATGTGCAGGTTTTTGGGTGGACATAAGTTTTCATCTCCTTTGGGTACGTACCAAGCTTACAGGATTGTATAAGAGTATGTTTCATTTTGTAGGACACCGTTCAACTGTCTTCCCAAGTTCCTGTACCATTTTGCATTCCCATTGGCAATGAGTACAAAGCCCTGCTGCTCCACATTTGGTGTTGTCGTTGCTCCAGAGTTTGGCCATTCTGATAGGTGTGCAGTGATATCTCTTTGTTGTTTCAGTTGGCATTTCTCTCATGTCATATGTCATAGAGCATTTTTGCATATGTTTGTTATTTTGCATATCTTCTTTGGTGAGTTGTCTGTTTAGGTATTTGGCCCATTTTTAATCCGGTGGTTAGTTTTCGTATTGTTGAATTTGAAGAGTTCTTGCGTATTTTGGATAATAGTCCTTTATCAGTTCTGTCATTTGCAAATAGCTTCCCCCAGTCTGTAGCTTGTCTTCCCATTTTCTAGTCTTATTTTCTTGTAATGTCTTTGCCGGCTTTTGATATGAGGATAATGCTGTCTTACAGAACAAGTTCGCATGTATCCCTCTGCTACTGTCTCCTGGAAGAGACTATAGATAATTCATATAATTTTTTCCTTAAATGTTCGGTAGAATTCACAAGTGAGCCTATCTGGACCTGCTTTCTGATTTGGAAGGTCGTTAATTATTGATTCAGTTTCTTTACTAGATAGAAGCCAATTCAGATTTTCTATTTCTTCTTGTGTGAGTTTTGACAGATTCTGTCTTTCAAGGAATTGGTCCATTTCATGTAGGTTATCAAATTTGTGGGCATAGAATCGTCCATAGTATTCCTTTCTTGTCCTTTTAATGTCCATGAGCTCTGTAGTGACCTCTTCTTTTGTTTCTGATACTAGCAATTTGTGCTCTCTCTTTTTTTTGTAGTTATCCCAGCCTGAAGTTAGGCTCTGATAAAACCCCAATAGTTTATACTCTGGTAAAATAATTTCCCTTGAGACCAGCCCTTATTAGGAAGAAAAGAATGCTCTGGTGTATTTCATAATGACTCCTTTTCCATCCCCTTATGACCATATTCCCCCAGAGTCTTTAGTGCTCAGACTTGCCCTCCAGCAATTTGTCAGTTACAATTTAGGGTTTCCTCCCCCTACGTTGGTCCTTGTGGAAGTTTTTGTCTCGGTTTCTGCTCCAGTAAGTTGTGATTCTCTGTATTCACATGTCTGTCTCTCCAGTTCGTGGGATAACAGTATGCCCCATGTCCTCACTTCTCTGATGGATCTAAGAAGAGTTACTGATTTTTCATTTTGTTCACCATTTTACTTCTTGTTAGGACTCAGTGGTGACTTCCAAGCTTCCTGCAGGACAGACTGGAAACAGAAAGTCACTACTCTCTAATTTGAGAACATTATTATTATTACCCCCAAATTAAACACCGTTCCCATTATCAGTCATTTTCTCTGCCTTCTACCATGCCCCCCCCCCCACAGCCTTGAGCAACCACTAATCTACTTTATGTCTCTATGAATTTGTCTGTTTTGGACAATTCATATAAACGAAATCATGTAATATGTGGGCTTTTGTGTTCATCCATGTGGTAGCGTGTTTTAGTACCTCCTTTTTTTTTTTTTTTTTGCCAAATAATATTCCATTGTATGGATATACTGTATTTTACTTATTCATTAATCAGTTGATGGACACTTGGGTCGATCAGACTTTTTGGCTATTACAAATAACGCTGCTGTGAACATTCATGGACAGTTTTTTTCTATGGACATATATTTTCCCTTCTTTTGGATATTCCTAGAAGTAAAATTTCTGAGTCATTTGGTAATTGGATGATTACATCTTAAGGAACTGTAAAACCATTTTCAGTGTGGCCACACCATTTTGTAATCCTACCAGTCATGTATTAGGGTTCCACTTTCTCCATATCCTAACACTTGTTATCATATGCCTTTTTTGTTTTAGCCATCCTAGGGGTGGTAAAGTGGTATCTCATCGTGGTTTTGATTTCTCAATTGACTAACAATGTTTTCATTTGCTTTATTGGCCATTTGTATATCCTCTTTTGAGAAATACCTATTAAAATCTTTTGGTTATTGTTAATGGGCTTATTTCTCTTTTATTGTTGAGTTGCAAGAATTCTTTATATATAACTGATACTAGACTCATCAGAAATATGATTTACAAATATATTCTCCTGTTGTGTGGGTTGGCTTGTCACATCTTAAAAGTGTTTTTTCATACACAAAGGTTTTTAATTTTGATGAGTCCAAGTCATCTGCTTTTCCTTTGGCTGCTTATGCCGTAGGTGTCATGCCTGAGAAATGTGCCTAATGTAAGGCTATGCATATCTACACCTGTGTCTTCTTCTAGAAGTTTTGTGGTTCTTGCATTTTAGTTTATGATTTATTTGGAGTTAAGTTTTAGTTTATGATTTATTTGGAGTTAAGTTTTGTATATGATATAAGGTAAAGGCCTAACTTTATTTATTGGCAGGTGGAAGTTCAGTTGTCCCGCATCATTTATTGAAAGATTCTTCTTTCCCCTTGAGTTTTCTTGGCACTCATGTCAAAAACCAGTTGACTATAAACATAAGCATTTATTTCTAGACTCTCGATTCTATTTCATTAATGTGTATGTCTGTCTTTAAGCCAGTGTCGCAGTGTCTTGATTATTGAGCTTTGTAGTAAGTTTAGAAATTAGAAAGTGTGAGTCTTTCACCTTTGTTCTTCTTTTCAAGATGGTCCCTTGCATTTATTTCCATGTAAATTTTAGGATCACCTTGTCTATTCTTGCACACTACTCCCCCAAAAAATCTAACTGGGATTTGGCAGGAATGATGTTTAATATGTATATCAATTTGGGGAGTATTGTTATCTGAACACTTGAGAAGAACGTGAACTGTGCTACTTTTGGGTCAAGTGCCTATTAATACGCGTTCGGGCCTAGTTGGCTTATAGTGTTTTTCAAATCTTCCTTTAAAAAAAAAAAGATTTTATTTATTTATTTACTTATTTATTTACTTATTTATTTGTCAGAGAGAGATAGAGCACAAGCAGGGGGAGCGGCAGGGAGAGGGAGAAGCAGACTCCCAGCTGAGCAGGGAGCCCAACATGGGGCTCAATCCCAGGACCTTGGGAACATGACCTGTGCCGAAGGCAGACGCTTAACCGACTGAGCCACCCAGGAGCCCCTGTTTTTCAAATCTTTCTGCTTGTTCTGCCACGTTGCTTCATCCATTATTGAAAGTCTTGAGCTGTTCAGTTGTTTATTTCTCCCTTCAACTTTGATAGGGTTTGCTTCATGTATTTTGGGCCTCTACTTTTCAGTGCATATGTTTATAATTGTTAGACTTTCTTGATGGATTTAATCTTCTTCATCATAAAGATGGATATAGTCTTCATGCTCCGTCTCTAGTAACAATTTTTGTCAGAAGGTTTATTTTGTCTGATATTAGTGTAGTCACTCCAGCTCTCCTTTTGGTTACTTCCGCACATGTCTTTTTCTGTCTTTGGACATTCAATCCATTTTGCCTTTGAGTCTAAAGGGGGTCCCTTGTAGCCAGGGTATAGTTGGATCATGGTTTGTTTTCTTTTTTTATCCCTTCTATCAGTCTCTGCCTATTGATATGGAATATTTTTGCTGCTGATTTTCACAGCTGCCGTGGCTGGGAGGCAGTTGGTTGTCAGGGCTGTTGTGGAGCTAGGAAAGGGGGATGGGAATAGTGCAAGTTAAGTACCCCAAAATTCACTGTTCTCGCCCACATTGGCTATTTCTCTTGAACAAATGTTCTTCAGATTGTTGCAAGTCTTTGGTTAATTTCAAAGTTCTGAAAAAGTTGATGTTGACAGCTTTTGCCAATTTTCTCATTATTTTTGTGGCAGGGTGGATTTTTGGAGGTCCTTGCTTCACCATCCATGTGTGCTTCTCCAAATTGAATTTTTAAGGTCTGTCTGACCATTCCATAATCATAGGAACACAGTTGATATGTGAAAGTGCTTTTTTACCTATTAGAATGGCAGAGATTCAAAAGAAGGATGGATGTGGAGAAATAGATAGACTGCTGGAAGGAAGATAAACTGGCACAACCTGCTACTGGTACGGAATTTGTAAAAATCCTTTATGGTGGTTATACCATTTGATCCAGTAATTCTGCTTCTGGGGATTTATGCTAATTGTTTAATTGGTTATTCTCTACAATGATACGTAGAGGATAGTCCATCACAACATTGTATATAGTTGTGAATAATTGAAAACAACTAAATTATCTAATAGTAGAAGATTGGATAAAAAAAATTCAGAGTACAGGCTTCTTCCAGTATCAGAAGTAGAGCATCCCTGTGAAACTGTTACTGGAGTTATTGGAGTTGGATTCTTGGGCTCAAAACAATAGAAACAAGGCCAGAGCTAAGAGTCAAAGGCCCAGGCTAGGCTTTACTGGGGCTACAGCTCGAGCTGAAGGGAGACACAGCACCAACAGAGAATAGTTAGGCTGGCCTCTGTGAACAGAGGGGAAGCCCCGCTTGTATAGAGAGAGTTCCGTCCTCCTGACTGGTTGGAAGGGCCTCGTCCTGATTGCTTGGAAGGCAACTTAGGCAGCTCCTTGGTGCTTTTTGTAGCCGGGGGGGGCCTCTATTTTAAGTCCGGCTTGTGTATGAGGCCACATCCTAGCTGCATTTTGATTCTGCTCCTCAAGAGAGGCCGTTTAATCATAGCCACCAACAGTGCCCCAGATGCACAAATTGTTTGTTGGGGGCTTATTCCATGGACCCTTAACTACCTTATTCCCCACCTGAGAAATTTCATCCTTCTTATTCTTAAGGGGAACGTGGATTGGGGGGGGGCTCATCTTCTGTATCTACTTCCTGCTTATTAGGGGCATAGACCCTGTCTGTCATTGGAGGTTAAGGAACTCTCTCGCTGTCTGATCCCCAATGGGTATGGGATCGAATCCCTGTGCAAATATCAGCTTGGAATGGAGCTGTTATAATGCAGAGGATACAGATTCAACAAGTAAGTTAAACAGGCGAGACCCAAAAAGTAACAGCAGAAAAATGGCCACGAAGGGCCCAAGGAAAGGCAAGAACCAAGTAACACTTGGCAGGTACCCCTTAATGGAGTCCTGGATGGTTTGAGCGGTAGGGTTCTTAAAATTATGGAGCCAGGAGAAACAACAAGATGGATTTGCAATAGCACATAGTCCCCCGGGTTCGGTCAGTAAATCGTGTCAGGCTAATTGGTGATCTAAGAGCGTGAAGCCAGAGAGTCTTGTAAGCTTCCATTGGTTGGCTTCAGGGGCCACAATTTTAGATTCATCACTAAGCCATCCTGATTCATTGAAAGAATACCCTTGCTTTTTCTAAAACCTTTCAGAAGCCAAAATGGCATAAAGCAAAGATGCATTTACAATTTCATAAAAGCAGAAAATCCTCTTCAGATTTCTTTCGGTTAGCAAAAACAGGTATGGATGGTTTGTCATAAAAACAAAGTGGCATAAAGTGAACTTTTGGATAACGGGGGAACTTGTATATCCAGAAAATAAAATGCTATGAGGGACTAAAAATCATAATATAGATAATATAGATATATAATTATTAGAAAGTGTCTAATTTTTAAAGATATATAACACAGTTATTTATTACTGACACATACAGAAACATCTGGAAGGTTAGTTAACATGCATCTGTTAGGGATTATCTCCAAACGGTTGGATTAAGGGCAATTTTGTTTTTTTATGTTTCATTTGTCTTATCTGCATTTCTAATGTTTTTCATAGACATATATACTGTATAAAGAAGTGATAGATGTTTTTAAAGTCAAATTAAGAAATCTTTTTTAGAATGTTTATCAACTGAAATCTGGTTAAGCAAAAATAAACCTTGGGCTGCTTTCTCTTTTCCTAATGGCTTTCGGAAGGGTAAGATGGGGACACAAGTGAGGAAAGAAATCAGTACAGATGACTCGTCGCAGCAGCTTAGCCATATTAGAAAACATCCATTTTCTGTCAATTTGCCGAAAATACCTTGAAAACTGAGACAGCCTTAGAAATAATCCAAATTAAGGAGTTCATTGAAATAAGGGCAACAGTTTTATGAGGCCAGGATTTATCTCAACACTTGTTTGTTCATCTCCGACGGAGCACATGCAGAGGGTTAAAAGCTCAAAATAAATGGAAAGCTCGACATTGTCGACAGTCAGATAAATGCTGTGGGCTCCAAGCCAGAGGAGCCTGGACCACTGTGGTGGCCACATTGAACCAGCTGGGGTCTTTCTTGAATACCATCTGATTCTCCCCCCGCCCCCCTTTTTTTTTTTCTGGAAGAGGAGAGTTTGTCTTTTGGTGGGGAATCTGCACTTTGTAAAGCTTAAGATCATTATCGATGGCTTTGTTACTCTCTAGAGAATCAGCACATGTGATGGAACTCCAGGCCCAGTGGTTCCTAGGAGGTCCGGATCGCATGAAATTTTCTTCAAAGGGGTTAGAGTAAGAGTCAAGGGCATGAGTAAGTGCCAGTCTCTGTACCTTCTATGGCCTCGGTTAAATCTGCCGCAAGGACGTCTCCAGCATGTTTTTGCACATGAACCGATGAAGAAATGAAGGAAAGCTGGTTTTTTTTTTTTTTTTTTTTTTTTTTTGAGTTGCCGATTCCTGTAATGGGAATTGTCACTTGAGGAAAGGAATAAGAGAACAGGGATTTCTTTGAAGGAGGGACATGGGCAGCTGCGATGTACAGCTTCAAGACAGTGCCTGGAAAGGCAGTAGGGAAGTAGAAGGAGTCAGATTGTCCTGGTTTGAATGCAGCTCTACCCATTTCAGGCTGGATAATCCAGAAGAGGTTAATATCTTGTGCCTTGCCTCCCTTTCAATGTACACAGTGAGGATATTATTTGTCTCAAAGTGTCATGAGGATTATTAAAATAGGTACCATCTAAACTTACTGGATGGAGCACATTGAGATTCAGTAAGTGATAGTTCTGGATGGAGCACATTGAGATTCAGTAAGTGATAGTTCATGTTATCAATAATTTTAATGGTAAAGGAAACGCTGTTATAACTTTCATTTCTAAACAATATCCTCTGTGGCTAATGCAGTCTTCCTCAGGAGAGCTCTGATGTGACATTTATGCCTTACAGCCAGAGAAATAGACTTAACTAGTATTTGTTCTATAAGATAAAAATAGGGGGAGAAGTGTTATTTGTGCAAATGCTAAAAAACAAAGAAGCTTTTGTTTGAGAAAATTCCTTTCAGAATAATAGGAGGAAAAGGTTTTAAAATGCCAAACAGGGAACTGAAATCAATGTGGCTTTTAAAATACAGCTACTCCTATTCATAACATATTTGTTATCTACTTCCATGTTTTATTTATCATAGTGTTTGTATTAGTCATGACTTTGTGCTTGAAAAAGACAAAAATTCTTGCAAACTAACTCAAGCACATAGTGGCTTATGCACCCAGGAAGCGGCCTTAGAAGCTCGTTGAACCAGGGATGGGGCTGGGGATCTCTTTCTCTGGTCAAATAGCCCCGAATCACATCTGCCCATCTCGGCAAGGCAAGAGAAAAAGGAGACTCCACTTCATGTGCAAATTGAAAATTTCAGGGGAGGGGGATGTGGCCTATTGATCATTTCAGTGTGAATTAACGTTGACCCGTGGTCAGAGGCAGATTTTGTTTCTAGAAGACTAGAGGGCATGAAGGGGAACACACCTGGCAGAGAAAGACAATAGCCACTATAACGGTGTTTTCTGATTGCGGGTTTCAACACATCACAGCCATTATTGGGTTGAGAATTGCATATGGCGGGTCATGAGCTGCATCTTTAAAAAATTAAATGAAATAGATTTCAATGAAATTGAATAGAAAAGATCAAAGGGTATTATTGGAGAATTACTGTTTCATGAAACTCTTGTTTCCATTGTGTGTGTGTGTGTGTGTGCACACGTGTGTTTGGACTAAGTACAATATAAAATGAATTTGTTCGTGTATGTCATGATTTTCAAAGGCTCCCAGTCTGCATTGCACTGTGCTTTCACTGGTAAATGAGTGCTCTCGATGGGAAGGTAGTCCGCTGTGTACTGGGCTCTTACTCTGCGTTCCAACCTAGGCATCGAGAGGAACAGGGAATGTGGGATAGCACCAGCTGGGGACTGGAAATAGTTGCGCCCTTACCCCCCAGTCATCAGGGTTGGGTTTTTATTTTGTTTTTGTCTGGGGAGTCTAGGGGCAGTTTTTTTTTCCCCCTTCTGTGACTCAGGTTAAGATACAAGTAATTATGAGGAATGGCTTCAGCCATAAATACCACTCCGTTTGTGTGGTCTAACATATAGAGTCTCATTTGCAAGGCTGGCTTCACAAGTGTGCAGCCCTGTGCCATCACGTGGGGCCCCATGCTTGGCTTAATGCCCTGATGACTCCATCTTAATTTTTTGAACATGGCCTCACATTTTCATTTTGTACGGGGTCCTGCAAATTATGTAGCCGGTCCTTTCCACTAAACCGAGAGATCAGTGGTCAGAATCCTTTTGCCTGTGCCCAGGGAGCCGTGGCCCTCCTTAGATCTCCCCTGTGCTTGCGGGGCACGTGGTACCTACAGGAGGAATTTATATCTTAAGTTCCCTGCGAAACTTCATTTCACCTGATGCCTCTTCGTTTTAACTCTCTTTAAAAAAAAAAAAATGCCACTGACCGTGCTCTTCCTGATTAATTTGCAGCTTGTTAATCTATACTGTAATTAGCAGCTGATTTCCTGCCTCACTTCCCCAACAGTGCCAGGCTGACATGCCCAATGAGGATGGTCAGAAACTAATCACTGAAGCCGTGGCAGCACAAACTTATGTTTAATGTATGCCCCATTTCTCCCCATCCCCTCACTGCCCCCGCATCCCTTAAATAGGCTGTCAGCTTACTAAAAGGGAAGAGACAGCATCGAATTTAAAAGAGCTTGCACTTAGGTTATGTATTCATTAAACTGAGTTCCTAACGCACAGCGTTCATACGCCAGCACTTCTCCCTGTCTCATCTTTGAGTTGTCCGTTGAACTGAGTTAATGGCTAGACCCACCCCCACCCACCCCGGCCTCCACCAAAGGCTGCCCAGCAAATTAAAAACTAGGGATGAACTGGGCGAAATAATGTCTGATTTTTCACGCCCTGGAAAATAAACATCTTAAAACAATTTCCATTTCCAAATTGCCCAGAGCTCAGTCAGAGTTCCTTTGGCACAGATAACAAAACATATATAATCTTTTGTTTTGTTTCATCTTAATTCAGATTCGCTAGAACCATCAGAGGTCCCTTGCTGTGCAGGTCCTCTTCCATCTGAGTAGGGAGGTCTTGCTGTGGGACTTGTCAAACCCAGAGGAAAAGCTCCTAAGACGTCGGAGCTGGATTGTCAGGTGGTCTGAGCCATCCAGCTAATGAGTCACAGGTTGGGGTTTCAGATGCTCACTCGCACTGAAGTAGAGCTCTTTCCAAGGGGAAAGACGGTAGGGGAAAGACATTTGGGGGAAGAGGCCTTTTTTTGACAAAGGCCTGTTGCTGACACTGATAATAAGCCCCCTGTTTTTTGTTTTGTTTTGTTTTTTGAGTCTGGCAGGCCCTGGTCTCTGGTTTCAGTTGAGATTGTGTTTTTTTGAGTCTTGGGATGAGATGTGTTTACCTGTCCTCCAGGCACTGAACACACAAAGGAGCCAACACCTAACTGGATAAAAATCATTCTGTTCGTTATCAGACAGTGAATGAGTGTTCATCAGTAGACCTCTTTCTCCTCTCATCCAGAGTACCTTTAGCAAAACTAAAGATAAATTGTCAGTCTGCTCTTGGGGAATGCTATATATCACTTGAAACACTGAAATTAACACAGAATACTTCATACCCCAAGCCATATGCTTAATTCCAAAATTCACCTGAAATTTCTCCAGTGGTGCCAGTCATTTTGCTTATTATTCAATCCCATTAACCAGTACACAGCACAGCGAGGAGAAATAATACTCGTTGCTCTTTGATCACCCAAGTACACCATCCCCATGAAGATTTTGTTTCTTTATCTCTCACACTGCGAGAAAAAGGGTAATTGTTGTTGGAATTATTACCATCTGTGTTCTTCTTTTGAAGGAGTATCACAGTCTCAGGAGATAAGAAACCTATGCATTCTTATCGAACCTTCTGCCTGCCTGAAATATAAAGCTGTGTGAACATTGAGGGACATTTGTCATTCCTGTTTCTTCTCTCCAGCAGCTGTGCCCCTTTCTATGGCACTTAGCAGATTCACGTTGAACAGCAGGTGTCGCGCTGTTCATATGGGGTGTTTCTCCAGCGGGGTTCAAGGAGCTGAGGCAAACTTCACTCTGTCTTCCCGCGTTGTCAGAGTCTGCATGTCACTCAGGGGTAAGGGGTTCTCTGGGTTCGCTCTCTCATTCCACTTGGCTGTCCTCAGAGTGGGTTTGCTCAGAATTTCACTGTTGAACCAGACTCTCCACTCAGAGTGTTAGCAGACCATAACCAAGGTGACAAGGGAAGAAGTCTCTATGGTGCCAATGCCAGGGGCTTCGGCAGCCAGCCCGAGCCCACTTCACTGAAGTCCCCAGAGACTTCCGAATGCACAGGTGGGTTTGGACTCCCGAGTGGTTTAGCTAGAGGGTTAGCTGCAAGCAGAACCTGTGGAATGGATGGATGCCTTGACCGCAAGTCCAGAGAGATTACTTCAGAAAAATACTTCTCGTGATAAAGGAAAGCCTCAAAGAGAAAGTTGGTACTGCTCTTGCACTTGACCATTAGCATTAACTAATCTGTTATCTCCCAGTGAAACCGAATACGAGGCGCATCTTGTACAGGGAGGGGAAAGCCTTGGAGCTTATGTCTTCTGGTCCCAAGCTTGGTGTTTGTCCTGCCACACTTTGCTTTGAATGTCAAGCTAAGATGAGGGACATTTTTGTCCCTGAGTTGAATATCTCATGGCAGAAATTTCCAGGGCTAAATATTTATTGACCATCTCTCATGAGCGAGGCCCTGGAAGGATCTCTACAAACCATCTAGTTCAGTAGCTTTTAAAATTGAGGTCAAAGATATTGGAGTATCCAGGGTTACTCAGACTTGGGTTTCCATTGACAATTTTAGCAAAAAGAGCTTAGAACTTGAAAGAGGATTGAGAGCCCAGATTTACTGCTTTCTCACTGTCTGGCCGTGGGGGCTCTCAAGGCCTCGGTCTATTTAGCTTTTAAGTAGGGATAAGAACAGTGCATTCTTCAGCGGTGTTGGGGTTACTATAAGTGGATTCAGTGACTTGACATATGTAAAGTGTTTAGGACGGTCCCTGAGACATAGTAAATGCTATAAAAGTAAGTATTATAATTATGGTGATGGTTATTCCTAATCCAGGAGTCTGAAAATATTCCATTTTGGAAATTTGCGAAAATATTCCATTTTGGAAATTTGCTCCTTCCCTGGGGTTCAGAGTATAAAAGCTACAACCTCCAAACATTAAAACTCAATAAATTCCCTATATTTGGAAGATGTTTTAGGGCTTCTTTGCAGAAGGAGCAAGGGGGGAGGGGGCACCACGGCTTCAAGATTTAACGGTCTTGATTCAATGTTCGGATGGGCTGAGGAGAGAGAAAGAAGGCAAAAGGTTTCACATATGAAATCCTGTGAAAACGCACCAATTTGAGATCGCTTAGTGTTCCTTCTCTTTCCAGCAGTCATCTTAAAGAAGAGAGACTTCTCTTTAGATATTAATATTCTCACTCTGTGTTAGCAGCTTGCACTGGACGCTTCTTACGGAAATCTGATGAGAGTTACTGTCACTGTTGACGCTTTCGAGTACTTCGTCTTCTGTCCTGGCTTGGACCGTTTGCTGATAGTTTCAGCGTAGATCTGAATTCCTTAGTGAGATTATAAGCTCCTTGGCAAGAATAGCTAGTGATGCGTATTGACAGAGCAGCTGACCGCCTACATGGTTATGTTTAGAGCAGAGGTTCTCAACAAAGCTGGTGGGAGGCGCTTTTGCCCCCACCCCCAGGGAACATTTGCCAATGTTTGGAGACATTTTGGGGTCTCACAACTGGAGGGGTGCTGCTTGCACCCAGTGGGAGAGGTTAGGAACGCTGCTAAACATCCTGCAATGCACAGGACTGCCCCTCACAACGAAGAGGACCACCATACCTTCCCCCCCCCACCCATTTTTCCCCAGCCAGCTCATTGACTATCAGGAATTCCAGAGTTAGAGGATCATACGTTTGTCTGGTGTCGAGCCCTGTTAAAATGCCAATACACATTAGGCTTCCCCTGACACTTCTATATTAGGGTAATTTCGTCTGCCCACTATCTCTTTCCAAAGGTAGGTTTTATAAAGATAGATTAAATACAAGAGCACAGAGTATTTCCGAAGAGAAAGGCACAGGAAAGAGCTTACTGAAACCTAAAATTAATGTCTTTTTGCTCGGGGCAGTCAGACCTTTTGTACCCGCCCCGGGAGGCCCCACACAGCTACCTGGTTGAAAACAAGAGCAAAGGGCACCCGCTCAGAGCCAGCCATTCTTTACAGAGTGTCAGTCCCCTCCCGCAACGGGGGCTCCAACTGTCACCAGCAGACACCCGCTCTTGGGCCACGGTCGGCGGCAGCAAAACGGCAGGCCCGGCGCTCCAGGCATCTGAGCACCGCCATCTGATCCCCCAGGCGCCGAGCCCAGTCTGGAGTGGAGCGAACATTTTCAAGTTTAGCACCTCTCCCTTCTGGATCAAGCTCAAAAGAAAATCAGAGACACCCAGAAGATTCGTCCAGTGTGCATTATTTATTAGTAAAAAATCACAAGGGACGACGGTGTTTATTTTCTTTCTCCTGGATTCTTAAAAGTGCACGTGCCCCTTTTGAAAGCTGTTTCAGCAGTTCTCAAGAACAATTCACTCTTTCCAGTGTGTAGTTGGAGTCGATGTATTCTCTCTGAGCTCTGAATCAGAACCGAGATTTTTTTTTTTTTTTAAGTTTTAAGGAAAGGAGTTTTTCTTCTCCAAAAAGAGACTTCATTTTCCACTTCACACTGATACCCATGTTTTACTGTAGTGAAATAGGCATAAAAGTTCATGTTTCTAAGCACAGTTGACTGGGGTTAAGAACAATCCATGTGGGTGCACAGCCATCACCCCCATCCATCTCCAAAATTTGTTCATCTTTGCAAACTGAAACTCTGAACCCATTAAGCTGTAACGCCCCGCTCTGCCCTTCCCCCAGCCCCTGACAACCACCATTCGACTTTCTGTCGCTATGAATCTGACCACTCTAGGTACCTCACGGAAGTACCCTTTTATGACCGGCTTATTTTACTTAACGTGTCTTCAGTTTTCATCTAGGAAGCATGTGTAACAATTTCCTTTCTCTCTAAGGCTGAAATGATATTCCATTGGATGTCTGTTCCACATTTTGTTTACCCACTTGTCCATCAGTGGACACTTGGGTTGCTTCTACCTTTTGGCTATTTAAATAATGCCACTTGCGAAAATGGGCATAGGGGCGCCTCGGTGGCTTAGTCAGTGAAGCGGCTGCCTTCAGCTCGGGTCATGATCTCAGGGTCCCAGGATCGAGCACCATTTTGGGCTTCCCCGCTGAGTGGGGAGTCTGCTTCTTCCTCTGCCTCTGCCCCCCTCCCCTGCTCATGCTCCTGTGTGCACTCTCTCAAATAAATAAAATATTAAAAAAAAAAAAAGAAAATGGGTATATATAAATATCGAACAATTCCTGCTTTCACTTCTCTTGGGTTCCTGCTTTCGATTCTTTCTTTCATCCCAAAGTGGGCTTGCTGGATGATATGGTAATTCTATTTTTAATTTTTTGGAGGAACTGCCTACTGTTTTTCATAGTGGCTGTACCATTTTACATCCTCACCAGCAAACAAGGGTATGAATTTCTCTACATCCTTGCCCAACACTTAGTATTTCCTGGTTTTTCCTGTGTGTTTTATAATAGCCATCCTAATGGATATGAAGTGATATCTCATTGTGGTTTTGATTTCCCTGATGATTAGTGATGTTCAACATGTTTTCATGTGCTTATTGGCCATTTGTGTATCTTCTGTGGAGAAATGTCTTTCCAATTCCTTTGCCCCTCTTTGAATCAAGTTTTTTGTTGTTGTTGAGTTGTAAGAGTTATTTATATAGTCTGGATATTAAACCCTTGTAAGATAACTTGCAAATATTTTCTCTCAATCCTTGGGTGATATCAATTGCTTGAAGTCCTTACTTTTCTAGCATACCAAATAATGGACTCAGTCACTTCAGTAGTAAAAAGATTCTCCTTTGTCAATGATAAGTTATTTTTTACCCTTCCTGAAGTCAGAGAGAATGAACAGTATGGTCTTTGGATGGCCTTCCTATCATGTTTGCTTAAATAGATAAACAGTTCTTTCTAACACTTCTGTAAACTGAAATTTGTATTCCTCGTGGCCAGTCGAGTCAGTGAAATGTCCACTAGGTGGTACTGTAACTGCAGAATAAAGCTGAAGGTAGATTCCAGAGTTACCTTGACAAAAGACTTGCTTCACAAAAATACGGTATTTATGTGACCTTGAACACATTTGTAAAATACTAGCACTGAAGGTTAGAGTTTATCTATTTCAGCCTTCTCCCTGTAAAATGAGAAAATTAGGATCTGGTGAGTTTAAGTGACTTGCTCAAGGTCATACTGCTGGTTATTGATGGAGCCAGGCTTCCCCGCAGGACTTTCACCCCCAATCTGGTACTTCATCTGATTCCCCGTGCCGCCTCTACGTACTGTTAAAGAGTCTTCCAGAGTGTCCTGGAGTATGCTAAAGCCCTGGTTAGTGTCGCTTCTTCCAGGAGTAGAGGAAACCACAGATGTGAGCAAGATAATGCATTGCTTCTGTGAAAGATGCTTGGGCTACAGAAAAGGAAAACAAAATTCCACTAGTTTACCTATTAATCTTGGGGAAACCATTTAATATCCAGGTCTTGGTACCCTTATCATTTACTTAAGAGGTTGTTTTAAATGTATGCAGATGAACTTCAAACTCTGTATTATATAAAAATTGAGTCTGAGACAGGAACTCGGAGCCTGGAGGCCTGATATTTCTGTAACTTAAACTTTTTTTTTAAAAGTTTCTTTTTAAATTCCGGTTAGTTAACATACAGTGTAGTATTAGTTTCAGGTGTACAATGTTGAGATTCAACACTTCCACACATCACCTGGTGCTCATCAGGACAAGTGTACTCCTTAATCCCCATCACCTGTTTAACCCATCCCCCCTCCCCTTAGGTAACCATCAGTTTGTTCTCTAGAGTTAAGAATCTGTTTCTTGGTTTGCCCCTGCCCTCCGTCTCTATCTCCCTCCCCCTGCTTTGCTGGTTAAACTTACCTTTTGTTTGGCAGCCTAGCTCTGTTATTTCTTTTTTGACTGTCAAATGTGGAAATTCCTATTTACCTTTCCTTGTGGCTTTGGATGAAATTGGCTAGCCATGTTTAAACTTTCTGCAACTTTCACTTTGACTGATGTTGGTTCTAGACATTACCAATAATACATCAGCCTGCAATTTAATGGAACTACTAATGAAATAAGACTATTTTATAGCAATGTATTGCAGAGAGTACAAAAATAGCATCGATGTGGAACATTTATGTGGGCTTCCCAGAGCAGCTTGCCGTGCTCAGGACTGCTAATCATTTACAGATTTTCACACTGTTTCTCACCTGCCTCTTCCCTAAGTAACTTGCTGCTGTATCAACAACATGCTTCGCTTTTCACTCTCTGTCTGTTTACAGAATCGTCCCACCAGACAGGACATTTTCGACATTATGTTTGTACCGCTCAGTCGTGTTCCGAGTAACGGCTTTTATTTACCCTCGTAATGAGTATAAATGATATCTTCACATTTGATCTATCACCATACAAGAATCCCTCACCAAAGTCAGAATTACCTTCCTGGAAAATACATCAATTAGCGAAATCACAAAAGGCAGGATCATTGCCTCACAGAAAACAGGGGTGGGGGCAGACAATTTAAACGGCTTTACACATAGAATATTATCATCACAGCACACGAGAGTTCTAGAAGGCAAAGGGAGGCGAGAAGCCCGCACCCTTTTCGTGGATTACCTCATTCAGTACACACATTGCAGTCTCGAGCTTTGTTGTACATTTTTGAAATGTTCTAACCAGTTCCTGTGCCTCTGTCATTAGCCTTTTCCTTTGCTTCTCTGTTCCAGGTGTTAACAGACTATCTGTGTCATTGTCTGGCCTTTTCACAAGTTATCCTGGGGTCAAGGGCCTGGCTCTCTGGGTTACAGGTTGAAGCAGGGAGCTTAAGTTGGTCCAGTGTCTGCACTATTCCGCAGACCTGCCTCGCAGTCTGGATTAGAGGGGGCAGTGGTTACGGGCGCGTCCTGCACCTGGTGATGAGGGCACTGAACTGAACATATTTGATGTACAAGTAGAAAAACATACTATCTCAGAACTGATTGGCTAGGGACTATCCCATTTTTGTTTTTTAAAAATGCCTAATGAAGAGAGTTCACTTTTGCTAGGATTGAATTGAACAGAAATATTTTTAAAAAAAGATTTTGGATTTGTCATGTTCATTCAACATCCAGATATTTTCTAATGATGAATTGGAAAGTCAGAAAATAAAGACTTACTAAAATTTTTAAAGATATTCGAGAGCTATATAATTATGACCTTTGCTCTGTACATTAGGTTCAGATCAATATTGATAAAATTTGCATGATATCGTTTTGAATGCCAAGTTTACATTGCTAGCATTGATCTATGAAATCTGAAATACGTATTTTCATATTTCTATGAATTCCCTGGAATTCTGCCAAGAAAATATGTTTTAGAGGTTTTGGACATATCTGGATTGTTTCATATCCTAAGGACACTGTTGAGTCCATTTATTTTTATCTGTATGTTTATTTTAATGGGCTGTTTTTAGCTTTACAAACAAGATGATTTGTTTTTTAAATTAATCATGCATCAATCAGTCTCCTCTGAAAGCAACTTTAGATATCTTTCAAAATTTAAAATACACATGTCCTTTGCCTCAGCAGTTTATTTGTGCACATTTGTACAAAAACTAAATGCACATCAAGATGACTGATTTAGAAAATTATTCAAGCTCTTTAAAGAACATACAAGCTGGATTTACATGTGTGACATAGACTAGTTCAAAAGCATATTATTAAATGAAAAAAAGGAAATGGACAGTGCATAAAGTCTCTTTCCATTTCTCTAAACATTATATATAAATTCATATTATATGTATGTACATAAAATTTTCCTGAAATGATCTAGCAGAAAATGAGGCGGTCACCTGGATCTCAGGTGGAGAGAACTCCTGTTTCTCTTTGCGTATTTTTTAATGTTAAAAATTTTTTTACCATGTATATGTAATTTTCATTTTATCAACTAGCAATTTAGTGTAGAAATTAGCACTTTGATATTTAGGAGCCATTTAAACACAGATATGTCATATGTATTGTTTGTGCCATCTAAATATATTCTACCCTTTCTTATTAAATGTTTCTTGAATGTATTCCTTGACATTGTGTTCTAGAGCATTTGTAATGTTGTTCAGGGTTTCAATTTCATTGTTGCTTTAAGTCTTACATGTTGATGCCTGTGCTGAGTAACTTTAAGGAAAACCACATCAAGAACGTGTGCAAGCTGTATTAGAGGGAAGGGTCATTTGAGGAAAGAATAATTTGAAAATGGGTCAAAATTAAATTCTGAAAGCAAATGTAGGATAGATCCTTATGTGGCAATGCACACAAATACTTAACGATGGCCGCCCCCCCCCCCCCACCTGCTGGAGGGAAATACACCTTTAAAAGGCTTTCCAGACAAACTTTTCTTTGACTTGGCTTAAATTGATATAATATTTTTAGGCAGCATTTAACCAAGAAATATTATAGGGGATGATGGACATATGTACCTTTTAGAATTTTGCTTTTAGCTTTTAGTGACATAGTTGGATTTAGCAGGCTTAGAAAACTTCAGAGCAGTTCAAATGTGCATGATATGGGGGGCGCCTGGGTGGCTTAGTCGTTAAGTGTCTGCCTTTGGCTCAGGTCATGATCCCAGGGTCCTGGGATCGAGCCCCGCATCGGGCTCCCTGCTCGGTGGGAAGCCTGCTTCTCCCTCTCCCTCTCCCCCTGCTGTGATCCCTCTCTCGCTCTGTCTCTGTCAAATGAATACATAAAATCTTAAAAAAAAAAAAAGTGTGCATGATATGTGTATGTTGGGGAGCTAAGTGTTGATTGGTAGAAACTAAATAAGGGTTTTCAGGTGTTCCCAGAGCCAGATACTGGACCGTAGAAGTTGCAGAAACAATTGATATACCAGTGGGCGGTTCGTGTGCCGCTAGTGAAATTGGAAAACATTTATGCTGCTAATGGAATCATCAGCTAGTGGAAGCCGGAAGTGCAATTATGGTTCATATGGTCCTTATACAAGTTGGTATTGAAGACCTAGCGAGAGCTCTATGGTGATGGCTGTTTACCCTGGTAGGAGTGGTAGAAAATACCAGAGTAAGTCTTCCGTCTGCAGGGAAGATTGGGCACCTGAACCATTAGAGCAGATGCTGGGCTCTAAGAGATACAGATGTGGAAGTCATTTTACTTTACTCTTCTTTTTCTAATAGAAAGAATTTATGAGCTGGAGAGGAGGCAGAAAGGGAGAAAAAAAATGCCAGTGGATGTGGGAGAAATTGTGGAAAAGTGGGAAAGAGATTTTTAACCTGGTAGAAAGTTGATAATTATTTGCAGGCCTGGTGAAGGGTAAATACTGAGGTAGCCAGAAGTGAGAGAAATTACTACGTGATCAGAGGGCCTTGAGGATGGTTCCTCTGCTGGTTTTAAAAAGATAAATGAGGCGTTGTTTGCGGTACATGTGGGGATAGATTGCCGTCTGTTGGAAGACAGTTACGACACATTTTCAGCATGTTTATGTTTTAATGCCAGCAGAGCTTAACTCGAAGGTTCCATTTCATGGGCGTAATTTCATGGAGAATCTTTGCCTTTCCCAAATGTCATCAACTCCAGTCAGTACCTGAGCTGTCAAATACGAGCTCAATCCTTTAATTTTAAGGTTTTGATCCTCAGTAAATGGCACAAGCTCCAAGTTGAGATAGCAAGCTGTTATCGGGGTGAAGGAGAGCTGGGAGCAGCACCGTGAAAGCAAACCTGAGGGAGCAGTGCTTCTATTAGGATGTGATTGGTTAGGTCTCACGGGAATGAGACTACCGATGAATCATAGAACTTCAGAGCCAGAAAGGATTTTAGTGACCCTGCTCCTTTTACAGATAAGGGAAGTTGAAGCTCCGAGATGTGAAGGGAAAATGAGGCCACCACCATCTATCTCCTAATTCCCATTCCTCCACAGAGAATTTGGTTAGCTCAGCTGCTATAACAAAGAGTCTTGAAGTACTTGGTGGCTTAAAGAATAGAGACATCCATTCCTCTTTTAAGGAAGCAATCCAGTGCAGCAGAGCAGAGCTGCTCCTCTTGACCCGTCAGGAGCCCAGCCTCCTTCAAGGCCCCGTCCCATCGTTCCCCAGGGCACCGTTATCATGTGGGCCGTTGCGCCAGGTCATTGCCACATCGGGTTTCAGCAAGCAGAAGCAGAGGCGGCGTGGTGGAGTCCCACCTGCTGTTGGAAGGCCCAGACACAGAGTGGCACACATCATCTTGTTTGTGTTTTATTTATAAGAACTCAGTCACAGGGTCACATACAACTTCAAGATGTGCTTGGACATGGAGTCTAGCCGGGAAGTCATTTCTCTGGTTACGGTTATACTGTAACAGGAAAAAGGGGGAAACCCATTTGGATGGACAGTGAATGGTCATGGTCACAGAGGCCCCACCACACTCCCGGTCAGGTTACTGTCTGCAGTTCTGGCTTCTGAGAAATCTGCAACCATACCACCTGATTTCCACCCAGGTTGTATTATGTCCTTGACATCTCTTGATTTTGGCATACTTGGCAGGCCTTGAAATTGTCTTTCCTGTTAATGGCTCCTTTCTATCCCCACGTTCTGTGTGGGACACGTGTATAGCAAAAAAGCATCTCTTACCTGGTAGTAACATGCCCACCGCTCAGGACTATGTTGTGTCTGCCATCAAAGTCCTATTAATATATCCAGGGCTGGGAGTATATTTTGGCAGAACAAGGGAATTCTGCAGCTCAGTAAATGCTTCCCTCCCCCTACACTGGGATCATTAAAGTAAATTGACTGTTTGGGAACTTGTTATGAATGTTAAATGAGATAACACATTTAAATGGCAATTTATTTTGCCAAGAGGTGTTTATGGAGTGTTCCAGGAACTGTGCTAAGTACTTAGGATGCTCTAGTCTCTGAGATATTAGCCCTGGCCCTTAAGAAGCCTCCAGCCCAGTGGAGGAGACGCTGAAGTCAGTGAGCAGTTGAAAGTACAGAGTGGCAGAAAGGCAAATTTCCATAGCAGTAAGTTCAGGTGCTGGGGGAACAGAAACCAAAGGCACTTCGCCCCTGTTGGGAGGCACGCAGTTGTGAGGAAGCATGGCTGGGCTGACATCTAACAACACATAGGGATTTGCCAGCAGCGAGACTCTAGGACACCGTCCATCCCAAGGCTGGATCACAGGGACTCCGAATGCTTTTGACTGCTTCTCTGAGTATTGCCTTTGGCCTCCCTGTCCTTCCCAGGACTCTACTCATTGAGGCTTATGGGGAAAAGACTGAGATTTTGCTTCCAAGAGAAATTGTTTTCCTTGACTTTGGCATTGTGAGGTCAGTCCCTGCACACAAAGAAAGGAAAGTGATTTGATAAAGATACCATTATGACAGGAGAGTTCTGGGAGATTTGGCTTTTACTGTTTCAAATTAGGAAATTGAGCAACAATTTAGTAAGGGCATTCAGTAAGTACACAGAGTAATTTAACATTGTTAAATATCCCACTGGCTCATGAACTTTTTAATTAATTCAGATATATTGGTTCTTCAAGGGAGAATACCCATTGCCTTTCCTATTATTTGTATTATACAATAATAGTCTTAGGAAGAGCGTGGAGAAAGAATAATAAATATGATCATCAGATACACACCAAATTGGTATTTGTAGACCACTCTAGGGGAAAAGGTAGTTTTACCTACATCATAAGTATTGTTTAAATTCTCAGACTATCCTTCCTCTCCCTGTACCCACCCCCATCATAGCACCATATCCCGAGAATCCTCCCAAACGATTTTATAAGAGTCTATCTGATTGCAGTCATCTTTTAATCTGTGAAAGCTTATTTGCTTTCTAATTAAAGACAGACTTTTAATCATGGCCCTTATCGTGCTGAAAGCAGTGGTATGCACAGAGCCATCCATAGGCAGCACAAGTGTGGCTGACTTTCACAAAGGGACCGCTTATCATCTTAAAGCCAGGAAAACAGGTTAGACTCTGGGAAAAGTGAATGCAAGACGTGCCTTCTGCAGCTCTTTCACATCTGACCCTGAAACCTTTCTCATGTATATGTATAGAGATATCTATCTATCTGTCTATCTATCTATCTAAAATGTATACCACCGGGCGCCTGGGTGGCTCAGTTGGTTAAAATGTATACCACCTCCCAGTGATCACAGTGAAGAATGTGTCTCAAATACGTGTCTGAGCAATGTGACTTCAAAAGTGGACTTTAATTCTATGCTACCTGTCTATGAAAAAAAAAAAAATCCTCAGTGAACGAAATTCCCATCTCTGTGAATGCTAATTTTGAAATTGCCCTCAATTTAAAATCACTTGGGAGGAAGTAAGACAAAATCTGTAGGCAGAATAACTTCTGTAGAAAGCCAGCGAGTTTGCACAAGTACTTCAGGGTTACGAGGTGTAACAACAGACACAGAGGGTTCCAGATAGCAAACCAAGGAAACAAAGAGTCTTGGACGGAAGGGTGAGAAGATTCAAGTCTACGCTTGGCGTCACCAGAAATGCCTTGTGGGTTTTGGAGCAAGTTCTTCGACCTCTGCAGGTCGTGGTTGGATCCGCTATAATCAGGAGATTGGGTCTGGAGGAAGGCCTTGCTGCTTATTCCTTCATGCTTGAGTGGAGTGTAAAGCACTCTTTCACATCAGTCCTATGGAAACGTCTCTCAGCTTGGCAGTTCCATCGATGTAGCCAACATTTATTGAGCACCTACTGTATCTGGCCGGTGCAAGATACTGCAACCCACCCATGAGACGCTCGTTGATATCATCCAGAGTCAATTGCTAATGAGGCTCTAAATGAACCACTGGAACGCTTTCTTCATCTTAAATTCTTTCAGATTTCTGTCGTAGTTTTGAATACTCCTGCCATTTTTGCTGAGGTACAATAGTTGCAATTTTGCCTACGCCGTGTTTATTTTGTTTTATTATCTATTGGCAGTTCAGCTACAAACAGAAATACTTGCCAAAGTGATGAATTTACAAGTGACTACAGGTTTTTTAAAATGAGGTTTTCCTCCCCACGGTGTGCTTGATAAGACTTAGAGAAAGCGTTCTGTTATCCACAGCCAAGGGAAGCATTTACACTCTTTGATATATGAGTCCCTCCTGCAGCCTGAACGTGGGCACGGCGTACCTGCCACCATCGTGTTTCTGGACAGTGGCTCCTGGCTTCAGATTCCTTTTCACGTTGCCCTTGGCAGGGCCCCAGTTCCTGTTAGAATTAATGTAATAGCTTCACTTCCATGACCTGGTTTTCTCTCTCTCTGTCTCTCTCTCTCTTTTTCTTTTCTTTCTTTCTTTCTTTTTTTTTTTTTTTTTCTTTTTTGGAGGTCTCTCTCTTCCTTGCCTCATTTCCTAGTTGTTCTGGCAACAGCCATCAAATCAAAATTGACAGGAAGTGAAAGGTCTTCCTTGTTTATTACTAAGGAGAAGGGGGAGCGTGGACTCCGACACAAATTCTGACTCTTGGTGTCCACAGGGTGGCAGCATTGCTTCGAGTGAGGTCCCTGCTCTCTGTACCCCACTATCCCCACCCACCCACCCCATTGTAAAATTTCTCCCTACTTCTGGCCAACCACACTTATCCATGTCTTCTGTTTTCTGGGCTTTATGAAACGCACTCAGCTATCTTAGAGTGCATATCTTCAAGTCCAGGCTCACCTCAAGTTAGTTTGCAGTGTGGGGTTATCTGACCTTCCTGTTCCATCAGGGGAGCCACTCAGCCCACTCTGGAATACTTCTGTTCTTTTGGCAATATCTCCAGAGAACATGTAGTATCCTTGCTGACTTGAGCAAGTCAAAGCCACAAAGAAAGCTGGACAGACCCTTCCAAAATCAAGGTATTGGGGGAAAAGGGTTGGCCATGACTAATTGCCTTGCCTGGGATGATGTGGAAAGCAGATGCTTAACAGCTCCCTTAATCACCTCTGATTGCTAAATGGGATTCCACTGACTCCACATGTCGCATGCTATTCACACTGTGAAGGGGGGGAAAGATTTGTAAAGGAATAAATGTATCAGAAGAGAGAAGCTTGGAAAGGCAAAGCAGTACTGGGTCTCCCTTTATCCCACTCATGAGTGGGTCTGTATTTAAATCGCTTTAGGGGGTACCCTTACCTCTACTGTTTTAGATATATGCCCATGTTCATCCTTGTTCAAAATATTCACTCACCCAACAAATATTTCCTGATCACTTGCCATGAAAAGGTGACGTGTGGGTGTTGGGAGAGATTATAGATAGAAGTAAGACACAGGCTTAACCCTCCAAGAAGCTCACACCTATCGGGGCTGCTATAACACGTACATGAATATAATGTAAACTCAAGTGGGCATTCATGTCCTAAATGATTGTTAACCATGCATGATTTCAGAGATTTTTTTTTTCCGGCTAAATGGGGAGGCTTCAAGAAAGAGGTGGCTCTTAAACTGAGGCTTGAAATAGGCCAGTTTTCAAAAGAAGAACATGAGGGTTAAGGATATTCCAATCAGGGAATGGTGGAAATAAAGGAAAGCAGTAAACCAGAAAATACAGGCATCTTCGGGGAAGGTGGAGCCACTCCATTTGGCTGGAGGTTAGAGGGCCTGGGGTCAGCCTCTGTATACCATCTTGGAATTGACCCTGACTGACACATAGGCTTTCTTTTTCTTCCTTGCATAATGATGATAACCTGATCATTACTAATGGGATTATATTATCCTAAGAACCTTCTTACATTTAAAATGTTCTTATTAAGGTCCCATCTATATTTGCTAATTAAGGGAAACTGCACTAGGATTACAACTGCTAGGAAGAGGCAAGTTTGTTTGCTTGCTTACTTGTTTTTCATATTTTGCATTTAAGAAAAATTGAGTGTCCCCAACATCTGTTCTTGATAATCCTATGACAAATACAAGAGTCGGTGTAATTGAAGTTGTTGGCCCATGTATTAGGAATCTTTCCATACTGGTGGAAAGGAATTGTGAGATTTCTTTAATATTAATTTGGCATTTGTAGGAGGAAAGTACGTGTCCAGCTGGTTTTCAATGGAGATAGCATTTTTTAAAGATGCATTAGATGTGACTAATCAGATATCCTTTTGCCGATCATGACTGACTTCTACTGCAGGATTTCAAAACTGTATATCCATTTGGTTACAGAGACTTTTTAGCCCAATCCTGTAAAATATTCATGATGATAATATGGTTGAGGAGAAGAAAGTGTAAATCTAAGTGGCTGGAGTAACCTAGGGAAAATATAATGCAGTTGAGTGGAATTGAATACATTGCATATTATCAGGAAAGATACTGTTTCACGAAACTTTAATTTCAGCTGTGTGGGTTACTGGATTGCTTTGTATGGGTTGTGTTCAGTAGTTTGAAAAACAGTATTTCAGAGAAATACCAGTTTATTCCTTTCAGCTGTGTACACCATAAATGAATTACACCAACAGTTGTTGGCCTGAAAGACCCAGCATTAGTGACTAGAGAAAAATGATCCATACTTAACATGTCATTCATGTAAATAAATATTTGTAGACTGCCTTTGTTCTCACCAGAAACTTCTTCCCATATGTACACATTCCTGAGACTCTTAGACAAAGAGAAGAGGAAGGATGAGAAAGACCTGCTGACATAGTTAAAATTTCCGGCCTGTTTTCCTTGAAAATGTTCTGTGACTTGCTTAAGGGAGTTAGAAGAAGGGGTACCTTGGGGTGAATGCCCAAGACCTCACTTTATGAAGGTGTCATTGGCATTAGCTCATGGCTTCTGCAGGGTCCGGCCTCTTAACCCCATGAGGGGCAGGTACTAGTCTCACGATACCATGACTGGGCTCTAAGCAAGTAGCGAGCCTAGGCAGCCAGGGAGACTGAGCAGATGTCAGAGTCACATACAGTGTTGAGAGCCCGGGGACAGAGTGGAAGGGAAGGCCCCGTGTCCTTCCCAGATGCTGAGGCTGAGAACGCAGAGAATGGAGAAGCTAGAGTGTTGGAGATGGCCAGCCGTTGGAGATGTCAGAAGCCAGGGTCCAAGCAGGAGACATGCCCTCCTCTCAGATCTCCTCCTTACCCTGCCCCTGGCCTGACCTGAGGAATCACTCCATCCCTGTGCTCAACTTTTTTAAACCGGTGGGATCCGACTAGTAACAGGAGCAGTCCTGATCCGGTGCCTGGGACTGGCACAGGGCGTGGTGCACTTGACTCCCAATGAGCCAAAACCCACTCCTTAAACGCTTGTCATTTACATTTACTTTGGAACTTACCACACATCTGTCACGTGCGTGCTGTGCCATAGATGTCCATGTTCTTTTTGACAAGAGCAGTTGCCATTTCCTCTCTAGAACTAGGGAGGGACAACAAAGAAGCATTAAGGCACTTTTCCTAGTACCCAGTGCTTTCAAAGCTGCCCCAGGCCTACAGTCGTGGATTTTACTGCTGAGCTGGGCCGTTGTTTGAGACTGACCCGCTCCTGTGACCTCGCCGCAGTTGTTCATTGGGAGGCAGTTTAGGCCTCACACCTGCTGAAGTGCCTGCTTAAGGCATCAGGCTCCACAGAGCTTTATGCTTGTCCTTAAAAGTTAATCGGGAGTGTCGGGAGGAGTGAGTGCTAGGAACATCTACTTCCTTTTCCCAGAACTGGAATGAATCCTTGGATCTTTCCAGAGTATTTTGAATGAGCCTCAGTCATGGACTGTACTTTCATTGCCTAGGGTTCAGCTTTTCCACACCTTGAAATGACAAGCTTTTTACAAAAGATGCTGTTTGAAGTGCAGTGAAATGTAGATTTTTTTTTAAAAAAAAAAAGGTGACTATCAAAGTAAGCCTTTAAAAAAACAATAGCTAAAAATATCAATGCTACTAGTATTTCTCCCACTGGATTTTATTTCATCTTAAAATGTCACATTTCCTCTGGGGGAAGACACTGGAGCCTAGCAAGGTGGAAGGACTTCCCAGGAAGTGGCCTTGGGACAAGGCTGAGAACTAAGCCCTCCACACCACCCGTCTCCACACCACGTTGTCTTGCTTGGCCAAAATGTGCGGAATGTTCACAGACATCCTAAACGTGCTGCTTCCTTTGAATGAGGATACTTTAAAAAAAAAAAAAAGTCCTGACCGGTTGGTTGATATCATCCAGTATGCTTAGTAGAAAAAGCAGGGACTTTGTTGGCAAGGAAATTCAAAATGGAGCCTCAGATCTCTTCAGCTGTGCCATGGGAGAAACGAATGCTTCACCTCACAGGGCTGCATGAGTGGACTGAGGTAACACGTGGGCCAGCGGATGCTCAGTGAGTAAGTTCCCAGGCAGGAGTTACGAGCTCCATTCCTAGAGTCAAGGAGGCTGGTCTCTCTCATTCCTTCCATGTACCATCCCATCCCATCCCTGTTCCCCATGGGAATTAAGGGTCCTTGGACCCATTCCCTGCCAGCCTTGCTAATTATATAATGTTCACCAAAAGTGTAGTAACTAAAATGAGATGGTTGTATTGCCTTAGCATGTCATGTCTCCAGCTAGAAACTTGATCTCAGGGCAACTAATTAGGGTACTCTCTTAGACTCTCCATACCAGTCTTAGTTTCTTCTTAGTGATCTTCTCTTCGCTCTCTTCAATATGAAGTTCTTCTCCTTGACAGGATATTCAGGAACATAGTAGGTCAAAATGTTCTGGCTTTCTGTGTGACATTTATCAACTCTGCACCATGCAGTGGACTTGTTTTATCCTTGGATGTCTTGCCTTTTGATTATTATATTAATTTTTTTTAAGATTTATTTAATTGAGAGAGAGAGCAAGAGAGAGAGCAAGAGCATGCACACACAGAAGGAGAGGGAGAGGGAGAAGCAGACTCCCCACTGAACAGGGAGCCTGATGCAGGTCTGCAGGGCTGGATCCCAGGACCCTGGGATCATGACCTGAGCCGAAGGCCGATGCTTAACCGACTGAGCCACCCAGGCGCCCCTTATATTACTTTTTAAATATAAAGTAAATGTATTGTCAATTTCTTGAAACATATTAGTCAGTTTTTATCATTTTAATAACCAATACATGTTTAATAACCAGTAATACATGTTCATTATTAAAAATTCTAAATATGTAGAAGGCTACAGAAGAGAGTAAAAGTTCCTTCATGTATTTACTCTCCCTTCTCTATCCCCTAAATTTAGGTGACTACTGCCAGCAGTCTTTTGTGTATCTTCCCAGATCTTTATTTTTTGCACATGAAACCAGTACATTTTTTTAAGTTTAAAAATTAATTTGTATTTTTTCAATCAAATAATGGTCTAGAAAACTGAGTAACCAAAAGACTTACAGTAGCTCCCCCTTACTCCCATCTGTGATTTCAGTGTCTGTGGTTTCAGTTACCTGTGATCGCCCGTGGTCTGGAAGCAGATAACCCTCCTTCTGACCTGTAATATGGCCAGAAAGTCAGACAGTCGTAGCCTAATGCTACATCACAGTGTCTGTGTCATGCACTTCATCTCATCACATAGGCATTTTATCATCTCCCGTCCTCACAGGAACGGTGAGTACAGTACAGTAAGATATTTTGAGAGAGACAGAGAGGCCACATTCACATATCTCTCATTACAGTATATTGGTATAATTATTCTATTTTATTATTGATTATTAATCGCTTACTGTGTCTAATTTATAAATTAAACTTTATCATAGGCATGTATGTATAGGAAAAAAAGAGTATATGTAGAGTTCAGTACTATCTGTGGTTTCAGGAATTTACTGTGGGTCTTGGAACATATCCCCCATGAAGGGGGAGGAGGGACTACTGCATTATTTTTTAAATATCACTTCCTCAGCTCCCACCTCTCCAAAGATGTATTACCAGAGACTCTACCCTCAACTCTCATCTCTTGGTTTCTGTTATTCATATCTCTAAATGTTGCATTTATACTACTATATCTTGATTTGTCAAGTGTGTTGTTTTTCTTTTATGGTGAATGAAGATTATGTTTTTAATACTCCCACCCATTTCTTCTCCCATCCTTTCAACATGGTATGTCACAATTTTTTTATAATTCAGTGTTTACAGTACAGGACGATATAAATGTGGTTCATTGTTGAGCTAAGTAGTAAATTGTGATTTCAGTCTTTTTTTTTTTTTTTTTTTTTTTTGGTCAACTTTTCTCCCCCTAGAGATCATCGTTGCCTTATTTTTTTTTTTCTTTTCTTTTCTTGATGTGTATGTATGTGTATTTTTGGCTGATTCTTTTCCAACTCATCAACAGATCTGTGAAATCTTACAAGACATGGTCAACATATCAGATAATGTATCAATGCCGTTTTTTCCTTTCTCTTTTTAATTGAAGACCTCCTCCTAGAATTCCTTTGTCTTCCTTTTCTAACCAGCACTGGTGGTTCTTTTGCATCTTACACACTTGACATCCTGGGAACTCACTTAAGTCCTTTTCTGTGTTGAATTTCCTATTTCTGGATCCAATCCTGTCTTCTCTCTTGGCTTATTTCCTTATGTTACTGGAGCATAACCTCCCACAGCTTTCTGAGTAAGGGCTTAAGGGAGATAGTTTTAAAATTCTGTCCACGTCTAAAAATGTACATATTCTGCCCTCAGAGTTGACTGATATTTTGGCTGGGTATAGAATTCTCAGATATCAACCATTCTGAAAACATTATTCCACTGTCTGCCAATATTTCCTTTCAGAAATCTGTGGCTTCTGTGACCTGTTTTCTATGGAAAGTTTTAGAATCTTTTATTTATCCTAGATAGTCTCAAATTTAAGGAAGGATCTGTTTCGGTGAAGATCTCTCCCCCTGCCCTTCTGGAGCTGCTTAACTTAAAGATTAAATTATAGCAAGTTTTAATTTATTATTCATTTGAAAACTCTCTCCTCTTCATTTTCTCTGTTTTCTCTAACTATAATTTCTTTTCTAGCAAGAGAAATGGAGTACCTTGACTGATTTCATTTTACTGAACTTTTCTAGTTGTCCATTTCGTTTTACTTCCTGACAAATTTCCTGGAGTTATCTTCCAAACTATGTTTTTGTTTGTTTGGTTTTTTGGTTTTCATAAATTTCCTTTTTTGAAACTCTTAAGAACTCTTTTTATTCTCCAAATGTTCCCTTTTTTAGGTCAGTATCCTGTTTTTGTTTCACAGATGTATTTCTGAGGATTTGTTTTTGTTTTTGAAGTATTTTTAGATTTCTGCATTTATCTCTTTTCTCTGATTTCTTTTCCTTCTCTCTCTCTGTCTCTCTCCTGCCACCCACCCTTTCCTGTTTGTTTGCTTAGGTTTATGTTTTTATATGCAGGAATTTTCTTTAAAGATTTAGTTTTCGAAGGTATTTTATAGCAGTGAGGCACTAAACAGCTTCCTCTCTCTGCCTCCTCCCCGGGCTGTTCTCTGGGTTAGGAGTCAGGTTTTGGAGAGTTAGAAAGATGGCATAACCCAGCTGTTCTGCTCATCGTTCCTGTTTCCTGTCCAGCCATGAGTTATGCAACTAGACCTCCACTAGGCTCTCCCTCTCCCTCTCCAAGGGCCAGTTCACACCTCCAGTCTTCCACGTGCTGAGTGAAGTGTTATCACTTGAACGTGTCCGGACTGTGCATTTACACACACAAAATCGCAGCCTGATTGAAAGATGCTTTCAGCATCCTTCCAGAGGCGGGGCAGATATCACATATTTGGCAGCTACGCCTCCCCATCTGTGGTTGGAGTTGTTTCCCAGTTTATTCATTAGATTTTGTTATCGTGGTTTCATTCTTTTGGGGTCTCAGGGACCAGAAACTTCCTGGAAGTTTCCAAAAATTTCTCTCAAAGCCACGTTGCTCTTGGCCTTTTTCAGAAGTTCGAGTCCTTTCCAGTTTTTACCCTCAGGTATTTAACAATTTTTGAGCACCTTACTGCTAAGCATAGAACATGATGGTAATTCTTACAAGTCCTTATATTACCCAGTTATCCTTGATTATATGATTTTCTTCACTGTTACCCCCCTCCCTGCTCCCATTTTCTCTCTTTAAAAGTTTAGATCATGGGAACACTTCCTTTACAGCCCAGAGCGTTTTCAAAGTTTCTTTTTACCTTCCTCAGAATGCATTGGATTTAGTGGTCCAAATCCTATCTCTGAGACTGTCTCAATCTTTTAGGGTCAGCGTTGCCTTTACAGATAGATGCTATCAGATTACACAGTAGAGTCACACAAGAAGTGGATTCATGAAAATGTACTTGTAGATGTCCAGCCCAAAAAAAAGAAGAGGAGGAAGAGAGAAAGAGAAAATAAGTTATGCAGAAGGTTCTGGGGGATGCCTTTTACCCACCCAGTGACAGCATGCCACAAAATAATGTAGGACAGAGAAATGCAGTTGTTCCCAAGGTTGGTCTCCGATCCTGCATGCCTCACCTCGTGTGAGCAGCTTAACAGTGCGGAGCGTGAGCCTGCTGTTCAGTGATACCAACCGTTCATTCAACAAGGCCCCTCCTGCAAACAAACCCAAACCAACTTCCATCTGGTGCTCCCTAAAGGAACCATGACCTTTCCTACCACTGAGGAAATAGCAGGCTGAATCAGACGTACAGTGGGGCCACATGGTGGCCACCGGTGGATACCTTCAAAAGATACTTTTTAGGGTAATTTAGACTATGTGTGATTTCCACCTTGCACCCTGATCCTAATTGTTATGAAATTACATTTGTAAAGTCAGTGGAAATATATATATATTTTAAAGATTTTATTTATTTATTTGAGAGAGAGAGAGAGACAGTGAGAGAGGGAACACAAGCAGGGGGAGTAGGAGAGGGAGAAGCAGGCTTCCCGCCAAGCAGGGAGCCCAATGCAGGGCTCGATCCCAGGACCCTGGGATCATGACCTGAGCTGAAGGCAGATCCTTAATGACTGAGCCACCCAGGCACCCCAGAGAGATATATTTTTAAGACCTGTGTTCCTTTCTGTTATCACAGTCATCAAGAGCACCCGGTCACTGTCACCCAAAATTCCTTCTACTTTAAGTTTCTGAACTTCCACTGGGTCATTCAGAGTTAGACCAGGAGCAGCAGTTCCTTAATCCTGTATTCAGTTTTCAAGATGAAAATGGGGGTGGTGGTGAAGGGGACGGATTGATTGGCCAATCCCAGCTGCTCTTCTTAGAGCCGAATGAAATGTACAGCTTATAACCTTTCAGAACTTCACAAAGGTACTATGTATTTAACAACGATGGACAGCTATTAATCAGTTGGCAAAGACGATCAGCCAAAGCGGACACCCGCTGTAAACTGCAGCACACCTCCTTCCTTAATGGTTGAACTCTTACTGCCTCGCTCTGCCTCTGGCACTTTCGAGACCTGTGTCCTTTTCCTTTGTCTGGTCCGCTTCAACAAGAGAAGCAGTTCTGATCCCCTCTCTGGTTTCCGGCACACTTATAAATTTTCTAACACATTTATATTGTCTGCGTACCTGAAGAGTTGCTTCACCTTGAAGGTTTGAAATGAGATGCACGCTTTCAAGGCTGTGTGCCAACCCTGAGGCCTCTCGGCTGGGTCTCCCTGGTAACACAGTGATAGAGTCTAGCGATTGTGTGTCTGTGACCACAGGCATGGATTTTTCCCACGTGAATGACTGGTGTTTGCTCACGTGCTGCTCTTTCCAGGTCTTTCTTCGGGTCTCTCAAAGGTTTCTGCTTTCTTCATAATACCTGACTTATCCTTTCACCCTGCCCCAGACACCTCCTTTCTTTCACTATAGAATAACCTGGTTTTTTTGGATTTTAATGTTTCACTTAGTTGTATCTAAAGGTGTTGTGTTGGACATATCTTTGATCTCACTTGGGTATTAGCTTCAGAAGAGTTATTTTACTTCCTTCATGACACCCAGTGTGATTCTCTGTACATAGTGGAACCTGGATATTTTATTTTTATTTTTTTGGTCTGTGCCTAATGTAGTACTGAGGCCATATTGCAAGTGTTGCATAAAAACGTTTTATTAAAAATGTTTTCAGGGCGCCTGGGTGGCTCAGTTGGTTAAGCGACTGCCTTCGGCTCAGGTCATGATCCTGGAGTCCCGGGATCGAGTCCCGCATCGGGCTCCCTGCTCGGCAGGGAGTCTGCTTCTCCCTCTGACCCTCCTCCCTCTCATGCTCTCTGTCTCTCATTCTCTCTCTCAAATAAATAAATAAAATCTTTAAAAAAAAAAAAAAAATGTTTTCAAATCATTCGGCAAGTTCTTATCAGAATAAAGAGCAAAGAGAAGGAAACCCTCCTTTACAGGTAAAATATTGAAGCTTTCCATCCTAAAACTTTACAATCAGTCCGCAGGTTTTCGTTGGTGTAGTTAATGCATTTTTTTGTTGTTGAAAAGATAATACTTAGTCTCTTTGTAAGTTTTATAATACCCTATGCACCTTCTTCATTGCTGGCATGTGCACATTATACAAAGTGCTGGGGTTTTTAAAAGTGGGGTGTGGGGGAAGCCTACTGTTTTCTAAGCTTGTTAATACAAAACATAACTGAGCACTTTATAGTTTTCCAAAGAGGGCTCTTTTGAGTCACCCCACATGTATTAGCGTGAATATCTTCTGCCCACCAATAAGTCATTTAGGATGGGGATACTGATTTTTTAAGCAGAAGTAAACATTGCTTTTAAAAAGTGCCAGGACCTTGTTCTAGGGTGCACTGTAAATAGAACCGCTGGTAAAAGAACAAGGATCAAATAAACATTCAAGACTGCAGATTATGCAAACAACAGAATTTTACCCCCAGATCCTATAATCATGCCTTTTAGTAGATACAGAAACCAAAGCCGAGTGGTTTGAGTGTTTCATGTACATTGTCCCTGCCCTCTCTGTCCTTTGTCAGTCATCTGGAGGAATAAGGACTAAAAGCAAGAACAGAGTAATCTAGGGCGCCTGGGTGGCTCAGTTGGTTGGGCGACTGCCTTCGGCTCAGGTCATGATCCTGGAGTCCCAGGATCGAGTCCCGCATCGGGCTCCCTGCTCAGCAGGGAGTCTGCTTCTCCCTCTGACTCTCCCCCCTCTCATGTGCTCTCTCTCTCATTCTCTCTCTCAAATAAATAAATAAAATCTAAAAAAAAAAAAACAAAACCAGAGTAATCTACACACAGGTTATTATTAGCATCTTATTAACTAAGAATGTTTGTAGAATTATTTTTTAAGCTCCCTAAAGTAGCATGAAAAATAGATCTTCATCTTCAGATGAGGGCTATTTCACAAGAATTTTATTGGTTTACAATACCAGCTGTATGGTGTTTAAACATCTGGAAAGGCATTTTTACATGTGTGCAACATCTGGGTAAATAGATCTACTAAAAATTAAGTAGCCCTGACGCTAAAAATTCAGCAAGTGAATTAAGACATTGAGTGTTTTTCTTATGTTTCATTCTCTGCGCTGTGGAAAGGAAGAAAGTGATGCCTTTTCCTTAAAAAAAAATAAGGAAAATAAAGTTAGAAACTCAATATCTAAGAATTAGGGAAACAAGTTAAGGGGAAAATTAAGTCTCGAAGATGTGACAGATTTACAGGGAAAACCCTTATTTTTGCTTTTATTTCCACATATATGTGCTTACATCATACATTACCAATTATCTAAACATAAGTTGTAAGTAAATATACTCCAACTTATATATGTGTGTGTGTATAAATTGAAATGTTGCTAATAAATCAAATAGCTGTGATAGTTATTTAAGTACATAGTAGGTGTGTTCACTTGCTTTTGATCAGTCTCCTCACCTAGGAAATAGGAATCACAGCAACACCTACTGCTCAGATTTGGTGTGAGAATTAAATGCTGTTCTACCCCCAGGGCCAGCAGGCGATGCCCCACAGGCCAAGTCCACCCCACTATCTCTACTGTACAGCTTATAAGCAAAGATTGGTTTTTACATTCTTAAGGAACTGGAAAAAAAATCAAGATAAGAATAATATTTCTTGACACATGACAGTTTTACAAAATTCACATTTCAGTGTCCAAAACAAAGTTTTGTTGGCACCCGGCCATACTCCTGCATTTATGTATTGTATGTATTGTCTATAAATGCTTTCCTGCTCTGTAGGCAGAACCAAACAATTATATCTGAGACCGTGTGGCCTGCAAAGCCTAAAATATTTACTATCCAGCCCTTTTCTGAAAAGCTTGCCAACCCTTTTATACACTAAAGCGCTTCAGACTGTGTCTGGTATATATTTGTACTAAACAAATGTTAGTTGTTATCATGAATATTATTAAACTTTATATAAAATAAATACTCTCACTCATATAGCCAAAAATACATGTCAGAGTCTGAAAACTTTCATCATATGTTATCCCTGAAAATCAGACCAAAAAAACCCTACTAATTATACGACAAATCATTCATTGCTTAAAAATGTAAAATGACCTTAGGAATATAATGCACTGAGCTCGTTTCACACGGGACTTATTTTCAGAATATTTTATATATTCCTTTGAGAAAATTTCCTCTCTCCTTAATTTTGTTGGTATTTGACCAGTTCATCTGCTCACTGCTATCCTTCAGTTCCATACTTACTCAGATTCCCTATCTGAATTCTCTGTTTTTATCCACTGATCCTTCTCATTGGAAATTCTAGCCACATACCTGCAGTCTCTGAAGGATAGAAGGAGAGTCTGAAGGGTAGAAGCCAAGAATTATGACACAAACTTCGGAGTGTACATGATCACAAACAGGCCAGGTCATGTGGTACCCTGTTGAAAAGGGCTCAAAAACGCAGTCCGTACAAGTCCTTTGAGCTTATCTCTTTGGACACACAGCAAACCAAATTCTTATCCTCACACCAATGTCACCCTTTTGTATTTGCCAAAGAATTGAGGCAACCACATGTTTCTGGGCCAAACTGACCCATCGATAAACAACATTTTGAGGCACTAAAGGAAATACTTTACCAAATTGGTTTAGATTATTTCATGTCATCCCCATTTTCCCTAGACTTAGACTCTCCTGGCATGACTCACACACCAGGAATTTTGCCCAGATTCGGTCTGATGTACTGATGTCTATGAAACTGGTTTGTATAGATGGATCAGATCTTCCTCAGACCTTTTCAGGCTCTTCAGGATTTCCAAGCTCAGTTGTATCATCTGAGCCTGTTCCTTTTCAGTCCCTTACCCCTACAACATCCCCATAGCCTATCTCTAGTTCTCTTTATCCACGGTCTCCAGCAATTTGGTCAAGTCACTATTCAAATCAACCATAAGAATCAGAAAGTGGACAAGCAGGAAAAAAAAAAAAAGAATGCTGACATTCAGGCACACTTTGCTCTTTCAACAGCTCGGGTACCATTGCAAGACCCTGGTTTGGGTTGAGCCAGGACTTACGTTCACCAAGCTGGCTAGCACAGAAAACCTAGTTAGCTTTAAGGAAAAGAGACCCCAGTAGGAATTTATAACACAGTACGACTGGTTTTTTTTTAAGTTAGAACTATCAGAGCTATTTAATCTGATTTCACACATGCTCCAGAAAACCTCTTTGAGACACTCAATATTCAAAATGACAAAAATTGAGAAAAACTAAAATGGTTAATAACTGCAGTATATAAAGAGTTCATACAAACCCATAACTAAGCATTAAGAGCAAAAAACATGGCCAGTTTTCCTTAGCAAAGGCATGGACAGACAATTCACAAAAAGGGAAAATACTACCTACCAGTTAGTAAATCTACTGGAAAATGTTCCACCTCACTGATAACCAAAGAAATTCAAACTAGGACAGTGAACTGTCACTTTATTCACCCTGTCACCTGATAGATCCTTTCGTGCCACGTGTCATTTGATATAAAAAAGATTTTGAAAAGCTAAAACTATCTTCTTACGAGGGAACAGTAAAATGAGCAAGTGCATACAGGATCCCTAAGTTCGCTCACCCCCTCTAGAAAGCTATCTGATAGTCCGATAGCAGGAGCCTTAAATTTTATAATGTACTTTGATATGCTCTTATAAAGAAAATTTTCAGGGGCACCTGGGTGGCTCAGTTGGTTAAGCATCTGACTCGTGATTTCAGCTCAGGTCATGATCTCAGGGTCGTGAGATTAAGCCCTGTGTTGGGCTCCGCGCTGGGCAGGGGGTCTGCTTGAGAGTCTCTCCCCTTCTGCCCCTCCCCAACTCATGTGCACTCTCCCTCTCTAGAAAAATAGTAATAATTTTTTAAAAGTTTAAAAAAAAAATTCACAATGAAAATCCATATACAGGGTTGTAAATTATAATACAGTTTATAATAGTGCAAAGTATTCTACAATAAGGGATTTAGTTAAGCCCACTATTAACTTTATGAAACTATTCAAATATTTATGTATTTTAAAACAAAAATGCTTCGGATATAATGTTGAAAGCAAAATATAGGTACATTTTATATACAAAACAATCACAGTCCTTTAAAACTGCACTGTCTAGTAAAGTAGCCACAGGTCCTACGTGACTAATGTTTACATAAAATTTAAAAGTTACTTCCTCAGTTGCATTAGCCACCCTTCAAGTGCTCAGTAGCCACATGCAGCTAGTGTCTTCTCAGTTGGATGGTGCAGGTCCAAAAATGACTTTCTGTTATCTCAGAAAGTTCTTTTAGACCGCACTGATACAAAATAACCCCTGAAGTCACATAGTTCAAAGACTGGAAAAAGTTAAAATTGGAAAAAAAACAACAGTAGTTTTATGTGGGCAGTTCAACCAGGGAAATTTTTTTTTTCCTTCTTCCTGCTCTTTTCGTTTTTAAATTTTCTACCATGACCATATTAATTTTATAAGGGAAAAAATCACTAGGCTTTATTTTAAATAATTTTTAAAAGTGTGGAAAATGAACACAAGGATAGCTTGGGGAAAGCCAACTGAAATTTTCTCTCTAGAGTTATTTTTGTTGCTGCTGTTAACATTCAGGTCAGATCTGAATTTCAGAAACTTAGGTCCTTAGGGAATGGGGCACCATGGAATTGGTATTCAGTCTTGGAAGAGTTTGCACACAGCATAATTCAAAATTCCCGTACCACCATTTCCTGTTTGCTGTTCTTCACGGTTCCACACCAGTGGGTTACAAATGGAGTCTTTTAGCCTTGTGTCCTGGAGCCAACATTAAATGCCTTCCCCCTCTCACCTCCCCACCCCTCCCTGTGTCTTACCAATGATGCTCAAAGAAAAGAATCATTAGTGTCTATGGAAATAATCTGTGTTTTCTTCTTTGTTGTCCATTTTAAGTAAATTTGTGTCTGGTTCTGGCTAAATCTAGCAAAAAAATAACCCAGTGGACCTCAGTAAATGACCTGTTTCTACAAGCAAATGACCTTGATGCAGCGGGCAAATGACCTTGATGCAGCGGGCAAATGACCTTGATGCAGCGGGAGCATAGGCTTACTCAGCCAGGTTGCCTCTCTGGATTCTTGGCACGTGCTGATGGGTCCACTGGGGTTCCAGAGTTCGAGTCCAGCCACTCGAGAGTCAGCCACATTCTGTAGATCTGTCTGCTTGTTTCCTTGACTCTTCTGATGGCTGGCCCATGCATGGCCACCCAAGTTGTTTGTTACTGAAATAGTTTATGTGAATGGGGGCATAACCCAATGAGTTAATGATAGGTTGGAATGCTGAATAAGTTAGTCTTCTGTCTAAACTCTGCAGGTAAATCTGTATCTTTTTTTTTTTTTTTTTTAAGATTTTATTTATTTATTTGAGAGAGAGAGAATGAGAGACAGAGAGCACGAGAGGGAAGAGGATCAGAGGGAGAAGCAGACCCCCTGCTGAGCAGGGAGCCTGACATGGGACTCGATCCTGGGACTCCAGGATCATGACCTGAGCTGAAGGCAGTCGCTTAACCAGCTGAGCCACCCAGGCGCCCAAATCTGTATCTTAATTATGTAAAAATATGTAAGTCTTCTCCAGTTAGCTCCAGTAAAAACAAAGAAATTATAGTCATCAACCTAAACAAGTTTGAAATATGGGAGTTAACTGGTCTTCATGAGAGTTAGGCCAGAGGAAATGCCCAGTGAACCAGCGAAGCGAAATTATCTGGTGCCTAGATATTTAGTGGAGGGCAAGGAGTCACAATGAAAGTGACAGCATATGGGAGTTAGGTTTGTGGTACAATAGAGCAGTTTTTGAGAAGCACAGGTGGGGTATGCGAGGACAGCTGCTTTTGGCCATGGGGCATCATGTCCGAGAGCAAGGAAGTGGTGATCTCTCCTGAGCTCCTAGCAGAACTGCCCCAAGACGATGACGCGGGCTATTGGGTGTGAATGGAGTACAAGAGAGATGGGAGGAAGATCAACAAACTGAAACGTCAATGACGTGAATACTCAAGGCATTAAATATCAAAATCCTGACTCAGTAAGTGAGGGCTAGTAGAAGAGAAGGAATTTATGTATATAAGTTAACGATAGACATTGGGTCACTGACATGTAGCATAAGTTAGTAGGATAATGGAGCATAGGGTAATTGTAAGTAGATCAATGTGCTATGAAATAGTGTTTGCAAGGCCACTGCTTGGTCACTTGACTGAACGAAAACACTAGAAAATATTCAAGGACATAGTCCCATCTTCCCTAGGTCTCTAGGACCGTGGGCTTCCACATCTGAGGGGTTAAACATTTGTCATGGTTTTCTCTTGCCCATGTTGAGGCCCTCTCTTCTCTTTAGTCTGAGGGTGGGACCATCTCCCTCCAGGCTGTCTTTCTGCACCCCCCCCTTTCCCCCCGCCTTTTCTCCTACAACCCCCACTGGTTTGCATCAGTTCACTTCCCAAGGGCCTGGTCTGTCACCTCATCTCACTGCCTAGAAACCTCAGACCTGGAGGTAACAGGCAAATATGCTCTCTCTTTGCTTCTCTAAACATCCTGTACAGTAGAATACATTGACTCATAGGCAGAAATTATAATATTAAAACCTTCAGGAGCTGTCTTCAGGTCTGGAGTGTATGCCAAATTCAATCTCAAATAATCACTTGCAAAGATCTGCAAAGATTACGAAAATTATGGAGGAAATTCTGTCTGTCCAGCTGTGTTTAGTTTCCTTATTATTTCTATTCCTACCGTCTGATTTGGATAGCAGAGGTAGAAAGGCTAGGGCGCGGTCTTTAATTACTTGTCATTCCGGCTTCTCCATTTATATATTGTACCTGTTTTCTTGGTTTGCACTGGGGTTGAGAGTATTGAACATTTTTAGGCCTTTTGAAGATACTCCCCCTTAACATATGGACAATCGGAAGAAACCTTTCTCGAAGTGAGCAATTGGCAGAAACCTGAACAATTTTCCAGTTTCTTATAAACCAAATATACGTGGATTTGAAAGCATGGATAGGTTAACTTTGTGCAGTTCCAGGGAAGAGAAAGATTTCACTGGATTTACAGTTTAGCCAAGGATTTGAGGTAAGCGAATTGCCTTACCGAGAGGTTCCTTGGCAGCGATTTTGCCATCTCTGATAGTGGCCGTCATTGCAAGCTGTCGTGTGCTGGGGTCACAGCTAAGCACTTTGCACGCATTGTCTCTGTCCTCCCGGACTTTGGGGAGCTATAAGGAAACCGAGGTCCAGTCACTTGCCCAAGGTCATACGGGTAATTTGAGGCAGAGCCACCTTTCAAGCTGAGGTCCCCAGCCCACAGCACTGGCCCTTCCCTCCCCCACCACCCACCACCAGCAGGAGCTTGGCACAGACTGTGTTTTGAATTCTCTCATAGAATTGACATCAGATAGGACCCACAACCGTGTGACCCTGCTGGGGACACAAAGTCAAACAATGCCAAGCTTTTTCCTAAATCATCGAGGGAGGAAAGAAATACGCAGAAGACCGGCTTGCAGATGTTTTTTCATAAGGCTTTGGAGTTACTGTCTTTTGAGTTGTTGCGTTTATTTACCCAGTTGACACATATCAGTGAAATATCTGAGAGAACATTTCCTAATTCCCTGTTAAAGATGTGAATTTTTCAAAGTGTTCAATGTTTTAAATAAGGATTCATTGTTTGTTGAGCTACAAATGACCGTTTTAATTCAAATTCTACATTATCATGGGTCATTCCATTAAAACTAGTTTGCTTGTTTAAAATAATGACCCCGAATAAGGTTGATTTATAAGGTCCTCTTGAATGAGTTACATCTGAGAAGAACTCGTGAAGCTTGTCAGAGCAATTCAAAGTGAAGAGTGGTATTTAAAATGTAGGGTCCTACTAATTCCTGAAGCATAAAATCCTACATTGTGATGATCTCCTTTCCAGATCAATGTCAGAAGCAGACATGGTGCCAATGAAAAGGTCCCCAGTGTAGGGTCCCTTGCCTGCACATTCTCCATCATGTGCCAGTAGATAGAAGGAAGCCCTGGGGGCTCCCTGACATCACAGCGGAGTGTGGGTGTGTGGCCTGCAGATGTCTTAACCTGGAACTCTGAAGACCTGGGTTCAGTAATATCGTAAAGCACGATCGATGCGTGTTACTTCACAGACGCACTCATGTATCTGCTCTGTATGTCTGTACCTCACTCATTTAAGTCGAGTGTATGGCTTTGGCCTTGTTAGCAGAAAGCTCAGGGATCACAGAATCACAGAATTGGGCACACAGATTATGAACACAGAATCATAGCCACCTGGCCACTTTCTGGCGTTTTTTAGTGCATTTGGGGATCACTCAGCTCGTCTGTATCTCCGATACCAAAGGGCATCTCTGGGCCCTGGAAAGCTTCACCCCAGTTTCTCCAGGGTACACGGGACCTGTGGTGGGGGACAGCTGGGACCAGCTGATGGAAGACTATCAGCCCTCAGTGAACTATTCTGCAGGTTTATGTCTTAAGTGTAAAGTTTTGCATTTAAAGGCTGCGTTCTACATCTCATGGGGAATGTAAATCCATGTGGTTGATCAACCCATTAGTAAGGGGAAAATATCAACAGGAAGAGGCAGACAGGTGGGTGGCTTATATCATGGACAAGAGTTAAGGGTCTTAGTCTAAATTGTGTTTTTTGGTAAAGAAAATAAGTGGATTTTGTGAGAAGAACATGGATGTATTGGCAAAATAAGGAGGAGTTGCAGAACTTCTAGAAACGGACGTTCCAGTCTCCGGTTTGATGCTAATTTTTGCCAAAGGGACATGCCAGCCTGGCAGGGGGGGAAGGAAGGAGCCACAGCCCCTTGAGCAAACCTCCTGAGCGGCAGCAGGACCACAAAGGCTGCAGACATGGAAGAGTGGCCCTTCGGGCCCACTGGTCATATTTCATGCGGGGATACGGGCCAGGTCCGAGCCTGAAGAAAGCCAGCTTCCAGATGGTTTCTTGGGCCGTGTCCACGGGAACCATGGGGTGGGGGGAGGTTTGCACAAGAGCCAAAAGGAAAGCAGGGGCCTCCTAGTTAAGCCGCACTTGCGCTGTCTGGTGGGGTTTCCTGTCGGAGCGGACTACCTGCCAGCACGGGACCCAAGCAGGACTGCGGTCGCGGCAGGTCACGTGGGCAGAGCACCGGAGGCTCCAGCACCCATGCCCTTCATAGAACCTGGCCCCCACCCTAAGATGCAAATGGGGAGGAAGTGTTTCCTATCCTCAATGCAGAGAATTTTCTTAATGCCCAAGTTACAGCCATCAGAAGCCCTGGTGAACTTTAATTTTATTTTATTATGTTAATCACCATACATTACCTCATTAGTTTTTGATGTAGTGATCCATGATTCATTGTTTGCGTATAATGTAGTGCTCCATGCAGAACGTGCCCTCTTTAATACCCATCACCAGGCTAACCCATCCTCCCATCCCCCTCCCCTCTAGAACCCTCAGTTTGTTTCTCAGAGTCCAGAGTCTCTCATGGTTCGTCTCCCCCTCTGATTGACCCCCCTTCATTTTTCCCCTTCCTACTATCTTCTTTTTTTTAACATATAATGTATTATTTATTTCAGAGGTACAGGTCTGTGATTCATCAGTCTTACACAATTCCTGGTGAACTATTCTATACAGAATTCCCACAGATCTCTTCTCACACAGTTGTGGGTTCAGATTCTCCTTGGCTTTGCTTTTGTTCTCTTTTCCCCCTTGTACTCTCTCCTTCATCGAGATTCAACTCAAAACTACCGTTGCTTTTAAGCCTTCCCCGGTCAAACCTTTCCTTCTCGTGTGACCCCAACCTCTTCTGTTTCCCACTCTTAGGGACCCATCACGTGGACCTGTAAACAAACACACATTAAGGCTCCTGTCTTAGTCCATCCTCCAGGACACTGTCCAACACACCTTCATTCCCAGCTTCTAGCAAACCTGTGTGTGTCCGGGAATGATTGGCACAGGGAAGAGGACAGTGTGTGCGGGAGGGCAGTGGGAGGCAGGCACAGGCCAGTCCAAGGGAGGCTCAGGGAAGAATTTCTTGGGCAAGTCCTGTTGATCCGGACCTTGAAGGATTAGGAGCGAGGACCGCGTTACTGGCCACAGGTCAGGAACGTGCAGCCAGCCTGTGACAGCAGTGAAACAGAGTCTGTTTTTGTGGAGACGAGAACGTTTGTGTAGGAGTTCAAGCTGAAGCTGTGTGTTGGGGTCAGGCCGTGCTGAGTGGTGAATGCCCGACTGAGGACCTCGGGGCCTTTCCCCGGAGGCCGTGTGAGTCATGGGTCAACGGGGTATTGCACAAAACAGCAGTGTTTGCTGGAGATTGGGGATCTTGAGTATCCGTTTGAAATATTTGGAGATGAGGTGTGTGTGTAAGAGCCCTCACTGATAGTTTGAACAGGGGAGGACACTCCGTGGTCACAGCATTCTGCCTGTGATTACAAAGTGGGGAGCAGGGAGCCGGTCCTTCTCCCAAGGCCTGGGTAGGGGTGAATGCTTTTCAGTTTAGGGCGTGATCCCTTGATCGGTGCCAGCCTCCGGAGGAGTAACTCCCCTGATCAGCATCGTCCTAGTCCTTTCGGGCTCCTGTAACAAAACACCACAAGTGGATGGCTTATAAACACAAAACATTTCTCACAGTTCTGAAGGCTGGGAAGTCCAAGATCAAGGCGTGAGCAGTTTCGATGTGTGGTGAGGGTCTCCTTCCTGATTAACAGAGGACTGGCTTCTCTCTGTGTCCTCACGTGAGAAGAGGGGGTGAGGGAGGTGTCTGGCATCTTATAGGTGCACTGATCCTAGTCACCTCCTATGGGCCCCACCTCCTAACATCATCACATTGGGAGTTAGGATTTTAATTTTTTTTTTTTTTTGAAGATTTTATTTATTTGTCAGAGCAAGAAGGTGAGCGAGCACAAGCAGGGGGAGGGGCAGAGGCAGAGGGAGAAGCAGGCTCCCCGCTGAGCAGGGAGCCCAACGCCTGACTCGATCCCAGGACTCTGGGATCATGACCTGAGCCAAAGGCAGACACTTAACCAGCTGAGCCACCCAGGCATCCAGGATTTTACTTTTCTAAGGGCACTAATCCCATTCTCGAGGGTTCTATTCTTATGACCTAATCAACTCCCGAAGGTCCCACCTCCTAAACCCATCACATCAGGGGTTAGGGTTCCAACATGAATTTTGGAGAAACAACATTCAGTCTATATCAAGTGTGGTCTAGGCAAGACTGACATTTCTGTGGCCACATTTACTTCGGGCAGGGTGACTGCAAGAGACCCACCGGCCACCGTGCTCCCTCGTGGCCTATCCTCAGTCCTCTGCCCATCCCTGTGGGGCTGCGGAGGCCAGGCAGGACCTGGCAGCCCCATCTCTCTTTGCTTCCTCTGTTCCAGCTTGTCACCTCTATCAGGTCAACCTTCATTGGGAAAGACACTTGCTTTCAGTTTGGGAGAAGTTGTAGGTGGGGTGACAAGAAGTCAAGAGTCTTTCTCAGTCTTCGACAGAGGCCAGGCCCACCCCATTCACAAGGAGCTGTGTCTGGGGTAGTAAAACCTTTACTAGTATCATTTTTGACTCAGCTGCTTCAAACCCCAAGAGAAGGTGGGTGTGATGAGCACCACCCCCCAAGACTGCCTTTAAACCTGTCTGGAGAGGTGAACAGAACCTCGTTGTTTCTCCTCATCAGTCTTCCACGTGTCTCCTGCACGACTGTTTTGTTTCCTCCTTGAAATCCCATGCCCTGGCCAGTTCCTAAAAAGCAAGTGCCACCAAGCCTCCCAGGGCATGCTGCTCCCTCACAGATTGCAATTTTCCTGAGCAAAGTGGATTATGCCTCATGCTCTACACGGTCCACCACCTTGTGAGGCATCGTGAACAATCTCATTTCGTTCGTTTAGGATTTAATCCGGGGGCTTTGATGTGTAGCCTACAGGTTTATAAACCATGGCACGGGGTGGACTGGGCGGGGGGGGGGGGGGGATGGCCCATGAGGAATTTTCACTGTGGAGTAAATACTCAGAGCACGAAGTCAGGATCTTAATTGGGCAAAATAAAAAGAATGAGGGTGGCGTGGTTAGGTTTTCATCACAGGACCCGCACATCTTATTGCAAAAATGGAGTTTGTCCTTGTCCTGCCTCGGCGAGCTTTCTGCACCTGCCAACTCCAGGTGTGCCCTGTGCAGCCACAGCAGCCCCACCTGGGAGCTCGCTAGAAATGCAGACTCTCAGGCCCCACCCCCCGCTGAATCCGAATCCACGTCTTAACAAGGTCCCCCGGTTGGTGTTATGACCGAGTTGGAGGAGCCCTTCTGGAGCCCTGTGCTTCACAAAGCTGAGCCTGCAGACGGACCACCCGGAGGGCTAGTGAAAACACATTCCCGGGGCCCAGGCTGAGATGGAGCTTGCAGACCTAGCCAAAGCTGCCCACTTGGTTGCTCTCCGGCTTGTCCCGGAATCAGAAGCCCCAGTCCCGGTACCCATGTACATACGTACGTGTACGTACGTATACATGCACGCACGCACGCACGCTCTGGTAAATGGTGAATAGCAAAGAGCGGCCCCCAGTGGCACGCGCAGGCAAAGCTTCAATGGGACCAGTCCAGTCAGCGGTCCTGCTTCCAGAGTGGCCCTGAGCGCAGCCGCACTGGGCGCAGAGGGGCAACCAGCTGGGCAAGTCATCCCTGGAACATGGTGCTGGGCTCAGTCCACTCTCCTGGCCACCGTCCTGCAGGCGGGTACGAGGTCCCTCCCAGCCGACTCCACCTGGAGCCTGGGAGATCCATCCAGTCCAGTCTTGAAACTCTTAGATCTCGAGAGCCTCCTTTTCTATGAACTCAGCACCACTCTCTCTTTTCCTGTCTCCTCTCAGGGTCTAGTCCCGTACCTTTGAAGGACTCCGGCCAGAAAAATCCCAAAGAGAACCCTGTCCCTGGGGGGTCCCATTACATCCCTTCTGGAGAATGCGAGCTATAATAATTGTTTCTAATGGAGACTCACTGGTTGATGCCAGTGTGTCCATACCCACCTTTTAAACAGGTCTTCTTTGAAGACCACGGTATGCCTTTCTAGAATTTCTTTAGCCATAAGAAAAAAAAATGTTAACTCTCCCATCAGGGATGTCACTATTTAATTTAACCTTCTTTAGATTCTTTTAAAATGCTTTCAGTTCTTATTAGGGCCTTTGCTGTTCCTCAGTCCTGAAATTTTTCAACTCATAAAATCATTAAGCTCTGAGACATGACTTCTTAATGAATATTGTTTCTGGGGGTTAAAATGTTACCACTGGTGATGACAACCAATAAGCGGCATACAGACAGATATTTTTAAAAGCCATGCATGTCCTTTATATTAGAAATGTATGCAGTGAAATAAACATTGTCCCTTGAGCCATGAAGTCACCTTTCCCTGTTTGACTCCCACAGCGCATTACTATTTAAATAAGCAGTTACAGGCAGGAAGTTTTAAAGGTTGAAGACATTGGTGATCGTCCGCTTTACAAGACGTGGGAAAGATCTCTTTTTGCAAAGTGGGCCTCGTCAACCTGATTTGAATTGGCACACGTTACAGAAGGAAAGAACAAGACACATTTAGGACCTAGAAAATTTTCCTTGGTGAATGGAGTTTCCTGGAGATTTCCTGGAACCGCCGTCAAAGGGTTACGCGGGAGAGTGCGCTTGGCCTTCGTAACCCTGTGCTGTGAAACGTAGGGAAGCTTCTGTATCAGGAAGGCAGACATTCACAGCTTGAGTCCCTAGTCTTCGTGGTCATCCCTGAAATATCATTTATTCATTCATTTCCTTTTAGAAGTTTGGGAGGGGAGATGCATCCAGACATATCCATTGCAAGTATTTTATGTAACAAGCAGAAAAACACAGCTCAAACTAGCGTCAAAACTAAAGGATACTTATTGCCTGATGTTGCTGAAAATCCAGGAGCAGAACCAAGTTCAGGCATAGTTTGACCAAGTGGTTAAAAGCAGGTGAGCAGGACCTGGTTTTTCTGTTTCAAGACTGTTGCCAGAAGTCCTAGGCTACATGAGTCCTCATCCGCATTCTGCATGAAATCAAGGTTCTCTCTTCCAGAATTCCCAGCACAAGTCCTGGGGTTGGTGGGACCAGTTGAGCTGCTTGGCTAAACTGATGACCATAAACCAGAGACGAGTTGTTCCAAGTGATGATGGGGCCTGGATGTAGAGCCCTGTCCTGAACCGAGCCGGGTGCCATGGGAATAGGATGCTGTAGCTTAAACCATCAGGCTCCCCCCCGGGGAGCAGTGGAGGTGGGCTGAATCCCGGGCAGGTGTTTTCACTGCTGGAATCTTGGTCATCACACGTAGCCCTCAATCAGGGGGCTGGAAAGTATCATCTATGTGGCCAGGAAGATGTGTCCCCGTGCACCCAGGCTTTTGTATCCCCAGGCAAAGGAGGACTCTCCCAGATCCGCTGCCTTTTCTTGACCTGGGGGGTGGGAATGACCTAGCCGTGAGGGTGTCTGTGGGAAGGAGAGCTGGTCACCTGCTCGTCAGGCTGAGAGCTTACTTAACGTAAGAGCCGTTGGGTGTCACGAACCCTTTGCATGTAAACCCATTAAAAGCAGCTACAGTTTGAAAGCCTGCAGAAGATGGGTTGCACTTCCAAAACAAACAATACACAGATGGAGTAATCATGTAATTCATGCCTTGTTTTTCTGATTTTTTTTTTTTCCAGAACCGAATGGAGGAAAGCAAAGCACTCTTTAGAACAATTATCACATATCCCTGGTTCCAGAACTCCTCGGTTATCTTATTCTTAAACAAGAAAGATCTTCTAGAGGAGAAAATTATGTATTCCCACCTAGTTGACTACTTCCCAGAGTATGATGGTAAGTCAGCACTGTGCAGCCAGCCCAGTAGCCGGGGGTACGTTTTGCAGTGCAGCCCGTCGCTGCCCCCTCTGCCTGAGAAGCCTGCCTGTGTGATTGATGAAGTACAACTGACTATCCGCCCTGCTCTTGAACCACCTGAAATGTTTCACTCCCCTGACAATGCTGTAAGTGACAGCAAAGGAAAACAACTTACGCGTTTGGAAATGCGCGTATCAGAGGAGGGACCAGCCCCACAGCTTTGAACAATGGTGTATCAGCCATTACAGTTCCCTCTTTTGTTCACACGCTGCTCTTGCCTCTGTAGGGACAGAGAACACGGTTTTGTGTCAAGAGCCCATGCTCTGAAATCACATCCCAGTTTTGATACTTTGCATCTGCAGAACCATCATCAAGTCACTTAATTTCTCAGGACTTTGGGGCCAAACTCACGCGATTATTTTATAGGCTACAACAGACCCATGCATGACATTTTAGCATGATGCAGGATACATGGTGAGTGGTAGGAAATACTTATTTTGGGGAGGGCGCTGCATGGCCTGATACAGCGCTGTCGTCCTTGGGGGCGACCCCGACCCCTATACTCTTCCTGTAGCGCTCAGAATCCGTAGCACCTGCATCAGCACTCAGATGCCTTTGCATTATTTACTTCTTATAAAAACTCCTAGACAACACATCTTGTCTACCCAACTGGACTGTGAAATCCTCAGTGAGCGGATAGGACACACAACCATTCTGAGAAATACTTGTTGACTGGTAACAAAATACACCCCCACCAAGCCACTCTGCCACAAGCGAGTCGCAGCCGCTGTTCCGGAAGACAGGAGACGACACGTACATCCGCCCACAGGGACTGGAGTCTAGATTAGGAGTGGCAAACTGTGGCTTGCTACCTGTTTTTATAAAGTTTTATCGAAACAGACACACCTATTCATTTACACACTGACTGTTTGTATGCTTTAACACACAGGGGAGAAGTTGTGACCCACTGGATGGCCCGCAAAACCTAAAATATTTACTCTCTTGGCCCTTTTCTTTAACTGAAATGTAGCTGACCCACAAAGTTCCATTAGTTGCAGGTATACAACAGTGATTCAACAAGTCCATGTGTTACGCTGCGCTCACCACAAGGGTAGCTTCCACCTGTCACCGTACAACATCCGTGACTCTGTTCCCTGTGCTGTACCTGTCATCCCTGGACTGGGTTCATTCCACAGCCGGAAGCCCGTATCTCCCACTCTCCTTCCCTCATTTCGCCCATCTCCCCATCCCCTCCCCTCTGGCAGCTATCCGTTTTTGGCATTTACGGGTCTGTTTATTCATTTGTTTTGTTTTTTAGATTCCAAGTAAGTGAAATCATACGGTATTTGTCCTTCTCTGATTTATTTCACTTAGCGTTATACTCTCTAGATAGGTCCATCCATGTTGTCTCCGGGGCATGATCTCTTCTTTATGGCTATGTAATATTCCTGTGTGTGTGTACCTACCACATCTTCCTTATCATCTGTTGATGGACACTTAGGTTGCTTCTGTATCTTGGCTATTGTAAATAATGCTGTAACTACATGCACAGGGGTGCATATATCTTTTCACATTAATGTTTTCATTTTTGCTGGGTAGTAGAATTACTGGATCATATGGTAATTCTATTTTTAATTTTTTGAGGAATTTCTAGACTGTTTCCACAGTGGCTACACCAGTCTGCAGACCTGCCAACAGTGCACGAGGGTTCCTTTTTTCTCCACATCCTCAGCAACACCTGTTGTTTCCTGTGTTTTTTTATCCACTCTGACAGGCGTCAGGTGATACCTCCATGTGGTTTTAATTTGCATTTCCCTGATGATTAGTGATGTTGAACATCTTTTTTATGTACCTATTGGCCACCTGTATGTCTTCTTTGGGAAGATGTCTATTCAGGTCCTCTGTCCATTTTTATTCAGATGATCTGTGTTTTTAGTGTTGAGTTGTAGAAGTTCTTTATATATTTTTGGATATTAAACCCTTATCAAATAGATCATTTGTGAAAATCAACTCCCATTCAGTTGGAGTTTTTTTGTTGTTGTTGTATTGAAGGTTTCCTTCACTGTGCAGAAGCTTTTTATTTTAGTCTCGTTTTAATAGGGTTATTTTTGCTTTGGTTTCCCTTGCCACAGAAGACATAGTTAGAAATATGTTGGTAAAACCAGTATCAAAGAGATTACTGCCTGTGTTTTTTTATGGAGTTTTATGGTTTCAGGTCTCAAATTTAGGTCTTTAATCCATTTTGAGTTTGTTTTTGTATATGGTGCAAGAAAGCAGTCCAGTTTCATTATTTTTCATATAGCTCTCCAGTTTTCTCAGCACCATGGATTGAAGAGACTGTCTTCTCCCAATTGTGTATTCTTGCCTCCTTTGTCACAGATTAATTGACCACGTGAGTGTGGGTTTCTCAATTCTGTTCCATTGATCTGTGTGTCTGTTTTTATGCCAGTACCATACTGTCTTGATGATAACAGCTTTGTAATAGAGCTGGAAGTCTGGAATTGTGATGCCACCAGCTTTGCTTTTCTTTTTCAATATTCCTCTGGCTATTCGGGGTCTTTTCTGGCTCCATACAAATTTTAGGATTGGTTGTACTCTCTCCATGAAAAAGGCTCTTGGTACGTTGATAGGGATTTTATGAAACCTGTCGATTGCTTTGGGTAGTGTGAACATTTTAAGGATACTAATTCTTCCAATCCATGAACATGGAAAACCTTTCCATTTGTTTGTGTCATCTTCAATTTCTTTCATCAGTGTTTCATAGTTTTCGGAGTACAGATCTTCATCTTCATTAAGCTTATTCCTAGGTATTTTATTATTTTTGGTGCAATTGTAAATGGGATTGTTTTCTTCATTTCTCTTTCTGCTACTTCATTATTATTGTATAGAATTACAACCAATTTATGTGTACTAATTTTGTATTCTGCGGCTTTATTTGTTACTTCTAGTAATTTTTCGGTGGAGTCTAGGGTTTTCTATATATAGAAATACATTGTACAAATAATGACAGTTTAACTTCCTTACCAATTTGCATGCCTTTTATTCTTTTTTCTTGTCTGATTGCTGTCACTAGTACTTGCAGTACTATATTGAATAAAGGTAGTGAGAGAGGATATCCTGTTCTTAGGGAAAAAGTTTTTCCCCATTGAGTATGATGTTAGCTGTGGGTTTTTCATATGTTCCCTCTAAGCCTACTTTGAAGGTTTTCATCATGAACAGATGTTGAATTTTGTCAAATGCTTTTGCTGCATCTTTTGAGATGGTCATATGGTTTTTATCTTTCATTTTGTTAACGGGATGTATCACATTTATTGATTTGTGAATATTGAACCACCTTTGGATCCCTGGAATGGATCCCACGTGACCATGGTGAATGATCCTTTTAATGTATTGTTGAATATGGTTTGCTAATATTTTGTTGATTTTTGCTGACCTTGTAGAATGTATCTGGAAGCTTTCCTTCCTCTCCTGTTTTTGTAATAGATTCAGAATAGATATTTTTTAAATGTTTGGTAGAATTCACCTGTGAAGCCATTTGGTACTGGACTTTTGGTTTGTTGGGAGTTGATTACCAATTCCATTCTGTTACTAGTAATTGATCTGTTCAGATTTTGTTTCTTCCTGATTCAGTTTTAGAAAATTATATGTTTCTAAGAATTTATCCTTTTCTTATAGGTTGTCCAATTTGTCAGCATATAATTTTTTGTAGTAGTCTCTTACAATCCTTTGTATTTCTGTAGTTGGTTGTTACTTCTCTTTCTTTCTTGATGAGTTTGACTAAAAGTTTATCAATTTTGTTTATCTTCTCAAAGAACCTGCTCTTGGTTTCATTGACTTTTTTTCTATTTTTTTTTTTTTTTTTAGTCTATTTCATTTATTTCTGATCTGATCTTTATTATGTCCTTCTACTAAATCTGGGCTTTCTTTGTTCTTTTTCTAGTTCCTATAGGTGTAATGTTAGATTGTTTGAGATTTTCGTTTCTTGAGGTAGGTATCATTATAAATTTCCCTGCTTTTGCTGCATATCAAAGATTTTGGCCCTTTGTGTTTTCATTTTCATTTGTCTCCATGTGTTTTTTAATTTCCTCTTGGATTTTTTTATTGACCCATTGGTTGTTTAGTACCATGTTGTTTGGCCTCCACGTGATTTTTTTTTTTTCCAGTTTTTTTTCTTGTTACCGATTTCTAGTCTTATACCATCATGGTCAGAAAAGATGCATGATATGATTCCAGTCTTCTTAAATTTATTGAGACTTGTTTTGTGGCCTAACATGTGATCTCTCCTAGAGAATGTCCCATGTGCATTTGAAAAGAATGTGTATTTTGTTTTTGGATAGAATTTCTGTATCTGTACATTTATTTCTGTATACATCTGGTCTAATGTATCATTCAAAAACATGGTTTCCTTGTTGATTTTCTGCCTGGATCATGTATCCTTTGATGTAAGTGGGTTTCAAAGTCCCTTAGTATTATTGTATTATTGTCAGTTTCTCTCTTTATATCATTAATATTTGCTTTCTGTATTTAGGTGCTCCAGTGTTGGGTGCATAAATATTTACAATTCTTTTACCTTCTTGATGGATTGACCTCTTTATCATTATGTAATGCCCTCTTCATCTCTTGTTACAGTCTTTGTTTAAAGTCTATTTCATCTGATATTAGTACCCCAGCTTTTTTTTTTTTTCCCACTTTCATTTGTATGGGATATTTTTATCTGTCCTTTCACATGCAGTCTGTATGTTTCTTTAGGTCTGAAGGGAGTCTCTTGTAGGAAGCATTTAGAGGGGTGTTGGGTTTTTTTCTCTATTCTGCCACCGTATGTCTTTTGATAGAACATTTAGGTCATTTACATTTAAAATGTTGATAGCTATGTACTTATTGCCATTTTGTTAAAATTTGTTTTGGTTATTTTTATCATTCTCTTTTCCTTCCTCTGCTCTCTTGTGATTGATGATTTTCTGTAATGTTATGCTTGGCTTTCTTTTTTGTGTATCCATATTATAGGTTTTGTGATTGCAGTTACCATAAGGTTCAAATATAACATCCTAAGTATATAGCAGTTTATATCAAGTTGACGGTCACTGATGTTTGAACACATTCTAAAAACTTTTACTCCCTCCTCCACAGTTTATGTATGTTATCCCGTTTTACATCTTTTTATTCATAATTTTCTTCTAATTATGGCCTTTTCCACTTAAAGAAGTCACTTTAACATTTTTTTGTAAGAATTCCTTTATCCTTTGTCTGGGAAACTCAGTATCTCTCCTTCAGTTCTGAATGATAACCTCACCAAGTAGAGTATTCCTGATGGCAGGTTTTTTCCATCTTAGCACTTTGGATCTGTCATGCCACTTTCTTCTGGCCTGCCATATTTCTGCTGAAAAATCAGCTGATAGACTTAAGGGATTTACCTTTTACATAACTTTTTGCTTCCCTCTTGCTTTTAAAATTCTCTTTAACCTTTGACATTTAATTAATGTCTCTGTGGGCCTCCTTGGGTTCATGTTGTTTGGGACTCTGTGTGCTTTCTGAACCTAAAGGTCTGGTTTCTTTCTCAGGTAGGGGAAGTTTTCAGCTATTACTTCTTCGACTAAGTTTTCTGCCTCTTTCTCTTCTCTTTCTGGTGCCTTGTAATGCGGATGTTTGCTTGATGTTGTCCAAGAGATCCCTTAACTAGCCTCATTAAAAAAAAATTTTTTTTTTTTTTAACTGTTCAGCTTGTGTGCTTTCCATCAGCCCTGTCTTCCTTATCATTAATTTGCTTTTCTGCATGCATTTATTTACTGTTGATTCCCTCTAGTGTACTTCTCAGTTATTCTATTCTTCAATTCTGATTTTTTTAAAAATAGATTTTCTATCCCTTTATTGAAGTTCTGAGTTTCCCCACTCTTCTCTCCAAGCCAGTGAGCATCTTTATGACTGCTAAACTCTATCAGGCATATTGCTTATCTCTTAGTTTTTCCTGAGATTTATCTTGTTCTTTTGTTTGGAGCATATTCCTCTGTCTCCTCATTTTGCTTGACTTTTGTGTTTGTTTCTATGAAGCAGGCAGAACAGCTCCTTCTCCTAAACTTGATGAAATAGTCTCATGTATGGTTGTGCCCTGTCTAGACCATGTGTGCCTGGTGACTCCGGCCAGAGCTGTGGCTGGCGTGGGCTGGGGAATCCCAGAGCACTCCATGCTGGGGTTGCCCTGCTGGGATGGCTGGAGCTGAAGTGGGCATGGACTGGGGCAGTCCTGGGGCTCTTACAGGCAGCACCTTGGCAGAATAGTGAGATCTGAAGCGAGTGCAAGCAGTGGGAGCCCAGGGCTTTCCATGCAGAGGGTGCATTGGCAGGACAGTTAAATCTGGAGTGGACACAAGCCAGCATATCCCAGCAGGACAACTGAAGATGAAGTAGGTCTTGGGGTCCTGGGGTTCTAAGCGCAGGGGCTGGTCCGAGGGCTCTGCATTCAGAGGATGCTCTGGGAGGATAGTTGAAGTTCAAGTAGGTGCAAGCCAGGGTGTCCCAGGGTAGTCAGCACGGGGGCACTATGGCAGGGTAGCTGGGTGCAAGACAGGGTACAGGTCTCAGGGCATCCGAGGGGTGCCCTGGCAGGGCTGCTGTAGCCAAAGTGGTAGGAGCCTAAAGTGTTCCAGTGGGCTTTGCACCCATGTCCTCTTGGTGTGATGGCTAAAGCTGTAGTGAGCATTGATCGGGGCGGGGGGGTGGTCCCTGTGCATGGTGCTGGGGCCACCTTGGTGGGAGGGCGGGTGATGGTGTGGGCCTAGGGGCCCAGGGCTCCCTGAGGCAGCAGGCCAGCTAGGGTACCCACCTTCTACTCCCATCAAGGTGAAGGGGTACATCAACTGCGGCATTCACCAGCCCCTCCGACCAGGAGAGAGTTCCAGCAGCTCCCCCACCTTTTGGCAGGTTCGAGGGTTGGTCCCTTTACATTCTAGTTGCCCTTGTAACCCTCAGCATTTTTCCTGTGCCCATAGACAGATCTGCTCACAGTCCCTCAGTACTACTGTCTCTGGTAGTATTAAGGGTGGGGTTCCCCTCATTCCCATGTCTTCATCTCTCTTGCCATTCTTTGTGGGGCCTCTCCCTCTGTTGTACGGAAGCTGTTCAGTCAGCCCTTAGTTCTTCAAGAGGATTTGCTCTAACAGTAGGTGTAGATAGGATGTGTCCTGGAGGAGGTGAGTTTAGGGTCTTCCGATGTCGCCATATTGCCCCAGAACCAACCCTACTGTCTGGTCCTTTACAGAGGAAGTGTGCCAAACTCCGATTCAGATGAATAGTAGTTAAGAGGACAGCTTTGAATGTCACCAAGTTCCAGCTCTGCCACTTACTGGCATTGTTGGCTTAGACAAGTCTATTCAACTATTCAGTTTCTTCTTAAGTAGAAAAGAATTGAATAGAATCCTATTTAAGTCCCTTAGCATGGGACCTGGCACAGAAAAGAGCCCAAACCCAAAGTACCTGTTCTAAAGATGTAGGTATGCAACAAGAGGTGTGTATAACAGACTGCTTTTTAAATTATCAACATAAGATCTGCAACGATATCAGTTCAACGAGGTTTCTGTACTTCTAAAAGCTCCCTCAGAAAGGTGATTACTTCAAAAAATGAATACTCAATTTGGCTTCATAGTTTTCTGTGAAGATACAAACACCTCAAGGAGGGAGTTTTTTCTCATCTTTTCATCCCACATGCATCTGGTACAGTGCCGGCTCACAGAATGGGACGGGTTGTGTCTTTAGTGAACTCAGTTTCCCTTCTCAAACACATCTAGGATTCTAAAGTTTGGTGGATTGAAACAAACATTTGGGGATGTTACCGGGTGTTAGAAACAGTACCCTCTCTCGTTTGGTAGCAGGTATGCTCCTGTCCCCTATCCAAGGATATTTTCCTTTGTGCTTTGCTGTTCCTTCAAAAACAAATCCTTCCCTCACCTAAACAGTGTTTTCATTTTTACGCTTTTTTATTGGCCATTCGCCTGCCACTAAGTTACAAATGCCAGAGACTGTGTCCCTCACTGTTCCTGAGGAAACTATAGAAGGAACTTTGTGTGGCCAACTTGGTTTCCAATAGCAACGCACTAGTCTTTAACCACAAGATCTACCTGAAGAAGAGGGGCACGAAGCATCGGGCTTACACCTAAACACACGTTTGCCTCACGCCCCTAGAACAGACTCTTCATTTTTCTCAGAGTTCCGTGAGAACCGACAAATAGGAAATGACGCCCCACACGTAGCACCCCCTTTAGGCCAGCAGGTTTTCATGATGTGCTTGCGCACAAGACAACGGGATAAATACAGCACTGCCTGCCCCCCAGAGCAAAGCCACCAAGACTCAAGCTACTCAGTGCAGCACCCACACGTACCACACCTGGGTCTGATCTCTCTACAGCACAAGACTTTTTACTGTGACAGATATTTAGGGTACTTTTTTTTTCCTCTTTGCCACATCCTCCTAATCTCTTTCCCGCTCTCCTTCATCCAGGAAATTTCCCAGATTCCCCATCGCTGTGAGCATTTTCCTTCCATCGTGCGTGCGTGCATGGCGAAGGTCTGAAACTGTGAACAATTTTTTTTTTTTACTATTAATCTCCCCCAACATGCACATAACACAGAGGCAACTTAGCCATGGAGAAAGAAAAAAAAGACACTTATTCACAAAGCAAACACAGCTGTCATTTCATACAAAGCCCTTGTAAGATGAGCTACAACTAAAAAAATTCTAGGCCAACTCTGCAGTGATGTTTTTATAACAAACATGTTTATAGTATTATGAATTTCACACTTCCACATTTCTGCACTTCCAAGGTCGTAATCATAATGAATGCCATTTCTGTAGTTCTCTTCAGGAAGAGAAATTACCATTTCCACATGGACGTGAATTGCAGAATTGTTCCTAGAGACTGTGGGATTCTGTGCCTGCTAGGTTGGCTATAATGATTTCTTTGTAGTTTGTGTTTATTCAAATCATATAATTTATGCTTAAAAATCTAACACACTGCAAGTGCTCTTCGCTGAACTCGGTCGGGTCTAGTTTTGATATTCTTTAGGGTTTAAGTAAAAAGAGCCCTTTTTTCCTCAAGTCGGGTAAACATAAAAATCAAAGGGAACTTCCTTCACAAACCAGAAAGATGGGGTTTCTTTGGAATGAGAAGCTGCTCCAACCCCAACAATCTATTAGTCCTGGTTTTAAATATTCTATTACTGCTGTGGAATTAATAAATTAATAGTACATTGAGAAAGATGCCACACTATAATCATGGTCCTTGTATGGTGCTTTCATTATGATGCCGGCCTTCTTATTGGCTGACAAAAGTTTCAGTTCTGGTCACAGAAGTAAAAAATTCAAACATTACCTTTGTTAACTGTGCAAGTAGGAATAATCCATTTGTCTTCATGGCTCTTTCTTCCCTCCTTGTGGCAGGGTTAGATGTAAGCTTATGGGGGTAATCCCCAGTTTGCAGTAAGGCTGGTTTGAAGAGTCTTCAAGTTGGCCGTCTAAAATTCATGATGCGTTTTGTTAGAAGTCATAGGCCCTCAGCTGAGTTTTCAAAAATTGTTTTATCCCAACCAATAGATAACGAGAATGCTGATAGAAAAAAATGGAAGCTCTGGATCCTGAGAGAGTCTGGTCAGAAGGAAGTGGAGAAGGTTATATAGCATGACCACCATCTTTCTTAGGATGGAACTCACTAGAAAAGATGGAAATATACATAGATGATGGGGCCTCAAAGGCTAAAATATATATAGATGCTCAGTACTTGATAGGTGTGGTGTTTTGATGTTCTTAAGTAACATTAGCTTGAGGATTACATTAATACATTTATCAGGATCTATTAAATAGGTTCTTAAAACAGCTCTATTGAACTGTAACTCACATAACCATGTAATTCACCCATTTAAAGCACACATTTCAGTGCTTTTTGATCCATTTTTAAATTATGGTAAAATATGTAACAAAATTTGTCACTTTAACCATTTTAAAGCATGCAGTTCAGGGACATTAATTACATTCACAGTGCTGTGCAGCCGTCGCTATTCGTGAAACTTTTTCATCACCCCAAACAGAAATTCTGTAACTATTAAGCAGTAGCTCCTCATTTCCCCCTGCCCCCACCTCTAAATAACCTCTAATCTACTTTGTTAATTTGCCTGCCCTACGTACCTCATATAAGTGCAGTCATAATATTTGTTCTCTTGTCTGGCTTCTTTTACTTAGCATCACGTTTTCAGGGTTCATGCATGTTATGGCAACTTTTCTATGGCTGAATCCTATTCCTTTGTATGTCTCCTACCTCTTGTTTATCCCTCCCTCTGTTCCTCTGTTGATGGCACTTGGGTCATTTCTGCCTTTTGGCTATTGTGAATACGACAGCAGTGAAATTCATTGTCCAAGTAACTGTTAGAGTCCCTTTCAGTTCCTTTGGATATATACCTAGGAATACAACTGCGGGTCACATGGTAATACTGTGTTGAGCTTTTGGCGGGGGGAACTACCCAACTGTTCTCCACAGCGGCTACACCATTGTACATTCCCACCAACAATGCATGGGGGTTCCAATTTTTCCACATCCTTGGCCACGCTGAGGATAGCCGTTCTGGTAGATGTGACGTGGCATCTCCTTGTGGTTTGGATTTGCATTTCCCCAGTGATGAAGGATGTTGAGCCTCTCTGCATGTGATTATTGGCCAGCTCTAGATCTTCGGAGACCTGTCTATTCAGGTCCCTTGTCCTTTTTTTAATCCGATTGCCTTTTTGTTGCAGAGTTGTAGTTTCTGAATATTAACCTCTTATCAGATTCGTGATTGGCCAGTATTTTCACCCATTCTGTAAGTGGTCTCTTCACTGTCTTGATGTACAAAAGTTTTTTATCTTGGTGAGGTCCAATTTTTCCGTTTTTTTCTTTCGTTGCCTGTAATTTTGGTGTCTTAAGACCTAATTGCAAAATTATCAACTAAGTTTTTAATATATCCTGGTAAATATATCATAGTCCTATTTTAAGGCAGCTAGGACAGTGTTTGGCATGGAAGAGACCCTGAATAAATCTAAGAAAATCTAAAGCAGTCTTTCTCATCACCACACATAGTACATTGGAGACTGCATAAACATGGCGTGCTCAGCAACCCCGGCAGTCTAGAAGTTGGACGGAGGGATGGTCAGAGAACATGGCAAAGAGGAGCAGTTACACACAGTAGTGTTGGGGAGGGTGGTGAGAACAGATCAGATCTGCCGTGCGGATGTCCTCTCCATGGCCATCTTTAGTGATCAGTAAACGCCTTTTGAGCGAAGGTATTAACACGTCAGCTGACAAATCGTCCCTCTCCTCCCTTGGCCAACAGGACCCCAGAGAGATGCCCAGGCAGCTCGAGAATTCATCCTGAAGATGTTCGTGGACCTGAACCCAGACAGTGACAAAATTATCTACTCCCACTTCACATGCGCCACAGACACCGAGAATATCCGCTTTGTCTTTGCTGCCGTCAAGGACACCATCCTCCAGTTGAACCTGAAGGAGTACAATCTGGTCTAATTGTGCCTCCTCGACACCGCCATTCCCTTCCCTGGTGGGCTATTGAAGCTGTACAAGAGGGACTGTATTTCTGTGGAAAACAATTTGCATAATACTAATTTATTGCCATCCCGGACTCTGTGTGAACATGTCCACAGAGTATGTAGTAAATATTATGATTTTATTTAAACTATTCAGAGGAAAAACAGGATGCTGAAGTACAGTCCCAGCACATTTCCTCTCTCTCTCTTTTTTTTTTTTTTTAGGCAAAACCTTGTGACTCAATGTATTTTCAATCCTCAGTCATGCACTCACCAAGATAAGAGTTGTTTCTTTCTCTCTTTTTCTTTTCTATTGAGCAAAACAAAGCTGATTGCCCTTTTCCTAACCCATACCCGCCCCCCTCCTGATTTTTGGTTACAATGGCCTTTAGTCTCGTTCCATTCTTGGTCCAGTTTTTCTCCCAAATGATACAGCCAGGACAGCATCATTTGATTTAAGCCATCAACATCAGCTTAATTTCAACGTTTGTCATTTTGCTGAACGATTCTAAGTATTAATACTGTGGTTTTCACTGTATTCCTCTGGATACACATATAGAGTTGTTTTATATAAATATATTGTCTTGCCTCACTTTGGGCTAGGATGACAGATGCCCGTCTTACAGTTAAGTGTCATTTCTTTTGGATTTCTACCTTCAGCCATAGCTTGGTCGCTGAGAGAGAGATGCACAAGTCAGTAAGGCAAGAACAGAGACACACAGTTGTTTAAATGCCATGTGCCATGGTCCTTCCACCCTTTTTTTCTTTCACCCTCTCTTCAAATTGCAGATGCCAAAAATATATATATATATATGCCAACAGACACTACATTACCCCAGTGGCTGCTACCCAGAACCTTCTTATTAGGTTGTTTTTAGTTTCTCCCCCTCTTGGTTCAGGTTTTTCCTTTTTTCCCCTTAGTGTTTGGGCCATAATTTATTATGGGTGTGTGTGTGTGTGTGGCCAAAGCTGGCTTTTTGTAAAAGATAAAAGCCAGTATCTTAAAATGGAAGAGAGTAAGACTGTGAATCCTAAAGTAATTGGCTGAGAACGACCCTGAAACACCAAACAGTCGGTAACTGTAAATTTGATTGGCATGGTCCATTCTTTTCTTTGCCCTGAGATCACATTGTTTAGTGTCCATTCCATGTTGAGTGTCCAAATCGGCAATGTAACAAAGTGTCTTTGTGATAGAACATGAAATCTGTTTCTATCTCTTCACTTAGAGCCAGTTTTACTCTTTCTGTTCTTTAAGGTCAAGTAGGTCTGCCAAGAACATTGGTTGAGTATTCTGACACCTCTGATTTTCAAAATCTGAAGTTCCTACTGGTTTACCACCTTTGGGATCTTTTTAAACTGGTCACTGGTTAAGTTGAACCTAAGGAAGACTTGTAGACTTAAGAGTAACCTGTCAGTGTTCTATAGAACATGTATTTATGTAACTGAACCTACTAGGAGAGATATTTGGAGTTCTTTAGTGCAATTTTTCAACAAATGCAAAAAAAAAAAAAAAAAACCAAAAACAGCACAGGTATTGATGAGCTTGAGTTGAAATACGATTTAAGAAAATAAAACAAGATTGTTTTAAACCTGCTGGGGAGTAGGAATTAGGCCACACCACTGGTCTTACTTTAAGTATCCTACTATTTGGCCCAAGTCTAAACTTCCGTATCAGTCACCCTTTGGGAACAAAAGGGAAGAGAGAAAATGAATGGGTTACTAGAGGAGTCCAAGAGTTCCTAAGTAGTGATGGAATGTTCTCCTTCTTTACTTTCCCAGCCACAAACAGCACAGGTTACTTTTTCACTTCGCTCAGAAAGCACCTGTAATTTAAGAACCAGACCGCCTGTAGGTAATAGTGCAATTCGGAATGCTCTAACCATTGTACGTACGTCTCTGTTCATACTGCAGCATCCGGCTTTGTCATCATTACTGTTTTGGCAGATTGAATGTGCTGTATTGATATGTATCTATGTATTTGTATGTCTTATAGCTAATTCACATTTTGAATAATGTTATTTTATTTACTTTTTTAAGAGAGGAGAATGTAAATTTGTCAGTTTATTTCTGACTAGGGATATTTTTTTTTTCCATTTAGAAAAGAAAAAAAAAAATCTTACTATCGTACAGAGCGGTACTAGCATCGTGCTGTATAAAATCATTTGCACATTCCTGAGTAGAGGTATACTGATAAGACCCAAAGGTAATTTCATAGCAAAATACATAAAATCAGTTGGAGCTTTTATACAAACATGGAAACCAACTTTGTAGAACTTTTGCCATTTGACCTAGGATTGGAATATGAGCTTTTATACAATTCATATTCTTATTTGGCAAATGCACAGTTTAGTATTACCTCTCTGATGGCCTTTATTAGAAAGGCAGTTTTAGAAGCTATTGTGATCCACTAAGGAAATGTTTTAACAGCTAGAGACCACTGCTTGCCTGAAAGGGCAATCTTAAATTTGGTGCAGCAAAAAAAAAAAAAAAAAAAGAAAAAAAAAGAAAAAAAAGAAAAAGTAAAAAGAAAAAAAAACAAGAAAAAAAAACAAGAAAAAAGAGAAGAAAAAAGTCAACAATAACATTTGAAGGCCTACAGTGTGTATAGAGAAAACCTCATCACAAGATCATAAGTGTTACAGTTTTAGGGACTCAAGATATTCTATTTAATAGAGCTATAGTAGATGTAGTCGATTAAACATGATCTCAAAGCTCGAAGAAGTTGAGCAAACAGGGAAAGATTGTTCTCTTTGTCTTTATGAAATTGGGAGGGAATTGCTACGCAGAATTGAGGTTTGTGGCTTCACTGTTTGCCGTAGGGCGCATGACAAGATCCCTTTCTGTTGAGAAAGGAAGAAATTGATCACCCTAGCTGCAGTGACGCATGGAAACCTAATTGTATCCACACTAGTCAATCGAAGCTAAACGATTTTCTTTTCTGTTTCTTTGTTTGGGGTTTTATTGAAGGGGCTAGGGGCGGGAAGGGGTTCTTTTCAGTTTTGTATAAAAACAAAGTTTACTCATGCTTTCTATTATATTGTGATTGCAAGCGTTAGAAGCGTGTGCCACTGGACTCCGGCCATCGATGCTCCAAGTAATGGAGCCCATGGCGAGTTTTTGGTGACTTGGGCATGTCTTATTCAAAAAGAAAAACACAAACGAAAACCTTTCTTCAGCATACCAAGGCAAGCAGCCATTTCATGACTCACTTAACACATTGCAGTGGACCAGTTTACAGATAATTTTCCCTCTTTTGCGTGACATGGCCGTTCCAAACCCACAGAGAATGCCTCATTTGTAAATTGGAGGTTTGTACTATGCCTTACAGAGCTTAAATTCAGAAGTTTGTGCCTCACATCTGAAACAAAGGGAAATAACATACCTATTCAAAAGTCAAATCCCCTCGAAGTTTTTGGGTTTTTGTTTTTTTTTTTAAAGAAAACATTTTCATATAAAGAGCTCTGTTGAATGTCATAAATAGACTGGGAAAAAAATCTTAGGAACCTGCATATGTTGTTTACTAGCATATGACACCTACAAAAGGTATTCGAAGAACACCTGAAACTTGTATTTTGTGTGTGTGTGTGTGTGTGTGTGTATGTGTGTGTGTGTGTGGATTAACTAGCAAGCCTACTATTAAAAAAAAAAGGTAATTCAGCTAAAGGACAATTTACTTTTTGTACTTTAGACTATCTTGACTGTCAAGGTGTATGAACTGTAATTTTAAAATTTATACTGCCACATGATTGTAAATTTTAGTTGTCTTAAGTTAGGAATTGGTAACAAGCTATTTATGCTGGATTTGGGTCAAATGACTTATTTGCAAAAAAAATAATGGGAAGAAAGGGCTGTATAACGAGATACTGCAAGACTCAGATACTGGTTGGAAATAACCTTCAAAATTACCTTCAATTTCCCTTTGTTTTCAGTTTCTCAAAAAAAAAAAAAAAACACGAATGAAATATAGAAGAATGTTAACCCATATCAAAATAAAGTGTACCCAAGTATTGTAATGTATATTGCTGCTCTTCTTAAAATTAAATAAGGGTTTAAAACCACTTAATTGGTAATTGACAGCATCTCAGTTGATACAAACCAAGGTGTGCTTGGTATACATTACTATTTTTCTTCCAAAGCTCTGTCTTTGGTTAGAAACACACACAAAAATTAAAACTTGTAATCGTGTATGTTTATCTATCTCCACATATTTCCAGCATATGTAGCGTTAATAGGTCTGTCCTGGTAACTATGTGTTTGGGATTTCATTTTGGTTCCACCAAATTAGGAAAAGAAATGGCTTAGTTGTGTATGACTAGTCAGAGATTTTTGGAGCCAGACACCTGCTGTTTAGTAGAAACCTAGTACAGAGTCTAAACTTGTCATTTGTTTTTCCTCACAGAGTAACCACCCATTCATTGCTGTCTTCCCAATTTCCAATGACTTTCATATATATATATATATATATATATATATATATATATACACACACACATCCCAAATATTTCATGGGATATATTCTTTTTTTATTATTTAAATTCAGTTAGCCAACGTATAGTACATCATTAGTTTCAGATGTAGTGTTCAGTAATTTATCAGTTGCGTGTAACACCCAGTGCTCATCACATCAATAATACTCTTGCCTCTAGAATCATCTGTTCAAAGTATGCATACACACCTAGCACATAGTAGGTGCTCAAATATTAATTTCCTTCTTACCTCCCTATTGATCATGTAGCTTCCATTTCCCTGTATGATTCCAACCCAATAGTAAATGACATTTACATGTTACGAAAACATTGGATTTGGGCCAAATTGGATCTTACTTGGATAAAGCAGTTCTGACTTTCGTATAAGCTTTGGTAGATAGATAGAAAAAACACCAGGGAGGAAAATATTCTTCCTAGAATATTTTCAAGTTTAGGAAGAGAGATGGCAAACTGCCATATAACGTTCAGGTTACTTGGACTGAAACACGTGTTTTTGGTAGATTTCTTTTCCTCAAAGAACTCTAAATACAACTTCTTGCTGGATTCCTCACCTGTCATCATGTTGAAAACCCTTACTAGACCTATGTATTTAGGGAGTTTTGTCAGAAAACATTTTTAACTTGCAGTATTTAAGAGAATCATATTTACTGTTCTTAAAATGTCATTCAAATGCATGTATTGTCTATTGTTTGGGGTTGGGAACTAGTTTTGCAAAAAACACCTAATGTTGTATAATAATGCCCCAATGATCTTGCTGGTTAAAAATACAGTATTTTTGGCCATAATTTTGTACTACAGTATTCTTCATTCTTGAGTTTTGCTTCTCGAAGTTGCCTCAGCCTCTTCTAGAAAGTTTTTTATTCTAGGGAGTATTGGAATAATTTTTTCCTTTCCTAAAATACTTTATACTGCACATGCATTGTCCAAGTAGACAGGTTTAGGAGTTTCCAAGCAAACATGAAAAAAAAAAATCTTTTCCCTTCTGTATATAACCAGATTTTAGTTTTCAGTGGAAATATTTATACTGGTGGCATTTTTTTTTTTTTTTTTTGCAGTTTTTTTAAACGTGACCTAATTTAGGTGGCAAGCAACTGTAAATACAAATTTTAATAGCTGCTCACTAAAGACTTAGAAAAGAGCTGCCTATCTTCAACCTGTGGCAGTCTTCTAATTAGGAACGACTGGCTGAAAGAGGCAAGAGCTTAGCTCAGAGCTTTCCCATTTCAGCAGCCATCGGGAAATGTCCTTTCCACACGGAAAAGGAGCTGTAGATGTCCTTTGGGGCGTGACTTTGGGAAACAAACACCAAAGCTTTTGAGATCAGCTAAAAACTAGCTTTTTTTCCCTCTAGCAACTTTGTAAAGTTAGGGTGATGATGGCAAGGGTTTTCCTAGAAAATCGGTGCTTACGTAGGTAGGGACTTAGAACCGTAACAAAAGCAAAATCTGCTCCCACTATTTACTAACCAGGTCTTTCTAACTGGCCGCCAGGCCCTTGCTTATGGAATTTTGTCTTGTTCAGCATACTGTTCCTTCCAAATACTTTAGAAAGTGTCGTTTTCACTTAAAAGCCTTTGGGTAAGGCTGTCCTATTCTTGCACGCTTTAGAGACCATTTCCAGTAGATGGTGTCCCTTCTCTGGATCTTACTATTAAGGGATGGTGTGACAGGGGACTGTCATTTAGTACAGGGCCTGGAGTGATCAGTCCCCACAACCTCCCCCCTGAGGAAATGGGGTGTCAGCCAGCCCCCAGAACCCCTCACTCTGTGGCCTCTGGGATCTGTGTCCATCTGCATCATCATCTTGAAGACCCATAGCACATAGGAAAAATGAACTCGCTCAACATTATTTGAGCCAAATATTTTAACTTGACCTTTTGACTCATAGACCCAGCCTGATTAGTCAGATGTTTTCGGTCCTAGCCTTCTGGAAGCAATAAAAGTAGTTGATCCAAAAACTTCTGTCTTGCTCCTCATCTTCCCTGCCTCTACCATCCCTGCCGCCCCCCCCACCCCCCCTCCACCCCCACTGCCGCTGCCATTTTACTTTTAGGTTGTGACAGGCTGACTGCTGCATCTTGAGAAACCAGTTAAACTATAGCAGAAAGGGGGGGGGGTGCAAAGTAATGCTACAGAACAGCAGTGGTTCATTTGATAATGAGCGAGAGCAATTTCTGATGGTAAATTAGCTAGTGTCTTGCTTTCTTTTGTTGTCTAATTTTAAGTTCTTACCATGCTCCTGAGTTACTCCATATTTAAGCCCTTATTGAAATGTGGATCACAGTTGGAGAGTGGAAGGCCGTGGTTAGGGGTAGGTTTCTCGTTGTTAAATTATCTAGGCCTTACTATTATTCCTTTGTTTCATTGCCATAGCTAATTAAAATGTGGATCCAGCTAGGATAAGGAACTCAACTCCCATCCATTTTGAAGGAGCACCCTAAGTCCCTTTAAGACAAGGCCTTGGTTATAAAATGCAGGTCTCTTTAGAATCTCAGATGCACAGGGAGTTCTGCAAAGACGGTTTTCTCTGAATTCTTATGCCTCAGGACTTGCAATCTGATCTCTGTTGATATTCTCTCTTCCTGTTTTCTTCAAGAAGGCAAAGGCCAGGGTATTTTCCTGTGCCATAAGCTGATGGGTAAAATAAGGCAACTTACCCAGAGGGTAATTAAATCAACCCCTGGTAACAAAGAGCTGATGGCGGGAATCCCTCGGTGCTCACCTTCCACAACCCAGTTTTGGCCCTCCAGCCCTGGAGGAGGCTCTCTTACAGCTTAGTGGACTAGGAGCCTGTCCCATTGAGATGGGCTATGTAAAGGGCCTCTGGGACTATCACTGTTCCCAGTTTACCTAATACACGTGTATGGTGGCTATTTAACGTATCTTTGGAAGTAAGAGGGCTGATACAAGACATACGGACAAATGAGGCTTGGCAAACACTACCAGTCTCCCAGTGGAAATTCCACCCTGCAAACCCAGCTGCCAAGCAGCTCACATTGCCGACAAGACGTGTGTGTCTGCTCTGGGGTCTGCCTCACCTAGGATGCCATGCACGCTGGGGATCCCACACTGCCTGCCGTACACCGTCCCCTCAAGGCACCAGCTGGGGCACACCTGAGGTGCAAGGCCCTCGACAAGGACTGCAGCAGCAATGGTTGCATTTCTGGGATCAGGGCAGCATCCACAGAAGGGGCCTGCTGCTTCCTGTGGAACAGTCAAGGGCCCACCCCAGTAGGATCCTGGGAAATGGTTAACAATGGGGGGCAAGCGGGGCAGGATTGTGGTACTGATCTGTAGTGTGTGCTCATTTCCATGGTGTCAGTACATACTCCCACCACCCCCAAATTTAAGCTGCTGCTTTGTGAGGTCACTGAACCCAGTTGGGAAGAGGTCCTAACAATGGTCTGTCTCAAGCTGTCCCTGCACACACCCTCTGTCCCCTTAGGACACCAACTTTCTGTAAACCTGAGAAAATGGCAGGACAAGCCCAGCCGGCTTATTGCACCCACAGCGTATGAATTCCCTCCCCTTGTGACCTAGAGCTAATTACCGAACAGCGCCGTGCCCACGATGGCCGTGGAAATGGCAGCTTGGCCAGAAATATGAAGTATTTTAAACTCAAAAGGAATTTGGACATCAGATTCACCTAATGCTTTGTAGGTATGAGTGTGTGTGTGCGCATGTGCATGCGAGAAAGGTTCAGTCAATGCTGAACAAAAAGCTTGTCCAAGAGTTCATGTTAGTTGGGTAACTAGATTAATCCTCCATCTTTTAAAAGCTAATCTCTGAACATATGGATATACATGTAGAAGCTAACCATGCTTTGACCTTGAAGTTGTGTACACATGCACGGACATGAATATACAGTCAGACTTGGGTGTGAGCAGCACTTTAACTCACAGGAAAGCATTCTTCACGTTGACATGATCGAAACAGAAAAGATCCTAAAATCCACAGCTAACATTTTCTTAAAATTTTTTTTTTCTTGCCGGTCTTTCCAGGTGCTATCTTAAAAGAGCTCTGCTCCATCCAGGCAAGAACACCTAATTATGGCAAATTATAAATATTTCTTTAAAAGGGCAGATGAACCTAGGCTGGGGCTCCCACGTCTGAGCAATGAGGAGCTGTATTTTCAGCTGCGACAGGAAGGAGGGCCTCCAAAAAGTTGTGGCAGTTGGATGCAATCTTACCTAAATGACAAAAGCCAGGGCTACACGATTTAGGTGCACCATCCCTGGTGTTACTTCCATTCCAGAGCTAAGTCTTCTTTGTGCAGATTGCTTACTTCCCATGACGCATGAGGACTTCCCACAACCCCACGCCTGTGCCACACAAATGCCTGTAGAGACCCACAGACTCCCAACCACGGGCTGGAAGACGGCCTTCGTGTCACAATCCTCCCGCTGACGGAGGGTGGCCACCCTCCCACGTCCCCTGCTCCCCAGCAGGGTTACTGCAGACACTGCTCTTTCAGGTCAGGAGCTGCCCGCATCCTTCCAGCTTTCTCCGGCCACAAGCCGGAAACTAAAAGTCAATGCCTCAGGGGTGATGCTCAAGCAGCGAGGGACACATACTGCAGCTTGCAGCCCTCACCGGTCAACCTGTAGGCTGCTTCTACACACTCTTCCAAAGGGTCCCCAGCAGGCCCCACTTCCTATCGATGGAACCTGCTCATTAACACACCCTTTACTGGCTTTTCTCCTTCCCTGGGGTTACTTCCAAATTCTCACCATGCTTTCTGGGGTCATCTCACCAACAACTTGCACCAAAATCCTTTACAAGGGTCCGCTGTGAGGGAAATCCCAGGTAAGGCATTAAGACCATCAGGGGATGACCTTCACGTCCAGGGAAGCAGCCACAGGGACTTGTCCAAACCCATCACAACCCAGGCTTCAACACTTGGCCTCCAATGCAACTGCAGCTGACAACCGAGGGCCCAGGTTAGCGCCTGGAGCCCTAGCATGAAATGAAGTTGCCACACAGGCCCCACCAGTGGGAGACTAGATATAGCAATAATATCGTTATGAAAAAAATCCCACAAATGCCTGGAAGCTACCACCACAGCATCTTCAAAGATAATCCATTTCCATTGTTGAAGAAAAGTGAGGCAGACATTTCCATCTTACTGTCATTCTGTTTAGAGGAGGTCTTTACTCCTTTCCTCCACCTGCCCAGCTCTGGCCACTGGCTCCAAGATGAGCCCCCACACCAGCCCTAATGGATTCCAGAAGTGTGAGGTCGGCTGCCTCCTTAGAGACACAAACGCACTCTAGTCTTGCTCCCCCCACCAGTGGACGGTGCGGACATAATCTCGGGCAGAGAGGAAAGAATATTCCATCAGAGAATTGGCGCATACGGTGACATTTCATTGAAAAGTAGCACAAAAGTAAGGGAACATTATCTAAGCCATGTTCTGAACGAGTTATCTTCCTTCTTTGAAAAAAGTAAGTTTCTCTAATTTGACAGTTGGTCAAAGTATATACTTGGAAAAAATTAAGGAAGCTCTATTTCAAATCTTGATGACACAGGACTTTAGAATGAGAGGCTCTCTGCCAGTGCAAAAACTTACGCCACAATTTTGTTAGTACTAATGTCTGAATATTTGTTCTAATAGGTTGGAATGTACTTACTATAGTTAGCTGTGTTACTACTTTGTGAAGGACTGAGTTTTTGAGTAGGGGTTACATGCCTGTATCTTTTGTGATGATCCATAGCTAAATAAAACTGTATTCAAACTCAAATGCTGTTATCTTTTTAGAAGGCACGGTGAGGATTCCAAATTATTTCTTAGGACCAAATCTCTTTTCTTTAAACACTTTTCCTGGGCATAATTCTGCAAAGAGTGACAAAGTATTTCCAGAAAGAAAGGAACAACAAAATTCAGCGATGGCTTAAAACGTTTAAGAGAAAAATTATTCCAAGACATCTATTATAACACTACATGCCAATGTGTCTTGGAATTTGGGCTGAAATTTAAGTAAACTCAGAAGGAAAAAACTTAGGGTTAAAGTAAATTGACTGTGTGATGGAATTAGGCACCAAAAGACAAATTTAGTGGTTCTAAATATGACTGATTCAGGAAAATCTAACAAGATTGATTTCTCACATTTCCTTTAGCAAACAGAAATATGTGTAATTTCTCATTTTTCTCCATTGTTTATACATTTTAAAAATATGTCCCCATCTCAGTTATTCAGATGACACTTTGAGACCCCTTCCCTAGCTTCTTACTCTCCAATTTTATAATTACACATCAGCCTTTTCAAGATAAACTCAAACACCTCCAGGATTGCCTGGTCTGGGGATACCCACAAAATCACTCAAGAATGAGAAGATTAATTCCCTTTTTGACATCCCTTTAGAGTTAAATTTATTACTTTAAATGGGATTTTTCACAATAAACACTTGTGAATCTGCTGGTGTTAAATACTAGTGTTAGGAATTAATTTGATTGTGAGCACCATAGATTCTATTACACATAATCCTCCCAATACCGGCTACCATCCATGGAATAGACTAAGGAGAAAGTGATCAGTTCCTATGGTTTTAATTCTGGGCATTGTTGACCTGAAATCTGTTTGTACTCTTGCTTGATTTGGGGGAAGTCAGGGAGTTCAACAGTGTGGTGTGGACTGAGGAGCACAATTTTGACCATCAGAAGGTGACAACTCATTCATATGACCTCATATATTTGAGTTTGCTTTTGCTGTTTACTATGTATTTTAAGAATTTTTTTTTTTTTTTGAGATTATAGTCTGCTAAAGTGACTAAAGCAGATAGATTTCCACTCCCGACCCCCAACCCCCTTCACATATCAAGAAGTCTGGAGTAAGTGCTGCTTCCTTTTTGATGAATTAACTACAAAAGGGCTGATTTCTCTAAGATCTTAAGGCATTTCTTCATGGTCACAAGATGGCTGTTGCAGTTCCAACCATCATTCCCACACACAAGGGAAGACTGAAGAAAAAGATGAGATTACCTGTGTCAACAAAGCAAGAGCTTTTCCACTTTTAGCAAATTTCTGCTCACATTGCATTGGTCAGATCTGCATCCTATGACAAACCCTATAAAGAGGCCAACTAAGGAGAATATCAGAAATGGGAGTTGAGTCACTCAGGGTCTTGCACCATGAGTGTATGTATTAATTTTTAAAACGTGGACTAAATATGTGTAAGTCATCTGGCAGGGGAACATGAACCACATCAGATGGTAGAATTAGGCAATTTAAGGGAACAAAGAAATTCATAAAGGCTTTGCAAAACTCTGATCCATGACCTGGAAGACAAATATGCCCACTTCCCTCCTGGTGGCTGCCATCTATTAACCTCCCCTGACATTACCCTGGTGGCTCCAGCAGCTATATGGAAAACCCATTTGGCAGCCTAGACTTTGGATCTTTCCATCTTCATCTTCAGTGATCAATTCCTCTATTCCCCTCTAGCCACCCACTTCCATGATCATCATTTGCATTTTAACTTCTCCGCGTCCAAAGCACTAACTCACACATCTGGGTGCAACTTCCCTTCCTAACACTTTATTCAATGATTTCTACTCAACTCCTGAAATCTAAAAGATTTTCTTCAGACTGTTCATCACTTTATTTCTCCCAATTCACCAGCTTTCTGTGCTCTTCACTTTCCTTCTTATCTAGCTTTGGTTTTGTATTCCTGAACTAAATACACTTGCAAACACTCCATACTTACTCTATCCTAAACCAATAGGTCTACTGATTGCATACATGAAGCCAACTGATTTGTCCACATCAGCACTCAAAAGCCCAAGGAAGCTGGCGAGAAGGACCAAACAGAGCAGATTAGTTCCACTATAAATTTCTTCTTAGAGCAAACTAGGTAATTCAGATCAATTATCCTCAAAGGGTCATATAGAAAAGTTGGATGAAATATTAAAAAGAATTTCCTAAAGGCAGAGACAAGCTAACAAGTTAGTGAATAATGACTGGACCAGGTTTCAGATGAAGACAAAAGCCCAGGAGAATGAGTCCAGTGTTTAGGTCCACTCTTCCTCTAGCAGCATTTATCAGTTCCAGAAAGGAAAGAAGCTGAGAAGCAGTGTGACATTTTTGTTAGCCTTTCACAGTTAGAAGGACAGGTATTAGAGTGTAGACCACACTACTGAACAGTGTGGTCCAGCAGGTAAACCACCTCACCTTGGAATGGGAAGAGAAAGAACTACAGCTTCAGAGTAATGATGGGTTAGAAATGTATAGGCCTGAAGTTCAGCTTCGAAACGAATATGCATTAAAATGAGATAAGACAGGGGTGCCTGGGTGGCTCAGTCGTTAAGCGTCTGCCTTCGGCTCAGGTCATGATCCCAGGGTCCTGGGATCGAGCCCCGCATCGGGCTCCCTGCTCCGCGGGAAGCCTGCTTCTCCCTCTCCCACTCCCCCTGCTTGTGTTCCTTCTCTCACTGTGTCTCTCTCTGTCAAATAAATGAGTAAAATCTTAAAAAAAAAAAAAAAAAATGAGATAAGACAAAGAGATGGTGAATTTTGGAAGACATTTGGTGACTATGAAAATGGATTGATGAACATTCAAGAAGAGAAAAAATATATAACCTAAATTAAGAGCTCAGGATGGGGTTTATTTGCAGATTACAAATAGCTGAAGAGAAAAATAGTGAACCTGAAAATGGATCATGAGGACAAAGTGGGGTAAGAAAAAAAGAATGGACAATAGATAGGGTAAGAGATACACAAATTTCACTGAGAAGGTGAGTATATTTAGTATATATTTAGAATCCCATAGAAACAGAGATAGAGAATGGTAAAGAAGCAATTTTTAAAGACAAAACATAGAGCACTTATCCAAACTGATGAAATGCATCAAGCTGTAAATTGAAGATGTTCAATGATCCCCAAGAAATAGAAGCAGAAAGAAGTATATGCCTAGACATATAGTAAAATGCCGAAAAACAAATGAAAACCAGTGAAAGCAGCTAGTGGCAAAAAGAAAAACAATTACCTTTAAAAAAAAAAAAATCAGTAATTAAATTTACAGCTGACTCTTTAAGAGAAACCATTAAATGCATAAGGCAGTGGAATGTTATCTTTGAAGTGCTGGGGGGAAAAAACAAACAAACAAACAAACAAACTACCAACCTAGAATTCTATCCAGGATGAAAATATGTCAAAAGAATAAAGGTGAGTCTGGCTATGGAGTGAATGGGACCAGATTTACCTTCTCCATGTAAGTAACTGGAAAACTGTAAAGTTTTCTGGTAGTAGCTGACAGTGTAGAATCGTGATCCCTGACAGAAAACAAGTAAGACGAGCCCTATTATCATCTTGGCTTTCCTCCTGGAAATCCTTTATAAACTACAGTGAAGGAAAGGGAATTCTAAGTAGAGCACAAAGGTTAGAGTTCAGAAAGGCTGAGGTAGCTGGGATTCGTAGTCCACACTACCAGAGTGAAGGGAGTGGCACAAAGACAGAGCTCCAGAAATCTGCATCCCTGCGGACATGGGACCTTTGCTCAATACAAAAGCATGCATGCATAGAGTGGAAGTGCTTGATGCCAGGCAAGAAATAACTGGAGAACTTTAAGCTTAACCATTCCCAGAGCTCACAAAGAGTAGGGAACTACATGAGCTCCAACCATCCCAAAAGGAGCATTCTCATTCAACATACCTTAGAAATAGTGTGAAATTAAGCCTAAAATAAGGGCCACTCTAAAACCACCACAGCAAATGTTAAAAAATAAACCTTGAAAGGATTAAGTTGATCCGCAAATAACCTAACAGACTGCTAGAGCAAAGTCCAACACTCCTGAAAGAAATACAATCAATCCAGCTCTCGAAATATATAATGCCCAATATCCAATTAAAAATTAGTTTACCAGTGGGGTGCCTGGCTGGCTCAGTCAATAGAGCATCCAACTCTTGATCTCAGGGTTGTGAGTTCAAGCTCCACATTGGGCATGGAGCCTACTTTAAAGCTAAAAAGTCTTTTAAAAATTCATATACAGGTGGACAAGAAGGAAACCAGGAAGAAAAAAAATCATAACCAGGAAGGAAAAAAAAAAAAATTAGTCATTGGAAAGACACCTGGAAATGATAGATACAGAATTAGCATCTAAGAACTTTAGCATAATTATTATTTTATGCTCAAGGACTTAAAAACTTAATCACATTTTTCTCAAGTGCACACAGATAATTTTCCAGGATAGATCATATGTTAGGCCACAAAACAGGTCTTAAAATTAAGAATATTGAAACCATAGCAAGCATCTTTTACTGACCCAGTGGTATAAAACTAGAAACCAAAAGAAAAAAAAAGGGGGGGGAATCACAAATATGTGAAGATTAAACACGCTGCTGAACAACCAATTCATCAATGAATTTAAAAAGTATTTTTAAAAATACCCCAGGACAAATAAAAACAGAAAGGCAACATACTAAAACTTAGGGGTTGCAGCAAAACATTTCTAGGAGGAAGTTCATAGCAAAAAATACCTACCTCCAAAAATAAAATCTCAAAAATAAAATCTCAAATACCTCAAGAAACTCAACAAAAAGGAACAGCTAAAGCTCGAAGTTAGTAGAAGAACAGTAACAAAGATCAGAGCAGAAATAAATGAAATTAATTAAAAAGACAATAGAAAAGATCAACGAAATTAAGAGCTGGTTCTTTGAAAGACGAACAGAATTGACAACCCTTTAACTAGACTGACTAAGGAAAAAAATAAAAGAAGGGAGTCAAAATCAGAAGTGAAAGAAGGCACACTGCAACTGATAACCTAGAAACAAAAGATTGTAAGAGACGACTATGAAAAATTCTACTCCAACAAATTGGACAATATATGAGAAATGGCTCAATTCCTAGAGACATGCAACATTCTCATTTTCAATTATGAAGAAATAAAAAATCTGAATACACTGATTACTGATAGAGATGGAAAGTTTTTGATTACTGATTCAAACAAAGTCCAAGACCAGACAGCTTCACTGGTGAGTTCAACCAAACGTTTAAAGAACTCCAATCCTTTTCAAACATTTCCCAAAAGTACAAGAGGAGGGAATGCTTTCCACTCATTTTACCAAGCCAGCATTACCCTGATACCAAAGCCAAACACTGACACCACAGGAAGAGAAAATTACAGGACAATATCTCTGATGAACATAAACGCTAAAATCCTCACCAAAATGTAAGCAAATTTAATTCAACAAAACATTAAAGGAACATACACCATGATCAAGTCGGTGTATAGAGCGTTCAATCTCTGCAAATAAACATGATAAACTACACTAACAAAATGAATAAAAATATGATCACTTCAATAAATGCAGAAACAGCTTTTGACCAAATTCAACATCCATTTATGATAAAAACTCTGAACAAAGTGAGTATAGAAGGAATACACTGTACCATAATAAAGGTCATTTAGGACAGGCCCAGAGCTAACATCTTATTCAACAGTGAAAAGTTTAAAGCTTTTTCTTTAAGACCACAAATAAGATAAGAATGCCCATTCTCACCACATTCTCACCACTTGCATTCAGTTAGGCAAGAAATAAAAGGCATCCAAAGCAGAAAGGAAGTAAAACGCTCACTATTTGCAGATGATAGGATATTATATAAAAAAAAAATACACCAACAACTGTTAGAATAAATGAATTTAGTGAGGTTGCAGGATATGAAAATATGTAGAAGTCTGTTGGATTTCTATACACTAATAATGAACTATCTGAAAAATGAAGAAAATAATCCCATTTACAATTGCATCAAATAGAATATACTTATGAATAAATAAAACCTAGGAATACATTTAACCAGGTAGGTAAAATATCTGTACACTGACAACTTTAAGCCATTAATGAGAGAAACTGAGAAAAATAAAGATATTTTGTGATCATAATCAGAAGGAATTCATATTGTTAAAATGTTCCTACTACCCAAAGCAATCTACAGATTCAATGTAATCCCTATCAAAATCCCAATGGCATTTTTCCCAGAGAAATAGTTTAACAATCCTAATATTTGTATGAAACCACGAGAGACCCTGAATAGCCAAATCAATCTTGAGAAAGAAGAACAAAGTTGGAGGCACCATGTTTTCTGATTTCAAACTATATTACAAAGCTACAGTAATCAAAACTCTACGGTTTTGGCATAAAAACAAATGCATAGATCAACAGAACAGAATAGAGAGCCCAGAAACAAACTTAGATATATATAGTGTATTAATTAACAAAGGAGCCAAGAATATACAATGAAGAAAGGACAGTTTCTTCAAAAAAATGGTGTTGGGAAAACCAGACAGCCGCAAGCAAACCAATGAAACTGAACCATTATCTTACACCATACACAAAAATTAACTAAAAGTGGATTAAGAAGACCTGAAACTATAAAACTCCTAGAAGAAGAAAAAAAAAAGGTTATAAGCTCTGTGACAGTGGTTTTGGTAGTGGTTTTTTTTAACTTGACACCAAAATCAAAGGCATCAAAAGCAAAAACAAACAAGTAGGACTACATCAAAATAAAAGTCTGTGCTGTGAAGGAAACAACAAATTAAAAGGCAACCTACTGAATGGAAGATGATATTTACGAAGAGTGTCTGATGAGGTGTTAATGTCAAGAACTCATACAACGCAATAGAAAAAAATATTTTGATTTAAAAATGGACAGAGGATCGGGATGCCTGGGTGGCATGGTTGGCTGGGCAACTGACCCTTGGTTTCATCTCAGGCATGATCTCAGGGTCGTAGGGTCAAGTCCCGCCTCGGGCTATGTGCTCAACATGGCGGCTGCTTGAGATTCTCTCTCCCTCTGCCCCTCCTACTCATGCACTCTCTCTCTAAAATAAATAAATCCTTTTAAAAAATGGATAGAGGATCTGAATAGACATTTTCCCAAAGAGGACATACAGATGGTCAACAGGTACACAAAAAAGATGCTCAGTGTCATTTATCAGGGAAATACAAGTCAAAACCACAATGAATTATCACCTTATACATGTTAGAATGGCCACTATCAAAAGGACAAGAAATTACAAGTGTTGGCAAGGATGTGGAGAGAAGGTAACCCTTGTGCATAGTTGCTGAGAATATAAATTGGTGCACTTACTATGGAAAACAGTATGGACATTCCTCAAAAAATTAAAACTAAAACTACTATATGATCCAGCAGTTCCACTTCTGGGTATTTATTTGGAAAAAAATGAAAACATTAATGTGAAAAAAATATATGTGCACTACAGCAGTATTTTTAATAGCCAAGATTTGGAAACAACCTAAACTATCCATTGATGAATGGATCAAGAAATTGTGGTACACACACACACACACACACACATTTACACATGCACACACTGCAACATTACTCACTTATTTAAAAAGAATAAAATCTTGCCTTTGCAACAACATAGATAAACCTTGAGGGCATTATACTAAGAGAAAAGAGAAATACTGTATGATCCCATTTCTATGTGGAATTGAAAGAAAAAGTGGGGAAGAGGGAGGGGGAGAAATGGGGAGGGGGGAAGGGAGTGACATAGAGAGAGGAAGAACACTAAAAAAACAAAACAACACAAAAAATGAAACAAACAAAAAACCCCTCCACAAACTCTTCGATTTAGAAAATGGATTGGTGATTGCTAAAAGGTGAGGGTTAGGGGTGGGCAATATGGGTACAGGGAGTCAAAAGGTACAAATTTCCTGTTATAAAATAAGTCATAGGAAGGTAACATACAGCCACAGCTAATAATGAGTGATAGCTAATAATACTCTATTGCATATTTGAATGTTGCTAAAAGTGGCTCTTAAAAGTGCTCATCACAAGAGGAAAAATTCTGTAGCTACCTATGTTGACAGATGTTAACCAGACTTGTGGTGATCATTTCGTAATATACACAAATACTGAATCATTATGTTGTACACCTGAAACTGATAATTTTGCATGTAAATTATACCTCAATTAAAAAACTTGAAGTAATGAGGAAAACATGGAAGATACGAAAAGGAATCACATGAAACTATGACAAAGATACCTGAACTTAAAAATTCACTGATGATATTTAGATATTGATAATAAATGTATGCCCAGAAGAGGGGTTTGCTGAGGAAAGCAGAAGATGGGAAAAGAGAAATAAGAAGTAATGGCAAAAAAAAAAAAAAAAAAAACCAGACAAAAACACCCCCCCCAAAACACCCCAAAACAAAAAAACCCACCACTTTGGATTTTTATGAACACTCTAAACCCACAGATTTGAAAATTCAACAAACCTAACAATGATAAACACAAAGCTACACTAAGCACCATCATAATCAAGTTACTGGAAACCAATAATAAGGGGGCGGGGAGAGCTTAAAAGTAGCCAAAGAAATAAGTCACACTATATATATATCCAGAGGAACCAAGATAAAAATGAACAGGAACATCTTATCTGAAACTATTATGACAATGGAATGCTGTGTTTAAAGTGCCTGAAGGGGAGAAAAAAAAAAAGTCAGCCTAGATATCCACATATAATAGAAGGATAAATCCTTTGAAAATTAAAGATACATACATTTTTGGAGAAAAAAAATGCCAAGAGAATGTGTTACAAATAAACTTACACTGTAATAAACTTTAAAGCGATTTCTTCAGCAAGAGCAATCTACCAGATGAACACTCAGATTGCCCTCTCAGACTGAAGAAAACTCAAAGTGATGAATATGTGAGTAAACCTAAGATTTTTTCCTCATTTTGTTGTTCTTTAAAAGATAATGAACTGTTGAAGGTAGAAGTAGGAATACATTATGGAGTTTATAACACATGTAGAAGTAAAAGGTAGGACAGTAATGGCAAAAGGATAGGAGAGGAAAATGGAAGTATATTTAAGGTTCTTACAAGTGAACCAGTTTATATTATCTGAAGGTAGACTGTGGTAAGTTAAAGATGGAGATTGTAAACCATAGAACAACCACTACAAAACTAAACAAAGAGGTATAGTTAATAAGCCACGAGAAATGACTAAATAAAAAAATCAAAAATACTCTATTAATCCAAAAGAATTCAGAAAAGGATAATAAAGAACAGATAGTTTTATTTTTTTTTTTTTAAAGATTTTATTTATTTATTTGAGAGAGAGAGAGAGAGAGCACATGAGAGGGGGAAGGGTCAGAGGGAGAAGCAGACTCCCCGCTGAGCAGGGAGCCCAATGCGGGACTCGATCCTGGGACTCCAGGATCATGACCTGAGCCGAAGGCAGTCGCTTAACCAACTGAGCCACCCAGGCACCCAAGAACAAATAGTTTTAATTAAAAACTAGCAAGATGGTAGATTTGTGCATAGTTGCTGAGAATGTAATTTGGTGCACTTACTATGGAAAACAGTATGGACATTCCTCAAAAAATTAAAACTAAAATTTTTAATTTATCAATAATTACAATTAATTACTATCAATAATTACATTAAATGTGAATAATACTCAAAGGCATAGATGAGAGTGAATAAAAAATGCCACACTAAATAAATGCCATTTACAAGAAACACACTCTAAGTGTAAATACACATATGGTAGAAGGAAAAGGAAATTTTAGTCTTTAGTTCAGCATGTAAGGAAGTTGCCACTCCATTCTAAAAACAAGTAAAAATCTAGACAAACTGAAATATCAACTCATCTTGGATCTATCAGGGAAGTGAGGTCACAGGGCAAACTGCTACTCCTAAAACTGGAGAGGCAGAGAATCCTAAATTACTAGAACAGAAACCTGTGAACAGAAGCCTCTGTGGGGCCCAGGACCAAGGTAGAAAAACCTGAACTGTAATCAATGAATTACTTGATGTGCCATGTGGACAAATTTGTGAGTTAAAAAATTCTGGGGAGGGGGACCCCTCACTTCTTTGAGTTTAACTTCCCAGAGCTCTACCAAATTCCCCCAGAAACTAGATATTTCTGTGGATGAGAGAGGATTAGAGAAAAAAAAAAAACCCTGTGGCTTCAGGCAGGGGGAGAAGAAGAACTAGGAACACATGGGGATATTTTGTTCCAATAAGGCTTGTTCTCAAGAGAAACTATTTTACTGACACCTCTACCATGGGGGCTTTGTGAGAGCCTAACTGATCTGGGTGAAAGGAAATACCCCAACTCCAGTCCCCTCCAGCCACCCAGTCCCACCTAAGACAGTGAAAAAACTGAAAACCACTTGTCAAGTTCACAGTTCAGGGGCAAAGACAGAAGCTCACCAAAAGACCAAGTCCTAATCATAGGATTATAGAGTGTTTCTCCTCCCTCGTCACATTACTAAAGGCCTATTTACCAGAGCTCCTTTCACTCAGTACATCATATCTGGCTTTCAACAAAAAAATTACAAGACACACACGCATGCACATGTTTGAAGAGACAGAACAAGCATCAGAACTAGGCTCGTATATGGCAGGGACATTGTCATTTTCAGACTGGAAATGTAAATCAACCATGATCAACATGCTAAGGGAATTAATGGATAAGTAGACAGTATGCAAGATGGGCAATGTAAGGAGAGAGATGGGCATTCTAGGTAAGAACCAGCAAGAAAAGCTAGAGATAAAAAAATACTGTAACAGAAATGAAGAATGCCTTTGATTTGTAGAATGGACATAGTGGAGGAAGGAAGTGCTGACTTTGATAATGCCTCAATAGAAACTTCCAAAACTAAACAGCAAAGAGAAAAAATACTGGGAAAAATATTTAACAGAATATCCAAGAACTATGGTATAACATACACATAACGGGAATATAAGAATACAAAACAGAAGTATTTGACAAAATAATGACCACAAACTTCCTCAAATTAATGTCAGCCATCAAACCACAATCCAAGAAGCTCAGAACACAATCAATGTCCAAAAGACCACACCTAGCACAATATACTTAAATTGCAAAATATCAAAGATAATGAAAAAATTCTTGAAAGCAGCCAGAGGAAAAAAACAAAACAAAACACCTTAAGAGGAGTAAAGTTAAGAATTATATCCAGGGGCGCCTGGGTGGCTCAGTCGTTAAGCGTCTGCCTTCCGCTCAGGTCATGATCTCAGGGTCCTGGGATAGAGCCCCGCATTGGCCTCCCCGCTCAGCGGGAAGCCTGCTTCTTCCTCTCCCCCTCCCCCTGCTTGTGTCCCCTCTCTCGCTGTGTCTGTCTCTGTCAAATAAATAAATCTTAAAAAAAAAAAAGAATTATATCCAATTTATTCTCAGAAACCATGCAAACAAGAAAAGCATGCAGTGAAACATTTAAAGTGTTGAAAGGGAAAAAAAAAACCAACCTAGAATTCTGTATCCTATGAAATTATCCTCCAAAAGTCTAGGAAAATAAAGACTTTCTCAGACAAACATTTCAGGAATTTGTTGCCAGTAGATATGATCTTTAAGAGAGATTTTACAAAGTCCAGAAAGAAAGAAAATTACGTAGCTCAAAAACTCAGAGCTACATAGAGAAAGAACATGAGGGGACTACATGAAGGTAAATAAAACCTTTTTGTTGTTGTTGTTATTTTTAATTGACCTAACAGGTAACAGTTCAAATAGCAAAACTAATTCAATTATGTATGTATATATTTGCTTATGTGTTCTTATAAGTGAAATTAATGACAGCACTGATATAAGGTATGGGAAGGAAGAACTAAGATTTTTTTTTAAGGAGCTAAATAAATGGAGAAATATTTCACCTTCATGGATAGAAATACTCAACTTTGTCAACAGTGAATTCTTCCCAACTTGATCTATAGATTCAATGTAATCTTAATCAAAACCATAGCAAGTTACTGTGTGGCTATCTACAAAGGGATTCTGATGTTTATATGGAGAGGAAAAAGACCCAGAAGAGCCAACACAATATTGAAAGGGAAGAACAAAGTTGGAGGTCCAACCCTACCTAACTTCAAGGCTTACTATAAAGCTACAAGGCAGTGTGGTTTTGGTGAAACAATAGTCAAATAGATCAATGGAACAGAGTACAGAGCCCAGAAATACACCTACACAAATATGGTCAGTAGATCTTTGATAAAGGAGAAGTAATACAATGGAGGAAAGTTGGTCGTTTCAACAAATGGTGCTGGAACAACTAGACATCCATACGCCAAAAAAAAAAAAAAAAAAAAAAAGGAATCTAAATACAGACCTTATACCCTTCACAGAAATTAACTTAAAATGGATCATAGATCCAAATGTAAAGTGAGAAACTATTAAGCTTCTAGAAGATAACATTTTTTAAAGATTTATTTATTTAATTTATTTATTTGACAGAGAGAGATACAGCGAGAGAGGGAACACAAGCAGGGGGAGTGGAAGAGGGAGAAGCAGGCTTCCCGCTGAGTAGGGAGCCCGATATGGGACTCAATCTCAGGACCCTGGTATCATGACCTAAGCCGAAGGCAGATGCTTAATGACTGAGCAACCCAGGTGCCCTAGAAGATAACATTAAAAAAAAAAAAAAATCTAGATGATCTTGGTTATGGTGAGGACTTTTTACGTACAACACCAAAGGCAAGATCCATGAAAGAAATAACTGAAAAGCTGAACTTCATCAACTTAAGAACTTTTGCTCTGGGGGAAAAAACAACAAAACAAAACAAAACAAACAAAAACCCACTGTCAAGAGAATAAGAAGCCACAGGCTGGGAGTAAATATTTGCAGAAAGACATATCCAGTAAAGAACTGTTATCTAAAATAAACAAAAAAGTCTCAAAATTCAACAATAAGACAACTAACCCAGTTTAAAAAAAAAATGGGCCAAAGATGTCAATAGACACCTTGCCAGAGAAAAATAAATAGATGGCAAATAAACATAAGATGCTCCACATCATAGGTCATTAAGAAAATGTAAAATAAAAACGAGATACCAGTCCACACCTGTTTGGATGGCCAAAATCTAGAACATGGACATCAAATGCTTATAAAGATGTTCAGCAACAGGAACTGTTGGTCATTGCTGGTGGATATGCAAAATAGTATAGCCACTTCTGAAGATTGTTTGGCAGTTTCTTACAAAATGCAACATACTATTACATAAGATCCATAATTGTACTCCTTGGGATTTACCCAAAGGAATTGAAAACTTATGTCCACACAAAAACATGCACAAAGATGTTTATAGAAGATTCTTCATAAAAGCCAAAATATGGAAGGAGTCAAGATATCCTTCAGTAAGTCAATGTATAAACTGTGGTATATCCACACAATGAAATATTATGGAGCACTATAAGAAGTGACTAATTCATGCAAAAACATTGAGTAATTTTACATTCATGTTACTATGTGAAAGAAGCCAATCTGAGAAGGCTACATACTGTATGATTTCAACCAAATAATTCCGGCAAAGGTAATAATATAGAGACAGGAAAAAGATCAGTAGTTGCCAGGGGTAGAGAGTAGGGAGAGATGAATAAGCAGAGCAGAGGACTTTTAGGGCAATAGTATGTGTATAATAGATACTACAGTGGTAGATATGGATCATTATATATTTGTCAAAACCCACAGAATGTAAACCAATAATAATGTATTAATGTAGGTTCATCAATTATAATAAATGCACCACTCTAGTGGATGATGTTGAAATGAGGAAGGCTGTGCCTGTGTGGGGACAGGAGGTATATGGGAAATGTCTCTATCTTCTCAGTTTTGCTGCAACCTGAAAACTGCCCTAAAAAATGAAGCCTGTTTAAATAAAGATGGGAAAACATTTATCATGGGAGTAATAAAAACCTGCTTGTATTAATAGCTGAAAAAGTAGACCAAGAATATTACTAGGTATAAATTTTAAAAAATGTTTTTTTAATTTTTAAGAATTTTTATTTATTTATTTGACAGAGACACAGCAAGAGAGAGAACATAAGCAGGGGGGACTGGGAGAGGGAGAAGCAGGCTTCCCGCCAAGCAGGGAGCCCGATGCGGGGCTCGATTCCAGGACCCTGGGATCATGACCTGGGCCGAAGGCAGACACCCAATGACTGAGCCACCCAGGCGCCCCAAAATAAAAAATTTTATAATGGCAAAGAAGTTCATTTATCCAGAAGACATTATCCTGGAATACATATGCACCTAAAAACAGCTTCAAAACACACAAAGCAAAAACTGACAGAATTGAAAAAATAGACAAAAGTGTTCTTGCTGAACAAGCCTCTCTCAGTAACTGGTAGAACAAATAAACAGAAAATAAGTCAAGGATATAGAAGACTGAGTAACACCAGCAGCAACTTAGCCTAGGTCACAATTAACCTCTCATTCTCTTCCAGTCACCACCCTATCTTTTCCTTTTCACAACTAACTCCAATAATTGTTAATATCCTTTATTTTATTCCCTGGATTTTCTCACTCCTCAACCTCCTCTGTTATGGCTTCTCTATTCTGTCAGTGCTTTGAAACAATGCTCATTGAGCTCAGTAATAATTACCATTTCCCTAAATGCAGAAGATATTCTTCAGACCTTATTTCACATTTCAAAATTATTAATACCAAGGACTGCATTTCACTTCTTAAAAAAAAAAAAAAAAAAAAAGAATTTATTCCAACACTTCTGTATAAAACTCTGCTTCTATTGTTTCCTTAGCCTTTGATTTCTTCTCAGGTTCACCAAATCATCAAATGCTGAAGAACTCTGGGGCACTCTTTCTTTCAATTCTCTCAGGAGAGAAATTTCAATTACCACCTATGTACCAATGGTTCCTAAATTAAGATCTCTCGCCAGACTCCAGGCTCTTATTTAACTGCCTGCATGACACACTAGTGGATGAAAGACAACTCAAAATCAACAAGTACAAAATCTACTCTTGTTCTTCTGCCTGGTCTTCCTTATTCCTCTCCCACACTAACCAAATTTAATCCACCAACATATCATCATGATTTCACCTGCCAAATATTTAAGGCACATCTGTCTATCACCACTACTTTGGTTCAAAATACCAGAATTAATCATCTTAACTATGTCAATAACCTCTTAACTGGTCTGTTTTGACCTAATATCCATTCAGTGGCCCTCTAAAATCTGTTTTCTTCAAAGCAGCCAGAGCAATTTTCAATACACACATAACATAACCCCTTTCCCCACTCCCCAGCCCAACTTAAAACTTAGATGGTTTCTTAGTATAAAGAAAAAGCCCTTAACATAGCCTACATGGCCAGACTCAGGTGGAAGCAAGCTCACCTGGTATCTCTGTGTTCTTGCTGTACCAGCTTTCTTTATTTCCCTGACCCTCACCATGTTCTCCTGCTATAGACCTTTGCACATGCTCGTCCCTTCTCCTTGAGGTACCTCTTACTTTGGAGTTAATTTGCTGATACAAGCAACTCCTCACTTTGAGCTCAAATCTGATTTCCCATCCTCAGGATAGCCTTTCATGGGTTCTCAGTGCCATATACTTCTCCATCACAGCAATAGTTAACATTTGGCTTCATGACTGTGTGATTAATATTTTCTCTCTCACTAGACTTCAAGGAACTTGAACACTGGGGCTTTTTTGCTCACCAATTCATTCCCAGTATCTAGCACATTTCTGGGCATATGGCAGGCACTCAGTAAATGCTGGTTGACTAAATAAATGCACACATTTAGATAAATGTGATGCCTTCATAAACAGATGTTCAGTTTCTCTCTTCTGATTCCCTTCTCTCTCAGCAGTGCTGCCTTCCTTGCTGAGGTGGAACAGGAATTGTACAATACATTATGCCCACCTTGTCAAGCCTCACAAATCAAACCATATAGTCCATTGGAAGGGACTCCTTCCAAAACACAAGTCAAACAAAAGGTCCAGATGATGTTAAAGGGGTATTTTGGGAACTCACACTACTGTTAGGAGTGCCTTGGGAAGGGGTCTTAGAGCCTCCATGACAACAGATGGAAACAATTATAAACAACTCAACTTTGAGGACAAGAAGCTCCAAGGGCAGTTGGGGGGTCTGTGGGAGGTTTTGTAATGGCCAAGATGGTGTCCCAAAGAAGTTTACATCCTTATCTCCAGTACTGATGACTATGTTATATAATGTGCAATGGGAATTAGGGTTATAGACAAAATTAAGGCTGCCAATGAGACGGCCTTAAAATAGGGAGATTCTCTTGGATTATCTGTGTAGGCCCAATTCGATCACAAGGATCCTTAAAAGTGGAAGTAGCAGACAGAAAGTCAGTTGTTGCAGTGATTTAAGAAGAACTGGACTGACGCTTACAGGCTTTGAAAGTGGGAGGGGACCAGAAGCCAAAGAATACGGGCAACTCTAGAAACTGGAAAAGGCAAAAAACACAGATTTGCCTTAGAACCTCCAGAAAAGAATGCAGCCCTGCTTACATTTTAGCCCAGTGGGACACGTGGCAGACTTCTGATCTCCAGAACTACAAGATAATAAGTTTGCATAGTTGAAAGCCACTAAATTTATGCTAATTTGTTACAGCACCAATTGGAAACTAATACAGGATCAAAAAGCCTTTTCCAATTAGCATGGTTGGCTACAGCATCGAAGTAACGACTGATGAGACACCTCTCAGAAGAGAGATGGCACTAATCAGTCAGAAAGTTGTATCACACGGCGAGTACTTCTTAGAGCCTTCTAAATGAGTTTATAGCAAGAGTCAGTCAGGATTTGACTGTTTAAGAAAACATCCAGGTTCAGAGGCATCACCTCACACTTCTCAGCTCTCCTTGCCCAACCCTGATATTCTTTTTTTTTTTTTTTTTTTTTTTTTAATTTTTTTTTTTTTTTTTTAGAGAGAGAGAGAGACAGCAAGAGAGGGAACACAAACAGGGTAAGTGGGAGAGGGAGAAGCAGGCTTCCTGCCGAGCAGGGAGCCCGATGCGGGGCTCGATCCCAGGACCCTGGGATCATGACCTGAGCCAAAGGCAGACGCTTAACGACTGAGCCACCCAGGCGCCCCCCAACCCTGATATTCTTTCAGCCAGATGTTCTTTCAAGCTGAAGGTTCACAAGCAAAAGGACCTTGAGATACTTCCCAAGCACTCTACTGAGAATCCTCCTCCTTTCTCCTGGTCCAGCTAGACTGGTGTGCAACTGGGTGGCTGGCTCCAGAGTGGACTGCTCTGGACTTGAGGTCATGTGGCATAGTGTCAGTCAGGACTTCTGAGAGCAGGAGTTGTGCCTTAGGCTGAATCTTCTGCAGATGGAGTTGTAGTTGGTAAATAGGGCAAGACTTACCAAAAGTAAAAGCTGGAAGCCATGAACTCTCCAAGAGTTAGGTTTTTGGAAAATAAAATGATATGGAAAGCAAACTATGTGAAGCACATTCTCTAAGCATTAGTGCACTTGAGAGATGATGTAATACCAACGAGACTAAGTGCACACAGACTTCTTGTTGGCTCACTGCCCCACTGTGATGGGGGCTTTGCTGTTGGCTAAACCTTTAAGCTGCTCTTACAACTCCTTCCTTCCTCATATTAGTTAATAAAATAAAAAGTGAGTAACGATTAATACCTTTCTCTCTTGGGCATATTGCTTCTATTCTGTTTTGCCTCTTGAAATTAGTTATCTTGAACACAAAATATTAAAATATTCTTCTTAGACCATTCCTCCAGCTGACATAGGCAACAATTCAGCTCTTTGAGAGAGAAATCTTAGCCTCATCAACCAACTTTCTTCATATTTCTGTTAGCCTCCTACTGAGTAGGAAGTCAGACTTTTATTATTGTAAATTTTGTACTGAACATGTGTTCAACATATGCAGCTTAAATATCAACTTCCCAAACTGAGCATAATCCTTGGGGCATATGGAGACTGGGACAAAAGAGGAGTCAGGAATATGGAAATATATATGATGATGGCAAGGGGCCACTCTTCATTCTAACTTTTCTTTTTTTCTAATGGAATTCAGCCACCACAGACAAAGGACCCCATGGCCCAGAGGATTTTTAGAGCTGTGAGCACAAAAACTAATGGAGAACTTGGCAACTGGATGAAGATTTAAGTTTCCTGTCCCAAACAAATCCTTTCCCGTATTTGTTTCACAAAGATTATATCTTCAAAGTTATAAGCTTCGCTGCTGTGAATGCAAAATTTAAGGTGATTAAATGAAGCTGTGGTCAAAATTTCTTTTTATAACTAATGCTGCTGCATTTAGAGAACTTTAGGGAACACTGTCATCTCTTCAATCCACACATAGCAAAATAGATCCTTTGGGCTAAATCAAGCATTCTCTTGAGTGTTGGGCATGGATCTTGTGGCATGTATCACTTTCCTCTGCCATCTAAGCTGTGGTCCAAATCCTGTGATACACATTATAATATACAGGTGAAAATCACATCTCTGGCAAACTCAGCTATACAGAATGTAGTCTTAAATTTAAAAGAGATCTCTCTGAAGCCAAAAAAGAAATCACAAAGGAAATAAAGCTTGAATTCTTAGAGTTCTCAATCCCTTTGACTTTATATACAAAAACCTGAACAGGGCTTTGTTATGATTACACTATGCTTAAGGGCTCTAGAAGATCAATTATAATTGATATATTGGAGCAAAACCAATCAGCCTCATAATCAAGGTAATCCATAATCAGAAGAATCAGGAGTATTCAAAAAGAACTTAGATGATCTTCATGATATTGCTTTAATATAACAGAAAAGTTAATAATATATTGACAAAAACTTCTGTCAACAGATAAGAAATTTGATCAAAATTGATTTTATTGGGCTTTGGCTAATAATAAATAAATAATAATAAATGTTGGAATCAACATTTTCACTATTCTTCTCGTCAAGTACAACTAAAAACCCATTACATTATAAAATAAACCTTAGAATCTGAAAGGTAGAGAGAAAAAGGCAGATTGACTACACTTCAGGACTTGAAGAATGACACAATGGTGAATTTCCTGGCTTTCTTTTTGCTTCATATATCCCAAATCTGGAGGTGAAGAAACTGTTAACCTAGAAACACCAACAGGTGCAGACAAAAAAAAAAAAGCAGCACACCCTGCCCCAGCAGTCTACTCTTTCTAGCCAGGAAAAGGGCAGCCTATCAAGACAGAAAACTTTCAGGCAATAACAGCCCTATTGCAACCAAACATCACAGACAAACTGTGGGCCTGCTCCCATCTGATCCAGCCAACATCAAGTGAGGAACCTGGACTCCAGTCTTCATGAAACTGTGATGAGGCACCCCAACACCCCTGTAAAGGTGGTGTCAAAGAGTCCAAGTAGGGCACCAGGACTCTCATCCCCACTGGCTGATAATAAGCTCCCTCCAATCCCAACAGTCCTAGTGGAGAGCATATGGAGAGCCTGGACTTCCACCTGCATTCAGCAGTAGGAAAAGGACTCTCCCTGTCCCTGCTGAGGTGGTGTCAGAGGAAGCATACTGGGGAGTGCAGACTCTCATTTTTGCCCAACAGTAATGAGGCTACAACCATCCAGGTGTCCATAACAACCACCCGGGGAGCCAAAGTTTCTACCTTTGCACAACAGTAAGGAGGAGCCTCCATCTTTCGGCGTCAATGTAGGACTAGTGGAGAACCTGAATTTCTACCTACACCTTACCATATGGGAGTGGTGTCTGACGCTTACTTAAACCTATTTTAGCTGGGCCTAAGTTTCATAATGTGATATAAAACATCCAGGTTTTGCTTAAAAATCATCATGCTAACTAGGAAGATCTCAAATGAATGAAAGAGGATAATCAACAGATACCAACATCAGGATGAAAAAGATACTAGAATTATCTGATAAAAATGTTAAAGCAGCCATAATACAAATGCTCTTATTAGCAATTATAAACTTGCTTGAAAAAAATTAAAAAAAAAAGATTTAAAAGTAAAGAGCCACAGTAAAGAAATATAAAATATAAAGAAGTAAAAATTTACAACTGAAAACTATAATTGTATCCAAAGACTCATGGTGCATGACTGGCTCATTGGAAAAGCATGTGACTCTTGATCTCAGGGTTGTGAGCTTGAGCCCTACATTGGGTGTAGAGATTACTAAAAAAGCTTGAAAACAAAACAAAACAAAACAAAAAACCCTTAGTTAATAAAAACAAAAACTCAATGGATGGGCTCAACAGCAAAATCAAGGGGACAGTGGGGGTGGTGGGGAATCAATCAACTGAAGAATAGGACAATAACAAAACTACATAACAAAAAGTAAATAAACTGGACAAGAAAAAGAAGAGCCTGAGGGATCTATGGGAATATAACAAAAGATCTAACGTTCATGTCACTGAAATTCCAGAGGAGAGAAAAAGAAGAGGGTGGGACTGAAAAATTCTCCAAGAAATACGCATTGGAAGTTTCTCAGTTTGGCACCTGGGTGCCTCAGTTGGTTAAGCATCCAACTCTTGGTTTTGGTTCAGGTCATGATCTTGGGCTCTGAGCTCAGCTGGAGTCTGCTTAAGACTATCTCTCCCTCTACCTCTGCCCATCCATGCCGCACTCTCACACTCTTCTCTAAAATAAAATAAATCTTAAAAAAAAAAAAAAGTAAGTTCCTCAATTTGGAAACCTACAGATTCAAAAAGTTCAGCATATGTAACAAATGTACAGATTCAAGAAGTTCAGCAAACCCCAAGCATGATATTCCCAAAGAAACACTAGCTAAGACATATGATTAAACTTTTGAAAACTAAAGAGAAAATCTTAAAAGCAGCCCAAGAAAAATGGCACTTGATCTATAGGAAATAAACAATTAAGCTGACACTAGATTTCTCATCAGAAACCATGGAGACAAGAAATAATTGGCACAGTATTTTTCAATAGCTGAAGTAAATGCCAATTCAGAATCTTGTATCCAGTGACAATATCCTTTAAAAATGAAGGTGAAATCAAGACACCGTCACATGAGGGGTGCCTGGGTAGCTCAGTTGCTTAAGCGTCTGACTCTGGAGCTCAGCTCAGAATTTGATCTCAGGGTCTTGAGTTCAAGCCCTGTGCTGGGCTCTAGTGTGGAGCTCACTTAAAAAAAAAAAAAAAAAAAAAAAAAAAAGACATTGTCACATGAAGGAAAACTAAGAAAATTGTCACCAGCAGATCACCTTAAAAGAATGTACAGAGGAAGTTCTCTAAACAGAAAGGAAGTTAAACATAAAGTTTAAAGGAAGACTTGCAGTATCAGGAAGAACATAGTAGTCACAAGTATGAATAAACTCAATAGTTTTTCCTTTACACTTCAAGGGTTTTTTTTTTTTTTTTTTTAGAAATTTATTATGTATTTATACATTTTTATTGAGCAAGAGAAAGAGAAAGCCAGAAGGGGGGGGAGGAGCAGAGAGGGAGAGAGAATCTTAAGCCTGATGAGACTGACAATATTTTATATATATGTGTGTGTTTATGTGCATGCGTGCATGTGTATATGTAATGTACCACCTAGACCCGTCACTAAAAAAGCTATTCAGAGGTAGATCCAAAACCACTACAGATAAATCAAAATGGAATTCTAAAACATGTTCCAGTGACCCACAAGGATATAGAGGGAATAAAAAAACCCAGAGAAATAGAAGAAAAAAAGAACAAAACAAAAAAATAGGATGGCACACTTAAACCCTAACATAATAATTACTTTTAAATATAAGTGGTCTAAATAAACCAATTAAAATACAGATATTAGCAGAGTGGATTAAAACCATGACCCAGTTGAGGTAGGGAAACTAAAGGACTCCATAAAAATCTTTTTGCTCCTTTTCCTTCTTCTATTCTTGCTAGGACTGTACCCCCACTTTACACATGCTTCAGAATGCAAATAGTTTAGGTCTTCCTTGTAAGGGACAAGGAGTTGATGATGTCTTTCAAATAGATAATGTCTAAGAAAGAACTAGGTGAGAGTGACCAGATGAAGCCATCTTAGGCATAGTCCAGACCACTGGAGCTTGATATCTGGATGCAAGACCCCTTGGTTCTAAGGAATAACACCTCGGCCCATACCTTTGTTCTAACTGGTTCCTGGATGCCTGAGAAGACATGTAACCTCAGTAAAAACTCTAGACCCTGAGCAAAGATGAGACTCTCTCTCCTTTCCTTCCTGAGTCTCCCAGACATTGTCTGAAACTGCACACTATCTATACCGTCAACAAGCTCTGCTTTCACCTCCGGCTGCTTTGAATCTGATTCCTATCCCATGCACAGCCAGGGACCCTCTTGGGTGGTCCTGTGGGACCCCCTCTCGGTCCTTGGACCTGGCCTACTGGCATCACAGCTGTATACTCCCTGGAAATATAACACAGCCAAGTTGAATGTAACGTTGTAGAGAAGGATCGATCATGAGGACTTTAGTCAAAGGAAAGCAGAAGTAACTATGCGAATAGGAGACAAAGTAAACTTCAGAGCAAAGAAGATTAACAAAGACCTCACATAATGATAGAAGGTTCAATCCACCAACAATACATAGCAGTCCTAAATTGTATGCACCAAACAGAGATGCAAAATATGCGAAGCAAAAACTGGAGAGAAAGGACAAATGGCAAGTCTGCTATAGTTGGAGACATCAACACCTCTCTCAACAATTGAAAGAAAAACTAGGGAGAAAACTAGAAAGGCTATAGAAGAACTTAACACCAAACAACAGCATCGTAACATTGATTGAACGCTCCACCCAACAGCCCCAGGATACGCATTATTTTCATGTGCTTCCCATTTATGTATGTGTACACACACACACACACATCGTGGGCCATAAAATCAGTCTGAACAAATTTGAAAGAATGAAATCATACAGTGTATGTTCTCTGACCATAAATCAACCCAAAGCATTAATAACAGAAAACAAACAAAAAAAATCACGCTATACTTGGAGGTGAATCAGCATAATTCTAAATAACCCATAGGTCAAAAAGAAAATCTCATTATTTCAAAATACATGAAACTGAGTGAAAATGAAACTGTAACCTATCAAACTGGATTCATTTGAGACACAGAGAAACAGAGAACATGAGCTGGGGGAGAAGCAGAGGGAGGGGGAGAAGCAGACTCCCCACAGAGCAGGGAGCCCGATGCGGGGTTCGATCACAGGACCCCAGGACCACGACCCGAGCCGAAGGCAGACACCCAACCATCTGAGCCACCCAGGCGCCCCTGGATAACAAAATTCTTAACACTAAATGTATACATTAGAAAATAGGAAAGGTTTCAAGTCACTAATTTAAGCTTTGCCTCAAGAACCAAGGGGAAAAGGGGGCAAAATAAACAAAGCAAGCAGAAGGAAGGAAATAAGAGCAGAAGTAAATTAAACTAAAAACAAAACAAAACAAAACAACCAATGGAGAAAAAAAAAAAAAATCACTAAAACAAAAAGTTGGTTCTTTGAAAAGACCAGTAACATCAACAAGCTTCTAACAAGATCGAAAGAGAAAAATAGAGATTACCAGTACCAGGAAATAAACAGATATCAAAATATAGTAAGGGAATACCATGAACAATGCTATGCACAAAATTGACATTTTAGATAAAATGGATCACTTCCTCAGAAAGCACAACACCACAACTCATTCAAGATTAAATAATTTTAATAGCTCTTTAACTATTAAGGAAATTGACATTTTAAGAACTCTGAAAAGAAATTCACAGGCTCAGATTGTGTTTACTGGACAATTCTATATGTTCAAAGAAGAATTATCCCAATTCTACACAGTCTGAGAAATTAGAAGATGAGGGAACACATCCCAATTCATTTTATGAAGGAATGTTACTTTGATACTAAAATCAATGACAGCACAAAATAGAGAACTACAGACCAAATCCCTCCCGAATGTAGGTTTCAACCTGATCGGGCCACCATAACAAAATACGGTAGACTGGGTGGTTTAAACAACAGATGTATTCCTCATACTTCTGAAGACTGAGAAGTCCAAAATTAAAGTGTCAACCAATTTGGTTTCTAGTGAAAGCTCTCTTCCTGGCTTGCAGATAGCCTTTTTTTTTTTTTTGTGCTATGTCCTTACATGACCTTTTCTGTGCGTGTGCATGTGGAGAAAGAGAGGGAGGTAGAGAGAGAGGAAGAGCTCTTCCCCTTCTTTTAAAGCAACTAATGCCATCACAAAATCTCCACCCTCATGAGCTAATCTAACTCTACTTACTCCCCCCAAAGCCCCATCTCCAAATACTAACTCAATGGGGGTTAAGGCTTCAACACAGGATTTTGAGGAGGGGTTAAACAAACATTTAATTCAGAAAGACACAGATGCAAAATTCCTTGACAAAATACAATTTAGCAATATGTAAAATAGCATAGAATTCAACAATATTTAAAAACAATCATGCACCATGATCCAGTGGCATTTACTCCAGGGATACAAAACTAGGTTAATATTTGGAAATCAATCAAATATATCATATTTGCAGGTTAAGAAAGAAAAATGGCATAGTTCTATCCATCAATGCAGAAAAAGCATTTGACAGGACACAAGATTCATTCATGATAAAAGCTCTCAGAAAAATAGAAATAGAGGAGGACTTCCTCAAATTTGTAAAAAAGCATCTTCAAGGTGTGCCTGAGTGGCTCAGTTGGTTGGGTGTCAGACTCTTGATTTTGATTGGGGCGGGATCTTGGGGTAGTGAGATCAAGCCCCATGACAGGCTCCTTGCTCAGCACAGAGTTTGCTTGAGATTCTCTCTCCCTCTCCCTGTTACCCCACCCACACACTAAGTAAATAAACAAAATCTCTTAAAAAAAAAAAAACACCCTACAAATAACATTATACATTTTTTCTAAGATTGGAAAAAAAGGCAAGGATGTCCATTCTTATTACTCTTCTTCACCACTATACTGGGAAGTCTAGCTGATGCGATGCAAAAGAAAATAAAGATCTACACATCAAAAAGAAAACTATACCTATTAACAAATGATATGATAACTTATTTGAAAATCTCAGGGGTGCCTGGGTGGCTCAGTTGGCTAAACATCTGCCTTTGGTTTGGGTCATGATCCCAGGGTCCTGGGATAGAGTCCCCCATCGGGCTCCCTGCTCAGCAGGGAGTCTGCTTCTCCCTCGCCCTCTGCTCGTGCTCCTGCATGTGCATGCATACACACACACACACACACACACACTCTCTCTCTCTCTCTCTCTCTCAAAAATAAATAAAATCTTAGAAAAGAAAATCTCAAAGAATCTACAAAAATCCAGATGTAATGAGTTCATCAAAGTCATAGGATATAAGACAAACATACAAAAATCAATTGTATTTCTATATACTAGTAACGGACACCCAAAACCAAAACTATAATATCATCTACAATCGCTAAAAGAAAATTTAGGTGTAAATCTAACAAAATATTTTTAAGACTTGTATGATGAATACTAGAAAATGCTGAAAAAGAAATCAAAGAAAATCTAAGTGGGGAGACATACTGTGTTCATGGATCTGAAAACTCAACGTAGTGAAAATGTCAATTCTCCCCAAGTAGACATAAAGATTTAATGCAATTCCTACCAACATTCCAAGATTTTTATATACATAAGATTATTCTATGTAGGATGATAGAAAAGCAAAGAAAATGGAATATCTTAAACAGTTTTGAAAAAGAAAAAGTGAGGAATCAGTCTAAAAGGTTGCAAGGCATATTATAGAGCTCAAATAATCAAGATTATGTGGTATTGTCGAAGGGACACATAGATCAATGGAATAGATTAGAGAACCCAGAAATAGACCCACACAAATATGCCCAAGTGATTTTTTACAAAGGTGTAAAAGCAATTCAATGGAGAAGAGATAACATTTTTAGCAAAAGGTGCTGGAGCAACTGGACATCCATAGGTAAAAAATGAACCTTCATCTGTAAATCCACTATCATGTGAAAAGTCACAGACTTAAAGTAAAATGTAAAACTATAAAGTCTTTAGAAAAAACATTGGAGAAAATCTTTGGGTTCTAGACTTAAGTAAAGATTTCTTGGGACTGACACCAAAAGCAAGATTCCTAACAGGGAAAAACAAACAAACAACCCACCCTGATACACTGAACTAAATAAAACTTCAAAACTTTAATACTTTTTAAACTTTTCATATATAGAAATCCATTGTGTTTCTACACAATAATAAAGTAGCAGAAAGAGAAATTAACAATTCCATTTACAGTTGCACCAAAAAGAATATAATACCTAGGAATAAACTTAACTAAGGAGGTGAAAGACCTATATTCTAAAAACTATAAAACATTGATAAAAGAAATTGGAGAGGACACAAATGGAAAGACATTCCATGCTCATAGCTTTGAAAAATACTGTTAAAATATCCATACTACCCAAAGCAATCTAAAGATTCAGGGCACTCAAAATACTAATTGCATTTTTTACAGAACTGGAATACTAAAAATTTATATGGAACCACAAAAGACCAAAGCAATCTTAAGAACAACAAAGCTGGAGGCTCAAAACCCTAGATTTCAACATATACTACCAAGCTGTAGTAATCAAAGCATTATTGTACAGCACAAAAATAGACATATAGATCAATGAAACAGAATAGAGAGCCCAGAAATAAACCCATGCTTATATGGTCAATTAATCTAGAACAAAGGAATCAAGAATATACAATAGGGAGAACACAGTCTCTTCAATAAATGGTGCTGGGAAAACAAGAAGTTACACAGGAAAGAATTAAAATGGACCACTTTCTAAAACTATACACAAAAATGAACTCAAAATGGATTAAAGACCTAAATGTGAGACCTGAAGCCATAAAACTCCTAGAAAAAAAACATAGGCAATAATTCCTTTGACATCAACCATAGCAACATTTTTCTAGATAGGTCTCCTCTGGCAAGGGAAACAAAAGCAAAAATAAACTCCAATAGGGCTACACCAAAATGAAAAGCTTTTGCATGGTAAACTAAACAAAATTAAAAGGCAACCTACTAATTGGGAGAGGGTATTTGTAAATGTTATATCCAATAAGGGGTTAATATCCAAAATATATAAAGAACTTATACAACTCAACACACAAAAAGCAGATAATCCAATTAAAAATGGGCAGACATTTTTCCAAAGAAGACATACAGATGGCCAACAGATACATGAAAAGGTGCTCAACATCACTAATCCCAAAAAAAAAAAAAAAAATGCAAATCAAAACCACAATATCTCATTACACCCATCAAAATGGCTACAATCAGAGACAAGAAATAGGTATTGGTGAAGAATGTAAATTGGTGCAGCCACTGTGGAAAACAGTATGGAATTTCCTAAAAAATCTTAAAAATAGAAATGCCATATTATCCAGTAACTCCACTACTGGGTATTTACCCCCCCCCCAAAAAAAACAAAAAACACTAATTCAAAAGTATCTATTCACCTCGATGTTTAGCATTTACAATAGCCAATCAAGTGTCCATCTATAGACAAATGGATAAAGAAGATGTGGTATATACACAATGGAGTATATTTCAGCCATAAAAAAAGGATGAGATCCTGCCATTTTCAATAGTGTGGATGGACCCAGAGGTCATTATGCTAAGTGAAATAAGTCAGAGAATGCCAAATACCATAGACTTTCACTTATATGTGGAATCTAAAAAAAAACCAAACAAAAGCAGAAACAAACCCATATATACAGATGACAAACTAATGGTTTGTCCCTTAATAAAGGGAGGTACAGCTTTCCAGTCATGGAGTAAGTCACAGGGATGAAAGGTAGTGGAGGGAATACAGTCAATGGTAATGGTAATACTGTTGTACGGTGACCGATGGTAGCCACACTTGTGAGTGTCACATATAGAGTTGTTGAATCACTATGTTGTATGCCAGGAAAAATGCAACCTTGTGTGTCAACTATACTTCAATTAAAAAAAAACAACACTGAATAATGTCAAAATTTTTTAAACTCTGGCTTTCATAAAGACCCTGTTATGAGGATGAAAAGACTGGGAGAAACTATTCACAGATCACATATCTGATGAAACATTAGTATCTAGAATAGATAGAATTAAAAACTCGACAATAAAAGAGCAAACAATCCAATTAGAAAAACAGGTAAAAGTCATGAAGAGATAGCTCACCAAAAAGCTAGATAGGTGGAAAATAAACACATGAAAAGATGTTCTGTATCAGTAGCCGTTAGGGAAATGCCAAGCAAAACCATAATGAGAGGTCACTCTACACCTGTCAGAATGGCTATACTAGAACACAGTAATAACACGAGATGCCGGGGGAAATATGGAGGAACTGGATCACCCAGACATTGTTGATGAGAATGTTAAATGGTACAACCTCTCTGGAAGACGGTTTGGTAGTTTCTTAGAAACTTAACAAGTCACAACCAAACGACCCAGAAATTGCACTCCTGGGCATTTAGCCAAAGAAGTGAAAACTTAGATTCACACAAAAACCAGTATGTGAATGTTTCTAACAGCTTTATTTTAATAGCCCCAAACTGGGAACAACCTAGATGTCTTTTCTCATAAATGGTCAAATAAACTGTGGTACGCCCATACCATGACATACCACTGTAGTCCAAGCCTGGACAGTTGGCTTTTCTTTTTGTAACCCAAGGCATGGCGGAGGAATCCATGTCAAGATCTGCTATCTTGAATCAACACACTACTAGTGGCTGAGCCAGTTATAAAACCAGGCTACTTTCCCCCACGGAGGGTCCTTTGTTTTCGAGATCTTGGTTGATTTCCATAACGGATCATTTGGTCCACTTGATTTTTCTCTTCGCATACTTCAAATTGCCACTCTTAATATTTTACATTCCCCAATAAAGAGTGAACTGGTGAAACCCTAGTTCCCTACCCTGGACCTCAATAAATGCAAAGCTCCAGGCTCACGCATACTTTCTCTCCCTGCAACTTCGTGGTGTCCACCCTGGTGGGCCTTGTATGTGCTAGGGCTTGTAAGTAATATACTCTTTTTCTCTTTGAAGTGTCTTAATGGTTATTGCTAAAGGGGGTATTGTAATTATAAGAGCAGCCATAAGGGTCAGTCCAGTCCTAAGTTTGGTTTGTAAAGTGGAAAGGTCTGTGGGAAGTTCACCAGGGCCCAGGTGAGTGCACCCAGGTGTTTCTAGCCGACAGAATACTGTTACTGTGACAGGCTGAGACAGGCACCCAACAGCGACTCAGCAAAAAAAGGGACACACTTGTTGATACCCCCAATAAGCTGGATGAACCATGGGGAATTATGCTAAGTGAAAAAAGACAACCCTGAAAAGTTATATACAGTACGAGTCTATTTATATAATGTTCTTGAAATGACTAATTTATAGAAGTGAATGGTATTGTGGTTGCCAGGGATCACCAAGCAATGAGGGTGCAGGGTAGTGGGGGCGGTTATAGAAAAACAACACAAGGGATCTTTGTGGTGACGTGAATGTTTTGTATCTTCACCGTATCATTGTCAACATCCCGGTTGTAATATTATGCTACAAATTTATAAGTTATCGCTGAGGAAAACTGAGTAAACGGTACAAGATAGCGCTTTGTTTTAAATCTTAAACTGCATGTGAACCTACAATTACTTCAAAACAAATATTTTCTTGAAAATAGTGATTTAATTTCTTAGAAACTTTTGATATTTAAAGACTGTGCTAACCAGTAGAAATACCAAGCAAGTCACAACTGTGAGCCCTTGTATTTTCCAGTTAGCAAAATAAACTAAGTGAAGTTAATTTATAACTGTACTTTTTCTAAGCCAATATATCCAAAATATCTCAACATGTAATCAAAATACAAATAGGGAGATTTTACGTTCCGTTACCATCAGCTCAGGCAAAATAGCAAAAATGCCATGGACCGGGGGGATTACATAACAAAAACTTACTTCTCACAGTTCTGGAGGCTTGGAGGACCAAGATCAAGGTGCTGGTAGATTTGACTCCTGGTGTCTGGTGAGAGCTTGTTTACTAGTTTGGAGACAGCTAGCTTCTCACTCTCTTTACCCTGTGGAGAGGGAGCTCTAGTTTCTTTCCTTATAAAGACACCAATCCTACCATGGGGGCTCCATGCTCATGACTTCACTTGAACCTAATTACCTCCCAAAGGCCTCACCTCCTATTACCATCTCATTGGTACCACATGACCACATTTGTGCTGGGAGTAAAACCAACTCCACCCAAAGCCCCTGTGCAGAGAGGGAGGGAGCAGGCATTCCTCACCGGGAGATCATGACAGATTGTTCTTCAAACACGGTGGGACAACTCCTCTCATGCTCCTCAGCTGTGACTTTGCCGCTTCTCCCATCCAGGGGTGGACTCTATTCCCCCCTCCCCTTGAGTCTGAGCTGCTATTGAAGTTGCTGGGTTAATCGAGGTCCTCTGAGAAGAAAAAGACATGGCAAAACTAAACGTACAAGGACCTTTTTAGGGGAAGCAGAGCACCTTTGTGAAAGAAATTAGGGAGAGGGAGAGAATGCAAGTTGATGCAAGTCTGATCCTGAGTGAAGGAGGAAGGGGAGAGAAGATTGGGTAGAAGTGGTTAAGGAAGCTTCAGGCAAGCCTTTGGGGAATGTTCAGGGCAAAGTTGGCCAAAAAGAGAGTCTCCTGTCTCCCAGGAACAGGCCTGACTTAATATTCAGCCGGTGGCCTCTAAGCATACTCAGCAATGGATTTCAAAGCACATTAGCTGTGGCCCTCAGTCAGTCACATTGCTTGTAGTGGGAGGTCTGTGAGATACATTCTCTCAGCCACCATACTTGCTTGACCGTAAAAATGCAGCAGAAGTGGGGCGCCTGGCTGGCTTAGTTGGTAGAGGATGCAACTCTTGATCTCGGGGTTGTGAGTTCGAGCCCTATGTTGGGTGTTGAGTTTACTTAAAAAATAAATAACCAAAATCTTTAAAAAAATAAAAGTGCAGGTGAAGTGACGTGATTTCCAGGGCTGGTCCTTAAGAGACCTTGCCGTTCCATCTTTATTCTCTCAGAATGCTGACCTGGACGGCCACGTGAGGAGCCAAAGTGCCCCAGCCAACACCAGCTGTAGATGTGAGGCTGTCTTATGTCTGTCAGTCCCTCTAATCCTCGGGCTGAATGTAATTGTGTGAGGGAACCCAACCAACCCCAAAGAATTTTGAGAAATAATAGTCCTTGCTGTTTTAAACCAGTAAGTTTTGGGGTGTTTTCTTATACAGCAGTAGTTAATTGGAACAAAAATAAAGGTGGTCAATACTTGGGTGGCTCAAACTCAGCACACATCCAACAGATGTCTATACGCCTAAGAAAGAACATCAACAGTGTAAGGGGATAATGCCTTGTTTTTGATAGCAGGACTGAGGAACTTTAGAAAGGAAAGCCTCAAGGATTTGGGGCTTAGCTAGTTCTGTCATTTTGTTTAATGGGCTTGGCTAGGTTTATCTAGAACAGCAGATCTCAAATTCGCAGATAATTGGGACCACCTTGAAAACACTAATTAAATTGGTTTAGTTTTAAATCAATCAGTTAAATTGATTCTAAAGGGCAGTCAGGATTGAAAGCCATTGACATGAAGGCTTCTTTTTTTTGACATTTTCTATCATCCCATCCTTTGAGTGATGGCTGATATGTGCTGTGGGACCCAGGAGACCTTGCTGGCGTCTATCTGGCTTGCTCCCTATTCCTTCTATTACCAGGCCTTCTTCCTCACTTCTCCCCGTCTTACTGTGAACATTTAACACATTTTCCTCTCTTCATTATCTGAGGCCGTACACGGACACAAGCATCCGTTGGTTTGAGTGTTGATCTGCTTCAGATGGTATGAAAGACCAAATTACCTCCATATGAGAATCTGGTGATCAGTTACCCAGTCAAATGAATCTGACGCCCCCTCCTTGGACGTGTTTGGTCTGTGTGACCTTGGTCAAGTCACTTTACTTCTCTTGGCTTCAGTTTCCTCATCTCTAAAATAAAAGTGCTCTGTTTTTTTTTTTTTCCAATTCCATTACTTACCTAGATTTCTCTCCTGATCTCTTTTATTTGACAATTACTTTGGTTTCTATGATAGGAAAGGAAATAACATTAAAATACTGACTTTGCGGGGTGCCTGGGTGGCTCAGTCGTTAAGCGTCTGCCTTCGGCTCAGGTCATGATCCCAGGGTCCTGGGATCGAGCCCCACATGGGGCTCCCTGCTCGGCGGGAAGCCTGCTTCTCCCTCTCCCACTCCCCCTGCTTGTGTTCCCTCTCTCGCTGTGTCTCTCTGTCAAATAAATAAATAAAATCTTTAAAAAATAAAATAAAATAAAATACCAACTTAGCTTGGCTTTGTAGGAAGAGCAGAGAAGCAAAATTTACCTTCACTAAAATTCTATAGGGATATTAAATATATTCCTGCTCGAATTTATTGTCAACCTCAGTGAACAACTGGCAATTTAAAATATTTACTCAGTGCCAGTAGAAGATATATGGCATAGCAATTGTGTGGGAAGTCTGTTTGAAACACTCTGTTCTTAGGATCTCTCCACTGTCAGTTTGCAAATGACTTTCACTCCCTGAAGTAAGAGGGGTCTGTGCTCTTCTACCTGTTTATATACATCAAAAACAGCCTTCATTTAACACATCAAAACGTAATCCCAGGGGATAAACAGCATGATGCCTGTTAAATCTCTCGCCCTGTTTTCAAGAAGTCATGCTCACACGGAAACATACAAGGGAATAAGGGATAGCAAGTAGAAGCATGAATGGTCTCTATGGAAAAATTCATTTGGCATAATAAATGGTGATTGTCAATAGTCGAGGGAGGTGCTCCTATTCAACAGTGACAAATATATCAAACTATTCTTAGCCCCCAACTACACCCCCCCCCCCCAACACACGCCACTCCTCACATCTTTGGCTTAACAGCTAGTGCTGGAATAAGGATTCTTTATTCAGAAGCTACTGGATGGCTTGCACTTAAAAAGCTTCTCTTGGGTGCCTGGGTGGCTCAGTTGGTTAAGCGTCTGCCTTTGGCTCAGGTCACGGTCTCAGGGGCCTGGGATCAAGTCCCTACATCCGGCTCTTTGATCGGGGGGAGTCTGCTTCTCCCTCTCACTCTTCCTTTGTGCTCTCCCTCTCTCTCTCAAGTAAATAATTAAAATCTTTAAGAAAAAAAACTCGGCTTCCCCCTTGGTGGACACCAGCTGAGTCTCTCTTGAGACCCGGTCACTAGTGTGAACTTTCTTTTTTAAACAAGCTCCTGAGGGGCACCTGGGTAACTCAGTGGGTTAAGCCTCCAACTCTTGATTTCTGCTCAGATCGTGATCTCAGAATTCTGAGATGGAGCCCCAGGTCAGGCTCCACGCTCGGCAGGCAGTCTGCTTTAGATTTTCTCTCTCCCTCTGCACCGCCTACCCCCCAGCCATGTGCGCACTCTCTCTCTCTCTCTCTCCCTCTCTCTCTCAAGTAAATAAATAAATCTTAAAAAAATAAACAAGCTTCTGAGTTTCCGGGTTCCCCTAGCTCACCGCTCTCTCGTTCTCCCTCTCTCAGTGAGAGGGCAATCTGGTTTACTGGCCAGCAAAGAGGCAGTGAAAGAGATCCAAGGCATAGACAGGAAGAACGGATCTTTTAAATGTCTGAAAATCTATAGGCAGGGGAGTGGAAATGCTGGTGCTGAAAAGTATCGAGTGGTATTTCTAAACTCTGGCAAAGAATTACAGTTAGAGTTTCTGGTGCATTTAGCAGTGTTTGGTGGTTGAAGTTCAAGGAAGAACAGTTTGAAACGTAGTCCAAATAACCATTCTCAAGTTTATAAAACAGGGGAAAAGGACCAGCTGAGATTCATCTATGAAGTACAATTGGAAATCTGCTGAAGTGGAGAGAAAGAGGAAGAGAGAGAGAGAGAGAGAGAGAACACCGCATTGCCAAATATGGGGAGATTTAACACAGACTTTACATTCCACAGAGTAGAACCTCTTACATTCTGTAAATCCAAGTTGTATTTTGCAGAAAGAGAAAGAGAACCAGCACATTTAAATGTACACTGTAGGAAAAACTCTCTAGTGATTTCCAAAGCAGCTAATCTTGGAAACACAGGGAAATCTTGAGGGTTTTCAATCTAAGCAGAGGCTGGACAAAGTGTCGAGCTCAAAAAGACCTTGAGAACACAATGTTATCCAAACCCGCTGCCCAGAGCTGAGTGCAGACAGACCCATAAGGCCACAGGTGGGCTTTCTGATAACAACCCTAGACAACTGAGCTCGATGTTTTAAAAAAACTGGTGGATGCAGGGGAGGTTGTGTCATTTCATCCCTCTTAGTCTCTAATGAAATGATCCAGCCATCTTGCCACCCACAAAGAGAGCCTTTGATATAGGAATTAAAGGAGACGCGATGAATAACTGCTTCGTCAAGATGTGTTTCAGGTATTTCAGAAATCAGGAAGTGTCTGCGTGTTTTTAGTAGACAGTCTTTACCCTATGTGCCATAACAACAACAACAAAACAAATAAGCAAAGAATAAACCAAAGTGTAAAGCCCAGAGCTTTGCAATCAGCTTAATTTTTGATTCCCAGCTATGCAGCCCCCTAGGTAGCTAGGTAACACTGAAAAATGACATTGTCTCTCTTTTTTAAAAAGATTTATTTATTTATTTGAGAGAGAAAGAGATCAGGGTGGGGAAGGGCAGAGGGAGAGAGCATCTCAAACAGACCCTGCCCCAAGTGTGGAGCCCGATGGGGGGGGGGCTCGATCTCACGACCCTGAGATCATGACCTGAGCTGAAACCAAGAGTGGGCTGCTTAACCAACTGAGCCACCCAGGTGTCCTATGACATTGTTTCTTGAAGCCTTGGTTTCTTTATCTCTACTGTAGGATTATAGTAATGCTTAGCTAATAGCATTGTTGGGATAATTAAATAGCATAGTGACTGACACATTGTCGATATTAAATAAAAGTTATTTGTGTTTTCCATTAACTGTACAGAACTTACAGTTATGAGACAGAACTGTAATGGTTCTTAAGAGAATTTTTAGCAGCTTTATTGAGATATAATTTACAAGGCATAAAATCCATTGTTTTAAATACACAATTCAGTGGGTTTTTAATATACTTCCATAGTTGTGCAATCATTACCATAATCTCATTTTAGAACATTTTATAACCTCCAAAAGAAACCTGTACCTATAAGTTGTCACTCCCATTCTCCCTCTCTCCAGCCCCTGGCAAGCACTGAGCTACGTTGTCTCTCTGGATTTGCCTATTCTGGGCCTTTCCTACAAATAGAATCGTACGGTATGTGGTCTTTTGTGACTGGTGTCATGGCTTGTTCCTGATTTATTTTTACATGAATTGTAGCAAATGGAAATCAAAAGGATTCTCTTGTTAGATTATCTCACTGGTTGAATTTAAAAGGATCGACACAAAATTTGAGAAGAACGGAATGGTTAAATGCCATATTTTTTTGCAGCAACCATTAAGCAAATAAATCATGCAGTTTGATCACATTAATGCATAACAGCCTTTCCTTGTTCATTTATTTTCTCTGGATGCAGGCCTCAGCATTTGGCTGCATTATGAAGAAACTCCTTCCAGCGTTGAGAATGTCCTTGACTTTGGCCCAGGCCTGACATATTTGTTCCTACAGCAGAGCCTGTGGTTGCAGGGGGCAGCTGTTTCCATGAGGCTGTGCGCTGCGACAAAAGGGCGCCCAGGAGGGATGCAGGAGATCTGGTTCCAGTGCTCACTCTGCCACCAACGTCAGGTGCAGGAAGAATCAAAGGAGACATTGAACCTGCAAGTACTTTGAACAGTGCTCACTGCCACTCAAAGCTCCTGGGCCGCAGGGCTGGAACCGCCGGGTCTTGAGGTAATTTTATGCCAGGAACGGGCAGCCTGTCTTCCACCCAGTTGCACCATTTTACATTCCCACCAGCAATGCATGAGGGTTCTAATTTCTCCATAGCCTCACCAAAACTTATTTTCCTTTAAAAAAAAAAAAATTACACCTCTCCTTGTAGATGTGAAGTGATAGGGCGGTTTTGATTTGCATTTCCCTGATGACGAGTGATGTTGAACATCTTTTCAGGTGCTTATTGGCCGTGTGTGTATCTTTAGAGAAATGTCTAATCAAGGCCTTTGCCCATTTCAAAACTCTAATTGGGTTGTCTTTTTGTTGTTGACTTGCGGGAGGTCTTTATTCTAGTTATTAAACCCTTATCAGATAGAGGATGTACAAATATTTTCTTCCATTCTGTAGGTTTCCTTTTTACTTTCTTAATAGTTTCCTTCGATGCATTAAAGTTTTCAGTTTGGTGAAATCCAATTTATCTATTTTTTTCCTTTCCTTTTCTCCCCCCAATTTACTTATTTTTTCTTTTGTTGCACTTGCTTTTGGTGTTATATGTAAGAGGCCATCACCTAATCCAAGGTCATGAAGAGGTACTTCCCGGTTTTCTTCCAAAAGTTTCATGGTTTTAGCTATTACGTTTAAGTCTTTGATTCATTTTGACTTCACTTTTGCATATGGTGTGAGGTAAGGGTACTTGTTAACATTTTTAAAGGGTTGCATTTTTCATGGTTATATAAGGGTCTACATAATACACTCATTTTTGCCTTTTGGCTCATAACACCCAGAATAGTTACTGTTTGGCCCTTTCCAGAAAAGTTTGCCAACCCCTGTGGCCAGGTGCAGTATGCAAAGAGTGTTTAATAAATATTTAACAGATAGATTTATTCAATAAATATTTATCTCATCTACTGAGGATGAGGCACTTCCCAATATATGATGGAGTGGGCAAGGGGTTTCAAAGGTGAGTGAGAAGTCATTACATCTGAGCAAGAATAAATTATATCTAGCTGAGAAAAAAACAAGTACTGGAGATTAAAAATTCTTCTGTCCAAAAGTGAGTCCTGAATGTGAGGAAAGCTGAGATGTAAGAAGTATCTCAAGTTGTTTTTAGAACAAGATGCATAATAATTTGGAAATCTATGTGCCATAATGTGCACACACACATACGTGCACGCATATTTCCCTTTGTTGGTGAAGTCTAAAGAAATTAACAGAGCTAGTGAGCTACCAAAGGACACTGGAATTGCTGTCATGTGAGAAGAAAAAAACATTTGCAAAATAGGGCGAGTCTTTGTTCACTTTTTTCATTAATAGGAGATAGTCTTCATATGCAGTATAATGTGTGCATTACTGCCTTCTGCCGTTCCAAGAATTTAAATGAAAATGCTCTTACAGCAGGAATCTGTCTCCCTTCTGACAATCCTCTGGAGGAGGTCCAGCCATCCCTGTTCATAAGTGGGAAGGGAATACATTTCACATTTCACTCTCTCTTAATGGACAAAATCATGAACAATACAAAAAACCAAGAAAGCGTCTGCCTCCCTCCCTATGTAGGGCTCTATACCAGCGCTTCCCCCCAAATCTCTGTCATGGGATCCTTTGAATAGTGTGTATCAGGGACCGAGTTTGACTACAAATCATAGGAAACTCAATGAAGCAGCGATTTAAACCAGAGGCTTCATTTGACCTGCATAGAAGAGGTGTGGAGGTGGGCAGTTCAGAGCTCTCTGGGGCTCTTCCCATGCCGCCCCCCTCCGCATGTGGTTTGATGCCTCATTATCACAAACAGCATCTCCCCCTCCACCATCGTATTCACGTATTGGGAAGGAAAAGGGAAAGGGCAAAATATGTGCGCAGGATGAATCTGTGCCCTTTTCTGAAATCTCCGCCCACCCCACCTCGTGACTTTCTTTTCCATCTTCTTGGCCAGAGCTGTGTTATATGGCAACTTCTAACTTCAAGAGAGATTGAAAATGCAGTTTTTAGCCAGGTAAAAAAATGTCCCTGTTGGTCATGAAAGAGAGGAGATGGATATTATGTCCCAAGAGTGTCATGCACAAATAGCCCTGTGATTTGGAAAGCCCAGTATGACAGAAGCCTGTCCTCTAGTCAGTATTTTGAACACGTACTTCCCAAAACTTAAGGTGCACATGAATCACCTGGGAGTATTGTTAAAATACAGATTGTGATTCAACAAATCTGCAGAGGGGTCTGGTATTTTGAATTTTTTAGAAGGTCTGCTGACCATACTTTGAATAGTAAGGTCTTCAATCAGTGGATCTTCCCATCAATTAGAAATCAACTGATTTCAGGGCGCCTGCCTGACTCAGTGTGTAGAACGTGTGACCCTTGATCTCAGGGTTGTGAGTTTGAGCCCCATGTTGGGTGTAGAGATTACTTAAAAATAAAATCTTTAGAAAAAAGAAATCAATGATTTTCTTGTTTTGGATTTATGGTAATGTATGAGTTTAAAATTTAAATCATATTTCCACTATATGCCTACAAATATGATAAAAAAAGAACTACTCAAAGGAGGGGCGCCTGGGTGGCACAGCTGGTTGGGTGTCTGGCTCTTGGTTTTGGCCCAGGTTGTGATCTCAGGGTCCTGAGACTGTTCCCTGCAACGGGCTCTGTGGGGTTCTGCACTCAGTGAGGAGTCTGCTTGAGACCCTCTCTCCCTCTTCCTCTGCCCACCCCACCCGCTCTCTCTGTCTTTGTCTCCCTCAAATAAATAAATCTTTTTTTTAAAAAAAAGAACTATTCAAATGACCCATGGTTTTCTTGCCAATATTTTAATTTAATCTTTACACCCAATGTGGGGCTTGAACTCATGACCCCAAGATCAAGAGCCATGTGCTCCACCCATTGAGCCAGTCAGGTGCCCCCTCTTGCCAATATTTTTAAACTGGAATCAAGTAAGGAAGAGGCCATCAAATAAATTGAATCTCTGGGATCTTCTACAAGTGGACTGAACCTGTCCAACACTCAAAAGCATGAAAAATAACAAAAGGCAAGGACTGTTCTAGATTAGAGACTAAGAAGATAAAAACCTCAATGATATACTGGATTTTTAAAAAATAAACAGCTATAAAAGGTATTTTGGGGACAACTGGGTAGATCTGAATGTGGAGTATACATTATATTACGGAATTGTTAAGTTTCTCAGATGTGATCATCATATTGGGATGTTGTAAGAGAATGTCCTTATTCTTAGGCAAAATTTGTTGAATTATTTAGGACAGAAGTGCTCTAATGTCTACAACTTTCAAATAGTTCAGCAAACAGATATTTTGAAGGACTAAGAGAGAGGTAAAACCAATATGGGGGAAATGTTAACAGAGAATCCAGGTAAAGAGTTACTAGGCGTTCACTGTATTGTTCTTGCAAATTTTCTGGACATGTGAAAAATTTCCAAATAAAAAAGTAAGGAAAATGTTAGTTGTATTACAGTTATACAGCCCGTAGAGCTAGGAATTGATTTTTTCTTTTATTTAGAAGTTTTCTGAGAAAGGGTCATTTCCAAGGAAGGGGGTTGCACACTAGCATACTCATCAAGAAAATGTACCTAAGAGAGAAAATATTATCTATCTCAAAGAGCTCCCCTCCTCCATGATCTCAGAGCCCGCGGTACACATTTCGGGTATGCTATAAATGCACTGATAGACCTGTCTCCCTGAAAGGACTAGAAATTCCATCCAGAAAGAAACAGAGTCCTATTCATTTTAGTCCCCCAGCCATAGATCCCAATAAACATTTGTGGAAGAAGGAAAGAGGGCATAAATTGACTGACAGCCTTTGCCAGGGGAGTTTGGAAAAGAGTCTGGTAGCAAAATTCAGGATGAAATAACCAGAAATAACCCTGGGCTTGGTTGCATACCACTGAGGAGCCTGGGCTTGGCCGGTTCAGCTACTTATAGGCACGGTGGGGTCACTAAACCTGTCGGACAAGCAGGTCCTTTGGAACCAGTTCCTTGTAAGGCATCTAGCAACTTCAGGGTCCTAGGCAGTACCTGGCACACACAATGAGTAAAAATCCAAAGAAAATAAAAACAGTGGCCAGGGGGAAACCATGTCACTCTTAAATAACCACCCAAACAGAAACAAAACACACTCAGATTGCAGAGAAGGCTTTTAGTTTGATTATATAATCATTTACCAGGATTCTTTTGTTCTCTGAATTCGACTATGCTAGTGCTGGAATGACTAGCCTTATTAGCAATACCCTTATTTCTTTTATTTCTTCAGATTCAACTACATAGTCTTGATATATGTACAGTGCTTTCTGAGAAGTTGGCTTTTAATAATCAACTGACGACATGAGAGAAAATTTGTTTTAAGAACTGGTGCAGAAAAAGTTTAACAGATAAATATGCTTCTACATATTCGGAAAATTTTATAAATTCGCTGCATGTAAAAAGTTAACTAAGGAATGCATTTTTTACAAACCTATCTGACCACAGATCCTTAATTAGTAACTAAAGACACAGTCAGATAAGAAAGTTAGGCAAATAGTCAAACCAAATCACCTTTCCCATGCCAACTCTAAAAAGACCTATTTGCTCATTTATATTGACTACTCTCTGGTCCATGTTCAGCTTTTTCTTATGACAACAGTAGGAAGAGTCTGATGGCCATTTACCAGTAGTCTTTCTTACAGAAGGTAATAAGGTAGGTGTCAAAATATTAGGGCATTGTAAAATAATCATTATTGGAAACCAAGGTATTCGTTTTTTCCCACCCGCTAACACCTGTCTCTTCATTTCTCATGGGTCAGGTACTTTAGCCATGATTCTTTTGGTTGCAAGTGATGGAAACCCAATCTACACTAGCTTAAACAAACAAGGAAATTTAGTGGCTCAAGTACCTGGGAATCTGGATTGAGGGGTTCTAGTCATGGGAGGAGAACTCTCTTCTTCTTCATCTCATGGCTCATATTCTATCTATATTGGTGTTATACTCATGTAAAGATGTTCCATATCTTTGCAAAGATGGCTACCAGAATCCCCAAGGTTATTTCACATTTTCCAACTCGTTATCTCAGAGGAATGGGAACACAGACTTTCAGATGGCTTAGAGAAGTTTCAGGAATGATTTGGTTTAGCATCCCATGAACCAGTCTCTAGTTAAAGGATGGAGTGTTCTCAGTGTCCGGGTTTGGGTCATGTGCCTACCTCTACCCTAATCTCTGTGGGTAAGGAGATGGAGTGCTCTGATGCAACAGTCCTGGGTCCTGTACTCCTCCATGGACCCAGAAGAAGTATTAGTCCCTTGTAACCCACATGGATGGCACTGGATTTTCATAGAATGGTGGACGGGTGCTGAACAAACATGTCTTTCACTCAGAATATCTCCCATTCTTTCTTGGACTGAAAAATCACGGCAAACAAAGGTGAATCTGTGTTCAGCGCAGATTCGAAGTTAAAATTAAACAGCCCAGCGTCATTCCCAGAAAGACAATGTGAATCTGTTTTGTACACACAAACAGCTCAGGCACGTGGACTCCAATAAAAAAGTGAAATGTATTCTAAATAAATAGTAATGATTCCTCCACCTGATATACAAATACGTATGTATTTATTGGTTCATTGCAGGTAGCAGAGCGTAATGGGTAAGAGGATGGGCTCTGATATCACAGTGGAGTTCAGATTCCAGCTCTATCTTTTTCTGGTTCTGTGAACATGTCGGGTGAATTTTCCGAACCTTTCTTTCCTCAACTGTAGAATGGGGGGGAATAGCGGCCACCACACAGGATGACGTGAATCAAACTCTATAAAATGGTTAGCACCATCCCTGGCGCCTGCTAAGCACTCAATAAACATTTAGCTGTGTCCATTCAACAAATCAATTTATTATCGTCCATATGTTTGGTAGCCCCATGGATTTATTCCCATGGCAATAGGTGGGCTATGAAAATATGATTCCTGCCCTATGGGAAACCTGAAGTATGTCAGCAGGAAAAAAACCCCAAGTACATCCTATCACCTTACGGTGGAGGTGTGACCATGCTTGCCTCAGGGTCGGAGGGTCGGGGGTGGGGGAAGAGAAGGCACTATAGGTAACCCTTTCTGAAGCTGGTTTCATTTGCTCTAGGCCTGGGAGCCCACGGAAGATTCACAGGCCTGTGCACTGGACCCGCATGGCGGTCCAGAGTGGGGTCCCCTGGGGGCGGCATTAGCATCACTTGGGAGACCGGTAGAAATGCAAAATCTTGGGCCCTACCTAGGGTGACCAACCATCCAGGTTTGGCAGGGATGCAGGGCTTCCAGTGCTAAAATGGAAAATCCCAGGCACACTGGGACATATTGGACACTGTTGGACCCCAGACTGGCTGATTCCAACGCTGGAAGCTAGCCCAGGAATCTGTGCTTTACCTGGCGATTCTTACACTGGAGAGGCTTTGTTCTAGAGGAGAATAAGGCGTGAGCAAAGGCTCAGAGTGAGAAGACTGCCCGGCCTGGCTCCATATTCTCCAGAGCTGCCCCCGGGGGGCCAGCTGCTGTGTGGCAACGACAGCAGAGCATCTGGGGCCCGGGAGAGCAGGCCTCTGCCTCTGCCTAAGCCAGGGGGACACAGGGATGAGAAGGTTCTGCAGCCGCCTGCTGCCTCGCTTTATCTGCCTCCGCCCCACCTCAGCCAGGGGGAGACTTCCTCTGAGGGGACTGTTGGGGGAGAGAAGAAAGAAGAGGGGGAGAGGAGAAGGAAAATGGAAGACATTTTGGGGCCTCAGCCTCTGGGCCTGGCTCACCCTATTGCTCATCCTCACACTTGCTACCCTGACACACGATGCAGTTATCTCCACGTTACAAAAACTACATTGTGCAGCTCCAGGCCTGCCTTCTCTTTTAGGACAGGTTTACCCCCAACACAGAACAAAAGGACTTGCTTTTCCTCTCTCTTCATGCTTCTCAAGAATCTCAAACTGGCCTAATCCAGGGTTACGCAGCCTTGGCACTGTTGACATTTTATTATTATTAATATTAATATTATTCTGGAGGTATAGTGGACATACAATATTAGTTCCGGGTGTACGACATACCTATTTGACGATTCCTTACGTTACTCAACGTTCACCACGAGTGTAGTCGATACTGGCATTTGGGGCATTTGGGGCTGGGTGATCCTTCGTTGTTTGAGACTTTGTTGTTTGAGACTTCTTTGGGACTCATATTTTCAGGCCAATGATCTCAGATATGCGAGGTATATAGCTTTGTTTTTTATATCTAAACTTCATTTCTTTCTTGAGACTCCCTGCACAAACCAGTCCGTGCAAGGGAAGTTCAGTCAAATCAGATCTTTCTCAGTCAATTCATGGTCACCCGTCTTGCATCTCCCCTAAGTGCCAAAGGAAGGAACAGGGTGGTGGTCAAAGCGTGGTCTGCTCTGAGGTTGTCATTTGTCCAAGCCTGCTTCCGTCCTGGTGTCTTCTTCTCAACCGGTTCTGGGCCAAGGCGTCTCATCTCTGTGGCATTCGCTGAGATGCCCAGGTTCCTTTCTCTGATTGGAAGTCTGTGTTCCATCCCGGTGTCCCCTACTAGGTTCCCACAGCCCTGCCTCAAGGCCATTCCTGCTCCATTGCCTCACACTGTACCTCTCCTGAGAAGACACACCAACTTTCAGATAGTTTTCCACTGGTCTGCAGAACCTCAGGAACACGGATTTTCTTCCCTTACTTGTTCCAGGTTGCCTTGTTTTCTATTCTATTCTATTCTATTCTATTCTATTCTATTCTATTCTATTCTATTCTATTCCATTCCTTTTACATCACAATAAATCTTTAGAATTGGAGTGCCTGGGTGGCTCAGTCTGTTAAGCGTCTGTCTTCAGCTCAGGTCATGATCCTGGGGTCCTGGGATCGAGCCCTGTGTTGGGTTCCCAGCTCAGTGGGGAGTCTGCTTCTCCCTCTACCCCTACCCCTCTGCTCATGCTCTTGTTCTCTCTCAAAATAAATAAATAAAATTTTTAGTAAATAAAAAATAAATCTTTAGAATTGCCCAGTCCAATACTTGAACAACACTTGAAATGTGGCTGGTCCAAATGGAGATAGCTGTAAGCATAAAATAAATACTGCAAACCCTAGTTTAATATGAATAGAAAATTCATTAGTAATTTTAATATTGAACAGATGATAATATTTTGAATATGATGGGTTAAATAAAATATGTTACTAACTTTACCCTTGAAAGGCGGATACATGATCTTGACCTGGTCAAAGAGAGTGTTCTTTTTCCTGAGGCATATTGAATCAGTTCAGGGAGGAACAACTAATTCAAGCTCAGTTAATCACACTCAACCTTGGAATTTTTGCTGGAATATCAGGAAGGGGGAGTTCTCTTTCTACCGCGGTTGCCAGTAAATGTGGATAAGCATGGGGTTTCTAGCAGTCATCTTGCCACCATGCTGGGAGAGGCCTACCTGAGAGTAGAATGCAGAGGAAAACCTAGCCGAAACCATGGAGGGAGATGGCTTCCTTATGACATTTGAGAATCTGGATTCAGCAGAGCCTAAAATCAAGACAATCCCTAAACTTCTGAGTCATAAGTCCTGGTCAGTTCCATTTTTACCTTGTCAGCTCATACCAGCCCTCTGTTGCTCGCAATCACCAGGTCCTGGTGGACCCAGGCAGGGTCTTATCTCCACAAATCAAGGGTCCTCAGGGTATTTTGTTTTCCTTGGTATTCTATAATGTAGTACAAGACAAACAAATATCAAATCACAAACCTTATATATATAGGTCTATATTTACATATGAGCCGCTGCAATGTGCTGATGTTTTGAAGACTTAACTTCATTGTGGAAATGGGATTTGGACAGAGTTCAGGAGTACCATTTTGGGATGATGTAGCCTTTCCTTCCCACTGCAGCTCCGCCCTCCAATATCATTATCAAATAATTCTGAATATTTTTCTGGTAGATTATGAGCTCCATAAGGGTAAGTCTTGCTTCTCCCAGTTGTCATTATTCCAGTGCTTCATACATAGCAGGTGTTCAAAATGTTGGTGTATGAGTATGAGCATCAAATGTCTTTGGATTGCTTGTGTGTGCTGGGTCCTCCACACCCTCACTAACACAACAGTTCCTGCAGATGCTACGTACTCAGAAGAAAGAGACAAACTCTCCACAAAGTGGAACCTCTTGTCATTTAGCTTTTCCTGGCCACCAAACCACTCTCTTTTTGACGTCCAGCCTGCTTCAAGGAGCTTCCCGTGGCTAGTTTTGCTGTGCTCTCCTGGCCATGGACACATGGCTCAGAAGTAACCTGATTTATCAGATGACTAACTGTTGCACTATATAAATATTGCCAGAGGGCTCAGGTTACCTATGGCTGCTGAGTAAACTACCTCAAAACTTAATCACTTGAAACAACCACCTTTTTATTTTATATCAAGATCTGTGGGCCAGCAGTTAGGGCGTGCTTGGCTAGTGGCTCTTCTGCTCTAATGTGGTGTGGACAGGAGTCACATAGTGGTATCCAGCTGGGCTGGGCTGAGAGCCTAGACAGCTTGACTCCTATCCCTAGCACCTTGGCTGGAGGGAGGAGCTCAGCCATGGAGTCTCAGGGTCCCTCCAGGTGATCTCTCCAGATTTTTATGAGGCAGCTTAGGGTGTGATTCAAGAGATGGGAAGTAGAATTTGCTAGTCTCTTATGGCCTGGGCTTGCAAAATGATACAGTGTCATTTCTACTACAATCCATCATCAGTTCAAACAGCCACATACACAGCTTGCCTGGCTGTAAGAGAAGGGAATTTATGTCTCATCTCTTGAAGAAGGTGCTTCCCCAAATTCCTGACCATGTTTAATCCACCACTGAGACATTAAAAAGGGAGTGGGTGGACTTCCATTTATTTTCCATTTATCAAGGAGTGACTCAGGTACTTAAGAAGATAGAAGGCAACCGTATATTTTTTTTCTTCAAGTCTACATTTCTAACTGATATTGGCCAAGTTTACAGAGTTTAAAATCATGAAGAAAAATACTACATGTATATAGTATTTAGGAGAGAAGAACTTGGAGCACCTTCTGATGTTTGTTCCATTTATGATAGCCTGTAAAAAACTGCATATTTGATTCAGATATTTCAAGTCAACATGTATTTTCAAGAGCACTCAATGCTGAATTCCCATGTGGACCAGAGAAGCCCTGCAGGGTTAGTCTACTTCTCTGTCTCTGCTGGGAAGCCTTGCAACATGATTCCCGTCTGTCGGAGCTCCCAGATAGTCTGAATCATTCCCAATGACTGTGCAAAGTGCAAACTCTTCCTTTTCCCCATAGCACGAGAGTAATCATGAATGCATCTGTTGTGTTGAAAATGAAGTCTTCAATGATGATGATATTAATAAAAAAATAATACTATGTACTCCTGATGAGTGCTTACTAGTTTTAGGTGAGGAGCCCAAGGCTTTGTATGTATTATCGCTTCTAATCTTCACAGCAATCCAGTGAGGTAGGTGTTATTCATTCATTCAACAAATACTTATTAAGCACTACATGGCTTCCGTAAGACTTCACTTCAGCACCGAGATTTCACAGAGCTTAAAACCAAGATCATCCTGAACTTCTCAGTCCTAAAAGCCAATAAATTCTGTTTTAACTTGTCCACTTACATCGGGTCTCTGTGACTTGCCATTAGCCTTGAACACAAGCAGAATCCTATGTCCACCAGTCAAGTATCCTCAGCGGTGTTTTGTTTTACCTGCTATTAGATAATGTAGTATAAAACAGGCAAAAAAACAAAAAAAAAACAAAAAAAACCCCACAAATCCCAGAGCACCTGGGTGGTTCAGTCGGTTAAACGTCTGACTCTTGATTTTGGCTTAGGTCATGATCTCAGGGTTGTGAGATCGAGCTCTGTGTCAGGCTCTGCATTGAGTGTGGAGCCTGCTTAAGATTCTCTCTCTCTCCTTCTGCCCCTCCGCATCCTCCCTATGAAAAAAAAAATCACAAGTCTCCTATTTCTGACTTTTCCAAGACTTAACTTTAATCTTGAGAATGGAATCTGAACAGAGTTCAGTGGTACAATTTTAAGATGATGTGGCTTCCCCTGATCCAGGCCCTAGTATACAGTGATGAAGACAATCACGATCCCTCTTCTCATGGAGCTTACCTTCATTTTCTGGTGGGAGAAGATGATAAACAAATAAAGAAGGAAGGAAACAGGAGAAATCAGGTAGTGACAAATGCTACCATGGAAGAGTACAAGAGTATGATGATATTAAGTGAGTGATCCAGCAGGCAGAGCAGATAGTGCAAAGGCCCTGAGGTATAGTTGTGACTGGAGTATATTTGAAAAGAGGGAGAATATTAGGATATAAAGTTAGAGAGGTAAGCAATGACCCTATCGTAGGTCCTCCTGGTCTAGAACAAGATTTTAGTTTAAACTCTGATGGGAATCCATTGGAGGATTTTAATCTAGGGAATGATGGGATATGTTTTGGGATTCTAAAAGCTCATCCTGGCTGTCTTATCCTTTGATAAGTGGACCTTAGAAGGTCAGGAATGGAAGCAAGAAGACCAATGGCAAACCTCTTGTTTTAGTTCATGTGAGAGGTCCTATTGGCTTGGACAGAAGTGGTGGCAGCAAAAATAGAAATGAACATACCTGGGGGGCCACCTGTGACATAATAGGGAGCCTCATTCACAAAGATTAAGTGTGTGTGACATCCCAGGAGCTGCTCAGTCTGAAAGCTGGTGGCTGCATGCAGTGGTTCCAAAACAAATTCAAGATGTGGTTTAAAGGAGGAGTCTATAGGACGCCTGGGTGGCTCAGATGGTTAAGTGTCTGCCTTCGGCTCAGGTCATGATCCCAGCGTCCTGGGATCGAGTCCCGTGTTGGGCTCCCTGCTTAGCGGGGAGCCTGCTTCTCCCTCTGCCTCTCTCTCTCTCTCTCTGTCTCTCATGAATAAATAAATAAAAATAAAATCTTTAAAAAAAAAAAGGAGGAGTCTATAATTGCAAGATTAAGGTGTGGGAGGTGGGGCAAAGAGGCAGTCAACTGGATATTTGGTAGAGCTGAGATGAAAAAGATAGCAGGGAGATAAGTTTTGGAAAACAAAATCAGGATTTTGTTTTGGACTTATTAATTTGAGATACCTATTGGATACCCAAGCCAATACGTCAGGAAGGCAGATGAAGTTAGGGCTAAGGTTAAGCTTGGAAGTTCAGGGGATAAGCCATTGGTAAATGATATTAAACTTCCTGCAGAACAAATATTTGACTACAACTAAGAGGAGTTTGATAATGCTGAGGTGATATGTCCTATCAGATACCAAGATATTCCGCAGAGCACCTGTAATCATATCAAGATGGCATTGATATAGGAATAAATAGACTACTGGAAGAGTAGAGACTCAGAAATGAATTTCAGTCAATATGAGAATGTCATATACAAAGATTGAAGTTCAATTCACTGGGAAGAGGATGGAATGTCCAGTAAATGATGTTGGTACAACTGGCTATCCATCTGACACATTTTACAAAAAGTAACACCAGATGGATTCAATATTTAAATGTTAAAAACAAAATAGTAACATTGCTTTTAAAAAATTCTGAGATACGGCATGTACAATCTAGAAATAAGGAGGGGCACCTGGGTGGCTCAGTTGGTTAAGCATCTGCCTTCAGCTCAGGTCATGATCTTGGGATCCTGGGATCCAGCCCCTTGTCGGGCTCCCTGGTCAGCGGGGAGTCTGCTTCTCCCTCTGCCTCTCCCCTCCCTGCTTGTACTCTCTCTGTCCTCTCTTTCAAATAATAAAAAAAAATCTTTAAAAAAAAATTTTAAAAAAGAACTAAGGAGACCTTCTTACAAAGACTGAAATTCCAGAAGCTTTGTAAGAAGAGAAATATTTGGATATGTAAAAATAAAATCTTTTTTTTTTTTTTTTTTTTAAAGATTTTATTTATGTATTTGACAGAGAGAGAGACAGCGAGAGAGGAAACACAAGCAGGGGGAGTGGGAGAGGGAGAAGCAGGCTTCCCGCGGAGCGGGGAGCCCGATGCGGGGCTCAATCCCAGGACCCTGGGATCATGACCTGAGCCGAAGGCAGACGCTTAACGACTGAGCCACCCAGGCGCCCCAAAAATAAAATCTTTTATGTGGCAAAGGATTCCATCTGAAATATAAAGGACAAACAATATATTTGAAAATTTGTAATTCAGATGACAAAAAGTTGATATGCAATATTGAAGATATATAATCTCCCAGATTGTCAAGAAAAAGACAAATGACCCAATTTTAAAAAATGAGCAAAAGACATAAACAGAAAACTCACAGGGTAGCAAATGCAAATGGTAACAAACTCTGAAGAAATGTACAGATTCACGAGTAGCCAGGGAAACACAAAGAAAGCAATACTTTATTATTTGAACCCCTTCAAGCTGCCAAAAATTAATGAGTGATAATATTTATTGCTGGTAGAGACACGGGTATTCTTATTTTTGGCAGAAATGTGAATTGTTTTAGTCTTTTTGGAAAGGAATCTGGCTACATCTATTAAAAATGAAAAATGTATATATCCTTCAATTCAGCAGTCTTTTCCCTGGGAATCTATCCCATGGAAATAAAAGCCCCAGTGCATGACGATTTATATACAAAGATGCTATTACAGCATTCTTTTTTAGTAGCCAAAAATTGGAAATAAAAACCAATGCCCTTCAGAGGGGAAAAGCTGAATAAAATATGGTCCTTTCACAGGATGGAATACAATATACGAATGTATGAACGAATGAATCAGGGATAAGCAGGTTCCCCCCAAGGTATTGCTGGATGAGAAAAGCAAAATATCGAGTCCATATCTTCATGTTTAAACTAACGATGCCAAACTCTTCTGAATGTTTATATATGTTTATGAGTGTTTTTATCCTTATGTAAGATTATAAGAGTATAAAAAAATAGAGAAGAAAGCATACTAGGTTGTTAACATTGGTTTATTCAGGAGGAGAGTGATATAAGGGGAGGGAGGCATTTATGCTAAAAGGAAGAGAAAACAAGCAAAATATATATCTCTGAATTTCTCATCTTAAAGATTTTTACTCCTTAAATTCTTGAGATACCTAACTGCCATTCCAAAAGTCGGGTTCAAAAACAAACACTAGTGAATCCTGCCCACTCATGGTGTTTGAAGGCAGGCTTCCTTGTTACTAATTCTAGACTTTGGGTAGAAGTTATATAATAAACAGGGGCACCTGGGTGGCTCAGATGGTTAAGCATCTGCCTTCGGCTCAGGTCATGATCCTGGGGTCCTGGGATCGAGCCCCATATCGGGCTCCCTGCTCAGTGGGGAGTCTGCTTCTCCCTCTCCCCCTACCCCCCACTCATGCTTGCTTTCTCTCTCTCTCTAATGAATAAATTAAAATCTTTTTTTTTAAAGAAGTGGTATAATAAACAGTTTCTGGTCTTTAGGCAGAGAATATTTTGGAGCAACATGTGGACATGTTGGTTGCCTTAGAAACATAGATGTTGAGTACACCCAGCCACCTGCTATAATTATTATGCATTCATCCAAATAATCATAATGACTCCATTGACTCTTACCTATCGCACTCATCTGAAAGAGGAGATGATTGGATGGGGTAGGTGACAAGTGGAGAGAGGGGAGAAAGACTTAAAACATTATAGAAAACACAGTGAGCTCAGAAAATTGAATGAAAAATTAGGAACTCTGAAAAATGAATTAGAAAATTGGGAATCATTTGGACCCACCCATCTGGGTTATGGACAAGCAAACCCTACTGATAACTGGTCTGCTTAAGAGTTAATACTCATGTAGGGGCACCTGGGTAGCTCAGTTGGCTAAGAATCCGGCTCAGGTCATGATCTCAGGGTCCTGAGATCGAGCCCCGCATCGGGCTCTACACTCAGTGTGGAGTCTGCTCGAGATTCTGTCCCCCTCCCTCTGCCCCTCCCTCTGCTCACTCTCTCAAATAAATAAAATATTTTTTAAAATAGTTAATACTTGTGTATACAAATATAACTGAAACAAAAGTTTCATGCAACAGTAACACACAGCAGCATACTCTGATATTTTCTATTTCTATTCTATTCTTTTTCTTTAAAAAAAAGATCGGTCATAACCCAGGGATGGGTCATGATTGCAGTTTGAAAACTCCCAAAGAGCAGCAAGAAGCAGAGGTGCATTAGTATTAGTGCTATTTTAGCTTTGTGAACTTCAAGGTCATATTTTTACTCTGGGTTCTTTGTTAAAATTCTAAGATGCTACATTTGTCAAAGAGAACAGCATCTTTCCAGCCTTCTATTCGCACATTTCCTTGGAGTTCTGAATTAAACACAGGGCAGTCATTCCCTCTAAGCAGGCAAATTGGGGCCACTTTACTAAAACACAAGTGTTTCCTAAGTGACACATGGATTCTTGTGGATGTGCTTATTGGTTTTTCACTGTCTTTGAGTACAAGAGCCTCCTTTTCTCTTCTAGTTTCTTTTTCTTATATCAGGCAAATTCTTTTTAATTTCAACTTTATTCAATCGACTAAATCTTACTAATTTAGAAATACGAGGATGAACAAAAAAACCTCTCTACCTACATGGTAACTAATTAGGAGAAAAATCAAACAGGCGTAACAGAGCAAAAAGTTGGAGAGAGGAACATAGAAGGTTTCGCAGGCAGGAGAGAAAGAAGGGTCCACCTGACAAGGGGTGGAGATGGTTTCTCCAGGGAGATGCGGTTGGGAGAGAAAGTACCAAACGGAGGAAACTGCATGCGTTAAGACTCGGGAGGTGGGGAGAACACGTGGTTATATTTGCCTGGAGTTTCAGGAGAGTGATGGACGCTGAATGAGGCTCAGCTGAAGCAGGAGGTTAGCTGAGGGGCCCACTCCGCACATCTGTGGGCTGCAGAGAGCCACCCCGGTGATCCATGCTCTCACTGTCCTCTCTCTGGGAGGGAGCAAGGAGGGATGGGTTCAGATTTTAGGGTCTCAGTCTTAACTCCTTTCTACCAGACTTCTAGCCTATCTGAAGTCTGGAATTGTACCTGGAATGGCCCAGGTCCAGAGTCTGGCATGGACTCAATGGACGTTCAGAAGACTCCCAGACACGTAGTTCATCTATGTTCCTAGCACTTGCCAGGTAGCTGAAACTCAAGTCCACACTATGCTCTGATCTTCAGCAGGGATGGAATGGAATTGTTGTACTTTGGGAATAACCCAGGAAAACAAATACCCTCTTTTACTAAGGCCTCTTTCCCAAACTACCCCTTCCTGGAAAGATGCTGCCAATGATTTAATAACTTAAAATTATTCTCATCCAGCCCCCAGATCCTAAAGATCAAGAAAATAGAAATGTTAATAAAAAACGGGCATAAAAATAAAAATAATTGTCTTGTGATATCCTCATTTTATTGTTCTTACTAGTTACTACTGCTCAATAACATTTCGGTTTACGATTATTTTTAATACTTTCTTCTAAGTGTGAAAATCACCAAAGAAATAATTGAATGTCAGAGTTGGGAGATCTCTTTGAGGTTATTCTGGTACATTCCTCTCATTTTACAGTTGAGGAAAGGGGGGTGGCTAGATAACTTTATATGAGCTGCCCCCAAACAATTTTATACCAGAGAATTAATCAACCAAAAAGCCATGACCTGGAGCAACTTACCTTGTTGGTAGATGCCCCTTTAATCTCTTAAAAGTGTGTATGTGTATTCCCATAATCAAATTTGTATCATACTGTTTATATTTTTGTATCTTGCCATTTTCACTCAATATAAGGTTTCCCTCCAAATCTTTAGTTGGTATTCATATATGTTACATATTCAAATATTTAATGACTTATAATATCTCATTGTATGTATATATATATATCATTTATTTGACTTACTTCCTGTTGTTGGGCATTTAGGTTGTTTTGGGTTACTGTCCTTATTAGAAATAAACCTTTGTACGTAAATCATGACTTCTCTCTGATTATTTCTCAAGGGGAGAATTACTAGTTTGGGCAAAGGGGGTGGACACATTTAACACTTCTGATACCTACTGCCAAGCTCACCAGCCCAGGAACATTTTTCAGATTTGCCAGAAGCAACAGGTTTCAAATCTTTTTCGGAATCTTAGCAACATTGGCCCTAACAGGTCAGTCATTCCAGCTAACTTGGAGTTCAAATTTGCCCATTTACATCATTTAAATCATTTCATCATTTCAATCATTTTAATCATTTAAAATACAAATGACTGTAATCATTTAAAAATATTAATAATGATGATGCTCTTGGCTTCTTAAGAGGTCTTATTCTCAAATTGTAAATTTATCTGTAAGAACCAAGGAAGGAAAGTGTGATTACACGGCCACGGATCAGATGAGAAATGTCCAGAAAGTTCCCTGTAGGGGTCACTATTACTGTTAATTTCTGCCTGCGAGTTAAGAGCGCATTTAAGAATGTAAGCACATTCATTTTTAATGCCTGGTTCGTTCCCATTCTCTAAACCGTAAAATAACTAATAAGACCTTGAAGCTAGAGAGCATCACAATGCCAAGTTTCTTATATAATGACAAATACCACTCTTTCCACTCAACATGCTCCTCAGTTTGAACTGATGAAATATATGCCACTCCTATGAAAGGCACTTACGCCTGCTCGTAAGAGAGGAGGCATTAGCTAATTGCCTAACGCCATGAAGTGTTTACGCGGCACACAGTAACTTGAAGAGGAGAAGGCAAAAACACTCATTGCTGTGGACGACGGGATCCCCTCCCTCCACCTTCCCCGTTCTGCTTTTCCCGTGGGCCTCTCGGCGCTCTGATTCAAAACCTATCTCCACCGAAGACAAAAATCAGATGTTGTAATACGCATTCTATGGTAGCATTTGAGCACAAAGACGTGCTTTTTAATTTTTTAAGTGTTTATTACGCGGCTCAAACAGGCCCCCGACGTTCCAGGAGCGGGGTCAAGGCGTCGGTGCGGACACACCTCCGCAAGGCAGCGGCCGTCAGGTGCCGGGCAGGCGTGTCAGCCTTCTCTCCAGAGCCCGAGTCTTGCCCCTCATAAAATGCAAAGTAGCCAGCCGTTTTCCATTTCCCCCACCCCCAGCCCTCCTCCCCAGGAGCCCGAGGAAGGGCCCGGAAGGATATGCACTCTCCGCTCTGGCGTTCTCCTATTTAATGCAACCCCGTGGCATCTGCCCGCGGGGTCAGGTCCGGCCGCACCTTGCAGGCAGGCTGCCCAGCTGGCCAAGCTCTTAGGCCGAACCTGAGCTGGGCTGGGCTGGGCTGAGGCGCCCGGGAAGCGGAAGGAGCCCGTCTAGGACACCCAGGGTGTGTGGTCGTGTGGCTGGTGTGCAAGCCTTCAACTTCGGTGGGGGTGGAGAGCTCCTCGTTGCCCCTGGTGCGCTGCGTCCCGCGGCGGACGCTGGGCTCCGTAGCACTCTTCCTGCAGCTGGGAGTCCTTGAGGCTGAAGCCGGCGGAACTCACTCACCTGTCTGAACCCTATCTGGGCAGGAAGCAGGGCCCGGCGGCCAGAGCGCGCTGGTCACCGCCACCTCGGCAGGCGGCCCTCCGGGTGCAAGGACTTCACGGCCAGGGCGGCACGTGGGGGCGGGGGGGGGCTCTGCTCCCAGGAGCTCCAGGCCCCCGGGATCCGCGCCCCAGCTCCTTGCTGGTCCCTTTCGCTCCCAGGCACCCTCAGTTTGGCGCGCCCCGAAGGCCAAATGGGGCAGACGCCAGGGTTGCAGGTCCGAGACGCTCCGCCTCCTTCTGCCACTTAGAGTCACCAGCGCCAGCTGGAACCCTTACGCTCAGTCTTAATCTGCGGTCACTTTCGGAACTTCCCAGGCAAGGATTAGCTAGGCCCTCTGCCTCCAACCAACGCCGTGCCTGCCGCCTGCCTGGGACACCACCAGGACCGGGAGATCCCGCTCTCCCCCCGCCCCCCGCCCGGGCACCGACGCCCCAACTTTTTACGCGCGGTCTGCGCCCCGCGACTGGGTGTCTGGCCCCTGTGCTAAGGGGCGTGCGCATCTTCCGGGTGCCGGCAGCGCTCCCATCCTCTCGGCTGGCCCTCCTCCTCCCCAGGAACGACTGTGGGGCTGATGAGCCGGGATCTGCAGGGCACTGGACTCTTCCTGGGGCTCTGATTTCGCCCCCGCCTTCGAATCCATCTTCGAGGTCGGGACTGAGCCTCACGCGGCCAGGCTTCTTACTCCAAAAGTCCAGGCGGCCTTGTGTTTTTCTTTCCGAACGCGGGTGCCTGTGGCAGAGCGGCCGGGCGCCGGGACCGCGTCGCGCCGTCGGGTGCAGCGCGCACCATGGCCGGCTGCTGCTGCTTGTCGGCGGAGGAGAAGGAGTCGCAGCGCATCAGCGCCGAGATCGAGCGGCAGCTTCGCCGGGACAAGAAGGACGCGCGCCGCGAGTTCAAGCTGCTGCTGCTGGGTGAGTACCTGCGCCTCCCCGAACGCTGCCCGCCCGGCGTTTTCCGCGCTCCCGGCCGCTTCCCTCGCTCTGATCCCCTCCAGGCCTGGAGCCCGCGGGGTGTAGCGCGGCTTCTTCCTTTCCGGGGGGGGGGGGGGGGGCTCGGAGGCTGGCAGCTTGGGGGCCTTACGCACCTGTCCTTTGCACCCTCCAGTTGGGCGACTTTTGAAGGCACGCCTCCCCTACCCAAAAAGAGGCTGAGACGTAGCATTGGATCAATGTCTGCTTTGTTTGCCCCTCTCCCTAAAACCTCCCTCACCCCATCCTTCTGCCCTCAGCTTCTTCTGAGCCACGTCTTGGATGTTGGGGTAGGTGGTGGGGAGCTGCCTGATGAACATCTTTGGGTGCAGCTCTAGTTCTGGCCGCCGTGCTCCTAGTTTTAAAGAAGTACGGTTGAGTGAGTGCTCACCGAGTGTGGACTGGGCTCGGTTGTGACCGCATCGCTGGGCCAGAACTTGGAAAGGTAGTAACCTCCCCATCTTGGAGAACTAAAAAGGGAGGTCCGGAAAATGGGTAAACTTGCTTTGAGAAAAGACAAAGCAGATACCTGATCAGTACTAGGGCTGACGTCCAAGCCCTAGCCACTCACCCCACTGTGACCTCAACCGCCTCCCTTTGGTGACCCCCTTTGGCCAGGCCTTTGTGTTTGGAGCAGGCCCAAACCTCCCCTGCTCCGCTCCACTCAGCGTGTACTCCTTCCTAGTGCTGGAACTTGGCTGCCCCAGCTGCGTTGACTAGTTACTCATCTGGCTTTTAATTTTCCAAAACCGAACATATTAAGTTTCCCCAACTTATGCCCTAGGGCAAGGATCCCACCTTTTCTGACTTTCTAGAAGCCTGTTCAATCCATTTGCTGTTTGAGGAATATTTACCTTTTCGTCCAGACCAGGATATTAGCTGTTAGATCTTTCCAGATAGTCGGAAGCGTTTCAATTCTTTGATCCCTTCCAGACAAGAATCCTCTTATACCAGTTTATTAATCTTGAATATAAGCAGTCACCCTCCCAGAAAGCTTCAAGGAAAGAAAAGTTTGATCTAGTTAGGATAAAATGGAGAAAGCTTTTATTCCGTATTGCCTTCAGGCCTGGGCAAAGGAACCCTTTTGCATTTATTCCCCTGGGGTTTAGAAGGTGTATGTGGGGGTTTCTGGCCTTCACCAGGCTGTGCTCCTCCCCACTGGGCTAGGTGTCTGCAGGTGGAGTGGGCTGCCCATCCAGAATACACGCTGCCCCTCCGCCACCCCCAGACTCCCATGGGATTCCCTGCCCGAAGGCCCCAAGCCTGCTTCCAAGGCCTCTCCAAGTGGGGAGGGGAGCAGACCTTCTCTCTGAGGAGTGGCCGAAGGGCAGCTGTTCTCTGGTGTTGGAAGAGCTTGGAAGTGCGGGCTGAAGGTCTGCAGGTGTGCCCCTGAGGCCTTCCTGGGGAGAGACCGAGTCTGGGTGGGGGAGGGAAGACATTGTGTCCATCTAACAGGGTTGTTGAAACAACCTGTGTCTGGCCCAGAACCCCCCCCCCCCCTCCCCGCAAGGGGTCTGCGAACTCTAAATTGTACCTGACCTTCCAGGTTGTTAGAAAGCTACATTTGTCAAGCGAGGAGGATTATGTGACAGTTGGCTAGCTTGATGACCTCCTTAAAGTAATTACGTTGGGCCTCCATTTGTCCTCTTGCCCCAGGCCCCACAAATGATAGGGGCGGGCCTGGCTTTGGTGGCATACTTTGTCTTTTCAAGGGAAGTCTGTCCCTTCTTTCATGGTGAAGTACGATGATTTGTGCCGGTGTATGAAGTACAGTATCTGGAATACACCAGGAACTTGACAAATGCCGGTTGTACACTGAGCCATCCCACACTGGTGAACAAGCCTGTTGTTTTGGAGTAAAAATGCTTGCATTTACACTCTAAATAGGGGAGAAATGTTTGTAAGGTAAGTTGTTCGCCCTGGAGGTCAGGTTTAATACTGGTGACTAGAATATCTTCTTTGCCTCCCCCAGGCCTTTGCCCCAACCCTTTCCCTGCATCCTCCAGGCACTGCCTCGTCTCCCAAGATCCCCATTTTCATTGTGCCCAGCTGTGACCAGCCTACTGGCTCAGTGCTCGTTACTTAAAAACCACGAGAAACAGTTGCTGAGCCACATACATCTGTCAGGAACCCCAAGGAAGGACTTAAGAACTTTGGGTTTCTTTCCCTCTCTCAGGGAGCAGGACACACTTCCAGTTCTCCCCAAGATAAAGGAGGAGGCAGTGACCTCAAAGATAAAGGAATCAGGACTTGGTGTATGCTGTTTTGTCCCAAGTCGTGCAGTTTGAGTGTGGAATTCACCTGAGTCTCTCTAATGGGTGAATTAGATAAACCACTGCTCAGATGCCTCAGGTGAAAACTGCACTTGGTGAATGGGAGTTGAGGATCCTGTGTGGAGTGTGGAATGACCCGAAAAGCCACCAACCCTTTCACAAGGAAGCATGCTTTGGCAACAAAATGATTTGAGGAGGTTTCTGAAGTGCATTCAGTAGAGCAGTATCCTGTTTACACTTAATAAAAGCATAGGTCAGTGTCCACAGGGAAAAATAAAAGCTGCTATCTGGTTTGGGTTAGTAATTGCAAGAGGTCAATGTGATGCTTTCAGCTGAAGGAGATGGGGGGGAATAGAGCAGATGATTGAATTTGGTAGAAAGACATTCCTTATTAGTTCCTCAGATAAAAGGACTGAAAGTAGTTCTGCAAAGAACCCTGATGAGTACTATTCAGTGCAGGAAGAAAGTGGACAAAAGCAATTAAATGGGGTGGGGGGAGAAATGAGATCTTTTATTTTTTAATATTAAATGAGGCTCAGTGAAGTGTTAATAGATTGAGTGTTTCCAGAAACTGATGGCTTAATTTTGGATGCAGACCTCATGTTGGAACTGTCTGGAAGGAATGTACACTGGGGAATTGGTATTTAACTTTGCTGGCATAGGGATTAAAAATGTAAGCTCTGAGGCCAGATTGCCTGGGTTCAAACCCTAGCTGTACATTTTTTTTTTTTTTTTTTTGCCACAGACTAGCTTCTCTTGGGTTTGTCTGGTAGTGTTAAGTGTCAGCTATCTTCACTCCATTTTTGAGCATTTTTAGCCACCAATGAGGTGTTACTTTTTATTTTAGTTGATCAGTTGCAGGTTGCATAGTAGTTTGTCTAAAATGCCCTGGTAGTGCTCTAACAGTAATGTTTTGCTTTCAGTTTCCCTTCTTTTCTGAGCTGTAAGCTAATTTCAGTCTCCCTACTTACACCAAAATGGGTAAAAATCTGAGTCCCCTACGATCTTACTGCATTGGTTATAACAAAATCTCATTTGGAGACTAATTATGTTCTAAGCTGGAAGTCTATTAGAGAAAGTAACCTAGCAGGGCACCTGGGTGGCTCAGTCGTTAAACGTCTGCCTTTGGCTCAGGTCATGATCCCAGGGTCCTGGGATCCAGCCCCGCGTCAGGCTCCCTGCTTTGGCGGGGAGTCGGCCTCTCCCTCTCCCACTCCCCCTGCTTGTGTTCCCTCTCTCACTGTTTCTGTCAAATAAATAAAATCTTTAAAAAAAAAAAAATAGCATAAGGAAGGTGGTCTTCTTCATAGAAAGTGACAATTTTCTGGCTCTGAAGAGGAAAAGGAGTGAAACGGTAAAGTATGCCCATGTTCCTTTACTCTTCACTTGCTTCAATCCAGCATTCTCCCAAGTGCCGGGCACTGCTCAGTATCAGATCGTTTGTAAGTGAAGTGCTAAATTGGAGGTGTTTGTTCATGAAAAGTAACTTAGGAGGAGGATGGTCATAAGTGCTTACTAGAGAAGGTGGTATAGGCAGTGCATGAAGGGGAATCCTCTGGAGGGATCATCTGAGTAGGCCCTTAAGAAATGGGGAGGTTAGGGTGCTGATGGCCATCCACGTGTGGGCTCGTGTCGGACACACACAAACTTCTTCCCATCTACCAAGAGAAACTTCTGAGAACAGTAAGTGGTGTTCTGAGGCTCTGGGATGATAGGAAGGGGTCCTTGGAGGCAAGATTTCTTTGAGTTTTTTTTTGTCTTAGCCCTTTATGTGAATATTGTGTTCACTACAAAATAGATGTTAATGTAAAAATGCTTCATTTTTTGGTACCATAATGTGCTTCAGAATGGGGGACTGTGATTTTTTTTTTTTTTTTTTTTTTTTAAATCTGTGGCTTCTGTCCATTCTGGCTGGAGTAAACCAACCTTACTAGGTAGTGTGCTTTTTTTCCATGACACAGCAGTCCCTCAAGACGCTATTCCTTTTGTCTTTAAACTAATACAGAGCTTTCTCAAACCATGGACTTTTACCCTTTGTACATTTTCAAATAAAGTATATTGAGGCATAATTTATATCCAGTATGGAACTCCGGATACATGATGTTGCGAGCTCCGAAGATCCTCTCTGGAGGCGCACCGTGTCCATCTGCCCCTCATTGGTGATGTTCAATTCAGTCACTTGTTCAAGATGCCGCACATTGTCTCTACTGTCCAACAGTTTTGTGGGGAGATAGTTTTTAAGGCCCGGCAAATATCCTGCTCCTCACCAAGATCCCCCTCTAGGTTTAGTATCCATTGATGATTCCTGATCGAATGCATACCATGATGGCTACAGAATGCTTTTCCTAAATTCCGCACTCTCCACCTTTACCATTTGGCGCTGGGCATGTTACTGTAAGAGCCTTCCTTTTGCCCCTATTTATTATCCGTACATATTCGTGAATCCCTCATTGGTTTTTATTTCATCCCTGTACTTAATTGTTTGGGTGCTCACGTTGTACTCAGTTTGTGCAATGAGACCCCTCTTCCAGCTGCTGCTTGCATCAGGGCAACATGGCCCTTTTTTTTTTTTTTTAACCTTCGTTACTCTCTGGCATAATGAGCCTGGAGCTCCAACTGATGCCCTTCCCAGTTGGGGAATAAGCCATTGTCCACAGGGCCTTGGTTACTTTTAGTGGCAAATGGCACCTTTTAAGATGTTTAGGGCACTTGAAACAAAGAGCAAATACCCAATTCAAATCACTCACCAGTATCAATGTACCTGAAGGAACCACATTCCTCGAGGCATGGAGTTCGAGGATGAATGTCTTGAGGTTGTAATGTTGTGAGCAGATAAGGGGAAAATCGGACAGTAGAGTTAAACAAAAACAATGTAAAAAAAAAAAAAAAAAAAACCTTCAAAGGTTTTTTTTTTTTTTTTCCTTTAAAGATGCCTTGTGGTTTATAAAAACCCTTTTTCTTTTCTGGTGATACCTGAATTTAAAAAGTTTTCTTGTAAGAACCCCCATGTGTGGAGTTGCAGGGAGGAGGGTAGCTAGATTACTAAGGCAGAGAGAGGGGTTTTTAGTGAGTCAGTGGAGCAAAGATACTAACTTACCAAAGACAAATGTTAATATTCAGGCAAAAAGGGGACTCACCAGGATGTCTCATGAAAGGGAAAGAATTGGATGATAAAGACTGGGAAAGCACCAGTACCAGGGCATTTCTGGGGCCTTCTACAGGGCCCAGCCATCAGCGTGGGTTGGCTCCATTCCCTTCCAAGCTTGAGAGCTCTCTGGGCCTTTCTTGCCCCAGTGAGAGCCCACGGTCTTGGGTCAAGCTACACTCCTGGATCAATCAGTTCTGGCCGGGGGCTGTAAATCAAGACCTGCTCTGTCATCTGAGCACTGATCGCCTGGGGTGGGGCTCCCTGGGGGTCAAGCAGCCTTTGCTGCAAACACTATCAAAGGAATCAGTGTACCAGCAGAAATCCAATGGTTCTAAAGGTGGAAGGCACTGCTGGAGTCTGTGGGAGCCCTAATTTTGATTAGGATCAATTGGCTCTCTGCTGATGGATAAATTAATGGGTTGTCATATCAGCCAGGGTTCTTGGTTGCAAACCATTTACACAGAGAAATAATTTATTGGAGGGGAAGCAGGAAGTTCCCAGAACCGTTGGGAATTGGAGAGCAGGCTCAGCCGAAAGGGCATGATCCAAGGGAGTTTTGACACTGGTCTCAGTCCACACTGCCAAGCACACAGCCAGGGACTCCTCCACCCCACAGCAGTTGAGGCTGCACTTACTTCCACAGCAGTGCTGTAAATCGTCTGTGACCGTCTCCTATATTATGTGTCACTTTGCAAAACCTCAGGCCATCTGTTTGCGCTCAGGTGCCAGGGAGCTGGGGGACAGGCAGCACGGCATGATGGTAGGGACTTGTTCTCTGGGTTTAAAATCTAGGCAAGTAGGTCCCATTGCGCTGCCAACACCCGGTCTGGGCTAAGGCCACTTGCCTACCATTTTGAGGTCACTGGTAGAACTAACATGTTCTCCGAAGGACACGTGGATAGGAAGGTCAACAGTGTGAAGGCTCTGCTGAAGGGTCCTGATAGCTCAGACAGCAGGGTCCTGATACGTGGCCACAACTTAAAACCATGAAATAAGCTGCATATTAAGACTTGGGAAACTTGAGTTGCTTTTTCTTTTTTTTTTGGGGGGTGGAGAAGGCTCTGAGTATTGGATATATAACCATGAACAAGACATTCTTCTCTCAACCCCAGTGTCCTCACCAGGAAAATGAAAGTTTTGGATCAGGTGACCCCTGATACCTTTCCAATGCTGTCCTCGAATATCTTCTTTTTTTTTTTTTTTTAAAGATTTTTATTTATTTATTCATGAGAGACAGAGAGAGAGAGGCAGAGGGAGAAGCAGGCTTCCAAGGAGCAGGGAACCCGATGTGGGACTCGATCCCAGGACCCTGGGATCATGACCTGAGCCGAAGGCAGACGCTTAACCATCTGAGCCACCCAGAATATCTTCTACCAGTGGTTCTCAAAGTCTGCTCCCCGGAGCATCAGCATCTCCTGTAAACTTGCTAGAAATGCAAACTCTTGGTCTTTATCATTGCTCTCTGGATCAAGTTCAGGAGTGGGGCCAGCAATCTGTATGTGAATAAGCCCTCCAGATGGTCCTGATGCATGCTCAGGTGTGAGAACCTCTCTAATAGCATTGGTCTGGCGCCCAGAACTGGCCAGCCTCTGATTGTCTATACCTCTAGGCTCTAAGGCAGATACCCTTATTTTTCAGCAAATCTCCAGGAGGCCCCTGAGACTGACCTGCCTAGGGCATGATTTCTTTTTTTTTTTTTTTTTTTAGGTTTTATTTATTTATTTGACAGAGACACAGCAAGAGAGGGAACACAAGCAGGGGGAATGGGAGAAGCAGGCTTCCCGCTGAGCAGGGAGCCCGATGCGGGGCTCGATCCCAGGACCCTGGGATCATGACCTGAGCGAGCCAAAGGCAGACACCGCCTAACGACTGAGCCACCCAGGCACGCCTAGGGCATGATTTCTTTCTTGAAGTGGAATAAGTCGCTCTCTCATCAACTTGATGAAGGGTGGTCAGAGTCTGAGCTAGGTAATTTGTATGGTTATTTAGCGATTGTCCCCATGTGCCAGGTGGGTGGGCAAAGAGCAAGCACACGTGTACGTTTACCTCAATTAAGAGTCCTTATAAAAACAAGTGTTTGCATTTGTATGCACCCTTATACTTTGATGTACTACTTAAAAAGCGATGCTCCTATAAACTGCAGTGGTCTTAGATCTAATAACTAAAAGTAGTTACTTTTTATCATGGACTAAGTGGTGTAGAGGAAGCATATTCTAGTAAGAGCTGCTACGTATCTGTCTTCTCTTTGAAAAATCACGTGGAAAATTGGCTGGTATTTCCAACCAAAGGGTACTGTTCCTGGTTGTTTAAAAAAATTTAAGTAACTGATGAGTTCTCGTATTTTGTACTTTTTAAAAATGAATAATAGGAGAAGAGAACATTTATCTTTTATTATTTTGCCTGAAAGGTGTCTTCTGGATTGTTGGTCCATTGTCAATGATCCACAGATGGATTAACCATGCTACTGCTCTCTTGAATCTGCCATGAATAACAAACACCTTCATTCTGAGTGACTCATTCCCTGAATTTTTGTTTCTGGTGCCCAGCGACTATGTAATTGGGAAATACAAGCTAATTGTATTACTAAGCAGTATCAAATAAATGAAGGTGATAAATCCTGTCCAGAATCCTTGTCTAATCTACATAGTGTATTTCGTAAATGCATGTCTGCAACTGACTGGAAAAACTTAAGCTCGTCTCTCACCACAGAGTTTGAGAAACAGAAGTGCAAACTTGCATTTTATGAATGGAGAAGAAAAGGTCCAGAAGCGTGAAGAGACTCAGCAGATGTCACAGGGCTCAGTGACTGGTAACTAAATGGCAGTAAGCCAAGGCTTGGAGTCCAGTCTTCGTTGCCAACTCCTTTTCTTTTTTTTCCCCCCGTCAAGTCAGTCTGAGTCCTCTTGTTGGATTTCTTAGTTTCTAAGGCAACATTGATTATAAGACATACCACTGATTTGAAAACAGCTTTTCAGGAAAGCAAACACCATAATAAATGAACACATCAATGCAAAGGCATCTTGACTTTAAAAATGTTAATTTGTGTGCCAATAAGTCTTGGAATCAAGGATTTAAAGGCTATTGATTTTTCTTTTTTTTTTTTCTTTATCAGATAGTACAAATCTAAAATAAAGGTAATCCAGTTACTCATATAGAATTGAATTCACGAAACCAGTTTAAGTGCTGAGATTAAAAGAGAAACCTCTGTGTATTGCCATCATCCCACCTGGTTCTGTTTCAAGTAGAATGTGAAAAAGGTTGTTTCCTGGATTAGTGGGACTGTTAGATATAAAGAACGTTAAGAAAGAAAGGAGAGCCATGAAATGTTGTGGGAGATCTAGTGACTGAGTGATGGTGGAGGCATCCAAGCAAAATATTCAGTCTGGGAAGAGTTTTACATGAGACCTTGAACTCCATGAGCATTTTGTTCACACTGACCAACTGCCTGTCCCCTCCCCTGCCCCAGTGCTGAGCGCAGACCTTAGCTTAAATATTGGTTGAATAAATATGCTTGTCTCTTTTTCTTCATGAACTAGCAGATGGGTAGTATGAAGAATTCCTTATAGTAGCTGGAGGTCTCTATTGTTTGAGGTACTTTAGGAACATTCATGAAAGGAAGACTGGCATGGGTTGGATCTTGAAGACAAGCAAAGTAGAAAATTCCAGAACTGTTTTTTTTTTTTTTGTTTGTTTTTTTTTACATGTCCAATGTCTTAGCTACCTACTCATGTTGACTGTTTATGCTTAGAATGGCAGTGTCAAATTATGAAAATTGAGCCCAGGTCCTGGAATAAAATGATTAAGGAGGGCACATGTTGTGATGAGCACTAGGTGTTATACACAACTAATGAATCATTGAACACTACATCAAAAACTAATGATGTACTATATGTTGGCTAACTGAACATAAAAACTAAAAAATAAAATTGGTAAAATAAATTCCTTGTAGTTGCATAAGGATTTTTCCTAGTAACTGTACATAAGATTTCGATCTGTAACCGGAACCATAGTTGAGAAATTGTTTTTCTTCTCTATTGCTTTATTCTGAAATAATTTGAAAAATCGTAACTCATCATAGTTTTAATATAACTTTTCTAAATATGTGTAGATCTGCCTATATAAAAAAGGATTTTATATAGGCCTCATGATTTTAGAGGGCCCTCTCACACTTAATTTTATGAATAAGAAATTTCGAAGCTCTGAAAAGAGAATCAGTCATTACAAGGACTTAAATCCTCTGAAGCTTAAGACCTAGTTTGGTGTGTTGGGAGCCATATCATAGCCTGAGCAAATTTCACAGGAGAGTGACCTCTTTCTGTGCAGTGAACAGAATCATCTTATATTGCCCTAAGTGGGGATGTTGGAAGTGACCAGGCATGATGTGCTCCACATATAAATATATTGCATTTATTGATATAAATCTTTGTAATTGGTGTTATTTAAATCCATGGCTTAAAGATTTTAGGATTTTGAGTTTGTTTAAAAAAAAAAATTCAAGAGAGTTAACAAAACAGGACTACCCACTTAAAAAACTTGCCAAGTAAGAATGTTAAAAAATATTGTAGCATATTCATCTAAAAGGCCGTTTAGAGAGTGCCATTAGAGTTAATTCTTTTCTTCACTTATCAAAAATGGAACTCCTTGAGCAAAATTGAAAGGTCTTCCCTTCTCTCCCTGATTCATCCAGTTCTACCTATCTGTGTCTCAGTAAATGGTACCACTGACCCCTCAGATGCTCAGGACAGAATCCTGGGTGTCTTCCTTGATTTTCCACTGTACCTAACACTAGAAAGGGAAATTATAATAATAAAGCTAACATTTATACATCCAGTCCTCCTCCCAGGCACTTGAATGATCTCATTTATTCCTCACCATTAATATTAATATCATTAATTATTATTATAGTATATATTTTTAATAATTATAATTAATAATTATTAATTATTAATATTAATATCATTAATATTATCCTTTCCATTCTACAGTTGGGGAAACTCAGGCCCTAAAGCAAGGTTCACCAGGGGCAGAGCCAGGGTTTGGATCCGGGTAGTCTGACTCCAGAGCCCTGGTTCTTAATCACAGTCCTGCTCCGGTCTCCCAGAGCCAACACCTCACCAAAATCTTCTCCAAGAGGCCAAATCTCTACTGTGCCTATTTCTTGGAATTCTTTGCACCATCTCTTATTTGAATTCACCAACCTCTCCCTCACCCTGAGTCTAGTCTCCACACTGCAGCCAGAGTGACCTTGTGAAAACAGAAATTGGATTGTTGTTTTCCTGCTCAAAATCTTTCTATGTGTTTTTATTGCCCTTGGGTGCAAATCTAAAATCTGTGCGTGGTGTGTGAGACACTGTATGTGTCCCCTGCTGCATTCTGTGCCATTATTCCCTGTGATCACTCACTCCTGCCTGTACGGCTTTCTTTAGGAACTTCAATGGGCCATCCTCCTTAAGGCCTCTGCACATGCTCATCTCTCCACCTGCAGCATGAGCTCTTAGTAGTCTTCTAGCTAACTGCTACTTATTTTCAGAATGCTTCTTAAATATCCCTTCCTCCTGGAAGCCTTCACTGACTCTGATCCAAATTAGTTCCCTCCAGAATATTCTTCCATAGCCCATTCTGTATTTCTTACTTGAGATTTTTCTTGTTTCTTGAGGTAGGCCTATATTGCTATAAACTTCCCTCTTAGAACTGCTTTTGCTACATCCCAAAGATTTTGGATCGTTGTTTTCATTTTCATTAGTCTCGGTGTCTTTTTTGATTTCCTCTTTGATTTCTTGGTTGACCCATTCATTGCTTAGTAGCATGGTATGTAGCCTCCGTGTATTTGTGTTCTTTCCAGATTTTTTCTTGAAATTGACTTCTGGTTTCATACCTTTGTGGTCAGAAAAGATGCATGATAGGATTTCATTCTTCTTGAATTTGTTGAGACTTGTAGCCTAACATGATCTACCCTGGAGAATGTGCCATATACATTTTAAAAGAATGTGTATTCTGTTATTTTTGGAGGGAGTGTTGTGTATAGATCTGTTATGTCCATCTGGTCTAATGTGTCTTTCAAAGCTACTGTTTCCTTGTTGATTTTTCTGTCTGGATGATCTATCCATTGACGTAAGTTGGGTATTAAAATCTCCTACTATTAGTGTATTCCTGTTGATTGCTTCCTTTATGTCTGTTAATAGTTGCTTTATGTATTTAGGTGCTCCCATGTTGGGTGCATAGATACTTAAAGGGAACAACCCAATAAGAGGACATAACAATTTTATCATTATGTAGTCTCCTTCTCTGCTTCTCGCTACAGTCTTTGTTTTAAAGTCTATTTTGTCTGATACAAGTATTGCTACCCCAGCTTTCTTGTTTTCATTTGCATGGTGAATGTTTTTCCATCTCTTCACTTTGAATCTGCATGTCTTTGGGTCTCAAGTGAGTTTCCTATAGGCAGCATATAAATGAATCTTGATTTTTTTTTATCCATTCAGTCACCCTGTATGTTTTGATTAGAGCACTCAGTCTATTTACATTCAAATTCATTATTGATAGGCATGTACTTATTGCTATTTTGTTACTTGTTTTGTGGTTGTTTTTGCAGTTCTATTCCTTTTTTCTTCTCTTGCTCTCTTTGCGGTTTGATGGCTACCTTTAGTGTTAGGTTTGGATTCCTTTCTCTATTCTTTTGTGTATCTATTACAGATTTTTGACTTGTGGTTACCATTAGGTTCATATACAACATCTTCACATACAGCAGTCTATATTAAGTTGATGGTCACTTAAATTTAAACCCATTCTAAAAGCACTGAAATCTTTACTCCGTCCCCCCATCTTATATGTTTGTCCTATTTTACATCCTCTTATTTTGTGAATTCCCTTGACTGATTTTTGTAGATATAATGCTCTGTGTTTTAAATGCCATACTGGTTTTATAAGTGATTAATCTACCTTTATTATGTGTTTGCGTATTTTTCATAATTTTCCTACTTCCAGTTATGGCCTTTTCTTTCCACTTAAAGGGTTCCCTTTAAAATTTCTTGTAAGTTTGGTTTAGTGGTGATGATTTCTTTTAACTTTTGTTTGGCTGGGAAACTCTTTACCTCTCCTTCTATTCTGAATGATAGCCTTGCCAGGTGGAGTATTCGTGGTTGCATTTTCTTTCTTTCTTTCTTTTTTTTTTTTTTTCCTTTAAGCACTTTGCAGGCCAGAAGGGAGTAGCATGATACATTGAAAGTTTCTGCTGATAAATCAGCTGAGAGCCTTAAGGGGTTTCCCATGTATGTAACTGTTTTCTTTTGCTGCTTTTCAAATTCTCTTTATCATTACTTTTTGCCATTTTAGTTATTATGTGTGTTGGTGTGCATCTCCTTGTGTTAATTTTCTTAGGGGCTTTCTGTGCCTCCTGGATCTGAATGTCTATTTTGTTCTCTAAAACTATGGATGTTTTCAGCTATTATTTCTTCAAATAAGTTTTCTGCCCTCTTCTCTCTCTCTCCTTCTGGGATCCCTATAATGCAAATGTTACCATGCTTCCTGCTGTTGCTGAGTTGCCTTAACTTACTCTCATTTTTTTTTTTTTTTTGGCTGTTCAGCTTGGTTGCTTTCCATTACTCTGTCTTCCAGATCGCTGATCCATTCTTCTGTATCCTGTAATGTGCTCTTGATTCTCTCTAGTGTGTTTTTAAATTTCAGTTACTGAGTTCGTCTCTGACTGGTTCTTATATTTTTAAATTTTGTGTTGAAGACCTCACTGAGATCCTCTTCTCTTAGGTCCAGTGAGTATCTTTATAAGCATGATTTTGATTTTTTTTTTTTTTTTTTGGTCAGGCATATTGCTTATCTCTGTTTAATTTAGCTTTTTAGCTAGGATTCTTCTGTTCTTTCAGTCAGGACATATTCCTCTGTCTCCTCATTTTGTGTGTCTGTGTTTCTATGTGTTAGGAAGGTCAGGAACATCTCCTGATCTTGAAAGTAGTGGCTTTATGATAAAGAGGGCCTGTGGTGCCCTGTAGCCCAGTGTCCCCTGGTCACCAGAACCAGGGCCACCAGGGCTGTCAGCTGTGTGGGTTGTATGTGCCCTACCATTGTGGCTGAGCGGTATTTGCCTTTAGTCCAGTCAGCAGCAATGACCTGCTTCACCTACTCTGTGTACACTGGGCAGTTTGGGTCCCTGTGCTGTTGAGGATCCTGTCTGAGGTGACTTGAGGCTCACAGGTGGGGGGTGTCAGCATTCAGGCTACCTGTCTCCACTCGGTCTGTCTGTTGTAGCTGTGTGCACACTGAATGGTAGGGCATTTTGTGTGTGCTCCCTCCCCACCCCCGCCAGAGGCTTTCCTTGGTGGTAGTGTGGCCAGCATACCAGATACTCTCCTGGGCCAGAGTAGCACCAGACAGCAGGGCACTTCCTGTGCTGCCAACTAAAAGGCTGGGCTGCTGGAACTGTGGCTGTGCTGGTGTGTGTGTTATCTCCCCCTCTCTTGAGGGCAGTAGGCTCTCTGGAGTGGTGCTAGTCCCTTCTAGGGCTGCTGGCTGGGTGTGTGGGGGCAGGAGCTGCTTTGGAGGAATGCCTGCCAAGTGGGGCAGGTTGGACGGGCAAGTCTGCAGAGGAATGCAGGGCTAGGCACACGGTCCTGGCGAGATAGGTGGAGAGTGTTTGCACTGGTTCCTGCAGGTGTCTAGCTATGTAGGCTTGGGGAGGGAAGAGAAATGGTTCCCGACCTCGTGGAGGTTTTTAGAGAAGTCTTCTGAAGATCCCTGCCCCTCTAGGGCACATTCTGAGCTTAGTGAATATATACCCCAGGCTCTTTTCAAACTGCTCCTTCCATGCTGTGTCCCAGCAGGGTTATTTGTTATGCTGGTTCTTTAAGGGCAGGAACCTAGTTTCTTATTGCCCTCTGGCTCTCCTGGAGCTAAACCCGCTGACTTTTAAAGTACCTGAAGCTAAGCCCCACTGATTTTTAAAAACTCACAAAGTGAAGCCCCACTGATTTTTCAAAGCCAAATGTTACGGGGACTTGTCTTCCCAGTGTGGGTCCCCTGTGCATGGGGTGCCTGGGGTGGGCCTGGTCCTCTCACTTCTCCCTACTTGTAGCATTCCCTCCCATTTGTTATCAGTCTTCCCAGGGGTTTGGTTCTCCGCAGGGTCTCTGCCCCTCCTACCCTTTTCAGTGTGGCCTCCTCTCTCCCATTAACTGAGGAAGGTCTGGTCTGCCAGTCTTCAGGTTGTTTTCAGAGTTAGCTCCACCCGTGGAGCTGTGATTTCAGTGTGGTCTGTGGGACGAGGTAAGCTCAGGATCCTCCTCCTCTGCCATCTTCCTGACCTCCTCTACATTGCTTTTTTTAAAATAGTGCTCCTCCTGGTTTGAAACTTTCTGACAGTGTATTTACTGTCTTCCCTTCTAGTCTCTCAACTTGCTGAGTGTAGGGACTATTGGAACCAGTGACTCCTTAGCATTTTGTACAGTGCCTGGGTGTTCCAGAAACATTTACTGAATAAACAAATATATTGCCACATAGTATCAACATTATCACATAAAAGAAGTGATATTTTAATTTCAAGAAGTGTCAAAGGTTTATTATTATTTTTTTAAGATTATTTATTTGACAGAGACACAGCGAGAGAGGGAACACAAGCAGGGGGAGTGGGAGAGGGAAAAGCAGGCTTCCCAGTGGAGCAGGGAGCCCGATGCGGGGCTCGATCCCAGGACCCTGGGATCATGACCTGGGCCGAAAGCAGACACTTAACAACTGAGCCACCCACGCACCCCTCAAAGGCTTATTCTTAATAGAATATAGCATTTTAAATTGAATAAATATCTGACTATTTGTCCTTTTTAAACTTTTACTTTAAGACTAATGAACTTCATTACATACTGACATTGGATTGTGGGCTGATGTTCTGGAACCAATGATTTATTGCATGTGTCTTATTTGTTTTCTAAGCTTTCAGATTTAGGCACAGAAGTAAATACTTGCAATATTAAAACTATTTTTACTTTGTTAAAAAGAAAACCACTGGCCCAAACTGACGTCACTTAGGTTAAGGCCCTAAGTCAGTAAATCAAGACTTAATACCTAACTTAATTGCAGTTTCAATCCCTCTAGAAATGTAACCTTTATCCAGTCCATGTTGGTTAACACGGGAATTTCCTGGTCAGCACTAAAAAATTCACTGATAGACCCCTTCTGTTCCTCTTACGAGGGTAACCTTGCCTAAAACAACAGATTCTTGGCTAATAATTTCCTTTTTCCCCACTTCCTTTCTGCCTTTAAAAACCTTTTATGTAGCCCTTTGGAGCTCCCTTTTCTTTACTAGGTGTGATGCTGTTCAATTCATGAATCAGTTAATAAAACCAATTAAAGCTTTAAAATTTACCGCATTGAATTTTTAACAACTTAAAGAGTGGAGTATTTGTAGCAGAGACTGCTAGCCGTCTCTGGAATATCTGTTCTTCCTCCTTCTGTAATAATTGAAATTATACCTGGGCACATGGACACCCCACTAAAGACTATTTTATTTATTTGTAAACCAAAGCATCACTTACTCCTTTATTCCATTTTTTATTAAAAAAAATCTTACCTAATTTTAACTCACTGGATTCTGTATGCCCTCCCACCTCCAACGGTGACCAGTTTCTTCTCTACCTAATTTGTGTTAAAGAGATTCTATACTTTTAAAGCTCTTCTGTCTTGAGACTATCATTTCTTTCACTGTCCCTGAACTTTAAAGAGGAAAAATTCAGATCAGACTCAGGAGATGAGACAGATGAGGTCATTTCTTAATGCTTGTCTGTATTCTGCTTTTGGATATGCTGAGTTTGAACGCATCAGTCTAATACTGTTCACACAATTTTTTCCCTTTTTATGGAAACATTAAGCCATTTAAGAATGATTTTTAAAAAGCAAGATGAGGGGCACGTGGGTAGCATGCTTGGTTAAGGGCCTGACTCTTATTTTCGGCTTAGGTCATGATCTTAGGATCATGAGCTGGAGCCCTGAGTTGGGCGCTGCCCTGGGCCTGGAGCCTGCTTAGGATTCTCCCTCTCCCTCCACTCCTCCACACCCCAGCCCTCCCCTGCTCATGCTCTCTCTCTCTGAAAAATAAATACATAAATAAAGAAGAAACAAGATGAAATGGAGTGAATTAAATACAAAGTCTTAATCACAAATCATGAACTACCAAAAACTCCACACCAGCTGCTAACCTTCACAGCAAGTACTTGGGTTAAATGCTGCCGCTTCTAAAATGTCTAAAAGTTGATTGAGTCCCTCCTTTTAATATCTTCTCTTTGTCTTTGTCGCTGTGGAATTGTGGACTATCTATAGGTAGCTCATGCATGAGAAAACTGCTTGAACTTTCGCTGACCATTTTCAAATTACCATTCAGTTAAGGTAATGAGTGAATTTTTCTTCCTTGCCTAATCATTTGTGTCAGCATTAGGGGATGGACAGGTGGAGAAAATGAGGGGGAAGCTCTGGTTTACTTGATATAAGCTCTTCAGGATAAGACTGGGACAGTAAAGGTAACCTCTATCAATGAGGGATGGCCCCAGGGGAACAAATTTATCCTGTGTGTGTGTGTGTGTGTGTGGAGTTACACATGCACATAGACCATCACCACCACCAGATAATTTGAAATCAATTAGCACTTACAAGGCAATTTGAATTTGCTGCTAGAATTAAACCACTTCTGTCTACAATGGAGTTGTATCTTGGTACAAACCAGAAAATGGCCAGAAATGTTATTACCCAGGAAAAGTATATTCATTTGTTTAAAGTGTTCATCTTGAGCATCTGAATTTCTGTTTGAAGTCCTCTTCCTCTTTAAGGAGAATCGTGTTGGCCAAAACAAAGGGTTTTGTGTTTATTGTGATTCTGAAGACTCAGTATCTTATATCTCCTCAAGCTATAATTAGAAATATTTCTAATTTGTGTTTTTTCCAGAATTCTAAACATTCCTTATTAGACTTGCTGCATTGCCTGTTTAATGAATTGCTTTCCCCCTTAATACTTTTAAACTTTCAAGTACCCAAAAAAGCTGGATGTTGTCAAAGCCTTGTAGATGAGTTGCCAAAAATCTTTGGTATGAATCCCAGTTTGGCTTTTCATTTGTAGTGTGACCTTGGGCAAGTCACAAAATCATAGAGGCTCCTCATCCATAAAACGAGAAGGCTGGATTGAACAGTCTATAAATTCTTCTAGGTCTGAGTTGCCATGATAACTCTTCAATCATAGAGGAAGTGTTAGTTACCTTGATCACTTAGGATAGACACTGTGTGTGCGTGTGTGTGTGTGTGTGTGTGTGGTGCACCTCCAGCACAACAGAAGAAAGTATCTGGTTGCTGTTTGCCTTGGTGATAAGTGGCAGAAAGTTCTTCGTATTCCTTTGTTCTCTGTGTTTAAATTTTCATGTAACATGAGACTTCATACGAGCAATAATCTCAGGGTATTAGAACAGGTTTGTCAGGGATAGAAATGTATTGCATTGGTAATCTGACCAGAACTTCTGATGTTAGGGGCACCTGGGTGGCTCAGATGGTTAAGCGTCTGCCTTCGGCTCGGGTCATGATCTCAAGGTCCTGGGATCGAGTCCCGCATCGGGTTCCCTGCTCAGTGCAGAGCCTGCTTCTCCCTCTCCCTCTGCCACTCCCTCTGCTTGTGCTCTTCTGTCTATCTCTCTGTCAAATAAATAAATAAAATCTTAAAAAAAAAAAACTTCTGATGTTAGAAATCTCCTTTGATATAAAAATGATTCCTAAACTATTTGTCATTAGCCAGAAGCCTTCCAGCCTTCAATTTATTTTAGAGTAGAAGAACATTTTAATAATAATAGCAGTAAACTTATAAAACCCCTTAGAATCGTATCTGGCATATAGTCAGTGTTACATATCTATTAGTTGATTTCATCCTTGCAAGTTAGTGAGATATGCGATAAACTTTTTTCCATAATACTGATGAGGAAACTGAGATAAAGAAAGATTAAATGAACTGTCCAGAGTCACTAAGTGTGGGGCTGGGATTTGATTAACCCAGGCAGTTTGGTTCTAGGCATTCCTTACTCTTTTTTTAAGTTTTGATTCCTTTTTTTTTTTTTTTTAAGATTTTATTTATTTATTTGACAGAGAGCACACAAGCAAGGGGAGTGGCAGGCAGAGGGAGAAGCAGACTCCCCACTGAGCAGGGAGCCTGATGTGAGTCTTGATCCCAGGACCCTGGGATCATGACCTGAGCCAAAGGCACTTAACCAACTGAGCTACCCAGGTGTCCCAGAATTCCTTACTCTTACCACTCTTTTCTACTGCCCCTGGGAAAGAACTCACCATAGAGCATCCATGGCCGTGTTGGGCATTGGAAATAAGTCTGAATGGAGTCAGTGGTCTGGTGTGTGTGTGGTCCTGTGTCTTCCATTGCAGTGCAGTGTGTCTTTGGGTTAGTCCTTTAATCTCACTGAACCAGTGCTATCCAATGGAAATAGAATGTTAGCTGGAAGAGTGAGCCACACATGCAATTTAAAACTTTGAAGTAGTCACATTAAAAAAATAATAAAAGAACTAGCAAAATTGATTTTAATAATGTATTCTATTTAACCCAATATATCAATATAATTACTCAACATGTAATCAATACTATTTAGAAATGAAATCTTCTATTTTCTCATATTAAATCTATGAAATCTGATGTATATTTTATATTCAAGCACATCTCAATTCAGATGACCCACATTTTAAGTGTTCGATGGCCCCATTTAGTTAGTGGCTACTGGATTGGATTGCACAGATCTGAACTCTTGAGAGCTACCATAAAATGAGACCATGGTGATGGATGATCTCTAAAATGTCAGCTCTGAAATTCTAGAAATCTGTTGTGAGAAGTATCTATACCCCTTAAATGATTTACCATGAGATTACATGTTTCTTCTCTGCTTGAGTAGCATGGAGAATGCACTTTAAGACAAGAATTAAAGCATCAGAAAGGCAATGTAATGTCAAAATAATGTGTGCATATCAAAGAAGGAATTTCAACAAGTGAACATGCTCTAGTTTAAAAAGAAAAAGATTCCTTCTACAAATCTCCAAGAGCTTACTGTGGGCCCCGTCCTGTTCTAGACATGTGAGATTCAGAAGAGAATAATCCATAGCCTCTGCCTTCATGGTGCTTAGGCTGAAGTGCAACAATAAATAGATGTGTGGATGATTTTAGGTTAGCTAAGTACTGTGAAGAAAAATAAAGGAGAGCAAGGGGTTGGAGAGTACAGACTGAAGACCCCGGGGATTGGTGGATCTAGTTTTAATAGGAAGGCTTCTCTGAGGAGATGACTATTGAAGGGAGATGGGGTTGAGAGAAAGGACAAGCTATGTGAAGACCTAGGAAACAGCGTACCAGGGATGACACAGCAGTTTAACTTGGAAGACCGCCTGAGGTGGAAGTGAGCTCTGTGGTTTTGAGAAAGAGCTAAAGGCATTGTGTTGAGTGAGAGGAGGTGACAGGAGGCATGGTTGGGGAAGTAGTTCAGATTTCATTATAAGTGCACTGGAAGGCCAAGGGAGAACAAAGGTTGCCAGAGGGAGGTGATTTGATTGTTTTTATGAAGAAAACCTGTGACTGTTGGACAGAGAATAGGCTGTTTAATCAGAGTGGAAGCAGGAAGACCAATCAAGATGCTATGGGATAGTCTAGGTGTCCTGTCATGGTGACTTGGACTAGCATGGGAATTATGGAGTTTGATTGAGTTGGTTAGACTTTGTATATGTGTTGAAGGTAGACTTGATTGGATCTATTGGTAGATGGCCCAGGGGGATGCAAGGACAGAATCAAAGTGATTCCTGGGTTTTGGGTTGAGTGACTGGGTCAGTAATGGTGCCATTTATGGAGATGGGTGAGAGTGAGGGAAAAACAGGTTTAACAGCAACCAGGTGGTACAAGGGACAGGGGATCAACAGTTCTCTTTTCAGACTTGCAGATTGATAGGTTTATATAAATGTAGATAACAGGCTTGAAATTGGGGACGAGATTTATTGTCTTCATCTTAGGTATTCAGAGAGAGGACTTTGCTGTGACACAAAGCAGGAAGTAGTGGGGGTTCCTGGGTGGCTCAGTCAGTTAGGCATCTGACTCTTGATTTGGGCTCAGGTCATGATCTCAGGGTCGGGAGAATGAGCGCCACGTTGGTCTCTGCGCTGAGCATGGAGCCTGCTTAAGATTCTCCCTCTGCTCCTCCTCCCTTCTCACGTGAGCTCACTTGTGTGCTCGCTGTCTCTCTCTCTCTCTCTCTCTCTCTCTCTCTCTCAAAACAAACAAACAAACAAACTGGAAGTAGGGCTATGGTTTCATCTGGGCACTGACTTTAATTGTTTCCTTTGGGATAAAGATGAGGCCTTTATGATTCTGAGCCTGGGATGGTGATATAAATGACAGGGCGGGGAATCGTGACTTAAATAAAGAAATGTTTTCCCTCTAGTGCTATAGGATCTTGGTTCTGTGCTTGAGACAGAGCCGTAACCAGTACTGGTAATCAGCTGGTGAGCATGAGCGTGCATATACTAGGTGTTAAATACTGATGTATTCTTTTTTTTTTTTTTAAGATTTTATTTATTTAACAGAGAGAGACACAGTGAGAGAGGGAATACAAGCAGGGGGAGTGGGAGAGGGAGAAGCAGGCTTCCTGCGGAGCAGGGAGCCCAATGTGGGGCTCGATCCCAGGACCCCGGGATCATGACCTGAGCCAAAGACAGACACTCAACGACTGAGCCACCCAGGCACCCCAACACTGATATATTCTTATGCTAATTGGTAAATAGCCATTAGCCAGAGTGCCCTCTCCCCCTGAGGATATCAACCTCTCCATCAGGGCCTCACCTCTAGAATACTCTAGATTTTTCCTTACTAAGTAATGCCTCACACTGCAGTTAGCTTCCTTGGCTCCGTTCCAGCCACTATAGTGGAATAGCCTCTGTTCTGATTGGTCAGTGCTCCTGCCATATGCATTGATAATCTTGTGAATATCACCCAAGGTTCTACCCTTGGTAGGCCATGACCAAGCCATTTGAATGTGGAAGAAACACCTTCTTGAATCAGTCACTTGCAAAAAAAAATCCAGAATTGTGATATCCTTGATCTCTCATGTGAATTATGTTTCCACTTACTTTATTGCTTTGTGAATATTGCACATGTTTTATAGTAGTCCCTGGTGAGGTTGACAAGGTCTTACAAGCTTAAATTACTTGTATCCTGGCATAAATACTACAGATTGAACACTCCCCATATTACTCCATGACTAAGAATTATGAATTTTCAGACAGAACCTTTATTCTTTCATTTCATATTTATACCATAAAATGTAGCTCCAAGGCGGAGATAGGAAATATTTGAGTTATGATAAGGAAACAAAAGATCTTGCTTTCTCCCTTTGACTCTATGCTATATCTTGTACTTTGGGCTTTCTCTGATTAAAAAATGAAAATAACACCAAAAGAACTGATGATTCTGTACTACTTGGAAGGCTTGCATTCACAGTGAAGTTTTGAGTATGGTAAAATTCTTCACTCATTATTTAAACAATTACACTTATGTGTATATATAACCTAAATATAATATGCAATATTCTGTGTAATGCTATGTACTTCATTTTCAACCACTAACACTGAGTTGGGAGATTGTAAGTATAAACTGTATATGATGATAAATAGGTTGATGAAGGGACAAAAAGCATGTCAAATAGGGTGGGGAGAGTGGATTCAGCTCCTGCTTGGTCACCCTGCTTTAACGGAGGGTCCCATCTTCTTGGAGAAGGGGCACAAATATGGAGTGGTGATCTACGGCAGGATGAACCATCTGCTGAGTGCCTGATGAGGGTAGAGCAGAATGTGCTGTTTCCCAAGGCTTTGGCCTTGACCACGTGTTCCCGGAGGTGGGAAGAACTGATCAAGATCTTGACAAATCTGTGGTACTTAAGTAGAAAAAGAAAGAAGGTTCTTCTGATATTCTAGACTATAAAAAGAAAATGTCCCTTAAGGCTGATTTCTCTTTACTGGTTTAAGCATTTTCTCTTGACATCCCAATTTGGGATAATAATGAGAGGCACTGGGAGAGTTTATTCTTTAAAATGTTGATGGTTAATTTGGGGACTGATAGAATCAAGTGGCCAGTCACATTTCTTACTGTGTAAAGGTTCTAGGATAGTGCTCCTGTCATATTTGTTTCAGCAGCTTGAGAACTTTATTCCATAGGCAATTGAGAACTTTCTCTGTGCCACGAACTGCATGTACAGAGAAAAGACTGACAAATGTAAGTGGATTTTTGGTTAAATGGGACTTTGAAATCCTCTTGTCTTTCCAAGTTCATCACCCTTTAGGAGGCAAGCTGGCTTCTATTGCTTTACATACTTTAAGCGTTTATAGTTAACTATGATTATGGGAATATTTACAATCTCCCACCCCCATTTAGAGCTGGTAGGCTCTAAATTGGAAGAATCTAGGTAGTGGATGATTCAGAGAGAATGCTAAGTGAGGAGGGCCAAGTTGATCGACAGTACAGAACTGAAGTGGGGATAGAAGAAAGAGAAAGGCCATGTCAGGAGGGCTTTTCTGGATGGAGTGTTGAGACTAGGAAAGTCTCAAGGAACGTTTTCTCTGTGGAAGATACGAAGAGGAACAGTGATAAGGAGAGAATATTTTGAGGATACATTCTGAAAATTAAGAATTTACCTTCCTGTTGGTATTTTGTAGACATTGAGATAGAATTGGAGAATTCATGTTAGTTGCCTCCTTTTGGTTATTTGAATGTGACACACTGTCAAAATTGAGCTGCATGGAGCACCAGGGTTTGAGGAAATACACTGAAAACACTAAGATAGGAAACTATGACCCAGACGCCCCAAGAATGGAGGACCCGGGGCAGTTTGGCTGACCTTGTGTGACAGCTACACGTGGATGGAACATGTGTCTAGTGTTGGTCATTGGGATGTGGGTAGAAGTGATACACACCATTTCCATTTTTTAATTGGGACATCAGATTTTTTTAGCCATTAAAAGGTAATCACTCTTAAGGAAATTATTTACAATCTTCTGTTTCTGCTTAGGGAACTACCACCTATTTGGCAATAAAAAAATGTGGCCCATAAAAAATCTCGCATTCACAATCCTTTTTATCTTTTTCTGTAGTCCTGTTTGAGGCCATTAGCTACAGAGAGCTGAACTACAAGATGAACAGTGCCCTGTGGTTTGAGTCACCATTTAGGGGAAAGCTGCCCAACTATGAACATGTACATTGAATTTGGTATGAGTGAAAAATAAGTTTTTCACTATGCTAAGTCACCAAGATCTTGGGTTTTATTTGTTACCGCAACAGAGCCTAGCCTACTCTTATTGTCTATTTCTAAACAAGGGCAGCGATAACAGCTCTGCTCCTCTCACTGACTACTCTGTTAGCTGCTGTTTCTTCCCTTATGCTGTGGGAGGAACAGCTGCTAATCTTTGGTGAGTATGTTGCTCTCATCCCCAACATGTTTTCCAACTGGATTGAAATTCTTAATGATGTTGTTTTGTTCAAGGAGAAGCTGGTGGGGGGCGGAGGGAGCATTGGGAACAATTTAGTAGCAAATGATTGGCACATACCCAATTATAATGGAATTTTCCTGAAGCCAGTTGATGGTCTACAAGCCCATTAATGAGCGAGTGTTTGTCTTCCTTTCTTTTGCTTGTGTGTCTTTGTATTTGCTTGCATTTAAGATTTTGGTTATTTGCGGGTTTTTGTGTTTTTATTTATTACACATTTTGCCTGGTTTTAGACTCTAATAGCATGAGATCTCTCAGGATTTCAGCCTTGCTAGATACAGATTGTGTTTGGAGCTGCCTACCTTTTCAGGTTGGTAGAAATGATCTGGAATAGGATCCTGGGGGAAAACGTTTTCCATAGTTGTGTCACCTCGGCTACCTGCTAGCCATGGTCTCGGTGAGTATTTTGTTTTATGTTTCTGTGGGTGGGTGTCATCTTATTTTTTTTCCTGTCAGACACAAAATGGTAGATTGTGTTAGGAGCTCAGTTTTTCTATATTCCATCTGTTACTTATTGTCTGTATGACCCTTGATGAGTAATTTAAATTTTTAAAAATATTTTATTTATTCTTAGAAAGAAAGAGCACAAGCAGGGGGAGAGGGAGAAGCTGGCTCCCCACTGAGCTGGGAGCTTGACTTGGGGCTCGATCCCAGGACCTAGAGATGATGACCTGAGCTGAAGGCAGACACTTAACTGACTGAGCCACTGAGGTGCCCCAGAGTAACTTACTTTCTTTTAGGACTCTATTATTTCCTTATTTGTAAAATCAAGTAAGATAATATTTAGGTCTTTAGCATAGCTCCTGAGTTTAAATAACCATTCAGTAACTATTTTGTTTATATTATTTCAATGACAATATTACCTGTTGTTTTCTCTTTAGCTTTTTTTTTTTTTAATTGTGTGTTGATATGGGTCTTAATATTTTGCGTTTTGGGGACACTTGAAATTTAGAAACTTCTAGATCATTAGAGCATTCTGAGTAGATTTGTGAACATAATGGCAGGTTGGTGTAGAAATCCAAACACTAAATGCTGTTTGGGTCACCCAGAATAATCTTTCCTCATTTTTAACTTAAACATCAGGCTATATTGGGTGTAAGAAGAAAGATAAATTACTCAAACTCACTACCAGCAGAAAAAGAATTTTCACTTTCATTGCGTTGGCTTTGCCCCTCTTTGTCTGGAGATGACATGTAAGAAAAGGCTGGAAAGAGTGCAGTACAAAAGGAGGACAGTTAAAGCCAAGGGATATTCGTTGTCTGCAATTTCTGCTTTCCATCTCCATGGCCAGTGTTGGGAGGCAATTTCCCATGGACCTCTCATGATTCTGCATGTCTTGTAAGCGAGCTACTAACTGCCCTTTTCCAGGACTTTAGTTTCAAGGATTTTGGTGTAATAAACAGTCTTGAAAGATAAAGTGTCTTTCTCCAGATAAAAAAAAAAGCAGATATTCTTACTGCCTGCTATACAGGATTCAAGTTTCCTAAGCTCAGAGTTCCTCTCTTGTAATGCAGCCACAGAGCTTTTAGGCATCCATCCAGACTTGTTCTCATGGGCTCCTTGGGACCTTGGCGACAGGAGAACTGATAAAAATTTGCTGATGCTCATGCTTCTTTCTACACTACAAGCAATAAAGTCCATTGTCTTGGACTCTGGAGTCTCATGTCTTCTGCCATCATCCATGAAAACTGGCAGTAACTTGTTAGCTTTCAAGTAGAGTCAAATCTTCGATCTTTCTTGTTCTTGCCAACCACAATCTAGCTGCCTAACTAGCTGTTACTAGTTTTCTAGCTGCCTTAAAAGTACTTGAGAATAGGGTGCCTGGGTGGCTCAGTTGGTTAGGCGACTGCCTTCGGCTCAGGTCATGATCCTGGAGTCCTGGGATCGAGTCCCGCATTGGGCTCCCTGCTCAGCAGGGAATCTGCTTCTCCCTCTCCTCCCCCCTCTTGTGCTCTCTCTCTCTCTCTCTCTCTCTCAAATAAATAAATAAAAAAAATCTTAAAAAAACAAAGTAGTTGAGAATAAGACTCGCTAAAAGAAATGTAACTGCATTAAAGCCATAATCTATGTGGTATAGTCGGAGTGTGTTTTTATCCACTTCTACTCCATTATCCTGATACTGCATTATTAAAACCCCAGTTTGATAAGGACAAAACCATTCTTGAAGGCAAGGGAGGGGGACAACCTTGATTGAAATGAGAATCCTTTTTAACATAAGTGAGAGGGGAAAAATTGGTGGCACTCATCTATAGAATCCTCTCTGCCCCATCACAAGCAAGAGTCCAATCTTCTATCTCAAAAATACTTTTAATAGATGATTCTTGTTTTTCTCTGCTCTAGTCTATAATGTAACAGAAATATGTAACAGAAGTAGTTTATTTAGTTGCCTGCAGTTAATCAAACACATTATAGATGTTGGCATTAATGAATAAATGGTTTATTTAGCTTTAGTTTGTGGCATGTTATGGGCCAAATGATTGTGTCCCTCCTAAATTCGTATGATGAAGCCTTAATCCTCAATGTGATGTATTTGAAGATGACACTTTGGGAGGAAGAAAGCTCTTAACAGGAAAGGAAATGGTCAGCCCCTTGATCTTGGACTACCCAGCCTCCAGAAAGAGGAGACTTTCTTTTGGTTAAGCTACCCAGTCCATGGTGTTTTGTTATGGCAGCCCTAGGAAACTGATACAGAGCAGCATGTAATCACTGAAGAGATATTCAACAGTCAGAAAAGTTTGTGTCTTTGGAGTTGGTCTCCTTAAGAAACTACCTTCTGGTTTCATAACCATTCTTGATGAGGCACGGATGATGTTAAACTGCCCAAGACACATCTGAATGGGTTGGACCCAGCATCACTTCCTCTGGTACTTTGACTAAGCCATCCCAACTCCCATACATGCTTATTTGTATCATCTGCCTCAGAGTGGTTTCCTGAAGCCACTCTCCCTGTTCCTTGATTTATGGTGGTTTCTGTTTTCAGAATTTCACTTATTCTGATTTCTTATTTGTGCCTTTTCAGCATGTCCTTTGATATCCCTGGTGTGTATGAGCTGGTGAATAATTTAAAATTCTTTTACTCTACTTCTGTGGTAATCGGTCTTTTATTATAATAGATTGTTGAAGCTCCAAAGAATCTCAAATCATTCCGTGCAAATCCATGATTTTCCAGATAAGGAAAGGGAGGTGTCTTAGCTTGAGCTGCTATAACAAAATACCTCAGACTGGGTGGCTTAGAATAGCAGACATTTATTTTTCACAGTTCTGGAGTGGGAACTCCAAGATCATGGTGCCAGCATGGTTGAGTTCTGGTGAGGGTCATCTTCTTGGCTTATAGATAGCCACTTTTAGCCACCTTCTTGATGTATCCTGATGCGGTGGAGAAAGGAAACTCTCCTGTGTCTCCAACTTGTTAGAAGGGCACTAACCCATCCTAGGTGCTCTCTATCCCCACAACCTCATATAAACCAAATTACCTCCCAAAGACCCTCATCTCCTAATATTATCATATTGAGGTTTAGGGATTAACATAAGAATTTTGCATGAACCCAGACATTCATACGAAAACAAAAATCTTGGGTTGAAGTTTTTGAGCCATACAGCATTTTTACTTTCACAACATCTACCCAGAAAACAACTCCTGAGCTACAACTAATTAAGCCCTTTATAGCCCATTTCATGGCAGCATTCATGCAACAATTCTCTTTTGAGCCTTTGCTAAGGCACAGTGGGTATACCAATATGCAGGAGACACAGCATCTGAAAACAGATCTCAGTTTTGATATTCATTATACTTGTTCTAATGATAATGGCCATTTCACCTCCTAAGAAGAAGAAAGCTATACATGTTAATGAAGGAATCTCAACCAAGAGGTTGAGATTCTGGTTTTGTATAATCACAGAACAGTATTCATTAACTAGTTGTCCTAAAAATAACAGCCAGCTTAATGGGTTTGTAGGGAGAAATGTTGCTTGACTTGAAAGAGATTTGTACATACTTACACTAAAAAGATTTAGTAAAAAGGAGTTTTTTGTTGTTGTTTTTTAATCATAGAAACTGGAAAATTACCTTCTTAGAATTTTCTTTAGGTCAGGATAGTTTTTCTTTTTAGAAAACAATAACTTTTAATAGATGGTAATTTTTAAAGATCAATTAGCTGCCTTTTCCTGGGTCAAGATCTTAAAAGGGGAGAGTAGTTTTCCTCCTTCTGGGAGAATAATAAAGCACTTAACATGTTTCTGTTTGATTTCACGGCAGCCTCCCTAAGAATCTAGTTCATCTTGCTAGAACAATCTAGTTCATCAGGGCTTTCTCTCTGCTAACCCCTCTATTAAAGGGAAAGGGAGAGCTGTCTCAATATATTACACTTATCAAGATTTGCTCTTTGCCAGTGGATATTCTTTTATCTAGTTGTGTTTCTGGAATGGAAAAATACTGCTTGTAATAGGATCTGAGAACATGGGAGGAATTTAGAAATCATACAGTTCAGCTTCACTATTTGAAGGTAAGGTAACTGGCACCCAAAAAGCTTAGTAATTAGGAATCAGAACTGGAACCAAGATTCTTTGGCTTCCAGCTCATTGTGGTTTCTGACCCATGGTACTGGCCTCTTTTCTCTTTGGATGGGTCTTTGTCATCCATATTTCCTCCTCATCCATGGTAAATGACAGAAACAAGGGGCAGATCTCATGGCAATGTTGATGCAACAATTCTTCTTCGAGCCTTCTCCAGGACTCAAAGATGTATGTGACATGTCACCAGAAAACAGGGATGTTGGCCTCTGGAAAAAATTCCACAAACATTTATTGAGCATTTCTATGTGCCACACACCATGTAGGTCCCACAGCAGTCTGTGACAATCATGCCAAGTAAACATTCTTGCTTAGACTTTGCTTGGTAGGGTGGAGGGAAGAAAGAAAATCCTGACAGTGACTCTAGTCTGTGAAGGTCTCTTCTAGTCCAGTGAGGAAATGATAGGGACTTATTCTGCCTCAGAGAGCAGAGATCCAGTATCTGAAACACGAGTGAGTTTTAAGCTGTGTGTTAGGTCACTCTGCCTCTTTGAGTTAGCCCAAGAGAAGTTGCTCTGGGGTTTCCAGCCCCTTTCATGACATTTTCACCTTCTGCTCATTCTTACCCTCACCAGAACCCTGGAACATACTCTTCCATGTGCTGTTGTTTGCCTATACCTGCATGCATGGAAGACTCCATTGCTGTGCATTTGCAGCTTAGAATTTAGGCCAATCATTCTTGTTTACTAGGGCTATTTATTTTTTAAGCTTAATCTTCAGAATTTGTGGAAGGAGAAACCTTTTTAATGGAAGGGGAGGAATCTTGAAAATTTTGGAGTGACTGTGAAATCATCTATGTATCAACATCTGATTCCAAGCTCTTAGAGTTAAAAGTAAGGAGTCCCTTGTGGCCATCTTTTCATCCAAGGATTGGTAATCTCTCCAGTCAACATAGCTGAGATGCAGATGGACTCTTTCCTGTAGAAATTTTGACAAATTTATGGACAATTAAGAGTGCTGGTTCCCTTAGTCACCATAGCCTGGTTGGATTTTCATGTTTAAATATTTTAGTTAAAAAATTGTGAGGTACTTAGGTAGTTTTTATAGGGCCAAATACCAATTTTTTGAAGTTGGACTGTTGGGGAATGCTGAAATCAATGAGGGTAGAAAGAGTGATAATTGTTAGCACCTTATAGTTCACGTAGTGATTTCCTCTATTTAATTTGATCCTTAAAATGACCTGATAGGTAGTCAGTATTGTTTGCGTGTTACTTCTGCAGAAACCCAGATATCATTTAACTAATGGTGGAACCATGACTTGTCCTGGACTTTGGGGCTCTGGGTTATGTGTTTTTGCTTCATGTCTTTGATTCCTTGGTAAGAGCTGAGAGGTAGGCCAGCAGGACTGGCAGGTGGTTAGTGATGAGAGAGAAGCCAGGTGGAGTTGATCTTGCCACATTTGCAAACTATCCATGGTAATGTGGACTTGAGAGAGTGATCGGCTGGTCCCGTTGCCCATGTGGCTAGATTCACTTCAGTGATGATGTGTGTAAAGAATAACCTCAGCCTGGAATCATCCCACCCTCCTCTGCTGATTTTGGAAATCTGCCTAGGGCTTTACCAAAATGAGAGTGGCTCAACTTGAACTTTTGAAGTTCTGTCATTTTAATTGGTTTTAGGAACATCTTTTTCTATCCGATACATGCTTCTAAATACAAATCACAGGACTGTCATCCTATCAGACCTTGTCAGAGCTTGGCATAGCAGAACTGAGCATCTCAAACTTTTTCATCTAAGTATCCTTAATAGCAGAAGGAGGAACCCTGGGCTCCTGGGCATAAGGTCAAGCAACTGTACCTCAGCAGGAAGTATCTCTGAAGTCTTATGTTGACAAAAATTAATGGGGATTTTACATTATGCTCTGAAATATTTATTCCCACTTTCAAGATAATGTTGCAGATTAATTCCAGTGAGTGATGGTGACATTTTGTCTGTGACTTTGTGTACCTAGCACACAGCCAGTTGCTCTTAGGCTTCTCTTCCCCAATTGAAGAAGCACAGACCCAGGCTGGTACTCAAGTTCCTCCTGTTTCCTCCAGGACTGTAGGAATCTGCGGCCATTCCTGATAACCAAGTAGGTGTGGTTTCAGGTCTGCACCAGTGGCTCTTAGATATTTACAGTCACTAGACCAAAATGTTAGACATCACGCCAACTCTTCATTTTCCACACACAAACCATCACAATGCTATAGCTAGGAGGAAGGACATTGCTTTTGTAGCAGTAGGAGGTGATGTCTGGTTTTAATAGAAATGTAATTGTTCATGGGAGAAGAATCTAACCATGCCCATGTTACTTCAGTATGAGCCTGCTGACTGTGTGAAGAGCCTTGTGGGCCAAACTTTGACAACCACTGATTTGTCTGGGTGACCAGATGTTTGCCTTACTTTAAAGAAGGCCATAAAGGGCTGGCAGTGAGGAAATCTAATCCACTACATGTAGGGCATTTATGAGTTGGGGGCAGGTTCAATAATACTCAGCACTGGCTACATAATTTGTGGTCCAGTATAAAACAAAAATGTAGGATCCTCTGTGCAAAAATTATAGATTTCAAGATGGCAATAACAGAGGATTAAACCAAGCATAGGGCCCTTCTTGGCATGAAGCTCTGTACAATTATCAGCCTGATAAAATTTCTTAAGTTGGTTAAATTCTTTGTATAACTAGAGTGTGAAGGAAGAAACCACAAATGTATAGGTTATCAGAGGAAAAAGGGAAGGAGAATTACAAGGGGAACAAAGTTTTCTTGTAGATGGAGGACACAAAGGCTGTGGTCCACATGGGATATGCGGGAGAGGAAAGGAGAATGTTGCAGGCTGGTGAGAATGAAAACAGATGGAACACATATTCCAAACCAGGTGTCTCCCAGGGGTTGGCTGTAAGGGCTACTGGGTACATCCTAGTGCACAGAATAACACACAAAGCACAGTATTGGTTGGTTCATTGACTGCAAGATGTTCTTTTACACCATTCATGAAAACTCAGTGGCATTTAGTTGCATTTGCTATGAAGTCAGAGAATTGTAAATGAGTTATTATTATTGGTTTTGTCCACCTTGGAAAAATATTTAGTCGGTAGTGTGGAGAGATACAGGGAATTGGCATGGATGGGGATTTCAGTGTCTTTTCAAAAGAATAGAAACTTGAACATCAGTAAAGTATAAAGGCTGTGAGCATGATGCAAGCTTTATGGCAGGTGGTATAATCAAATGCAGCTCTCATTTATTGTTCAGTCAATATCATTAATGGGATGAGAGGCCAAACTCAAACAAGGCTGGGCAGGGAAGGTGGGTGTGTGAAGACAATGAGGAGCAGAGGTGACTATGGCAAGCAAGAGAGCATGGAGCCTGTTGAAAGATGCTTGGAATCAAATAATTCTAGAACACAGAGCAAATCCTTCCATAGGTGAGGTTTCGTTGCCTGGCCATCAGTTTATAACTCCTGAGAGATGAGTTTTGGGGGAGAAGGCAGACCCATCAGTGGCCCTGGAAAGTATTGAAGTGAAGCCTTGTTCCCAACAGTGGAGAGGTTAAGAGACAATATCCTCTAATGAGCATAATGCTTCCAACCAAGAGGCAGGCATCAGGTGTGCCTAGACCTGTCCTCACCTGTGTTGTCCTCTGTCCGTAAGGTGGGTTTTGCATTCTTTTGCCCATAGAGATCCATCCCATAGGCTACGTTCGTGATCTAGTAGGTTTTAATGACTACTCAGGAAGTTATTCTTTCATTGCTCTGCGTAAACTCATTTGCTTTTCATCCTATTTCCTCTTCATGCAGAGCTACATCTTAATGTATTTTTCTATGAGAATAAAACTGTCGTTACATGAATGTGTTGTTTTCCCTATTTGAAAAGATTGGAAACCTTAATTCCTAAAACAGTGTGTGGAGCCAGAGAGTTTTATTCAAGTGATGTTTATTCTATTACAATAAATAAAGGTTCTGTCTGTGAACACTGATGTGACTGATTAATCTTGAGTAAAAAAAAGATTCTTTGAGTTGTCTTCCTTTTGCTGAAGATCCTCAGATCTCTTCATCACTCATACTCTTTTCTGTGCTCTGATTCCTCCCGACTACCCCGCATCTCCCAAGAGGAACTGCTTGAGAATGTTTTAGCACCTCTGGGTGTCATGTGAAAAGCAGTAGAGAGTTTGTGCATTTGGGGCGCTGGAAGGAGAAATTGGAGACCACATTTCCCAGTTGGATTGAGAACCTCACACATACCTATGTACCCCAGGGAGTAGTGAAGGAGAAATAAATTGCTCTCAAACTGTCCCAAGAAAATCATGTTTAAAACAAAAAACAAAGCCAGCTTTTCGGACAAAAGCTCTGACAAATGCTTGAGCTCTGTTGCCAGGATAGGGACCTGACTGTCATTAACTTACCTGGTTTGAATTACAAGGATGGAAAGGGAGATGCTTCTGTTTTCTTCTCTTCTCTTTACTCATTAGGTAGATATAGCATTTGGACATCACCAAATCTGGACCTCCAATATTTTCTTTAACTGCAGAGCTGTGAAAAGGCCCCCAAACAAGGACATGCATGTCTAGTTATAGCTGGATTTTAGTTAAAAACAAGGAGAGAAGTGTTATTTCACGTATAAAATGGAGATCGTTTATGATGCAAAGATACACTCTACAGTTAGAATTTTTTGTTCTGCTAGTTTTTTTAGATTTAATTTTCTTAATTTCTGTCGCTAGCCACCATGTCCTGGGAAAGAGATACCTGTAATCTTAAACTGGGATGTTACTTGGTATGATGGCGGAGGGAAAGGTTGTCTCACCAGGAGGAATGCCACGGATAGAGAGAGGTGCAGCGGCAGCTGTTGGATCCTGATCCAACACACACTTGACCGGTACATCTGTCCTTGACCTTTCCGGGAAATATACCACAGCAGGCTTCCCAGGGGTTAGCAGATGCTGTGCCCTCAGGGCTAGGCATATCTAAATTACAAAATTGGTGGCATTTGTCCCCACTCACCTGTTTTCTGCACGGCGACCAAAATTTGTTTACCAGCAGAGCTGCATTTAACCTATATAATGTGTCTTTGTGGGAAATAGGAAAAGGTTCCCTCTTGGAGCCAATCCACGGGGCCAGATTCAGCCCTCCCTTAGCATCCTTGATGAGAAGTGTGCACTGCCCGCCATCCCTTACAAGGATGCTCGGTATCGCTCCAGGGTTTAGCCTTTCTCCTTCCCCCTACTCAACATCTTCCCTGTTGTGTGTCTTTTGCTTCTAGGGCCTTCAGTTTACTGCATGACCTTATCAGACAATGACTAACATCAAACCAAAATGTCAGTAACAGTGTTTTTTCCAGGCATGCTGTTATATTGCCAGGGCTGTTTTCATTGTTCAAAATACTGTTTCCTGACTTTACATCTGGTTAAAGAAAAATCCTACTCATTTTGCAATGCTTCACTCTGATGTCAATTACTCTGAAAATTCCAGAAGCTCTCAACTGACTTATCTCCTCCTCTGACTGCTTCTAGTGCTTGGTGTGTGAATCTATTTGCATATTTCTTCTATTGCTTTGTAAGTCTTTGCACATCAGTCTCCCCTAATGGGAGATAATCACCTTGAGTTCAGAGAGTGTTACTCATTTTTATATCCTCAGCTCATGGTTTACTATTTAGAGGTGAATATAAGTCCGCAACAAATAATGAATCCCGGTGTTGAATGAACTGGTCAGTCAGACTTAGTTTTACCAGGAAATCCTTTGGCTTCCTGGTTTTGAGGCATATTTACTGCCCAAGTTCACTTACTAGTGTCATTGAGCAGGAAGCACTGTGTGCAGGGTAATGTAGACTCTAGCTGGGGATATAAAAGTACATAGTGATAAAACAACACAAGAGGTCAGAGTCCCTGCAACCTTTGGCGACTAGAGAAGACTTGATGGGAGTGGATTTTGAGCTGTATCTTGAATGATGAGCAGAATTTCAGTTTGTTCATTCAGTGTCAAAACACATATCTGATGTCCTCGGATATGAGGATACAAAGATGGCTCAGTCAGGAGTATATTTGTATCTGTTTCAAACTTTTGAGGTGGTAGAGCCCCTCAAAGTAATAGAGTTCTGTGCTCAACTCTATGAAATACAGCCAAATTAACACAAATGACTAAATGGGCTAAGTAATATACCAGCCAGGTTTTAGTGCAAACAAAAAAGAAAGTGGTTCCATGTGTTCAAAAAAAAATTTTTTTTAATAAAAAAAATATGTTGGAGAAAGTTAAAAGGGAGATTTCTATCAAATCTTACTTTTCTGTATACTTGGAAAAGCTTTTAACAGCACTGAGGATGAACACCACGCAAAATGAGTATTTTAAAACTGGCTGAAGAAGATGGTCAGAAAGCGAATCATGAACTGAGGCAGAGGCTGTTGGTCAAGTTCATCAGCATGATGGGGAACGATGCTGTTGGTTTTGTGAGCAAAACTCAGCTTCGCCTTTAAAGTTATCCTGTGACCATTCAAGTCCACTTGCTTACAGCCATTTTTGCTAAATTGTTCAGCCTCCTCCCAAGGAGTTCAGGCTGTGAGGCCAACGGGGTTTCGTGTGGTACACGTGCCACCTCTTGAGAAGGGACCTAAATGTGGGCAAGAAGTTTGGTTTATCAGGGCACTTCCGATCTGTCAAGGCAGGTCCTGAAGAATGTTGTTTGTTTGGAGTGCAGCCAATAGCTATAAAGTCAGCTTTGAACAGATTCAACCAGGCTTGAATTTCAAGGCTGGAAACAAGATAACAAAATGGCCGAACTTTTATCCACTGTGAATATTTGGGGAGTCTGCTTAATCCCTTACTCCTGTTTCTTTCCCCTTACATGACCACCTGAGGTATATGCCAGGGAGCATTTAATCTATGATACCCCACAGCAGTATCCGAAGCACTGATTATGGGATGCCGGGGTGGGGGGACACGAAGAGGGGAGCAAGAACCTTGGTTAAAAGGGAAACTTTGTGACTTCTCAGTCAGGTTTCTTGTTCTAATCCTAGATAAAAACCGTCAACAAATATCAATTGTGCAGTACTGTGTTACAACCAGTCCTTTTGGCAGAAACAAAGAAATGATTGTAAAACACTGTCGTCCTTTGGAGGTTTTTACCATCAGTTTTATGAACATGATTTAATTTCAATCATTAAGAAAATGATATTTTCTAGGGGCACCTGGGTGGCTCAGTTGGTTAAGCGTCTGACGCTTGGTTTTGGCTCAGGTCATGATCTCAGGGTCGTGAGATTGAGCCCCATGTCGTTCTCCATGCTGGGCATGGAGCCTGCTTAAGATTCATTCTCACCCTCCCCCCCACCTCTCTCTCAAAAACTATCATTTTCTTTTTTTTAATCCATCCCGACATTTATGTTTGTATTTGGTTCAGTAAATAAAAGTTGTTCAGGGACACCACCCATAGACACTGAGCGTAGGTGTAGCTGGCGTTAGGGGAGAAGCATGTCCTAGTGTCGAAAAACATCAAGTGGGTTTGCATTTTTCTGTTGAGAAGCACATTCTCAGGCAGTGCTCTTAGCAGTGTGTCCATGGACTCAGAGGGAATTGCTCCCTCCTGCGGGTGTGTGGGAGCCCCAACGTGCCATTTCCACTCTCCCTGTCCTGGGAGATAAACCTAGCCCTGGGCTCGGGCAGTGTTCCAACAGACTCCTATCTTGTCTTTGTTTAAAAATATATATGTATCAGCCTGGTCCATGAAGAGGTGAATGTCTTTTGAAAACATCCCTGAAAGCCTTGAGTGCTCCTTTCCTATCTTCCTCTTGTCGAAATGGTTGCAATTTGGGTTTTGCCGTAGTGAAATTCATTTCCTGTGGTGGTGCTGTCCAGATTGTCCAGATTGACTTGATCACACGCACATGCCTGTCAAGTGCTGGCATGGGTTAGTTGAGAGCAGCAGGAAGCGAAAAGGAAATGAGAAGCACAGTGTTCTCTAATCACACCATCAGCATTTTGCTTTGGGAACAAGGGTTCGAAGGGAGGTGTATGATGGGCTGGAGAAAAGCTGGGGCTTGGAGGCCAAATCCCCCCGCTGCCCCTTCCTCACTTGTGTGCTCACAGGCCCAGAGAAGTTAAACAGTTGCTGGTTTCATCTTCTGCAGGAGGGGGCACCAGGGATCTGTGTGTATTGCCCTCAGCACGATGCCCACGGAAAGGCTTCAATGCACAGTGGTTACCATTAATAGGAAGAAACAGCGAAGGTATTTGTCACTAAGAATCCTCCTCTGTGCTCCCGAAGCTGTGATGGCCCATTTGGGGGAGAGAAGGCACATTCCCAACCGTAATTCATTCATTTAGCTCCTCAAATCCCTGCTGAGCGAAGCCAGGGAATAAATCCAGACATTAATTGAACAAATATTCATCAAGCATCAGCTGTGTACTTGGGACTCCTGCCAAGCGGGTGGAGAATGCAAATATGAAAGCTGGGAAACAGTGGCAAACCGCCCGGGGGGTGGAGGGGGTGCACCGAGGCCTGGCAAACAGTTGTACCCCAGGGTGTACCTGAGCCCTGTGAGGGGGAGGAGGTGTGTGGCAGGTGGGAACTTGGCAGAGGAGATTTCTTGCCAAAGGTGGCATTTGAGCTGGGCCTTGAAGAGTGGGGGAAATTCTGAGGAATGGCCTTTTGGGCAGAGAGGCAACAGTGACGGTAGGTTTCCATCCCCACAACGACACACACAATGCTGGTCCATCCCTTGGTTTCCAGGGGCCTTCAGTGTTCTTCCTAACAGTGTCTTCTTGCTTTAAACGAAAACAAAGTTGTTTGCGGTGGACAGGGACTTGCTTAGTGCACCCGGCTCTCCCACACACATGGGGAAGACATCGAAACTTGAGCAGACTTGGCAGGGTCAAGTCCAGTGTCTGTCTTTGAGAGAAAGAATAGCACGAGCAGGGAAGGGGCAGAGCAGACAGAAAAGGAAAGAGAATCCTAAGCAGACTCCACACCCAGCACGGAGTCTGATGCAGGGCTCGATCTCACGACCCTGAGATCATGCCCTGAACTTGAAATCAAGAGCCAGTCGCTTAACTGACTGAGCCACCCAGGCACTCCCAGTATCTGTCTAAGAAAGGGCTGCTGGTTATCAGTTCAGTTATAACTCAGGGTTTCTCATGACTGTTGACGAGTCCTTCAAATTTCTTTCACCTTTTATAGACCCCAAAGTTTTAAGTTTTCAGTGTGTGCGTGGGGCCCTTTCCAAAATGGAGAGACTAGGGAAGGAACTTCACCAGGACTGACAGGCTCTCTGGCTTTCTGGTTCTCTACGTTTCTTCAGGACTTAGTAGCCTACCTACAGACACCTGAACCTTGGTGGGGGTAAGACCATTGTAGCCTATTTAGTGCCAGCTGGAGACCAGAACACTAGAATGATGGAAACTACCTTTTCCTTCCACTGTTTTGAGCTGAGGCCAGCATGGATATACTTGTGAAAGTCTGATGGTAACTCTTTAACCAGAAAAGACGTAATCTCTGTCTGGGACTAGAAGAACTGAATATTTGAAAAAATATAAACCCTGATTCGAGGACTGGGCCTCCCCCCATCTCTAAACTCAGTTTCTGTACCCTGAGCCGCCTTGAGTCCTGCTTTTCCATGTTATTGCTGAATTATTTCCTTATCCCTGTAACTGTTTTAACTTCGTCTGTGCAGTGATGTGTTCTGCCCCCCACACCCCCTTCCCAGAAGACTCCAGCACATGAGGCCTTGCTGCAAACAAGCTTTATAGATACTGCTGCATTAGGCAAATAGAAATGGTTCTACGAAGTTCTTTATAAACAGTGAACAACGGTACCGTACAAAGTGCTTTCAGCACTTTCAAACCTCCTCATTTGCTCACTAGCAGGGAAGAGTGAAAAAGCAAAACAAAACAAAACAAAAAAATCAAACAAAATCTTCAAAGCAAGTTTTACAAATTGTGTACATAGTTGACCCGGATGTGTTTTTCTCTTAGCCTGTCTCTGCTTTGCCAAGATGGGGTTGAAAATGAGAATCTGTAGAAAAGAGAGTGGTTGTGATTCTTTGCAGGATATGTTGGGACAGCCTTGATCAGAGTAAAGCCCGACGGCCATCAGCTCAGACCTCGGACGTGGGGGTGCTCACCGCTCTGCCCTGCCCCACGTGTGTTTGGGCATCATTTCAGCCTTCAGAAGGCAGGAGCTGTGAGGGAGGGAGTTTCGTTCATGCAACGTCCAGCTTTGGCTTCTACCTCTAACTGGAGGGAATAACTGCCTTGATGGTTTTTGTGGGATTCTAAAGGAACAGTACCTGTGACAACACACAGAACAAAGTAAAGTGCTAACCCAGATACAGGGAAGCAACACATCTGTTAAGAAATAGTTTACGGAACTGTTTCCTGCAAATGGGTCTAGGACAAAATTTGAAATTACACATCAGGCCTGTAAGTGTGACTCTTACCTTCTCTTTCTTCCCCAGCAGACCTTTCTCTGCCGTCCTGCAATCTCCCTCCTCCACCCAGCTCCCTATTAATTTTTCCTAGGAGGAATTGATGGAGACATAGCCCAGCCCAGGGGGGAAAAGTCTACATGCCTTGTGAGATGTGACTTTCCCAGGATTAAATTTACCTGGTTTTTGTTCAGTTAAAATGATGAATCCGATACCTGCTTGCATTTGGTGCTGAGCCAGGCACAGTCCATTGAATGGTTTCCATTTCAAGGGGCTTGTACTTCAGGAAGGGGAATAAGGCAAAAATAGGAAGTATTAGCTACCCTATACTGTCGTGTTAGTTACTGCAGTGACACGTGCCTTAAATACAGCTATGGCATCTGAAAATGAGAATCGTTTTGAATACAGAAGACTCAAGAAAGAAGTTGTGAAGGGCTTACAGTGGATAAGATGTAGATGAGGGATGGCAAACTCAAATGCCTATAGAGGGCCAAGCAGGTAACCTCATGAGTCAATCAGGCTGGTGTAAGAGTATAGGGAGCGGTGGTGACTGGGACAAACTGGAAAAGGTTTGGCTCTCCTAAAGAGGTGGCCACCACTCATGCCAAGCCAATGGCTGCCACCCGCAAATAAAGTCCCAAAGTCACCAGATATTCTATTTCATGAGAATGTGGAAATCCAGTCTTAGAAGAGAAAGGGTCCCATTGTTGACAACTAGTACAAACAAGGTAAGATCCCACGAGAGTAAGTATGCACGTGGGTGTGCACGAACATGTAATTATTAGGTTACAACCTCTACATTAACTGTTAGAGGATGGATTTGGGCACCCCAGGCAAAAGCTGGAACATTGGGTACATGAAGGGCTTTGTGGGAAATCTATATGGAAAGCAGGTCAGAGGACCTCAAATGCCAAATAGGAAGTTTGAACCTTATCTCAAAATAGGGAGCCAATGAAGGTTTTTGAGCATGGGTGTGTATTTACCAGATGGAAGAATAATTTGATCTACTCCAAGAGATGCATTCAATCAGAGCTAGGACTATCCTACTTTATTACATACCTCTATGCCACATGTTTTACACAAATTACAGCATCTTACCCTAACAAACTAAGGTAGAAGTAGGTGTTAATTAGGTTTTAACACTTGAGAAATGGAAGCTTTTGGGGGTCCCCTAAAAATCTTACAGCTAGGGAGGGAGGGGGGAGGCCCTAGGATTTGAGTCCAGGGACATTTGATTATAAAGCTAAGATAGTTAGCCTCTCTGATATACCCAGATTTAAAAAGGGAAATATTTTTTTTTAAAAAAGATTTTGTTTATTTGAGAGAGAGAGAGAGCGTGTGAGTGCACAAGCAGGGGGAGCAGCAGAGGGAGAGGGAGAAGCAGATCCCTGCTGAGCAGGGAGCCCGACACAACATGGGGCTCGATTCCAGGACCCTGAGATCATGACCTGAGCCGAAGGCAGACGCTTAACTGACTGAGCCACCCAGGTGCCCTTTTATTCTTCCTTTTAATCTAGTAATTATCTTCCTATAGATTTCACCAGATCCTCAAAAATCCCAAAGCCAAGGTGAAGCGTTCACTTCCACCAGAAGGGCTGATACTATGTAGCAATTCGAGGTAGGAGCTGGAGCCCCAGCAGTGAGAGGGCTTGATTGGTACACTTCTCCTTGGGGATGGTGGGAGACGGTCCTGAAAAGGTGATGCCCGCCTTCCTGGAGGGTGAGGCTCATCCCTTAGAGCATGTTAACATTGCTGTGCATCACCTGTCACTAGACAGATGATTAGATTGATTGATCCTTTCAAGGTTGTGACCCACGTCTCCCTATGGGGAGGGGAGGATGGGGACTCTCTCACCCCAAAGTCTGGTCTGTCATGTTGTCTGTGCTCCTGATCTGTGTCAGCAGTGATTTCAGGTGTTGAAAAATGTTTTATGTGGGCATCCTGTCATGTTTATGTGTATGCTTGGCGTGTGGTTTTCTAAATGGAAAAGTCAATGTAAGGTCTAAGATCCACTAACGTTAGAGAATTTGTTTGAAAATGAGCTGATTGTGGGGATGTTTGTATTGATAAGTAATAGTATCTTCCTAATGATTTCATGCATAATCTTCTTTTTAAGTGTGTGTGACCCAGAGAGACCTTTGCTTTTCCCCATGAGTGAATGGGTCTTCAGAAACGTTCCATCCCTTGCCCTGTGCTAGGCTAGGTCTGTCTCTTGCTAGGCTGGGTCTGTCTCTTGTTCTGAGGGAGAAAGCTGCTCACATGTTGAGACAACTGTCAGCAGACTTGTAGAACAGCAGGGCAGGACATGTGAAGTTAGGGCTGCTGTGGAAAAGGTGGGACATCTGGTCACCATGCCATGACTTCTCCCTAGTAGAGAGACACACAGGAGGGGCAGTTCTATGAAATTTGCTTACCGCCTTTGTCTTCAGGTCATGTTGGTTTTGTTGGGAATCTTACCTGCCCTCCTTCAACAATGTGGACACACCAGTTCCCTGCAGTGCCAAGTCTGAGCCCAGACACTTCATTTTACAGGGAGAAATCACTTAGGAACAGACTACCAAGGGTGAGGAAAATGATGGGGAGTTTGGCTGAGTTTGAAATGGACTCTGTACTGGTTTCCATATCTTTAGTGTTGGTCTCCTTATCCTTTCTGGGGAGAAGGGGCATGATTTTACTCTTAATGTTTTCCTGACTATAAAGGATGTAAGTTGCAGAGCATCATTTTAGGGAGTTAACTCCTTGGTACGGGAGGCAATAACTCTGATGGTCATACTTAATTAATTCCAACTATCAGTGTTGGTTTAGGTAACCCAGAGGTTACCTAGTGTTTACCAACTCAGGGCTATAACCAAGGGGAGAGGAAAAAGGCAATATCCAGCCACCCTCCGTGCTTTCTCCACCCTGGATGAACAAACACCCCCTCCCCTTTCAACAAACACGTATCTATAAAGGCAGAGCTGACTCATGCTATGGCTTTTGAGAATGAAATTCAGTGATGCCTGAACCCCAAGAAGATACCCTGAACAAAGAGTGTTCTTTGCTCTTCCAGGAACCCTGGCTTCCTAATAAAAACCTAGCTCACTCCGTTTTGCATGAATAAAATTTATAGGTCAAAGTCAAATGAATGGGCAATACTAACAGTTTGTTTAAGGCAGAGGCAGTTAAATAGATGTGCTCTTAAAAGTCTCAGGGAGGGGCGCCTGGGTGGCTCAGTCGTTAAGCGTCTGCCTTTGGCTCAGGTCATGATCCCAGGGTCCTGGGATCAAGCCCCGCATCGGGCTCCCTGCTCCGCGGGAGTCTGCTTCTCCCTCTCCCACCCCCACCCCGCTTGTGTTCTCTCTCTGGCTGTCTCTCTCTGTGTCAAATAAATTTTTAAAAAAATCCAAAAAAAAAAAAAAGTCTCAGGGAAATAAAGTGGCCTGGCCTCTCAGAAAGGTGCACTCTCCCGGCAATGGATGATCTGCTTCCGGGGCCAAGCAGGGATCTGAGCCTGTGAATACCAATGCCAGGTTTTGGTAAACAGGTCCTAAAAGTTCCTGGAAGATTCCTGGGGCATCTGAAGGTTCTGTGGTTCCAAACTTGACTTTTAAAAATGTATTGCAGTCTGTAGAAAATAAAAGAACAAGGAAGATGGCTTTGAGTGCTATCTAAAACAAGATAGCTCTCCTTTTTGGCTCTGCTGGGACTTTGCTTTCCTTACTGTGGTTAGCCTGTGAACCACCCCCCCCCACCCCACCCCCTCAGGGTGTCCCCAGGCACTTTGGGGCAGTGGCTCAGAGGACTGAAATGTGTTCCCTCCTCTGAAGAAGCGTCCATGACAATAACAGTTCAGAGCAATGCAGTAAGTGCTCAGTACGTACGTGTGGAGCAGGGAAAGGTATTAATTCTGTCTGAGGACAGCAGAAGGACTTTCCAGCTGAGGTGACCTCTGCCTCAGATTCAGACCTCAGAGTAGGAGGGTGTCACCCCATAAAGAAGGGTGGGTAGCGGCTTGCATGCTGTATGTGCTCAACTGTGCTGTGTCTTGGATTTTATATTGAACACATTGTCCCATTTCTGGACTGTTCGCTGTGCAGTCTGATCCTTGCTTCTGTGGACTCTGATTAAATGGTTTGTGAAACTTGCTGTATTTTATTCTCCTCCTTGTATTCATTCAGCCCTCAGTCGCTTATTAAGCATCTGCTCATCTGGCTTCCTTGTTTCCGGGGAAAGCACTGTGCCAAACATAAAATCCCTGTAGATTGTGCTTGGTGGTCAAGACATCACCAGACCCTGCTGGCTGCTTTGGTGTTCCCCGTTCATTCAACAAGAAATGCTGAAAAAAACTCAAAAACATTTTATTGGTTGGGGTTCTGTGGTAACAAGCAACAGACACTAACTTAAGAAAAAAAAAAATTCATTGAAGGGACAGGGGTGTCGTAGATGGAATAAGGGCCTCCCCAAAATGTCCAGGTCCTAATCCCTGAAACCTGTGAATATTACCTTACATGGTAAAAAGGATTTTGCAGATGGATTACGGATCTTGAAATGGGGAGAGTATTCTGGATTATCCAGGTGAGTCCAGTGTAATAAGCAGGGTCTTTTTTTTTTTTTTTTAAGATTTTATTTATTTCTTTGTGACAGAGAACACAAGCCGGGGAGAGGGGCAGAGGGAGAGGAAGAGTGAAGCAGATTTCCCACTGAGCAGGGACCCCAATGCGGGGCTTGATCCCAGGACCCTGAGATCATGACCAGAGCTGAAGGCAGACGCTTAACTGCCTGAGCCACCCAGGTGCCCCAGTAACAGGGTCTTTATAAGAGGGAGACAAGAAGGTCAGAAGCAGAGGTTAGAGGAATGCTATAGCCAGAGCGGACCACAAGCCAGAAAATGCAAGTTACCTCTTAGAAGGTGGAAAAATCAAGTTTTTTATGGATTAATCTCTAGAGCCTCCAGAAAAAATGCAGACCTGTCAACCCCTTGATTTTTTAGGACTTTGGGTCTCTGGAACTGTGAGAGAATAAGTGTGCCTGTGAGTGCACACACATGTGTGTTTGAGGGGAAATTGACATAACCTAAGAGTCACCATTTTAAAGTGATCAATGACCTTTCATACATTCACAAAGTCCTGCAGCCATCCCTCCATGTCCTTCCAAAACATTTTCATCACCCCCAAAAGGAAGCTTTGTAGTTATGCAACAGTTGCTTTCCATCCCTCACTCCCCTTTCCCCTAGTAACCACCAATTTGCATTCCGTCTCAATGAATTTACCTATTATGCATATTGTATTTAAATGCCATCATATACTATGTGACATTTTGTGTCTAACTTCTTTCAGCTAGCATAATGTTTTTGAGGGTCATCCATATTGTAGCATATATCACTACTTCGCTCCTTTTTACAGCTGAGTACTACTCCATTGTATGGCCACACCACAACTTGCTGACCCATTCACCCACTGATGAGCATTTGGGCTGTTTGGATCATCAGGCTATTGTGAATAGTGCTGCTATGAATATGCATGTGCACTGTACTTATTTGAACACTTGCTTTTAGTTCTTCTAAGTGTACACTTAGGAGTGAAATTGCTGGATCTTGTGATACCTCGGTTTAACTTCTTGATCAGTTGCTAAACTGTTTTCCGTAGCACCTGAACCATTTATACTCCTGCCTGTAATACACAAGGGTTTCAATTTCTCCACATCCTTGTCAATACTTAATATTTTCCTTTAAAAAAAAAAATTTAATGGGGCACCTGGCTAGCTCAGTCAGTAGAGCATGCAACTCTTGATCTCAGGATCGTGAGTTCAAGCCCCACGTTGGGCATGGAGTCAACTTAAAGAAAAATTGTAGCTATCCTAATGGGGTTCTCAGTGTGGTTTTGCTTTGCTTTCCCCTAATGACTAATGACGTTAAGTGTCAATTTTTATATGCATATCTTATTTGTAGAAATGTATACTTAAGTCCTTTGCCTATTTTTTGATTGAGTTTTTTGGTCTTTTTGTTGAGTTGTAAGAGTTGTTTTTTGTTTAGGTACTTTGGATGCTAGACCCTCAATTTGTGTTGTCTTAAGCCACTAAGTTTGTGGTAATTTGTTACAGCAGCAATAAAAAAAAACAAAAAACAAAAAAAAACTAATACAGAAGGACTCACAGAGTTGAAGGAAAAAATGAACAACTAAGTTGTGGAAAAGATGTTCTGGGATTTGGTAGCAGGAATTAATGGCTGATCCATTTGAGACATTCGTTTTAAGATGTATTTATTCTAATTGTCTTCAATTCCTGTGTCCCTGATTTAAAAGAGGAGAGTGGCCGTATAGTTTGAATAATGTTCCATTGCTAGGTCAGAAGAAAGCAGATTTCCTTGATCGCTAGTACCACTGAGACTGCATTAATTGAAATACAAGTGTTATTACCAGAAGAAGGGCAAATGGAAGCTGGAAAGGCAAAAATAAAAGGAATCTACCTAGGCATACAAAGAAGGTAATACTACAGAATAGCAAAATAAGCCTAACACGAAGACTTCAAAAGCTTTGACGGTCCAGAAGATAAATTTGGAATTATAAAATGGGGAAGATGTGGCACAAGACAAGCACCAGTAAAAAAAAAAAAACATAGGTTTAGTGGATAGACATCACAGGCTCTATCAATAGAGACATACCATCTGAGAAAAAGGAGGTGACAATCCTGTTCTTTTCTGCACTGGTCGCATACTACTTTACATTCCATTTTGGGCTTTCTACTTTGGGAGTCATACAGGCTAAGTAGAGCATTTTCAGAGATGAGAGGCCAGGAGACTGGAATCATGCCACTGGCGTAATAGAGAAAATGGGATGATTCTGGGCAAGAGGAAGTAGACCATGATAAATGTATTCAAAGCAGGCAGGATTAAGACCAAAATCTCAGTAGGTAAGCAAGAAATAGACAAGTTTTGTTAATCTCACACCCAGGTGGGCTTGTGCTAGTGAGAATTGAGTTCAGCTTCTTGGATCATAGGGCTCCACCTTTGTCCAGACATTTGCCTCCTCATGCAGTTAAGGAAGAGGGGAAAAAAGGATCCTGCTTGCATGTGTATGTGTGTGTTTGTAGACCATTCTCACTCCATGGGCTAAAATTCTCACTCCATGGGCTAAAATTCTCACTCCATGGGCCATTCTCACTCCATGGGCTAAAATTCAGTCACATGACCACACCCACTGCAAAGAATGCTGGGAAATGTGGTCTTGCTGCTCAAAAAAAAAAAAATAGTGACGTGGACTTTAGTGAGCACCAGTCGATTTCCCAAGACCACACACGGTGGGCCCCCAACTCTGGGAAAGTGAGATTAATTATTGACCCTGGGAGGAACAAGGGAGGAAGCAAATAGGAATCCCTGCCCTTGCTCTTCTGTTAGCATTAGCTTGGCCTCTTCATCTTCCTTTTCCTTTCCACTTATTTATCTCTCCCTTCCCCTTCACAGGACTTAGCTTTATGTTGACTCTGATTTCATGACTTCTGAACCTTGCTCTTCCTTTCCAGCTCTGTCTTAATTATGATTATGTGGCTGCAGTTAAGTTTTACTATACACACAGTGGATAGACCACACTGATGGCTCATGGTCCAGATGTGGCTTGAAGTCTTGGCAAGGTCAAAGTGTGCACACCCGTGTGTGTATGTGTGCTTGTGTGTGTGTGTGTATGCACCATGTTTAACAGTTGTGCATCCAGTAAAATTCCAGATGTAGGTTTTCCTCGAAATAGAAGATCAAGCAACTGAGTCTGCATGTCCGAATGGGCAAAGAATGGAAAGCAAGGGTTCTCCATGCTGCCGCAGTCTCTGTGACTGCCTCTTGTCTTTGCAGTGCTGAGAACTAGAGTCAGTCTCTGCTTGGCACATTTATGCGGTCATTTTTTAATACTCTTCCCTCAAGATTTTGTGATCCCTCCCTGATGATTGCTGTCACATATGTTTGGGATTATTGGCCTTTCCTACTGCCACTTTAGCTGAAACACTGGTTGGAGTGGAGGATAGAGGAGATCACAGCACCAGAGACTAGGTGGGCGGAGGGAGGACACCAAGACCAAAGGACACGAAGATATTTATCCCATGTGGAATGGAGGACAGCTGGTAGTGTAGAGCAGTGGTCTCTAAGCCTTGATTGTGCACCTCATATTGACGTATGTACCCCTCAAAGTAGGAATTGTTACTTAAAAATTACATGAATACACTTCTACGTCCAGATGTAGTATACTCTCCAGGTCATAGTTAAAGATGAGCATATATCCCTATTCCAAATCATCTTCATTATAAATTTGGATTTCTGGGCCAAATTTTCAGTTGGCAGATATAGATGCTTAATGTTATCTTCAATTAGCAGTTTCTTGGTTTATTTAAGCCTCTTCTACATTTTGTGAGGGTTAGTTTTACTGAAACTAGATAATGTATTCCTTAAGCCCTGTGAACTAGACAGTTAAACATATTGCAATAAGCCGAATGGGAATGAACAACTAGGTCCACCTCTGTCAACCCCTCTAAGATGCAGAATTTTATTTCTGCCCCTTTCTCAGGATTCCTTTCACACAACCTGACGGGAACTCATCAGACAGGTGAAGGTACCAGTGTTTAAGACTTAAAAGTTTAAGATAAAATTAACATGTTGAATCCTAATACTCTCCTCCTGTGCATCAATGAAACATCTTGTTTATCCTCTGACCCCCTTTGGGTCAGCTGGTGGAGGGGAAGAGCCCTGCTACTCAAGCAGTGGTCCCTAAAGCAGCATAGGCATCGCTTGGGAATGTTCTAGAAATGCCAACTCTTAAACCACACCTCAGACCTACTGAGTCAGAATCTGCATTTTAACAAGAGTCGCAGGAGATGTATATGCACAGAAAAGATTTAGGAACACTAGTTCAGGGGCCAGCCAAGGATTTGGCAGGGTGGGGATGGGACGGTGGAGGGCCAAAGGCATGAAGAAAAGTTGTTGGGATCTCATCATAACCCTGGACACAGTAGTTAGGGTGTTAAGCAGGCTCAGAAATGGGTCAGCTGGAGTCAAATAGAACTAATCTGAAAAGATAATTTTTAAAAATCCCCAACCCTTCCTCCAACAAGAAGATAAAACAAAAACAATTAAAATCGCACATAAATGTTTACTGGAATTTCATGAACTTACAGAGAAAACCTTCGTTTTGGAATCTGGAGTCCAAGGAGTCCGGATTCCCCCAGTGGGGTGTTTTGGCTGCCAGAGCCTCTCCAAATTTCCCAACTGCCTGTGGTTTATCAGTCTTTGTAGCTGAAGGGCTAATGACCTCATGCATAAATTTAATGCTTTCCTGTCTCCCTTGATTGTTTTTTCTCCTTCCCATCCTCTCAAACCAGAGCTCAGTCTTGAAGACCTTGCCTCCATTTCCTAGGCAGATGCATAAAACAGAGGCTTTGTTATCTCTGAATTTGTTTGGGAATTACACCAGTTAGAGATGGAGTGAAGCTTTTGCCTATCCCGAGACAACTAGGCCTTGCACCAGCGAGTGCTGCTGGGAAATGACTGCACATCCTTCTGTATGCAGTTTGACTAAAACAAAAGAAAATGACACTGCAGAAATAAGTGGGGAACCTGATGCATCATGACTGGGTGGAGGGGTGAGAACCCAGCCCTGCCAGCCAGATTGGGATTTCTGTCAGTACAATGAAGGTTTTGCACACCTCCTGGAGACTGCTCAGGGCCCTGAGAATTCAAAGGTGAGCAAGACCAGTTCTCTGACCCTATGGAGCCCAAGGTTGTTTGGCAAATACAGGTACATAGATAGATACTGTGGCAACCATAGATAAGTTGCACAAGAACCAGAATGTGTAGAAGGTGTCAAATGGTAAGAGTCGAGTGAATGATCACATTTTGTGGTAGCTGGGAGGATGGGGCAAAGAAGGGGGTTTTTGAAAGGTTGGATCATCTTTGTCCATTGGACTGTCAAGGTTAGATAGCAAATTGATGTGCAAATTGGCATTGAGTGTTAGCCAGCTGCAAGGCTAAGGTGATGGATAGATCTCAGGAGCAGCAGATGGAGACTGGATTTTGTCCTGGTGGACAGTGTCTCTTAAACCAGGTGTACTTCCCTGGGATGCAAATCAGAGGAGGGGATGGAAAGGTTGGTAATATTGTAGGCGGCAGTGATGAAGATGGAAATTGAGGGAAAGCATGGCTCCGAGGACCTGCTGAAATACTGAGCTGTAATTGACTAACAGCACACATTCCAAGTATTCTATAGTTTCTCAGGGCCTTTTTATGTGTGGAGTAGGATTGGTGCAGGGTTAGAAGCTTTGGGTCTTTTGGGTGGACAAACAGAGTTGATGGTCAAGTGCCAGGGAAAGGGTATTGAAATGGTAGAACACATGATCTGGGCTCTGCAGAGAAGAAAATGAAGCCACAGGGAAAAATAATAATTTGAGGAACAGTGGGGGCTTTGAGGAACCCAAGGTACTTAGGAGCTCCAGGGAGCTGATCTGAAGTTATGGTCAGAGAGTAAGATGATGAAATTTAATATTTCACAAGTGGAACTTTCCAGCTGATATCAAGGTTGGGGTCTCAGATTTCCCTTGTACCTCTTCTTCTCTGAACTGAGCTTGGCCTGTCTCCCTGTATTTATTGAAGGTGGCAGGGGAGGTCCACCAACAGATAAAGCTGGGTAATGGGAGATTATAACAAGAGTCCATAGGAACATGGGATCACAGCTGTTTCTTCTAGGAGTTCCAGAGCCCTGGGGCCTAAAGAGTCCATGAGTAGGCCAAACGGTGGGAAGAGGAGCTTCCTGTCCTCTTGAGGTTCAATTGCAGTGACCTGTTGTTTTCATCAGGTGTCTATTTCCTAAAAGAGAATCTGATTTGGTTGGTTCTGTCAATACCCAAACCAAAGTCACCTCTACCAAATCTCGTCTGAAAGTGGACCTCCCTGTTGTCTAGCCAATACAGCTGTGTGGGACTAGGATCTGGATCCAGGGCCACCACCTGTGGTAGAAAACACTTGATAGCAGTTAGTTTGCATGGGCACAGGGCCTCATGTTATCTTCACAACCTCATGACCTAGGGACTATCATTATCTTTTTACATGAGAAGAAACCAGCACAGAGGTTACATGACTAGCCCATGTGTACGTGATTCCAAGCATGTTTCTCAAGGTGGCAGCAGGCTTCATGGTTTCTTCCCTCAGCCTGTCACAGACTAGCAAAAAACTAAGTTTTCATGTGGTCCCTATAAATGTGGGTCTTTCTCCTCCCACACACCTTCATATCCCCACAATGCACACAAGGCTTGTAAGAACTACAGGTGGACTTAACTGTCTATAGGGTGAGAATATAATTGGTCATTCAAACTGGGACAGTCTGAGAGTAAAAGTGGGCACTATTAATAGCCATGCCAGCACAACAGGCACAAATTAGGACTGTCAGGGATAAACCAGGATGTATGGTCACTTTACTTATATGTTACTTGTTTAGTGAGAATTGAAAGAAACTCTAAGTAGACCCATAATATTTCCAGCCTTTCTGGATATACTTGCATGAAGAGATTTTTTTCACCTCCATTCAATTTCTTAAATTTCATGAAATTTTTTTAAAGATTTTATTTGAGAGAGAGAGCATGAGTGCAGGATGCAGGGAGAGACATGTAGACTCCCCGCTGAGCAGGGAGTCCGACATGACATGGGGCTCCATCCTAGGACCCTGAGATCATGACCTGAACTAAAGTCAGATGCTTAACTGACTGAGCCACCTAGGTGCCCCAAATTCTGTGAGTTTTAAGGCAGCCCTGCTAATCTGTGTCTTAAGATGGTAGCAGCATGTGAACAAATCTGTTCTTTTCACTTTATAAATTGCTATGTTTCATCATTGTTGCTATTCCAACAGTTGAGTCACATTTGAAGCGCAGTGTAGAACAAGTTCTAAACAAGTTTTTCAAGTCATATAAAACTGTCATTGACCCTAAACATAATAATACAGTTTTCTAGAATTATGTGAGAGATCAAAACCACAGAGTCACTGATGCAGGACAGTCCCAAAAGTCCTCAGATAAAAGCGAGACAAGACTTAATCTTGTGGCTGTGATCATTCATCATTTCACTCCATCACCCTTGGCCTCCTCTTTGTAGGTTCTGATGATGAGTGTCCTCACACTGCTGTGATAAGAACTCTTAATGGTGAGAGGGGAGTATTTATGATTTCTTTCCTTACTTCCATAAAAGACCTAACTCCTCGGAGAACAGTAGTTGTGAGATCATTTGATGGGAAAAAATGAGTTTACTCAGAGCTGTGTAAGTAGCAGAGCCAGTCACTGGGGTGCTGGGATCCATGAAAGCCTGAGGAAATAATGAATTCACCATCAAAACAGCCCCCCGGAGCCCTGATACTGCTACCAGCAATTCCAAAATACTCTTTCAAATTCTTTTTCTTTCTGCTTCTAGATTCTATAGAGCCCTCTTTGGAGGTGGTCAATAAATAGGCAGGTTCCAGAGAGTTTAATTGATAGGAAAAATCAGAAGTTTAAGGAGGCTATGCTAAAATGATTCTAACTGTGTTGATGGTAAATTAGCTCCCTCCTGAGAGCCCTTTTGGCAAAGAGAAGTCTTATCTGACAGATGGCAGCGTTGGTGGGAGGGTGCCCCACCATTGGAAGATGGTTGGAGTTGGGTATTTTTTTTTTTTAAGCACCTTGACTTGAATCCACTAAAAGGCTTGTGGCTACCAGACCAACTCATTTAATATCTGAATAGATGGAGGGTACACTGTGATCAAGGTCTGAGACCAAGGTACTCTGTTTTATTGTTATACTAACCAAATTGGTAAAGCTGTGAACTTTGATAGATGGGGAAATGGGGTTTATCAGATTCTTTTGAAGTGCAGAGTGTTGAAGAAAGTATGGGTCAGTTATTCCCTCTGACTGAAGGAAGCAGTAAATGCTGGTGTCAAAGCTCATATAGTCTGGTAATAAGTAAATTGAGTTCTTGAGTATTTTTCTATTTCCCCCCCATTAACTCTTCAAACATACTGTGGATCTACATATTAGCAAGTGTCTTGGTGTCTAGCATAAATCTCTTATTTCCCAATTGCTTGTAGAAGACTAGGAATATAATTGTTCAAGGATATTTGTCCATTATTAGGTTTCTGTGCATACATATACTACTGCCTTATGGGAAATGCTGGATTCTTAGCAAGAAAGAGGCATAAGTTTGTGACCTATTTGCTGATAAGGTGGGGTTCAGATGTCTGACATGTTTAGGTTAGCAGATCAGGCTCATATTTTCATGTCATTTACTCTGGAAGACATTTTCTCTGTTTCTGAGAATAGTCATAAATTCAGGAACATTTAAAACATTAATCCAGCCTTTTTATTACTTACTTGTTATTGGATGGAGTCATGGAATACATTGCATGCCCTTAAAAGTTTGGGAAATGAGTGTGAATTTTTAGAGCATGGAGAATAGAAATTATTGAATGGACAACTCAATTCTGATAATGTTCCCCACCTTTCCTTCCACATTCCTTACATCATTAGTTGCTAGGGAATATCTAATTACTGGCCTTATAACCCCATGTTATCTCATTTTTAAATAAAACTACCCAAATTCATGAACTGGAAATCTTCAGTGATAGTATGATTAAATAGTATAAGATGAAGATATTACTCTGTGAAAATGGGCTATTTCTTTAAAAATGTAACTTCTGTCTTCATAAGCAAAAATAAAAACCATAAACATGGATGGATTCTAATTGTAGATGGGAAGTAAAGTATGTCATTTTTTAAAAATTCTGATCATTTACACTGCAAAAACAATATTCAGGACAGACACTATTATCAACTAAAGAAATATGTGGACTTTCCAAGAGCGTCAGTCATACTTATTTTAATCTTTGCCCTATGTAATCTCTGGACAAACAGCAAAGAATCCTCTTTCAATATAATTCTCTTTTCCCCATCCACCCCTCACTATATCCCTCAATCTGTCTCCCTTGACAAGCCAAAATACAGAACTGAAAATCCACAGAACAGTTCTTTGCTTAGCAGAAATTTTATCTTTCTTCAATTAAAAATATACACCAGTGAAAGATTTTGTTTTATCATCTTAGTAAATGCTCATCATCCCTAAAGATAATAAAAATTCATTGACATTTCAGCACCGCGGATAGCAACACTCAGCGCTGCATCCCCCTTCCCCAATTGTAGTCATGCTACCTCTGGTCTGACAAGGTGGCTAGAGATAGCGGTGTTGCCATAAAATGGCAGTTCTTATACTTGGCTTCACATTAAAATTACCTGAAGAACTTTAAATATCCTGAAGTCCAGCCTTCACCACCCTAAACGATTAGAATATCTGGAGTAGGTCCCCAGTGTTAATTTGTAAGACTTCCCAGCCTTACAACCACCAAAGTGGTAATTTCTAAGCAATAACTGAAGTTTGCTTCTAAAATAGAGGTTCTCAAACTTAATTGCGTCTTAGAATTATCTGGGTAGCTTAAAAACAAAATCCTTGCCTACGCTCATCCCTGGACATTGTAGCTAAATTGGCCTGAGTTGGGGCACAGACATCAGTGGTTTTAAATATATCTTCAGGTGATTCTAGTATATAAGAGTTGATTAAACACTACTCGAAAGCAAGACCTAAAATTAAAATTTTTTTCATGTGGGATGTTTAGGCAAATTTGATATCTCAATAGGAGTCCCACATTCTAGAAGAAAGCAATGTCTGGTTTTCATGACATTGGACTTGAAATTGAGAAACTCTGGTTGTAGCCAGATGTGCAGTCAGATGGGACTCTAGAAGCTACCTTCTCCTTGCCTAGGCCAAAGCCCCAATGCTAGATGTTAGATAAGAGCATGATGTATGGAATCATAACTTGCCCACAAACATCATCTTTTGTCTCAGCTACCACTGGAGATTTCAAATTATATTCTGGAGAAGTTAAAAGTTACCTTAGCAGCTTGATTTACCTCCCCCTACCAATAGGATAAATCTCTGGCTTATTCACTCTTGTTTAATAAGTTGAGAGTGTGTGGCAGACATCAGTTAGAGTTTACATGCTCTCAAATAGTCAGCATGCTCCCCTGTGTTTTCAGTATTCTCTGCATTTACATTAGAGCCATGTGATTCTGAGCATGGAGTTATAAGAACTCCCATACCCGCCCCTTTTCCTCTCTCTCTTTTTTTTTTTGCTGTGCCAACATTGGATGGATCACACGTTGTACACATCACTTCAACATGGAGCAGGGTTGCCTGCCTGCATGAGATTGAGAGTAGATTGAAAAGCTACTGAGATTATGTATTGGAGCTCGACCAATGTGATGGCTGCTGTTAATTTTATATAATGAGATTCTTAAAGATTAATGAATATTCCTCAGACTTTGAGCTAATGAGAATTCCTATGTTCCCATCTATTCAAATTAAGAGAAACAGTATATGCAATATATGTATTCCAGATGGTATACATTTTTTCCCATTAGTCATTATTAGCTGTACTGCTGTGTACATTTAATGACCTTTCCAGATTCGTGGCAACTTGGGGAAAAAAAATCCTTCAGTTTACTTGGAAAAGTGGCACTTAGGTGGCACAAGAAGTTCAGTTGCTTTTGGCCACTAATGATCTTTGAATTGTGATGGTTCTTAACCTGTGGTCAAGTATCCTAGTCCCTTGGAGGTTTTGATGAAAGATCTTCCTCATTATGTTGCTCATTCTTTGCCTTCCCCCATTTCCTGATCACTCCATCACAGAGCCTGCAGATGCCCCGAGAAATGGAGCCAGCTTATTAATACTCACTTCCTTGAGCATAGGTCGATTATATCCCAAAGGGAGCTGAAACCTAGATCTTCACTATTAATGTTCCCCTCGCCGGCAAACTCAGCGTCCTTTATACTTAGTCAACTTAGATATTCTCTGGAAATTTTCAGGGTTTGAGAAAAATAATTTTCAAGCAGACTATAAAAGTAACCTATAATCTAATTTTAGCTGAAAGAACATCACTGTATTTATTTAGCATTAACAGTGTGTTTACGGCTTGCACCTGCAATTCCTAATCACTTAGTTCTACAGACCCGTGCTTGTCTACCTGCAATATTATTTCTACGAAGCCACCAATGGAACATCTAGCAAATTATTGCTATAGTTCACTAAACTATGACCCCAAAGCATTCAGAAGCATCCCCTTTTCACTTTTCTAATTGGATTTGGCCTGACCTTGTTTTAAACCATGTAGAGTCCCTAGGAGACACATAGACAGCAGGTTTTTGTAAGATTTTCAAGTCATGGGATATCATTTAGGCTAATTATTGCTTTAAAATATTTAATTTATTTGATAGACTCAATTACCTTGGCTAATTCAGATTAATTTTTTATTTGTAGCTAGTTAATTTCAGTTTCTAATTACAGATTGTGATTTTGATATAAATATTTTTAAAAGCTGTGGGTCACAGGTTACATGTCAATTGATTGCATATTGAAACAAAGCTGCCTATTCTAAGATATCTTTTGAAATATCCTTAGAATTAGGGTCTAGTTACATACTCTGTAGAACTAAGATATAGATCTATCTATATATTTTCATTTTATGAAAAAGGTGGAAAGAAAAAAACGTACAAAGGTGGGACTGATCTAAGATAGGGGGAAGATGTGAGATTAGTCTGGATTTGTTTGGGATATTATTTCCCAGCCTAAATAGTTTCACAGACACATTTTATAATCATTTTTCCCTTCTGAGTTGAGTCTTTACCTGATACTTTTTATCTTGGGAAACATTCTTATCGCTATGATTGTCCCTTTTCCAATTCCTTATCACCTGCTGGCCAAAAGATCACCTACTGCCAGTGAAGACCAACTGTAGTTTTTCAAATGACCTGATTTTTCTGCTTTAACTTAGATCATTTTCATGGGCTTTCCAGTTCACACTGCTCAGGGCTTCCCCTCAGTCCTCTGGTCTCTCCACCATTCTCTCTTGATTGTTCCTCCGTATTGCTAGAAGACCAACATTTTCACAGTGTAAATAAGCTTGAGGTGAAAACAGATTCTCTGGTAATGCAACACTCTAGCATTCAAGTCAAACTCCTGATTTGCGTCCCTCTACACCCTTTGTCCAGGCCCAGGGACAAAGGGAAAAACCAGTAACTATTTTTTGGCTTGTCTATAAACACAAGTTTCAGCTCACAGAATTTGAATTCCCAGGATAAAAGTTAGTTTCAGGCTCAATAAAAACAGTGCATTCTGCATTCTCTTGCTCTTGCATGTTCTCCCTCTGTAGTCTCAACCTCCAGAACCTGGCATATTAGAGGAACACCAGAAAGACTGATGGAATTGAAATGCAAAAGGGTTGAAGGACAACAATTGCTATCTTACTTGTAATATTTCTATGTTTTTCCCACTTACAAATTGACATATGTTTACCACTCAGGCAAATGACTACACTGTTCAGTGTAAATGTAAGTGGCAAATTAGTATTTCTTTCATTTGACTATTAACTGCTCATAATATGTAAGCAGGACAGGCTGGCCTTGGCCCTGTGCTGTATTTTTGGGGCCTGATCTCTATATTTCAGTGTCTGACTAGTCTCCCACCCTGTCCATCTAGGTTTGCTTTCACTTGTCCCCATTCTGGATTCTTAGTGGGGCTTCATTTCAGCTTAGCCTTCCCTGACACTCAGCCCTGTTCATCGGGACTCCTTTCTCTCAATCCAGTAGTGATAGCACCAGACCTTCTTACATGTCTTCAGCTGCCTGTGTCCCCACTCCAAAATATCTCCATTGCCTAAATGAGTATCATTCTGCACCTCTGGTGGACATCAATACCCCTTACTTTTGAAGGTCCCATCTGGGCTTGTCATCATCCCCTAATCCTACTCCTACATTGGTTCTTCTTCCTGTCTTGATCTTTTTTTTTTTTAATTAACATATAATGTATTATTTGTTTCAGGGGTACAGGTCTGTGATTCATCAGTCTTAATGCAATTCACAGCACTCACCATAGCACATATCCTCCCCAGTGTCCATCACCCAGCCACCCCATCCCTCCCACCCCCCTCCACTCCAGTAACCCTCAGTTTGTTTCCTGAGATTAAGAGTCTCTTATGGTTTGTCTCCCTCTCCTTCCTTGTTTTCCCTCCCTTCCCCTATGATCCTCTGTTTTGTTTCTCAAATTCCTCATATCAGTGAGATCATATGATACTTGCTTTCTCTGATTGACTTATTTTGCTTAGCCTAATACCCTCTAGTTCCATCCACATCGTTGCAAATGACAAGATTTCATTTTTTTTTTTTTTTTTTTTTTTTAAAGATTTTATTTATTTATTTGACAGAGAGAGACACAGCGAGAGAGGGAACACAAGCAGGGGGAGTGGGAGAAGGAGAAGCAGGCTTCCCGCGGAGCAGAGAGCCCGATGTGGGGCTCGATCCCAGGACGCTGGGATCATGACCTGAGCCGAAGGCAGACGCTTAACGACTGAGCCACCCAGGCGCCCCAAGATTTCATTTTTTTGATGACTGCATAATATTCCATTGTATATATATACACCACATCTTTATCCATTCATCTGTTGATGGACATCTAGGCTCTTTCCATAGTTTGGCTATTGTGGACATTGCTGCTATAAACACTGGGGTGCAGGTGTTCCTTCAGATCACTACATTTGTAACTTTGGGGTAAATACCCAGTAGTGCAATTGTTGGGTCATAGGGTAGCTCTATTTTCAACTTTTGGGGGAACCTCCATACTGTTTTCCAAAGTGTTTCTGCCTTGATCTTTAGAATCACTTCTCACCTTTTCTGAATGGCTCGTGTTGCTAATAAGAAATCCTTTGACCTGCTTCTCTCTTGAGGTGACCAACAGCCTGTCTCTCTAATGCACTTCGAAAATGCTCAGAGAAGTCACTGTTGGCTCCTCCTTACTTCCTTCTGCTCCAGCCACTGTGCTGATACAGCTCTCCGTGAAGCCGGAGTAACCTCCTAATGACCAGATCAGAAGCACTGTATCCTTTTTTTTTTTCTACTTATGTTCAGCATTTGGCATCACTGGCCCTCCATCTTGACACTGTCTTTACTTAACTCACCAGGCAGCCCCATCTCCCAATATTCTGGTCCTCTTCCTTTACAAGACTTTGCACTGGCTCCTTTATCTTTTTACAAGCTTCTCTCCTTGCCTTCACTGGGAGGACTTTTTCTAGTGTCAGTTTTATGCATATGAGTCAATTTCTCATCCTTTTATATGCAGGGCAGTGAGCATATGCAGGGTATTATATTTGATCCAGCATTTTAAGAATTTGGGGGAGTGGTGGTTCTTGATCTTTAATTTTAATATATTTTACTTAAGTCAGTACACAAAAAATATTTTAATATGTACTCAATATAAGTATTGAGATATTATACTTTTTTTTAAATTTTATTTTATTATGTCACCATACAGTACATCACCAGTTGAGATATTATACTTTAAAAAAAAAGATTTATTTGAGAAAGAGAGAGTGAATGAGAGAGAGCACAAGCCGGGGGGAGAGGGAGAGGAAGAAGCAGGCTCCCCGCTGAGCAGGGAGCCCGATGTGGGGCTCGATCCCAGGACCCTGGGATCATGACCTGAGCCGAAGGCAGACGCTTAACCAACCGAGCCCCCCAGATGCCCCAAGATATTATACTTTTTTTTTGGTACTAAGCCTTTGAAGTCCAGTATTTATTTACAGCACTTCCCAGTTTGAAGTAGCCACGTTTCAAGTGCTCAAGAGCCACATGTGGCCGGTGGCTACTGCGTGGGATGGCAGCCTTAGATCATTGATTTAAGATGTTCTACCATATCTACCAAACAAGGCCCACCTTCAGTCCCACTTACTCCAAGATACTTGTCCCAAATTCCCTCTGTTAAAATTAATCTCTGCCTCCTCCAGAGTACTTTTTAAGACTGTGAATTCATAGAAAGGCAGATATTACCCTTTGTTCATCTTAGAAAAATACCATGGAAATAGAGAAGAAAATTGAACTTTGGCAGAAAACCCACCCAAATTCAATGCTAATACTCCACCTTGAAGCGGTGGCAGCGACACTATAGTTTTAGCCTATTTTTTTAAACCCCTGTTTCCTCATCTATAAATAAAGGTAAAAACTCTCAAAAAGTCAATGAGCATTAAATAAGGTGTGCCTAGTACTTAGTTGGGGATCAGCAAATAACTTATTACTATAGTTGTGTTATTTTAAGATGCCAATAATTTAAGGTCTACCATTAATTTAATAATCAGCTATTAAAGAATACAAGGAGTAGATCCACTAAATTAAATACGCACATGGATTATAAATTACACACTTATTTTAGAAACACCAAAATTTGAGGGCTCATACATTGATATTGCTGTGGGAAGGTAAAATGATGCATCCACTTTAGAAAAGGTAGATGTTCCACAAAAGGTTAAAAATGGAGCTACCATATGATCCAGCAAATCTACTCATACGAATCTATCCAAGAGAATTGAAATGTATGTCCACACAAAACTTTTACAAGAATGTTCATAATAACCAAAAAGAAGAAACAACCTAAATTTCTATAAACTGATGAATGGATGAACAAAATGTGGTATATCCATACCACAGATTTTTTTAAAGATTTATTTATTTGAGATGGAGAGAGAGTGCGAGTGTGGAGAAGGTGGAGGGAGAGAATCTGAAGCAGACTCCCCACTGGGCATGGGGCTGGATGCAGCGCTTGATGCCACAGCCCATGAGGTCATGACCTGAGCCAAAATCAAGAGTCAGAGGCTTAACTGACTGAGCCACCCAGGTGCCCCAGAATATTATTTGACAGTAAAAACGAATGAAGTTCTGATGCATGCTATGGCATGGGTGAACCTCAAAAAAACCCAAGATGCTAAGTGAAAAAATCCATTTGTAAATGACCACATATAACATGACCTCACACTGAAATGTTTATAAAAGGCAAATCTCTACAGACAAAGTCTGTTAGTGATTGCCTGGGCTGGGGTGTTAGAAATGGGGAATCCCTGCTAATAGGTACAAGGTTTTGGGGGGATGATGAAAATGTTCTAAAATGAGATTATGGTGATTGTATAACTCATACTGTACTAAATATATTAAAAACCATTACATTATACATATTAAATGGGTAAACTTTATGGTGCATAGATTAGATCTCAACAGGGCTGTTAAAAATTTGGGAGGAAATTGGTTTCAAATTAAGGGCATATAGATTTGTCTACCTTATAGAGAAATGAACAAGTTCCCCCAAATAAGCGAACAACAACAAAACAAAAGCTCATCAAAATAAAGCTCTCAGTCCTAAAGTTTACGGACATTTTTCTCTGTGCAATATATGTGAAGAAAAACATGGATTTCTCCCCAGAAGACAACTCTTCTTTTGGTTTAGGGAACCAGACATGGAGACCTTTAAATCCACCGGACCCAGGGGAGAAACCGAAGCCTGAAGGTAGCCTTGACCCTTAATTTCTCACTGGATTGACCTCCTACTCTTCTACACACTGAAGTGGTCTCCTGTTGAGTTGTCCTTTCCTCACCATTCACCATTCACTGAGCTCTTGGGGAGCACAGACTTTGTACTGACATGCAGTAGGTGCTCAGGAAACCTGGTGGGTGGGGTAGTTCTAGCCCTTCCAGCACTGGAGAGGAGTGGCTGAAGCACCAGCGCCTTCCCCCTTCCTACATCGGGCAATGTGTACTTTCCCTTTGTGACTTATGCCATCTTAAAGGCCCAAGTGCCTATAACCTCTATGCCATTGTGCTAACAGGACCACAATCCCCTTGTTCTGTCTTGTTAGTTACAATCTCATTGCCACAATCAAGAAAAGGCCATGTCTGAAATATGTTTCAGAAGATGTTAATGGCAAGAGCAAGTTTAAGCCACCTTCTGCAGGGAAGAAAAAGATTTTTCTACTTCATTTTATAAAAAGAGGCACAGAGATACATGAGGCTAGATATTCAGCTTAATATTCATTTGTGCCATTAGAACCCTTTTATAGACTAAGAGTGAGCCTACCGGTCTTGTGTTTCTCATCAAGGCTAAATAGAAGTCCCTTTCTGGCTGGGCATTGGCAAACTTGTCTAATTTGGAGTTTGGACTGAAAATGTCAAGTAGCAGAGACCCCTGCTGATTTCAGAAGTGGTATGATACTCTTTCCAAAGTGAATCTCATAAGAGTTTTCTGAAGGGTAATTTTTGCCTAAATTGCATCTTTGCCATATCCACCAGGCCTGCCCTAGGGGGTTTGCAGGGGGCAGTCATGTTTGCATAGGAGCCTACTGGGAGAGACCAGTGGGCACAGAACCTGGGAGGGGCCCCTGACAGATTCCGAGAGACCCGAGCTCCCCTACCCAGCCTTGCGAACCCCAGGAAGACACAGCCAGCACCCGCGCCTCAGGATGACTATTGAGGGTGGTTCTGCCACCTCCCAGCAGCCCATCCAGTGTGCACAGCCTTGCCAGGTCCTCATTCATGCTTCCGAATCAGGATTTTGGTCTAGTATGCTTTTTACCTGGGTAGCTATTTTTTCTCCATCTCACGTTCTTTAATCACGTATTTAAGTTATACTAGATGTGTCAGAACATGTGCTAGGTGCTATAGATATAATGATGAGCAAGAAAAGCCATTCCCTTTCCTCAAGGGGCTCACAGTACAGCCTTTCTTCTTTGTTTCTCATCTCCCTCTTTCTTCTCCTCCCCTTCCCAGTGCCCCTCTTCTTTCTTTCATTATCTAGAATCTTTTAAGCCTCAAATATGAAAGTCAATGAATAGCAGTTTAGAGCAAGACGTGGTGAAGGTCATCACAGCTCTTGGTGGCCATAGTTTGAATACTTTCACTCTGTAAACTACCCCACAAAACATATTTTTAAAAACATTGTTGAGGTGTGGGGTAATGGTGACTCCTCAGAACTAATAGTAGTTGTTTCTAGGACTCCTTTTGCATGCTCTCCTGAGAGTGAATTCATGATTCAACTTCACTCCAGGAAGAAAGTTAAAATTAGTTCTTTATTAGGAGTTCATAGCAGAAGAAGCTTCTAAGAGTCACAGTGCTAAAAAGGTTTATGGCTGCCGAGTACCTTACATTTGACTTGTCGTGGAAAAAAACTTGGAACATGAACCATGTTGGCTATAATTTGCATTTTTGTAAATATGGAAATTAAAAATTGGGGGAGGTAAATAATCTTGCTTCCTAAAAAAGATGAGGTGAAATGCAAATACAGGAGCAATGCTTTTCCTATAAATTTTACCTCTGGATTTGCATAGCAGATTTAAATCTATAATTCTACTTGCTCGTGTGTCAGGATCATCTCTAGCTAATAAATACATAGTGTGTTTGAGAACAAACACCTGGCCCTGGCACGTGACGTGTATTATCAGTTACTACACATGAAGGTCATCCCAAGGGCAGCATTTGCTGGGAAAACGGTGCTTTAGGGCCTGGGTTTAAGATAAATACAAGCAATTTTTTGAAAATTGACACAGTATTTAAGACCTGCAGCTCACTCTCCCAAGATTCTAATTTTGGCCACAGTTGAAAAGCAAAGAGAGATACTAATTAGTTAGGTTAGTTAGTTACGTATTAGCAATGTACAGACCCCAAATGAATTATGTTCTGAAATCAAAAAAGACAGTTTTTTAAAATATTGAAAGTCCGGGCTTTAGAGTTGTATTGTCATTCCTGTTGATACGAAGAACTCAGAATATTCAGTGGACATTTTGAAGCCTTTTGAACTTTTCCAGGTTGGATTTATTTGTTTTAAAGATTTTTATTTATTTACTTGACAGAGACACAGGGAGAGTGGGAACACAAGCAGGGGGAGAGGGAGAGGGAGAAGCAGGCTTCCCGTTGAGCAGGGAGCTGGATGCGGGACTTGATCCCAGGACCCTGAGATCATGACCTGAGCCAAAGGCAGACGCTTAATGACTGAGCCACCCAGGCGCCCTGGATTTATTTGTTCTTTAATGATTGATTAGAATTATCTTCATGTCCTGCTGTGAGGGGAAGCTGGCATATTCATTCTGGAGGACAGTTTGGTGTGTCTATAAACATTTCAAAAGCACAGGCTATCCCATGACTTGAGATTTGCCTTTGAGAAGCGCTGTGATGGGTGGACAAGGATTCATACATAACGGAGTTTCTCATACTCAGCACCTTGACTTTGGGCTGGACAATTCTTGCTGTATGAGCTATTCTGTATGTTGTGAAATGTTTAGCAGCATCCCTGGCCTCTACTCATTGGATGCCAGTAGCACCTCCAGCTGTGACAACCAAGAATGCATCCAGACATTGCCAAATGCCCGTGGGACAAGCCCACGCCCCGCCCCCGCTTGAGAACCACTGATAAATGAGAACGTCCACTAGGGCACTTCGTAATGTTACATGAACTACAAATATCCTAAACACCCATCATTTGGAACAGAGCCATTCAATAGAACATAATGTGAGTGACAAACATAATTTCCTATTTTCTAATTTTTGTGTTAATAAAAGTGAAAAGAAATAGTTGAAATTGGTCTTAAAGTTAAACTTCATTTGATCCAAAATATCCAACAATTTTCACATGTAATCACCATAAAATTAAGTTATCATATATATATATATATATATATATATATATATATATATATATATTCTTTCTAGTAGTTAGTATTCAAAATCTGTACGTGTTTTACACTGACAGCACATCTCTGTTCCTATCAGCCTCACTGAAGCATTGAGTAGCCACACACCACTAGTGGCCACCTTAGTGGTTGGCGTGAATTTTAGAAATAATTGATATCTTCCTATTATGCAGCAGTTTAAAATAATGAGGCAGAGAAGTACTGCATGGAAAAGAGCTCAGAGGCATATTGTTAAGTGAAAACAGAGCAGCGGAACAATTGGTGTGTTATGACACATGTTAAAAATTTTGAAAAATGAAATATATATGTATTTTCACCGTGAAAATACATTTGTATGTAAACAAGTAGAAAAAGTTGTGGAAGAGTGCCCATCACTGAGAGGGGACTGGGGCAAGGGGAGGGGGGGACAGTGGAAGTGGCCAAGATAGGATTTAACTGTAATATTTTAACTTTGTAAATGAGGGATGTATTCATGTATAACTTGTGTAATATGTGCTTTAAAAAATGAGCTCACTAGGTCTGATCATCCCCCACAGCCTCTGGGTGCCAATGGTTTCTGCCTGGGTTGTACCTTAGAATCACCAGGGCAGCTTTATAAAAATACCCTGCCTGCATCCATTTTGAACCAATTAATTAAGAATCCCTGAAGGTCAGGCTTCTAAAGCTCTTCAGATGATTTTAAAGTGTAGACAGTATTGAGAACCACAAATATGGAAAAAGGGATAAACTTTGTGTCCTTAAAACATTATCTGTGAACATTCTTGAAAAAAGAATTTAAGGATCCAATGGAAGGTTCTTTAAGGCACATTATCTGGTCAGGGTTTTCTCTTGTTGAATAAGGGCAGATCCATATTTTAAAGATAAAATAGTTCAAATGAGCAGAGGGATGGGTTTGATATCATTTTGTGAAAATTGCAATGTCTGACAAGACTTTTAATATACAGCCATCCAATTTCATGTAAGTTTGGCCAAGAGAGACTGTAAAAGTAATGCTGGCCTTTTGTTAAAACAACTCTAATAAACTTTAACAAATGAGCATATTGGACAGAAAGACCCCAAGTTGTACTCCATAGGAAATTGTCAATTAGGTAGTTCCCCCCCCCCCCCAAAAAGGGGTAAAGACTTAAACTTTTCACTGACCAAAAAAAAAAAAAAAAAAGTGTTCACTGACATTCATGAGCTCATTGTCCCCATTTGAAAACATGACATTAACTATTCTTAGTGTTTAGAAAGCACCAATGAAAGCCTCTCAGGGCACAACACAGGGAAGGTGTCCTGCAGTTTGCTGTGATAGCAGCCCTGGTAAGCTGGCCGAGCATCTGGTCTGACTGCTGACACCACCCAGTTACAAGACTACAGAAGCCCTGGACTGGCCCCTTAACAATACAGGCACTAAACCCTGGCTGGTGTTCCTACAGTGGGTAAAGTGGGCATAGCAGCCAACTAGACTAAAGGCAAATGCTGCCCCATCACAACAGTAGGAGGCACACAACCCATTTAGGAGACACCCCTGAAGTGCCTGGTTCTGGTGAACACGAGGCATTATACTACAAGGCACTACAGGACCTCTTCTTCATAAGGCCATTACTGTTCAGGCAACACAGCTGACTTTCCTAATACATAGAAACAAACACAGAGTTAGACAAAATGAGAAGACAGAGGAATATGTCCTAAATGAAAGAACAGGACAAAATCATGGAAAAGAGCTAAATGAGATGGAGACAATCAATATGCCTGATACAGAATTCAAAGTCATGGTCATAAAGATACTCACTGGACTTGAGAAAATTGGAGAACCTTCAACAAAGAGAAAAAATAAAAAAGAACCAATCAGAGATGAAAAACTCAATAACCAAAATTAATCAAAGGTAGACTAGAGGAGGTGGAAGAATGGATTGGCAATCAGGAGGACAGGGTAATAGAAAGCAACTAAGTTGAAAAACAAAAATAATTAAAAAATAGGTTAAGGGAACTCAAATATCATCAAGTGTAATAATATGCACACTATAGGGATTGCAGAGTTGGAGAGAGAAGGGGGCAGAAAACTTATTTGAAAAATAGCTGAAAACTTCCCTAATCTGGTGAAGGAAGCAGACATCTAGATCTGGGAAGCAGAGAGGCCCCAGTAAAAGTAACCCAAGGAGGTCCACGCCAAGACACATAATAATTAAATTGGCAAAAAGTAATAATAAAGAATTTTAAAGGCAACAAGAGAAACCCTATATGGCTATCAGCTGATTTTTCAGCAGAAACTTTGCAGGCCAGAAGAAGTGGCATGATATTTTAAAGTATTGAATGGAAGAAGACATGAAACCAAGAATACTCCATCCATCAAGGTTGCTCTTCAAAATAGAAGAAGAGCTAGTTTCCCAGACAAAAGGTAAAGGAGTTTATCACTGCAAAGCCAGCCTTACAAGAAGGTCAGAGGGAATTCTCTGAGTGGAAAGAAAAGGCCATAGTTAGGAGTAAGAAAATTAGGAAAGGAAAAGATTTGACAAGTGAATGAAAACCTATAATAAAAGTAGTAATCACATATAAGATGACTTATAAGATCAGCATGGAGGTTATAGCACAAAAGCAGTAAAATCATATTTACAGAAATCATTCAAAGGATTCACAAAAGTATGCAAAGTATGACAACATATATGTAAAATGTGGAGGGGGGGAGTAAAAATTGAGTGCTATTAGAACAGGTTCAACTTAAGTGACCAACTTAACATGGACTGCTATATGCAGATGTTATATATGAACCTAAAGATGACCATAAGTCCAAAACCTATTAAAAAAAGAAAGGAATCCAAACATAATATTAAAGACAGCTATCAAACCACAAATGAGAGCAAGAGAAGAAAAAAGAAACAGAGAACTACAAAAACAATTGTAAAGCAAGTAACAAAATGGCAATAGGTGTATATATATCAGTAATTACTTTGAATGTAAATAGAGTAAATGCTCCAATAAAAAAATATAAGGTGACTGAATGGATTAAAAAAAAAAAAGGCAAGACTCATTTATATGCTGCCCATAGGAGGCTAACTTTGGACCTAAAGACACAAGCAGACTGAATGTGAAGGGATAGAAAAATACTGGCCACGCAAATGGAAACAAAAAGAAAGCTGAGATAGCAATACTTATATCACTCAAAATAGACTTTGAAACGAAGACTGTAGCAAGAAACAAAGAAGGACACTACATAATGATAAAAGGAAAGACCCAACGAGAGGATATAACAATTGTGTCTGTGCACCCAACATTGGAGCACCTAAATACATAATGCAACTATTAATGGACATAAAGGAAGAAACTGGCAACAATACAGTAATAGTAGGGGACTTTAACCCCCCACTTACATCAATGGATAGATCCTCCAGACAGAAAATCAATAAGGAAACAGTGGCTTTGAATGACACATTAGACCAGATGGACCTAACAGACGTATGCAGAACATTCCATCCAAAAACAATATACACATTCTTTTCAAGTGCGCATGGAACATTCTCCAGGATAGGTCACATGTTAGGCCACAAACAAGTCTCAATGAATTAAAAAAAAAATATTATCATGTGGCTTTTCTGACCACAACGATATGAACCTAGAAATCACAAGAAAAAATCTGGAAAGAACACAAATACATGGAGGCTACATAACATGCTACTAAATAATGAATGGGTCAACCAAGAAATCAAAGAATAAATAAAAAAATACATGGAGACAAATGAAAATGAAAACACAACAATCCAGGATCTTTGGGATGTGGCAAAAGCTGTTCTAAGAGGGAAGGTTATAGCAATATAGGCCTTCCTCAAGAAGCAAGAAAAATCTCGGGGCGCCTGGGTGGCTCAGTCGTTAAGAGTCTGCCTTCAGCTCAGGTCATGATCCCAGGGCTGTGACTGAGCCCCATGTCGGGCTCCCTGCTCAGCCGGAAGCCTGCTTCTCCCTCTCCCACTCCCCATGCTTGTGTTCCCTCTCTCACTGTCTGTCAAAAAAATAAATAAAATCTTAAAAAAAAAAAAAAAAAAAGGGCAAGAAAAATCTCAACCTAAGCTTACACCTAAAGGACCTAGAAAGAGAAGAACAACCAAAACCCAAAGCCAGTAGAAGGAAAGAAAGAATAAAGATTGGAACAGAATTAAATGAAATAGAGACTTCAAAACAAAACAAAACACACCAATAGAGCAAGTCAATGAAACCAGAAGCTGGTTCTTTGAAAAGATAAACAAAATTGATAAACCTTTAGCCAGACTCCTCAAGAGAGAGGACTCAAAAAAAAAAAAAAAATTTTTTTTTTTCGCTTACATTCATGAGCTCACTGTCCCCATTTGAAAACACAAGATAAACCATCCATAGTATTTAGAAAGCACCACTTCAATTAGACTGATAGGAAAAAATCTCATTTAAAAAAGTTTTTCTTACTGCTGTGTTCTCCCTGAATGCATGACAGTTACAATGTCAATGCCCTCTGGGGTGAAGCCAACATAATTTCATTTGATGAGATAAGCCCTCTGAGAAGCAGGCGTGTTTTACACTCAATCCAGGGTCAGTATTGATTTGGAATGCAGTTCTCTTACATTTCTCAATCATTGGCCTCCTCTGCACTTAGAAATGAAGCAAAATCAGTGTTTGGCAAGACTGACAGCCATTATCTGTTTTTTCCTCAGCTTTGAAAATACCCAGAAATTGCCCTGATTTACTGAATGCTCCATTCGTTTGTCCTGGAGTTTAAAGGCACACACTCTTGTTGCCATGGAAACAGACTCACATCCTAAGGAAACAGATTCAGTACCTTCCTCCTAATGATAATGTATAGGGGTGAGCTCTGAAGAGATAAAGGAATCTACATTAAGTTCTGTTGTTGAGATTACGGTGTTCTCTAGTTCCATGAATCTCCACTTCATTTGGTTTTGGGGGGGTTTACATTCATTGAGCAATGGTACATGGTGAGAGGTTTGATAGTATCCTTTGCCACTGAATTACTGAATTTGTGCGAATAACCCCAATACTGGATTGGTTTCATACAGATGCTGAAGTTGTTAGGTATTTAATAACAGGTACCCATGTTTGCTCCCAGAAGCCCAGAAATCTCATACTGGGATCTAACTCTGGGCTGGGGCTAGAATAAACTAGTTAAGACCTACAGGAGGCCTTCTGATGAGATGATTAATTGAGGGAAAAGGTCACTTTAACTGAGGCCATTTACAATGGGGCCCAACATTTCATGGTAAATACTGGGGGTGGGAGTGGCTTAATTAGAATTCCATTTTGAAAAACAAAAATTATGGGGCATCTGGGTGGCTTAATTGGTCAAGTGTTTGCCTTTGACTCAGGTCATGACCTCAGGGTCCTGGGATCGAGTCCCGCATCGGGCTCCCTGCTCAGTGGGGAGTCTGCCTCTCCCTTTCCATCTGCCTCTCCCCCAGCTCATGCTCTCTCTTTCTCTCTTTCTCTCAAATAAAATCTTAAAAAAAATTAGGAGCATAAAGTTACTTGATCTTACATTGAAAAAATTTTACGTTTTAATATCCAGAATGGTTGAAAATATAAGTTGAATCAGGCATGAAACAAGTATTGCTTTTTTTGTTATAGATTTTTCCGGGAGAATTTAATAGCTAAAAGGTACTTTCCAGCACTTGGGACCTTTGCCACACACAAGCAGACTCTTTTCAGTAATTCAAACCACTCCCTCTTCACCCCATTTGGTTTCAGCCCCCTCCCCCCTTCATGTTATTTTCTACTTCTTAGAATAAATCGCCTAGTTGAGCTTGGTGACTCTCATCAATGCCCTCCCTCATATGTGATAATTCTTTTGTACTCTGTGTTTTTCAAACACCCTCCTTGCCCTTAATCCTCATTCCTTATTCACTATTCACTGTAGGTGCTCCATCCTTGCATAGGACTATGGAGACTCCACCCTTTCTCAGACTTTCCATCGCGCTTCTGTTCCACTCACTGTGGCACTTGATAGCACAGTACTTCCCAACTTCACATAAATGACATATTGTTATGTCTTGTGATGTCTTGTGTACTTACACGTTGTCCATGAGAGAAGAGACAGTATGTCTCCAGGACTCTAGCATAAAGTCATTTGTTACTGGAATTTAAGATCCTACTGCTGAATTTCAGTCAAGTAATTTGAGTTTTCTTTTCTTTCCTTTTTTTTTTTTTAAGGATTTTATTTATTTGAGAGAGAGAATGAGACAGAGAGAGAGAGCATGAGAGGGGGGAGGGTCAGAGGGAGAAGCAGACTCCCTGCTGAGCAGGGAGCCCAATGCGGGACTCGATCCTGGGACTCCAGGATCATGACCTGAGCCGAAGGCAGTCGCTTAACCAACTGAGCCACCCACGTGCCCCTAATTTGAGTTTTCTGAATATATCATTAACCTATGATTTTGCTTTTTTTTTTTAACAGCTCCTCAGTTTTCTAATGAAATCCTATAGACAGATATTCCAGAAACTTCTACAGACTCATAAGATTATTAGAAGGAACCAGTTTTACATATATCTGGGTAATTGATGTGGGTAAAAACTTGACTGTGGATTGGAAACTTTGTAGTTCATCAGGCTTTGAGACCCTCCAAAGAAAGTCAGTAATATATTGTTTGGGCTTCATCCCAAAAGAAAGGTGAAGCAATGCAAAAGAGGGGAGCTTTCCTAAGAAAGAAGGGCACTCTATAAGGCCCCATTTGATTGATGGAAACTAGGCGATAGGAAAATAAGATCTAGATTTGATAGTTTTTTAGTGCAGTAATAAATTAGCCAGCTTAAGGAAAATATCAGGTTCTAGCTTCCTGGGTTTTGTGCTAAGCATGGGCCTAGGAGGTGGAAGATACTTGTTATTAAACATACTTTTTTATTGTGGTGAAATATGCATAACAAAATTGACTGTCTTACTCATTTTTAAGCATCAAATCCAGTCATTAAGTACATTCAGAATATTGTACTTCCATCACTACTATCCATTTCCTGAACTTTTCATCATGCCAAAGAGAAACTGTTACCCATGAAACAACGACTCTGTGTTCCCTTGCCTTCCAGGCCCTGGGAAGCTCAATTCCGTTTTCTGTTTCTATGAATTTGCCTATTCTAGCTAGATACCTTGTGTAAGAGGAATCATGATATTTGCCTGGGCTTATTTCACTGAACATACTGTTTTCAGGGGTCATCCATGTTGTAGCATATACCCAAATTTCCTTCCTTTTTAAGACTGAATAATACTCCATTGTATGGCTACACCACATTTTGTTTATCTGTTCATCTGTTGATGGATAAACAATTTTTAAACCACGAAATAGTGACACCACTTGCTTGGCATTTTATAGTGTTTTTTTTTTTTTTTTCTGATTCACTCTTAATGTTCTCCCTTCTTTAAAAGACTCCTTATCCTCTGTTGGGCCTTTACAGAGGAATTTAACAAAACATTTGGTCTGGGAAGGTATTTTGACCCAAGAGAGTAGGATGGATGAGACCAGGTGTGATGAGCTTAACGGTCCCTCCTTGTTGATCCCTCCTCAGTTTGAGGTGCCCTTAGAGACTATATTTTAATAGGTACAAGGTGACACATGAAGTTTATTTAAATCTCTGCCTTAAAACCCCTCTTAAAAATTCCAACTGAAGTTTGTGTTTGGAGTGAAAGCTCTGGAAGGGAAGACCAGACACTTGAGAATTACCATCCTGGCTAAGGGAGCTCTCTGAAGAGGGCTTCATGTGACTAACCTTTTCATTTAGCTACGTGGCAGCTAGAAAAGTTAAGCTCAGGAAGTCAGAAGGAATAGGTTTATTCTTTTCCAGAAAATTAAGGAAATTTTTGTTTGGATGGTTTTGTTTTTGTTTTTGTTTTTTTTAATTCTCTGCCTCCTACCCCAGCCCCTTACCTAGAGGAAAATGGAAACATAGTAATTTCTCGTTGAAGGGAGAGATGTGTCTCTCTGCAGATAGATGTCTTTGTAGAGATGCTTGCACTACTCCAGGTAGAGAAGGACTGGACTGAGTTAAACCCACTCCTGGAGTAGCTCTCAGAGCCAGGTAGCATGCTAAGACCCTGAATTAAGTTGGTGAGATTATTAAGCACCGGTTTCTATCTAAATAGTTTATCTCAGTTTGCATTCATATGTATATTCCTTAAATGTAATGTAGTTTATTGTTACTTATTTTCTGAAAGAAGAAAAAAAAACTAAGGTGTAAAAAGTTCGTAGCTCTCGCCCAGGAATTCTCAACCGTAATGACATAGTAGAATCACCTTGGGAATTTCTCAGGGTGAGCCCTAGCATCACATAATTTAAAACTCCCCAACCGTGAGTATGAGGATCACTGATCTAATCTTCTGAGAATCCTCGTCTGGTGTATGTCACATAACAAGGCTATACATACCACCACCTGATTGAAGCATTTTCTATTTGCAGGTTTAGTTCAACAGTTAAAATCTGAGATTGAAAATGTCCACTTATCGGGCGCCTAGGTGGCTCAGTTGGTTAAGCAACTGCCTTCGGCTCAGGTCATGATTCTGGAGTCCCGGGATCGAGTCCCACATCGGGCTCCCCACTCAGCAGGGGGTCTGCTTCTCCCTCTGACCCTCCCCCCTCTCATGCTCTCTGTCTCCCATTCTCTCTCAGATAAATAAATAAATAAAATCTAAAAAAAAAAAAAAAAGAAAATGTCCACTTATCAATCCATGACTGATCCCCAAAGAAAGGAGATGGAAGGGCCATTTATTTTGCACTATAACATTCAGTAATTTGAGGGACAGTTTGCGCATATGAGGTTGTTTCTTCATTGTCTTTTTTGGGGGGTAAAATCTGATGGGGAAAAATGGCCAAGGAAATTGTTTTTGTTGAATCAATCTTTATGCTCTTTAACAAGCTCAGAGCTTGCTAAAAGAATTTCTTCCCCTCAGCACAACCATGCACATAGGCCTACACACACATGGTCACCATCACTCCATGACATACGCTTTTGTCAGCCCATACCCTTCTTTGGAACACACTCTTTTACCATTTCCACTCATCAGAGTGCTACCCATCTGTCAGGATGCAGATCCCCTGCCCTTTTTCATTCTGCCCTGTGGCCAAGAAGGGGTGCCCTGTCCTTTGTTCTAGCCCCCACCAGTCCTTTGTCTCACTCTCTTGGCAGTCTTTGCATTGAATTTCATGTTACATTTCTGGTGACCTGTCATCTCTTCCATTCACAGTAAGCTGCTTCAGAGCAGAGGCCAATACTTGCACCTTTTTTCTAAGTGCTTCTCAGGTTTGGTGAGCACAACCACCTCCACACAAGAGTCCTCCAAGGAGTTGTGCTGGTTGGTAGCAGATGGAGCTTAGGAACAAGCTTTATAAAACAGCCTCTGGAAAGATGGATTCCATTCTGAGTAATTGGGCTTTAAATGGTTAATTGATGGGGATAAAAAAACAAGTGCATTTCTTATTTGTACATAATAAGTGTTTAGGCTTAGAGAAATTTGTGGAATCATAGCTAAGAAACCAGAGAAGAAGATATGTACTCTGATTCATATAGACGTGGTAAGAGCAACAGACTTGAATCAGGTTCAAAGGGAGGAGTAAGAACAGAGCCAGGTTAACACTAGATGGAGAAGATATTCGGCCCCATCTGGCCAGGTGCTCAGCGGAGGTTTTCCTATTTTCACTATGGTACTTCCTAGGGGAGACACAACACTGAGTTGGATGATTTGAGGTTGCTTCTTTAGAATACAACCGTAAAAAAAAAGCAATGAGTGTCTTTATGGAAAATAAGTACTGTCTGTATTCTGTTTTTTCTGGGATGCTTCTGACTTTGTATAGAAGGCAGGCTCCAGCCTCCACCACCCTCCCCCCACCCTAGTCTTATGGGAGGAATGGTGTACAAGACATCCGGGTTCAGGGTCTCCTATGTGTACTCCGAGTGAACAACCTCTCGTTCTTCTCCCTAGACACATTTTCTAGATATGATTTTGCTATCATTAGGTTTAGACATACTGTCTGGGAAACCCACAAGTCCTATACTCTGGAAGTCTTGATTAGTTATGTCACATGAAGCATCTGAGCACAGAGGTGACTCTGTGTACAATCTATTTTTTTTTTTTTTTCTAGTCCTGAATGACTTCTCTTTTAGGCTTGACTTCAGATTTAAAATTTTGCTTCTTATATTTTATCCAGAATTTCTGTTTGTAGTAGAAGAGTGCCTATGTGCATTAATATAGTCTACCATTTTGCTGGAAATATCTCTCTAGAATTTTCTAATCAAATAGCAGTCTTAGCTCTTCCTATCCAGTATTGATACTGTGTATTTCTTTTCTTATTTCTTTGGCTAGGACCTCCAATACAACATAGAATAGTAGCAGCAACGGCAGATACATTTCACTCCTGACTATAGTGGGAATGCTTTAAATGTATTTCCATTAGGAATGATATCTGATATATTTCATAAAGTTAATAAAGTTGCTTTTTATTCCCAGTTTACTAAAATCAGGCACAAGTACTGAATTTTATCAAATGGTGTTTAACTTGATTGAGAGGTTAATCCAATGATAGATCATTATATTTCCTGATGCTGAACCAGTCTTCCATTCCTGAAAAAAATCCCTTATTCTCAGTTACGCCATATACTTTATATATTGTTGTGTCTAGGGTTAGATTTGTTTTAAAGGTTACTTTTCTGCCACTTAAGGCTTATATTGGAAGAAAATGAAAATAAGAGGATTTGTGTGTTATATTATTTCAAGAAGTAAGGAAGCTGGGGGTATTGCTATGTCTAATAGTTCTGTAACAAAAATTCCCTGCCAAGACTCTGCTATTTCATTTGGAAAAACAGTGGCAAAAGTGAGAAAGGGGACAGATTTCAGCACTAAGACATGGTTTAAGCAGTATTATGGTTAGAAGAAAAAGAATCACAATGAACTCATGCCAGAAAGTAACAAAAATTACAGCTGAGTTTGAAAGACAAATATCCCTAGTCTTAGATATGGAAAAAAGCTCATGTAACATTCCAGTATGGTGCAGGATATTTAGTGTTTCAGACTCCAAGATTCTGCCTGTCCCGTGTTGTACTTAAATGAGAAAGGGTACTACCTGGGTTAAAAGTTGTGTTGAAAAGAACAAGGAAAATGGTCCCTGTTATTGAGGCCTCACCCTCTCCTCTCTGGACTCTGTTGTTGTCTAGACCCATCTCCACAGTCTCAAATGAAACAGCTCCACTGAGCTTTCCAATCTCATTTTCCTCTGCCTACCCCATGTCTTCCTAGACGTAACGGTCATCAAACACAATTGAGTGCCTGCATACTGAGCCCTCGTGTCTCCTCCACAGCTAGAAAGAATACCTTCCTCTCTAGATCACCAGTGGCCTTTGGTTATCCTTCCCTCTTGCAGTGAGGTACCTTATAACTTACAGGGTAGTTGTAAGTTATAGGTAAGTTACAGGGACCCCGTAGTTGTAGGGAATCTATTGCTCAAAATTTGAAATGCTTTAAAAGAACAATTTTTAAAAACATACCTTCATTTCCTCATTTTTATTATGTGACATTTTAAAAAATGAAGAATTGAAACCATTATATAGTGAACTCCTTCCCTTCAATCTGTGCTCAACAATTGTACAACAATTGTACACAAATTGTACACAATTTGCCATATTTGTTTACCTATCCTGTTTTGCTGAACTGCTTGAAAGTTGCAGACTTTTATGGCATGGCACCTCTAATACTTAAGAACATTCTTCTACATAAAATACCATTATCCCACCTAAGAATATTAATAACATAGAATCTATATGCAAATGTCCTTACTGTCGTAAGAATTTTTTTTAAAATTAGTTTCCTAAGAGAAGCCTCAGAAGACTGGGAAACTGAGGCAAATTTCAAAGGATGGAGAATGTGAAGGAAAGAGAGAAGTGGTACCAGGCAGAAAATAGGAAATGTAGAGCTAGAGTCCTGGGTTGTGAATCTAAGTTGTTAGGAGACCTTCAGCTTCCTGAGCTCATGGGCAAAATGTGGGTGTTGGGGAAAATAATCCCTAAGGTCCCTTCTGATTCCCCGCTCAAAAATTGCGTTACAAATTGCAAATGTAAAAATATTTTACAACTGATACCCTCACTTGGAAAGTGGTTTGTTTTTGTTTGTTTGTTTGTTTTCTTTCCTCTTTGTTCTTGATTAGGGATTGTCTAGGTTAGTGATGGAAGTTAAAGGTGACTTACCCTTCTAAGGTGCCATTTTCTCCCATGAAATAATCCTCTGTTAACCACTGTACCCTTGGAGCACTGGAGGAGGAATGATTTTAGACTCTGCTTACTTCTTTGGAACATTTATTTAGGCCTGCTCTTGTTTTTCCATCATATTTTCATCAGTCATTGAAAAGACAGTTTCATCTCCTGCCAAAAAGATTCCCTAATGTGGGCTGTTCCTATTCCCTGCTAACCAATATTTTGTTCTTAATGAAATATTGTTTGAGCAATTACGGAGAGAGAGCACTGAGCAAAATGTCTGTACTTGCCCTAGAACAAAAAGACAACTGGAAATAACAAGGTGGTTTTCTCTGACTTCTTGGTGATTTTGTTGATATGCACCATGTTCTGGTTATTTTTCCAGGGGGCCAGAGTTGCTTTTGGTTTTAATAAATCTGGGAGATGTGGCTGGCTTTGCTAACTCACCATGGTCTCACTGATATCAGTTGTTTCTTTATCTATTTTCTCTCTCACTTTCTCTCTCCTGTCTCCTTTCTTTCTCATTCACTTATCTATTCCTTTATTTGGTACATACATGTATGGCATGCCTCCTTGCCAGGAAGCACAGGGCAGGGCTGCGGTGGAGGGACATCCCTACCCATTAGTTTATTTTTACATTGGCCATTGCCCACATCGAAAGAAAGGGTTTCAAGAGGGTCCTTGTCTTGAAGAGCTGCTTGATTACCATAATGAAGAAGAAAAAGGACGCATGGCATGTGTGTGGCATATTAGTTCCTCGCAAAGCAATTTCCAAGGAAGCTTCTGATTTTTCAAACCTGGGATTTGTTAGGAGAGAGAAGTGCGAGAGCTCAGAGCACACAGTTGTGACTGGTCTGGGTTGTGAGGAGGAGGAAGGCTTGGTTCCCTGGGACTTGTTAACGTACAAATGGAGATGGATTTGTGATGTCTGGGTAGTGGCCTGAAATGATTGAGTTGTATGATGAGTCCGTTTTATTCCTTTCTAAAACATTTTATCCATTAAGCAAAAACAAAAACAAAGACCCACCAAAAAAACTTCCCCAAATATGGTGCTCAGAATTGGATTGCTTTCATCAATATTACCTGTAAGGCCTATCATGGCCCCTCTTTCTTCATGATCCCCCACAAGCACCCCATTAGCATCCACCTTCATGTATCTACCATGACTTCTCTGAATCCATTCTTCATACTTTTTATAGCTTTGCAACTAAGAAACAACACATCTTGTGTGTGCTTATAAAACCTTTAAATACATAGTATGTAAGACTCATTTGGTAACCTGCTTTTATTTAACTTTGATTCAGCACTGATTTACCAGATCTATCTATGTAGCTATACTCCAGATTCAGTGCACTCCTTTTCATTCCTGTAAAACATTTCATCCAACAAATACGCATTTGTTTGGACATTGGGGTACCGTTCAGTTCTTCACAGTTACAAACACTGCAGTAGTGCATGCTGCCTTGGGCACACGAAGCTATGCCACGTTTTCTCTCCAACTCTTTGGTTTTGAAAATTTCAAATCTGTGGAAAACTCGAAAGAGCATACAATACTCAACTGCTTTCATTTTACCTAAATTATCCAATTATTTAATTTTACCATAGAAGCTTTCTCCCGTTCTCCTCCCCCTCTCCCCATCTCTCCTCCTCTCCCTCTTCCCCACTCCTCCTCTCCCTCTGTGTGGGTGTCTGTGTGTGTGTTCAATCTGCTATAACAGAATACCATGGACTAAATGGCTTAAGAATAATAGAAATTTATCTCTCTTAGTTCTGGAGGCTGGGAAGTACAATATCTTTTTTTTCTTAAGATTTTATTTATTTATTTGAGAGAGAGTGAGAGAGCACAAGCCGGGGGCGGGGGGGGGGGGGGAATCAGCAGAGGGAGAGGGACAAGCAGGCTCCCTCAGGGAGCCCAACGCAGGGCTCAAGCCCAGGACTCCAGAATCATGACCTGAGGGGAAGGCAGACCCTTAACCGACTGAGCCATCCAGGTGCCCCTGGGAAGTACAATATCTAATGCTAGCGGATTCTGTGTCTGGTGAAAGCCCACTTCATGGTCCATAGATAGCTGTCTTTTTGCTGTGTCCTTACAAAGCAGAAGGGTAAATAGATCTCTCTGCAGTCTCTCACAAGGGCACTAATCCCATCCATGATCTAAGCATTTCCTGAAGGATCCATCTCCTAATACCATCACCTTGGGGATTAGGTTTCAACAAAGGAATTTTTGGGGAGACACAAATATTGTCTATAGCATTTTTATATATAGATAGATACACATATTTATACATACAGACACACACCTACATGCATATATGGGTGTGTTAAGGGTCTTTTTTTAACTGAATCTTTTAAAAGTTTTAGACCTCCCTCCTAAATATTCCATCATTGATCTTCTAATAACAAGGTCATTCTTTTATGTAACCACAATAAAATGGGTCACATCTAAGAAAATGAAATAATTCCGTAGTATCCTGTAAGAGCAATCTAGGGGCACCTGGGTGGCTCATCGGTTAAGCGTCTGGCTTCAAATCAGGTCATGGTCCCGGAGTCCCAGGATCGAGCCCCGAATTAGGCTCCCTGCTTGGCAGGGAGTCGGCTTCTCCTTCTAACCCTCCCCCTGCTGGTGCTCTCTCTCTCTCTCTCTCTCTCTCTCGCTCACTCACTCACCCACTCTCTCAAATAAATAAAAATCTTCAAAAAAAGACCAGTCTAGATTAGCGCATATTTTTATTTTTGATCAATATTGCCAGAGTCTCTCCAAAGCTTCTGTACTAATTTATTGTTCCCAACAGCAAGGCATGCAAATCCCAGCTTCCCTGTACATTCACCAACATTTAGTTATTATCTGGCTTTAATTTTTGCTAGTCAGATGGATAAAAAGTATCACTTCTACATTTGCATTTTAAAAAAGAAAAATCACCCACAAGAACATGTAATTCAAGTGCAAGATTTTATCTTTAATTGTCAAAGTAGAAATGAGATCCCAGTTTGGCTTCCAGCACAGGGTAATAAGCTCCATGTCTGTGAACAATTTAGAGTAGGATGCTCACATTTTTCTGCAAGTTTAGGAAGAAATATAATGCAGCTCAAGTCTTCATTTTATAAATGTAGACCTTTCAGCTAAAAGTCTTATCAGAGAATGTTTTGACACAAGTATCTTGGGGATCTAAAATTTTTATTAATAGTTAATACCATTTTAAAATTCATATAAAATGGATAACTTTAGTATTAGAAAAGCCTACAGGATATGAAACCCTCGCATTGAGAATAGGGAGAAAAAAGACTTTATCCCTGCTTGTGACAGTAAACTGATACTTAAACTTTTTTTTTTTAATTTTAGCAAAAACTCTTAGGTTTACATTTTGACGACTGATATATGTGATACTCTCATAACCAAATGAGAATGGGATTTTGTTTACTTTTTAATGCATGAGTGATAAAAACACTGTATTCCTACTACCCAGTGATGGCCCCCATTAATATTTGTGACTATAATTCCACTTTAAAAGTGTATGTGTGTATGTATGTGTGTGTGTGTATGCATGTAAGCATAAAAATAATCCAGATTGTTTTTGCCTAAAGGTAACACAGTTGGTGGTGTTAATTATGGAATAAGCACTGGTCTAAGCATGGACTATTATCATTCCCATTTTCCTGAGGCCAGGAGGTTCAAGGTTAGGCAGCAGGTGAGTGGAAGACCTAGAATTTGAGTTCAGGGAGCTCTCTTAACCTTTAATATACTCCCTTCTGGCAAAGTAGGCTTTATGCATTACTTTCTCATTTACTGTACTAGGAACATCATTCCATGTCAGTAAGTATGCATCTGCACTGATTTTTTTAACTGTATGGTATTTTCATTGGGTAACATCACCACGACTGATTGATTTCATCTCCTACCACTGTGCACTTTTTAAAATTTATTTTTTGATATTATGTATAACGTTGTAATCACTGTCCTATTACCTATATCTTTGCTACATGTCCAGCAATTTCTTTAGGTTACATATTTTATAATTCGAATTTCTGGATGACATAGTGTCACATTTTGAATGATGATGCAAGCGGTCCTATCCATCACATTGCTGTGCACAGGTGCTACGGAAATGAATTTAAATAGTGTGTTTTCTGACATTCCCACTAATAGACAAATAGCCCCGGTAATAGATAAAATATAGTATCTCGTGGTTTTGATTTGTACTCTTTTATTATAGTGAAGCAAATATTTTTTCGTATGCCTACTTGGATTTTCTTTTTGCGAACTGCCTTTTCGTACTTTGTTGATACGGTCTTTTAAAACTTGATTGGCAATAGCTCTTTAAATGAAAAATGTAAATTCTTTGTTATGTTGGAGTAGATTTTCCCTAGCTAGGCCTTTGTTTTTTTCATGTTTTTTTTTTTTAAATGGCATGTTTTACATTTTGTTTATATTGAAATAATCTGAATTTCCCCAATGCAACATTGGACAGATATTCAGCTTTACTTTCTTGAAGTCTGTTAATCATTGAGATTGTTTTGCATATACATCTTTAATTCATCTGGGATTTATTTTGATGGGCCGTACAGACGTGACTTTTTTTTTTTTCCAGATGGTTAAGATCTAGTCACAACACTATTTATTGAGATGTCATTTATAAGAACGGTGGGTGTGGTGGCTGGCACACAGTTCGTAGGTAAATGAACCTTTCCTCACTTTTTCCCTGTGTGTCTCTTGCATAGTCTTAGGCAGAGGTACAGTGTAAGGAGACTTGCCTTATCCAAGAGTTGGGTTGGAGGAGGAGAGAAAAAGAACAAGACTAATAAATTGAGGTTTCACCATTTCATTAATAATAAATATTTATAAATTTCCTCTGAATGATGTATGAGGATTGTTGGCTTCCATGAAGCTGGTTGGGGATTTTGATAAGCCTTTTGGGACATACTTTTCCAGCAGGTCATGTCACCACTAGGTAAAATGGCAGTGGTCCTTTCTGGATTCTCGTAATAAAACAGTAGACGGCAACCTTTAGAAAACCCTGGATTGAGTTACCCTTGGTTTTACCTGTCCGCTGACATTACAGAATTCCCTTGTCAGGCAAGGTTTTCATTGCTTGATGCTAGATAGTAAGTAGGTGAGAATCAGATTGTTCTAGGCATATTAATTCTGGTGCTTAACAGGACTAATTAAATTTGGTTATAATAACAAAACGTCTGAGGCATATTAAAAAACAAACCTAAGGTAAAATGGTGGTGATTTTTAAATTAGCTTCTGTTTCTCTGAGGTATCAAAGCTAACCAGGGCTACACTGGTAGATGATTCTGGAAGAGATTACCTCTGCTTGCTGGATGAACTGGGTCTTTTGTAGCATTTGATTCCTTTATTATATCAGAATATATACTTGGTGAGGTGATGTTGGAATTCGTAAAGGGACAGAAAGTAATTATTATAAATAATATACCATAAGGAGAAAGATCATCGAATTTACCAGCTGGTGTAACATGTAACATCCCTCAGAGTACAGGACCAAGAAGAGCTTGTCAGTTTCCAACTCCAGATAGTGAAGTTCATCAACAAATTCTTTGTTTTGTGCCCCAGACCAAGGCTTTAAAAACCTAAATCTTCTCAGAGCATCTTTTCTGCCATTATTTTCATGTCTAAATCTTTTTCTTAGATTTGCTCATCTCTCAGTCTCTCAAGGCCTCCACATTTTCCTCACTGTTCACCATAATTCCCCCCAAAACAAACAAACAAACAAAAAAGGCAAACCAGCAAATAATCCCTCAGAATCGAACATTATAGATTCTATTTTATCTTAAACCTTTCTGGAAATAATTGGCTGCCTGTGTTGAAATTTTTTATATTAAGGCTGTATTGCAAATAGTATCATTCTAAAACCACTACATATATTTTCTACCAGGTAAGGCAAGAAGAATGAAAATGACTTTCCTTTAAGAAAAACAAAGGACACACTACTAACCCCCCTTTTAAAAGATTGGTTCCCAAAGATCTAGTAGGAAAACAGTCCTTTTCATGTATTTTCTCTCTACATTTCCTCCTGTGCGCTGGAACTGACCAGACTTTAGGAGCAGGACAAGTTTCCATGTAAAAGGGGCTCAGCTTCAGTCTGTAAGCAGCTTCAGTACCTGATGGCCTGGAGACTTAAAGTTATATGAAAGGATGGGTGGGTGAGTGTATGTGTATGTCTAGACTCTTAGTCTTGTATCTGTCACAGATGTACTTCATGGGGGAAAAGGGCAGGATAGGGTAGACAGAGGATGAGTTTATGTCAGGTGGTGGTTGACCTGATGTCATAATCACAACAAAGAAAGTTAAAAATCCTGCTTATCTGCAGGACAGTGTTTTGATTATAAAAAATTAGTGGATGAATGAAAAAAATGTATCCTCCAGGAACCCAAGAAGATGCAGAATTTGAGAAAGGAGGAGGGAGAAGAAGAAAAAAACAGCTGGAGAATGTACATCAAACTGTGTGAGAGAGCATTGGCCAAGGATTCTTGGTTTGGATTGTTGTTGGTTTGTGGGCATGTAAGTTCTGCACAGAGTTGAATGAAAATACTTCACTAATTTGCCAAAGAGGTTGAAATTTTTTCCCTGAAGTCTATAGTGGAAAAACATGCATCCATATATGTTGGGGTCGGGGCAGGGACAACCGGAGACTGACCAAGTGGCTTAAAAATACTCACTGTCTTCATCAGGAAAATCAGAGCTGAATTTTCATTTCCATAGAGGATTTAAAGCAGGAATTAGGCTCACAGTATCATAACCAGTAAGGGAAAACCTCAAGTCTGAGCTTGAGACCTACTGTAACTAATTTTCCAGTGTATGAGAGAGAATATGGAAATGACTGTTTTAATATGCACACATTTAATATGCACTGTAGCCTATAACTAATCTTGTTTCTCCTGTGGACAACCTGACTTTGGTGAAATTCTGCCAAGGCCATCTCATTTCCATCTCCCATTAGATTCTGTTTGGATTTCAAAGTATAGATAATGGTTGGATCACAAGAGAATATATAAAGTGTGATTTAATGGCTACTTCAAAGATATTTTAAATGCACTTCTCATTAGTACTGTCAAATTGATTTCACACTGCGGTGCCTCACTTGAATGTATTTTATAATCATGCATTTGGAACCTAGATATGCTCTGTGGTTATGGTTATTTGGATATTGATTTGAATGTTGTGACCATGTGACATCATTCCCAATTTTCTTGGGTAATATGGCTGGTCCAGAAACACTGGCTAACTCAGAAGAATCTTAGCACATTGAGCTAATAGTATGTACCATCCTTACATGCTTTTGAAGTTTTCTTCAGCTCTTAGAAGCCCTGGGTGAAAACAAGTACTCTCTTTAATTTGTCATTCTTTCAGCAAATAACTAAAAGTCCATTATTTCTCTAATGGGTAGATCTATACCAAAATATACTGAGACTGGAGAGTATGTCCTGTGTAAAAGTGAGAGATAAGAGAATTCTGCCGTTAATATTTACCTCTTCAACCCTGAATGCCCATTGAACCACTTAACACTTACTGGACCCGGGCATGGGTATAAATGGCAGCTGGATGTCAAGCTAGCATCCCCTTGCCACTCCCACCCCCCCACACAGTGCAGAAGGTTTGCATGCAATCACGCCAGTACATCCAACTTTGTCCACACCCTGTCAAAACATCTGTCCCTTGGCTACCCTTCAAGACTAGGGATGTACCTTCTAGTGGCATGTTTATGCTCAAGAGGATGGATTGAGGAAGGGCCCACATAGGCCATGGCAGTGGGCCCGAGACCAGTGGAATTCCAGGGTCTTAAGTGCCTGGAGCATGGATGTGAAGCTAGGGAGAGAACATGGACTATAAGTGGGCATGACCCCTTAGTCCTTTGGCCTCACCGTTCCATTGGGCAGTGAGGGAGGGATGAGGTTCAGAATAAGGCCTTCTACATTTGGAAGCTTCTCTGTCCAACTCTAAGGGTGGCACTGTGTCGAGCCCTGGAAGATGAGAATAATGGCAGAATGTTGTCTTGCTGGCCCTTTGGTTTTTAGCCAGCATGCATTTGAATGTCTGTTCTGTGCAGATTGTTAGGCTAGGTGCTGTGGGAGGATACAAAATACAAAGCTATTTTTAATCTAGTTGTGGGGGAGAAAAAGCTGAACTGAGAATAATTACAAAACAACTGAATAACAAGGGAAAATAGCCCCATAATTGTCGAGTGAGGGGATTTAGGGTGAAATGGATTATGAGAGATCATGGAGTTCAGGGCTGGCAAACTCCTGCTTCCAGGGCTCCAGCAGGTACCATAAATGTGTGATGGGACCTGGTATAAGACAGTGGGGACTAGGGATAGAATGTGGGAGAGTTTGTGTTGAACTAGTAAATGTATGCCTTATCAAAAGATTTTCAAGTTGAAAGTTAAAAAGTTGAACAAAAAGTTGGCGAAAAACATGGGGATCGCATCCCTGAATCTAAACTTGTGGGGTTGTTGCTGATGAAATTCAAGTGATGTTGCCACGTTGATGCAGAATCTTAATTGCTTACCCACATTTACTCCTAATAAAGTAACTTCAGTGAAGAAGGTTGTTTCACATAAAACATGAGTGCTGGGGCAAAAACTTTCAGGAGAAAATTCTTGAGCATCCCAGAAACAGTCCAAATGGTAGTTATGACAAATGGGAACAATGAAAAGCCCTTTTCCCTTTCATGTTGGAAGTATAACAGGTTTGCTATGTTTAGAAAATGTGGAGGAATCCCCTAATATCCTTTAAATTTCTGTAAAATCCTACCGGTAATTATTACATCAAGTTTCTTGGAGTGTTGAGCCTGTGATGACCTTTCTCAACCAGGTCGTGGGTTGACTAGAGTGCCACCAATTCATGATGAATTTGGAATCTGTGAATGTGAGTTTATTTGGAAATACTGTCTTGGCAGATGCAATCAAGTGAAGATGTAGTCACACTAGACTAAGGTGGGCCCTGAATCCGTTATGACTGGTGACCTTGTAAGTGAAATCTGGACACACACACACAGTGCACTGATGGCCAAGTGAAGACAATGGCACAGATTGGACTTAAGCTGCCACAGACCAAGAAGCATCAAGGGTTGTCAACAACCACCAGAAGCCAGGAGAGAAGCAAGGAAGAGATTTTCCCTCAGAAGCCTTTGTGAGAGAATAAATTTCTATAGTTCTAAGTCACCCAGTCTGTGGTACTTGGTTATAACAACCTAGGAAATGAAAACAGGCACTACTTCCCTAACTTCCCCATTATTAGAAATATCGCCAACATCCTGATCTGAAAGGTTATGATTTTTGTGTCTAAGTTTGTCTTGCAGATGCATTCAGTCTTCTAAGCCCTCAATGTCCTCTCTCCATTTCCACAGTTAGCACCACATATCATAATACTTATTTGAATATTGTTTTCTGGAATTAAAGTGACTTTAATTCTTAGAACCAATGGTGACAGAAATGGTATTATTCTGCCCCCTTAACTGATGAGGAAACCGAGGTTCAGAAAGTTTAAGTAATTGGTCTAAAGTCACACAGTTGATTAGTACATTAAAAATCTAGAATTCCAGGGGCACCTGGGTGGCTCAGTCATTAAGCATCTGCCTTCGGCTCAGTTCATGGTCCCAGGGTCCTGGGATCAAGCCCCGCATCGGGCTCCCTGCTCCGCGGGAAGCCTGCTTCTCCGTCTCCCACTCCCCCTGCTTTTGTTCCCTCTCTCGCTGTCTTTCTCTCTGTCAAATAAATAAAAAAAAAAAAATCTAGAATTCCAGGGGCACCTGGGTGGCTCAGTTGGTTGAGCATCCAACTCTTGATCTTGGCTTGGGTCCTGATCTCGGGGTCATGAGTTCGAGCCCTGCATTGGGCTCCTTGCTGGGCACGGAGCCTACTTAAAAATAAATACATAAATAAAAATCTAGGATTTCAGAAAGATAGGCCCTTTATCTCCAAGAAAGTAACACTCAACCCAAAATGAACACCTGGTTATAGTTATTTTGCCATAGTGCCTTCTCCATCATTCCAAAGACAAGACCTCAAGAGCTTGTCTGTATCATTGGGGTGAAATGAAAATAATCCTCAAATGATTCTCTTTTGCTTCCCATCACCTTAGAGGACTAAGCCTTGTTATTATCACAGCAAAGGCAGCTTAGTGTAGAACAAGAAAAGAGACTAACAATTTCTTTCATATGTTTAAGTACAGCCTTGGAAGAGACATCAAATTGGCTTTTGGTGGAAAGTTTTTTTTCCTCCACAAGTAGGTCACTGGAGACATATGTAATTAATAGAGATAATCGCTATCTCATAGACAGATTTTGCTTGGCTGAAATGGCCTCTTTTGCATACATTTTCCCACTGTGTAACAAAGCAGCTAGTTGGGTAACATTGTTGAGCTGGTTTTATAGCAAGGTCAAAAAAGTATATCCTCCCAATATAAGAAACATGTTTGTTTTACTGGAAAGCTGGGTTTTGCTATCGCTGCTGTTATAGTGGAGACTTATGAAAAGGAAAATCTGGTTGGTGACAGATTTTCTTACCTTGGGCTAAGTAGTGAATTAGAGTTGTAACATCAGAGGATGCTGTCAAGTGTCTCTCAACCCCACTATGACAGAGTTATACTAAGGGTGATCATATACTTCATTGTCCAAGCCAGGACGCATTTGAGAATGATAAAGGATGCTATTAATAATTACCTCAGGACGACAAGTATAAACTAGGGACTGGTCCTGGGCAACTGGAAGATATGGTCATTCTGGTCGTTTTAATCCACCCTGGTAGGGAAGTCTAGATAGTTTTTGAAAACCTATTTCCACAAGCAGAGCTTGATGAGTGGGGCTAGAGATTATTAGTTATGAATCATTAGACTGTCCCTTGGAAATTAAATATATACATATTTAACTTTTTTGGGTATCTGTAAGAGACACGTTGAAAAATTATAACCCTAATGTTTTAGTTTTAATCATTCATGAGCTAATAGTTTTGGGGAGACAGAGACTCAAAGGGATCTGGGCCTGGAGGAAAGGAAACCAAGGAGTTGGCCTTCCCCGCTTGCATGGAGACATATGCCCTAGAACTTGTGCTCAGCCTAGGCACTTACAATGTGCTCAAAAATGATTGAAATGACTCTAAGCACATCCTGAATTGGACTGTGATCTTCCTTGATTCACAGTTGTGTACCAGGGAGGAAAAAATTTTTTTCAGAGAATGAAGACATAATAAAGATAGTTTGATGAGAACTTGGGAGTTGAGTGGGCACAAACTTGTTTGTTGATTTGGGGGTTGAGAGCAAAATTATAGCAGGAGAGGATATTTCATTTATGTTGGGAAAGGCCCCTCTGAATTGAATGGTAGGAAAGATTCTAAGGCTGTGTGTCAATCAGAATGCTAAGGAACATGATACTAGGTAACTCTTAAAATATTCACTTATTAAGTATCTACTCTATGCAGGTGTTGTCCGCAGTCCTGGGGTCCAAAGGTAGAAGAGGGTTCCTGATCTAAGGGAAATCACAGACTACTGAATACTGAAACATATAAACATCATGATAAATGCAACAGTAGTGGTATGTAAATAGATGGTCATAACAGGAAGAAGAGAATGAGCGTTTCTACCTGGGACTTCTGGGGATTCATGGAAAAGGTGATGCTGGAGCAGTGTGAGGACAAGTTGGACAGGTTAGCAGACCGTTGCAGGAGAGGAAGAAAGGCAAAAATGACATGGCCTGAGTTTTAAGTGGTTGATGACCTTGCCAATGTACTGCTGTGACTTAACCCTTTTGTTCTTAGACCTTTCAAACGTAAACTCACATATTTTGATCATAGTGGTGGGCTGAACACTACCGTATACCTATCTGCATATCTACTTAAGTCTGAATCAAACTAATACCATATTCTGCCAGAATGGTGAGAAGGACTAAAACATAACAATTTTTTAACTTTTTCATCCAACACAGTGATAGTGCATTGTACTTTTAAAACCCTGCAGTTTTGGAATTCTTGTGGTTTTTATTTTTTATTTACTCTAAGTTTTTATTGTAATTCCAATTAACATATAATGTTATATTAGTTTCAGGTATACAGTGTAGTAATTCAACACTTCCATATATCACCCTGTGCTCATCACAGCTGGTGCACTCCTGAATCCCCATCACCTATCTAACCCATCCCCCCACCCCCACCCCTCTGGTAACCCTCAGTTTGTTCGCTATAACTTAGAGTCTATTTCTTGTTTTGACTATTTCTCTTGCGTTTTCTCCCCTTTGCTTGTTTGTTTTGTTTCTTAACTTCCACATAGGAGTGAAATCATATGGTGTGTCTTTCTCTGACTTATTTCACTTAGCATAATACCCTCCAGCTCCATCCATGCTGTTGCAAATGGCAAGATTTCGTTCATTTTTATAGCTGAGTAATATTCCATTGTGTGCATATGTATATATGTAGTTATACATATAGGTCTGTGCACACACCACATCTTCTTTATCCACTCATCAATCGATGGACACTTGGGCTGCTACCATATCTTGGCTATTGCAAATAATGCTGCTGTAGTTTTCATTCTTAACATGATCCTACATGTAACAGCACTTTTGTTTAAGTAACAATTTATTTTCATTTAAATTTATTTTTGGGGCGGGGGAGGATGGAAAGAAGAGTGGATCAGGGAGTTGCTGCTATTTTAGCAAGATGCTTTAGTGTTTCGAAATGTTACCTCGTCTCCTTGCCTACTCTTATTGGGGCTTAAGGATTTTAGATCCATTCTCTTTTAAGAGCTTCTTTATTTTCCTTTAAGTAACTTTTGTCTTTGCTGTGCTCTTTCTCTTCTTTGTCATAAGAGCAAAATCAAACTTTGAGATGATGGTAACTTGTACAAGCACAAGTTTTGACTTGAGCTTCACTGTAGTGTTAGCCATTTGAGTGTAGTGTTAGCCCATTTCTATGAATGGAAATTCTTCATGGAAAGACAAATACTATATGATTTCACTCATAAGTAGAATTTAAGAAACCAAACATATGAACATGGAGTAGGGGAAGAGAGGCCAACCAGAAAACAGATTGTTAACTATAGAGAACGAACTGTTGCTTCCTAGCGGGGAGGTGCGTTAAATGGGTGATGGGGATTCAGGAGTGCACTTCTGATGGGCACCGGGTTTTGTAGAGAAGTGTTGAATCAGGGGCACATGGGTGGCTCAGTCAATTAAGCTCTGACTCTTGATCTCAGCTCAGGTCTTGATCTCAGTGTTGTGAGTCCAAACCCTACATTGGGCTCCATGCTGGGCATGGAGCCTACTTCAAAAAAAAAAAAAAAAGTGTTGGATCACTAAATTCTACACGTGAAACTAATACTACACTGTATGTTAACTAACTGGAATTGAAATAAAAACTTGAAAAATGCAAAAAAAATTTACATGTTCTATCAAAAGTTGAGAGGCCAAAGTCTTATCTGTGCCCTGGTGTTATGATTTCTTGGTGAACATTTCTGTAAGAATGAGTGGAAAATGTTACTTTTCAGGAGGAATGGTGAACAGTAGAAGATTCTAAAACCATGTATGAAAATGCTTACAATTTGTCTTTTTGGAAAGTAAACCAGTGATGAGTCAGAATCATAGAGCAGATAGGGATCTCATGACCCTCCTTTCCAGGTGAAATGAGTTGTAATGAAATTGCTAATATTTTACCTGTCAGCCATAGAGTTTATTTGAATAGTTTTCCATTTTTAGGGAAAAATAATTGATGTTCAGGGCATTTTCCAGAAGAGAATTTTGTCACAAGCATTTGATTCTTAAGATTCTGTATATTGTGTTACTTTTCCAGAATCTTACACAAATGAGCTATTGCCACAGAATGAACAAAATTGTGTAAATCTTTATGGAAGGGTCAGTTATAATGTTTGGTAAGTAACTAAGACCTCTGGATCATGTGACTATATACAAGAGATCAATGACATAGCAATCAGTGACAACTATTTCCTGACATAAAGCAGTTAATACTGAGGGAAACAAATTTTATCGCATTTTTAAAGAATACCACATTTAAAACAAATTATAGAAATTTGGTTGTATAGGTAAATAACTCAATTTAGAGTAAAAATTAGCCTTGTCCCATTGCATTGAACTTTTAAATACGCTTATGACAATTGTGAGAAGTACATGGTTTTTGATACTTCAAATCAGAAAAACAATTATTCAAAAATTTTTTGTGATTACCATTGTTAGCGTGACTTTTTGGCTTTCCCTGGAAATAAGAACTCAGAAGTCAAGTTTGAACTTAAATACCTTCTTCATTAAAATGAGGCCAAGGATGACTAAAAATGGCAGGAATTGCCATAGGAATTGTTCAGAACTCTGCTCTTCTTGGTGAGTCGTTAAAGATGATTTGGCAGGGGCACCTGGGTGGCTCAGTCGTTAAGCATCTGCCTTCGGCTCAGGTCATGATCCCCGGGTCCTGGGATCGAGTCCCCCATCGGGCTCCCTGCTCCATGGGAAGCCTGCTTCTCCCTCTCCCACTCCCCCTGCTTGTGTTCCCTCTCTCGCTGTGTCTCTCTCTATCAAATAAATAAATAAAAATCTTAAAAAAAAATTTAAAAAAAAAAAGATGATTTGGCAGGCTAATGTGAAACGGAAAGACTATAAAATATACATCATCTTTGAATTCCCCCCATTATTTTAGTCTCACATTTTTTTTTTTAATCCCAAACTGTTTACTAAACCTCCTCACTTAATTTCTTGCAGCTTCCCCTTTTTGTTTCAGAAGCCCTGTTATTCACCTCTTCTGTTGAGAGAGCAGCCATGAACACTGTCTTCGATTGTTTCCAGTTCTCTGTTCGTAGGACATTGCTGCTGCTTCTTTGGTAAAAACTAGCACCTCCTCTGTTTGAAAGCACAGAAGCTGGAGAAGGTGACATGGTTGTGATGGTGACGTGGGGGCTGGGCAGAAGCAGACAGGACTGACTTGAATAAGTGAATCTTCATGGCATTCTAAAAATGTTTTCCCTCTAGAAATTGAAAAACAGAGCTCCTATGGGGATATTTTATTTATGCATAAATTAAATTGGGACTGGGTGTAAAAACCCATCAAGTAAATCAAATATGATATAAAAACTTCAGCATTCCTGTCCCAGGTAGATTATGTTAGTGGATGTTGCCCTCGAAAGAGCCCTGGGAAAGTGCTTCCCAAAGCGTTTGTGGACTGGGTGTATTAAAATCCCTGGAGTTGTGGTCAAAAATGCATATTCCCAAGTTCCTGCACGAAGTCAGAGATCAGGGTGTCAGCATGGTCTGGTTCTGGTGAGCACTCAGTTCAAGGTTTCAGACTTCTCCTTATGTCCTCACATGGTGGAAGGAGTGAGGGAGCTCCCTGGGGCCTCTTTTATTAAGGCATGAATCCCATTCACGAGGGCTCTATCCTCATGACCTAATCACCTCCCAGAGGCCCTTTCAATACCATCACCATGGGCATTAGGTTTTCAACAGATGAATTTTGGTGGAACACAAACATTCATTCCAGTGTCACAGTGAGAAATCATTTGGAATTTCCCCCAGCTTAGCCAGATTCCGTCCGCCATTGGTATCGAGAGCAGCAAGCACCAGGACTCTAGCACTCACAGGTGCAGGAACTCCTGCTATGTGGGCTGGCGGCTGCCCAAGGTCAGCTGTGAGTTCGGGGCCAGAGTGCCCCAAGTTGAGACACTCTCCCTGGGCAGCCCTCCTTGCTGCTGAGAACTGCTCCTGCTTAAAGATTTTACAAAAAGAATTTTTTAACTCATTAATCCCGCTATCAGAAAACCCTGCTATGGAACCCAAGCCTCCCTGCCTGGCTGGCACTGGGTCTCACGTGTCCTCATCAAAAAGGGCAACCTGCAGGGTGTCTGCTCCTGTGTGGGGGTGTTTTATCTACTCAACAGACCCCATCCAGGTCCTGAATCTTCTCTTGGCCAGACAAACCTACTTCCTATTGCTTTTCAAAATCATGATCATCCTGGTTGTCTTAGTCAACAGATAACCATTCCCAAATATGGATTCCTTAGGTTCCTCCTGCGTGCTGTGTTTTAGGCTCCAGAGATAGCAGAGAAATAAAGCCCTATAGAACCAGCCTGGTCATATCCGTAGGTCCACACCCTCGTCTGCCTGTAGGTCTCAGATCATTGATACCAACATCCAGAATTGTGTCCCCGTTTATGTTTTGACTTACATTTTGTTCTGTTTTTGTCTTCTGTAAAGCTGAGCTAAAAGACAATGGCTTCTCACAGATGGTTTCAGAAAACATCCCAGAATATTGGAGATGGCTCTGCCCATCTGAGCAGCTTTATCAGCTCCTTGCTTTGGCCCTTGGGGAGGCTGTCTTTACAAAAGATTGTAGGTGAACTTTAGAACAATTGGCTTACTGTTCAAATGTCCTTGGTCTTCACTTGCAAAGGATTTATTTTGCTTTGGCCTCTGTTCCCTCTTGGCTCCTAAAAAGCAACTGTTTTTTTCCCCATGAGGTTTTCTGTGTATTTAAAATTAAGCTGAAAGTTGAATCTCACATTGCTTTCTCAAATCTCAGAAAGAGTTTAGAATTTTAGTGCTAAGACATTTTGTTGGCCCCTTTTCAGTAACATGAGTTTTAACCCTCAGTTTTTTTTGTTTTTTGTTTTTTTTCCGTACTTGGATGAGGTTCATGGGTAGAATTCCAGAGGTCCCTAGAGAAAAAAGAAGGGGAGATTCCTTTAAGTAAAAGGGCAAATTTCACAGAAAGAGGATAGTGATTTGTATGTATTATTTACCAAAATGTGATACCTGGATCACTGATAGACAGGATGTTTTCATTTGGAATATTGCTGAAGTCTTACGTTGTTACAACACATGGCAAATGGTACTCGTTTTTCACTTATAACATTCGTGTTTCCTTTCATAACAACCTGAGTAAAAATTTTTTCTAAATAATAAAAATTCATATATGTGGTATATGAACATGGGAAAAAAAATCACAAGATGGGTATTCAGATGATGGAGTTTTGAGAGACAGTGATTAAGGAAATGCCAGTGGCACGAGTCTCGTAGGATGGCCTGCAGCCCCGCAAGGTGAAAGGTGCACGTGCCTCAGCCACAGAAAGAAAAAGCCTGTAGGGGTGAGTTTTAACTTGAAATAGAACACAAATTATATGAAATAGAACACATATGGCGTATGCCAAGCATGCTAAAGTAGCAAGCTATGTGTGTTCAGTTTAACCACTTATTGAGTGGCTATTCTGGGAAAGGAAATAGCTCCTATTTAAGGGGCTGGGGAGAGGCAGAGAGCCCAGGCAGAGCTTAACAGGGAGAGACTCAGGGGAGTATGTGAGCCTTACTTGAGACGCAGTTTGAGCCAGAGAGCGAGGGGGCAGAGAACTGGTCCTGGAGACTCTGGGGGGAATCTGTTACCAGCCAAGTGCCTTACCAAGATGCTACCCGCTGATTTCATTACAGAGGCTAGTTGTATAGTAGGATGACAGCGAGCAAGAACCTCAAACTTAATGAAAGTTTAAAAGTACTTATAACCATTGTTGGTGGTTTTTTTTCCTCCAAATACTCAAACGTTGAAGTAAAAACTAAATGGGGGAAAAGAGCCATTTCCTTTATTAATATTTGGAACAGAATCTGGAGATGGATTTAATTTTATTCCCTTGCCTGTCTGGTGTTTTAACAGCGTTGGGTCCAGGAGTGAAAGTCCTTCCAGTCTGTGGTCCCTTCTGGGTCCCCCCACCTCTGCCCCTCCTCCACCCTCCCTTGTCACCTCCCCCCTCAGATAGAATCCCTTGGTAACCTGACACCAAAGTTCACCTTCCCACCAAAGGCATTCCCCCTCCCTGTGACCTAAAAAGCTGCTCCCGGAGTGAGGGCTCAGGTTGTCTTCATTATCTGCTGTAGCATGGTGATTTGGGTGAGGAACCCGAGAGAAAGTCCTCACAAAGAGACAAGAAACAAAGCAGAGTAGCCCAAGCTACTGACATGATTAGGTGGGAGGTAAAAGCTAAGTCACCTAATCCTCCAGTCACCAATCATTTTCATTCTAAAACTCCTATCCTTTAGATCTTTTACTTGCACAGAACGAACAGTTGTACTCAGTATGAGTGTTGAGTTTCTGCTGAGAACAAATGCGGAAAGTCAGCTCAGACCCTTAGCTTGAGTTTCTTGGTTCCTCTGGTTGGTCCCAGTCACAGCGGTCATGGCAGAGAGAGCCCCACCTTTCCCCTCTGTTGCCCCCGTCTGCTGCTGGAAACATCTCACTTAGAGCAGAGCTCTGAAGGATTCGAGATAAAGTCCCGAGTGTTGCAGTGTCAGTACCAGACAAAGACTGCGCTTAAAACGATAAGAGGGTGGGACTTGACCATTTATTTGGGGAAACGCTCAGTGTAAAACTAGCACAAGGTGTTATCATGGGAAAGGCACATACCAACACAGACCTGAATTTCGACCCAAGACCCAGCACTTCCAAGCTGAGCGACCTTGGGCAAAGATTAAATAAACTGTGTAATCTCTCTAGTTTTCAGTTTCCCTTTTGGACAAAGAAGGTTCTAACTGGGATATCCATGTTGCAGCTTATGTGAGAGGCAGTGGACCTCCCACCCTGAGACTCTGTTCTCTGGACCTCAGCCCCCCAGTGGAGCATGTCTTTCAATCTCTCTTTTGCCTTTAACCTGGCCTTTTTTCCTCCATGTTTGGTTTCTTATTCTTCAAATAACCGCAATATAAACTGAAGAATATTTAAAAATACTGGTGTTTATCAAATAAGCTTGTATCTTTTTTTATTAATATTTAAAATCATTTTTAACATTTTCTTTTGGAAATGCTCCCTGTCCAAAAGGAAAAGTCAATGACTTTTAAAAACTGTTACTATGTTTGAGGCTGGTGGTGGGGTTGGCTTTAATCTCTTGTAGGTGAATGGCCTTTATAACTAAAAAGGTTCTCTACCTTGGTGGAAATTTGGGCTGAGTCCTGAGTAATTTTTCTGGTTGCAGGGCCAAAATCACAGCTTGCCTCGAGATAGTCACATAATCTCTCCTTTCACATCAGCTTCATGGTGTATAAAATGCAGAAGGATTAGTATTTGCTTGGGGTAAGGTAGCCCTGGACCATGGGTCAAACCTGCTGGCGTGGAACAGAAGAATGCGTGGCAGCATCTTAGACAAAAGGAGATTCAGGGACCCCAGGATCCTGTAAGAGCAGAGATCTAATGTAATCTGGGACTTGGGACCAAGTTCAGGCAGTATACGGTTCCCACAGGTCCTCACTTTATTGTATGGGATTTGGAGAGCTGAGAATCATCATGAAATGGTGGCTTCAGGGGCACCTGATGTCATTGCAATCCTTTAGACAATTCATATCTTATTTTTATGTGATTGACCAGGATATAAGACCTATAAAAGAAAACTGTGGCTTCTCACATTTGTTCCGTTCATACCTGCATTTTGCCATTCTTTGACAGCCAACTCTGTAGCAGACAGTATTCATGGTACCCAAATGTGTGACTTTCAAGCTTTTACCCTTACTGGGCTAAGTAGTGAAAGATCTGCCAACGAGCAATTACGAGATGGGACTGCGGTGTCCCAGGTGCTTAGAGAGCTCCAAGGGGGCTGGCCTGACTGTTGAGGGGATGGAGGGGGAAAAAATTCCTTCAGGGAAGGTGATATCTTTGGGAAATCTGAAGGCTGAGGCGTCGGCAGCCCGGCTTCCAGCCCCAGCTCTGCATTGGCACCAACCTTACCTTGTTTGCTGACTCACAGCTGGCGAGTGGCATCTCTGACATCGGAAGGCAGCACCCACCCTTCCTGCCTCCGGAGGTGAAGTGAGGTGGCAGTGAGGCTACTTGTGAGTACACGCACCTGTCCGAAAGTTCTTCCTTGAGCCTGGCAGCTTGTGTTTGCAAGATGGTGGCTCTGCTAGGGCTTGAACCCAAACCCTACGAGGTTTGGGTTCAGTGTGTGGCTGTGAACCTCACATTTGTCTTTGTTATGGACAAATTAAGAGTATACCCAACCTCAACTACCTGGATACTACAGGTATGGGCAACAGGGTAGGTTGAAATAGTTACAGATTATAATCAAGCTAACAACCTGTTATCAATCTGTTCTATCCTCTTACCATGATGAACATATCTTCATAACTAAAATGTCAAAAAAGGTGTGTACAACTATGGTTTTTATGTGACTCAGGGTCAGCAAAGTATCAAAGATGATTGAATTTATCTATAATTGCACTGTCTGGGTATTCTGTTGGGCCAATGAGATATGGGTAAGTAGTAAAGATTTTATATTTAATAAATCATTTCCTATTCCACAGTTTTTTGCTGCCCTTATAGAAAAATCACTAATTATATTTTAATTAAGATTTTTATGTAATCTGTGTTCTTTTGACAGAAATACTGAGACAACTTTTTTTTTGCACTAGATTTGTTAAAATATAATTTGAATACTGTATAACTCACCCATTCAAAGTTAGAATTTATCTTGAATCATTTTAGTTCTGAGATAGTTTCTCATTAATTTCAATCTGAAGAAATTTTACCCTGCTGGGGGCACATCAACCTGAATTGTTACAAAATTCTTAAAGCAATACAGAGATTTGAAAATGGACCACAAGTATAACATGACTTGTCGTTGTGAGTTTGGAGGAGGAGGAGCAAGAATACAAACATGGTAATGGGATCTCATACAATAAATTATCCATTTTTATTGAGATCTAATTGGCATGTAACATTATATTAGTTTTAGGTACAGTAAATTATCACAGGGAATGTTAGAAAATATTTTAATTGCATCATAGAAATCTCTTTCACTTACACTGTAACTGTCATTGTCCTTTGAAGCAATATCTCAGTCTGATAGTAACGTGAAGTCCTGGCATATTTCACTGCTTACACCTGGACATCTCTACTGATTTCAGGGCAGTAGGAATGGTTTGATACTGTTGTTCCTCAGCTGCCATGTGCAGGGGCTGTGAGTTTGGAGGAGCTCCTGAACTACAAATTGGAATGGGAGGAGGAGCAAGAATACAGACAGTGGGCACAACTGGGGATGGTGATTGACTGTGCAAGGATCACTTGTATTCGTGTATCCAAAAGGCGGGAATTGACAGGTGAATCAGACTTTTATCCTCCTGCTCAAATGCTCTCTGAGTTCTGAGGCAGCCCCCATCACCGTCACTGCTGTATTGGCAGTGATGAAACCCTCAAATGTTCGGGGCTTTCAGACAGTTGCCAATTGTCAAAGGAACTTAGGACAAGGGGTGTGGGGAAGCAGTTCCCTGGGGCCAAGACAGTGTTAGTTCCAAGAGCTGATGGTTAGAATTATTCCAAGGGACAGAGACACTCGTGTACCCCTAATAAATTGTGTGTGTGTGTGTGTGTGAGGGAGAGAGTGAGAGATATATCAGGCCTTCTAAAGCACAAGGTACAAGATAGGGATCCCTCTGCCTGGGGTCTAGGATACTACTACTGGCAGGCCCTTTTCAAGTTCAAGTTCACCCAATCAACCTATTCTTCGTAATACAGACCAACACCGCCAGGAGGGCCTTTCTTGCCCAGTGTGCTCCTTTCAAAGACCACTGACTGTGTTTTCCCCTTATGTCGTCTTACCAGGAACTGGTGAAAGTGGCAAAAGCACCTTTATCAAGCAAATGAGAATCATCCATGGGTCTGGTTACAGCGATGAAGATAGAAAGGGGTTCACGAAGCTGGTTTACCAAAACATATTCACCGCCATGCAAGCCATGATCAGAGCCATGGACACTCTGAGGATACAGTACGTGTGTGAGCAGAATAAGGTAAAGCGCCGCAGGGGCATTGACCCTACTTGTGGATGCATGCTTTCCTTCTCTAGATAGCATATGGCTTTGGACAGAAAGATTGACGGAGTGCTTTGGTCAGAAGCCAAAGAAGCTCTGGAGCTCAAACTCCAGAAGGATGTGATGAACTTTAGCTCTGTACAGTATTGTGGTGGTCCCCAGTGATTCAGAAATGCAGGCATTTAGATTGATTTTTTCGGGTGCTGAGAAAAGGAAGACACATACATTTACTCGTACAGCTAAGATGCCCCATTAATTTCTCCACTGGCACAGTAGAAATCTTGGGCTTTTCCAGAATGCCCAATCTTAGGAAATAGTGTCATGAATGCCCTGCAGACCACTCAGAGCTATCGGTGGGTTTTCTTTAAGTGATGGTTTAGGAGCGTGATGCTTATGTCCCAACTAGCATTAGGCTCTCATAAAGTACTAGTATCAAGCTGGTATTTGTTTTGGTATCACCACTGGTTATTTAAAATACAGTTATGTTTCAGGGGTACCTGGGTGGCTCAGTCGGTTAAGTGCCTGCCTTTGGCTCAGGTCATGATCCTGGGGTCCTGGGATCGAGTCCCGCATTGGGCTCCCTGCTCAGCGGGGAGTCTGTCCCTCTCCCTCTGCCCCCCCCCCCACCTTGTGCTCTCTCTCTCACTCAAGTAAATAAATAAAATCTTTAAAAAAATACAATTATATTTCAAAACACAGGAAAATAATGAAACAAGAATGTGGGAGGAGGAGGCAAATAACAATTGTATATGGTATACTGGAAGGCAAATCCACTGGAAAATTCTGAGTTCATTAAGAATCTAGATCAAAAATAGTTTATTTAAAATAATTGATACCAAGATACAACAGGACATCATGATAAAGAAGAATACTCTGTCTCAGATGAATCTCTTGTGGGTCTACTAAAAAGAATTTAGCTGCTGAAGTGCCAGCATTGCATGGGCTTTAGTGCGGCCCCCAAGGACAACTTTATCATGAACTTGTAGCAACTGTATTCATGTATATTTTATATATGGTCTACAAAGAGTTTCAAAGCAGTCAATCTAAGTTTTTTATTATTCAGTGACTGAATTGCATAGGAACATAGGATGCACCCAATTTTTGACTTACCTTTATATTGTGTTTGCAACCTCATGTCTTTACCACCATTTTCTTACACTTTTGAAGAAATGGAGGAATGTATCTTGTTTCAACCTTCAAAAATGTTGTGCTGAAAAATGTATGTGGGGTTTGGTTGGAGAATTAGCCTTTAGAATATCTGGTGCCAAGCAATGTAAGAGGTGCATACTGAGCCATTGGGAGTTTCTAGAAGTGACTGATGGTTCTGTGATACATTGTTTGGATACATGTATTGTATCTGATTGAAAGTGTACAATTCTGGGGCACCTGGGTGGCTCAGTTGGTTGAGCGGCCCACTCTTGGTTTCTGCTCAGGTCATGATCTCAGGGTCTTGAGATGGATCCCTGTGTTGGGCTCAGTGCTCAGTGGAGAATCTGCTTGATATTCTCTCCTTTTTCCTCTCCTTCTGCCCCTCCCCCCTGCTCATGCTCTCTCTCTCTCGCTCAGATAAATCTTTTTTTTTAAGATTTGATTGATTGATTGATTGATTTGTCCGGCAGAGAGCACAAGCAGGGAGAGCGGCAGGCAGGACAGGCAAAAGGAGAAGCAAGCTCCCCATTGAGCAGGGAGCCCAATTCAGGACTCAATCCCAGGACCCTGGGATCATGACCTGAGCTGAAGGCAGACGCTTAACCGACTGAGCCACCCAGGTGTCCCAACTCTCAGATAAATCTTTAAGAAAGTGTGTGATTCTTTTTTAATTACTTATGCAGTTGACCCTTGAATGACACGGGTTTGAACTGTGTAGGTCCACTTACATGCAGATTTTTTCAATAAATACAGTACTGTAAATGTATTTTCCTTATAATTTTCTTAACATTTTCTCTAGCTTCTTTATTGTAAGACTACAGTATATAATAGATGTTCAAAATATGGGTTAATCGACTGTTATTGGTAAGGCTTCTGGTCAACAGCAGGCTATGTAGTTAAGTTTTTGGGGAGTCAAAAACTGTATGCAGATTTTTGTGCAGGGTAGGTGCCCCACGTCTTGCATTGTTCAAGGGTCCACTGTACAAAGTACTTTAAAAATTAGGCCATCTGTGGAAATTTCAGGTTATTTCAGAAAAGAGGTATGTCAGGAACATCCTTGCAGAGATTTTAATCTATTTTCCTGTGTTGTAAAGTGCATTTTGTTTCCCATTCATGGAGGGGTGATGGGAGAAAGCCTGGAATTTAGGGGATGGGCTTGTAAACAGATCCACTGGGAAGAAAAAGCTTAAATGTTAGTCAGTTCTGCTTACCTTGGCAACATGTGTTTGTAAAACCCAGTTAGATCGAATCATCAGGGACTCTGGGTTTCTGTTTCATTTTGTTTTCCACCAAGGTCTTCTAGAGGTACTCTGAGTTTATGTTTTAAACAAAAACTTCTTTATGGGGTTTGGTGTTCCACGACTTCCTCCTTTTCTCTTGGTCTTGATTCTTCTTCAAAGGCCACTCCTCTTGACCACTAATCTGCGTTAGTTTCCTAGGGTTGCTGTAATAAAGTACCTTAAACAGGGTGGCTTAAAATGGAAACACATTCTTTCATGGTTCTAGAGGCTGGAAGCCTGAAGTCAAGGTTGATTGGTTCCACCTGGAGGCTCTGAGGAAGCCTATGTTTCATGCTTCTCTCCTAGCTTCTGGTGGTGCTAGATATCCTTGGAACCCTTTGGCTTGTAAACACGTCACTCCAACCCCTGCCTGTTGTCACAGAGTTCTCTCCTGTGTGACTCTGTTCTCATGGCATTCCCCTCTTTGTGTCCAAATTTCCCTCTTCTTATGAGACCAATCATTGGATTAGAGCCCACCCTCATCCCAAGGATGACCTCATCAGAACTTGATTATACCTACAAAGGTTTCTAAATAAAGTTACTATTTCTCTGTTTTACAGTCCGAGCAATCCTTTCCTTGCTTATTACTGACTATTTCTTTTTTTTTTTTAAAGATTTATTTATTTATTTGAGAGAGCGAGAATGAGAGAGAGAGAGAGCACATGAGAAGGGGGAGGGTCAGAGGGAGAAGCAGGCTCCTCGCTGAGCAGGGAGCCCGATGCAGGACTCCATCCCGGGACTCCGGGATCATGACCTGAGCCGAAGGCAGTCGCTCAACCAACTGAGCCACCCAGGCGCCCCTGACTATTTCTAAATAAAGTTACTTTCTGAGGTATGGGGCTGGCATGAATTTTAGGGGGACATTATTCAACCCAGTACAGTCTGCCCTTTGCCCCCCCATTCATGTTAATTCCACATGCAAAATATATTTGTCCCATTCCAGCATGAACTCTAAGTCTCAAATCTAACTGAAATCTCAGAAGTTTCCAAATCTCATCATTTAAATCATCTAAATCAGGTGAGATTCTGGATATGGTCTCTGCTGGGATCAGATTCCTCTCCTGTCGCCTCCTCATTTGCTGTTCTCTGGCTCCCTTCTCAATACCTTCTTTCTTTCTATTCCAAGTACCTACATTTATGCTTTGTGAACTTCCTCTTATCCCTCAAAAAAATGCTTGGGATGAACCACAGGCTTACAGAGAGGCACAAGGTTGAGTAGAAAGAACACTGGATTGGCTCCCAAAAATCTGGACTCTGTTCATGGCTCCCCTGTGGGTCTTGGACAAGAGTCAGCTATCTTTTTCTGTAAAGGGCCAGAGAATAAATATTTCTGGCTTTCAGGGCCATATAATCTCTTTTCTGCTCTGCTGTCATAGTGCAAAATCACCCATAGGAAAGGTGCCAACGAGTGAGTGGGCTCACTTGGAAACTCTATTTGCAAAATGTAAATGCTATTCTTAACTTATGAGCCATACAAAAACAGGCCACGAGTGGATTTTATCTGTAGGCCGTGGCTGTGCACCCTAGTCCTCGGGGAGGCCATGTAACCTCCCTGGTCTTACATTGTCCCAAATGTTAAATGCAGACAACACATGCTCTATCTACTTCCTAAGCCAACATGAGCAAAAGGAAGTGCTCTGCAAATGAAATGGCACTCCAGAAATACAAGATTATTACTGGGGCAAATTCAAAAACCAAAAATGGACTTATTGTTTCTAATATTACTTGCTTAGGTCTTTGTCATCCATTCCTTCTCTGTTGTTTGCCGAATAATTTTTTCTGTGAAAAAAGAATTTTTCCTTTCCCGATTCCAAAGGTGAAACTGTAACAAAGTACCATGCTCAGATCATAAGATAATAAAATGATTAGTGTTCATGTATTAAATCATGAGTTTAGGAAGCATGGTACATGTGTTCTTTACCAAGTATTGCATCACTTGAAACAAATGATTAGGAGGGAGAGGAATAGAACCTTAAGGAGCTTCTTGTTTTACAGTCTGAGCAATCCTTTCCTTGCTTATTACTGACTATTTAATTCCATTATCTTGTTTTTTCAGAGGTGGGAACACTTTCTTTAAAGTATGTAGAAAAGAATTAAGTGATTAGGGAATATTTATTTATTTAAAGTAGGCTCCACGCCCAATGTGGGCTTGAACTTAGGACCCTGAGATCAAGAGTTGGACACTCTATGGACTGAGCCACCCAGATGCCCCTAGAGGGTCTTATTTTATTTTATTTAAGATTTTATTTATTTATTCATGAGAGACAGAGAGAGAGAGAGAGAGAGGGAGGCAGAGGGAGAACCAGGCTCCCCAAGGGGCAGGGAGCCCGATGCGGGACTCGATCCTAGGACCCTGGGATCATGACCTGAGCCGAAGGCAGACGCTTAACCATCTGAGCCACTGAGGCACCCCTAGAGGGTCTTATTTTAAATGTTAGCCATTTAATTGCTCAGCTAGGTTGTTAAAAATCTTTGCCTATTACTCGATAGGCTGCTTATGAAAGGAATTTTATCAGAAATTCAGTTCAGCTTTTGGTTTTTAACCAACATTTTTTTTTTTTTTTTTCAATTAAGATATATAGCCTGGAAGATTATTTTCTTATACCTTGCCTGTTTTTTTTTTTTTTAAGAAATGATTCATATGTGTTTGCTCACTGTGTTGATAAGCCTCAATTTTCATGAATGTCTCTGAAGAGTGTCGTATGAGCACATAGTAGAATTTATGACTTTTTGAATAAATATTACAAAAGTAATCGCTCAGTGGCGGGGCTCCTAAATTGGAGTCAGTATATAACTCATGTTTACTGGTGATGATTTCACTGAAGCCTGAGAGCTTCATATTTTTTGCTGTTTGTAGTGTGTCCAGCTTGGGAAATTCTCATTCTAGGCCTGTCCTGCAGTAAAGGAAATACTTTCTATCCTTCTAAAGGTTCTGCAGAATCTGTGGATCATGGAGACTGAGCATTTCCCAAGGGCAAAGGACAGCTCTGCCTGACTTCTCAAAAGCCTTTTCGTTCTGTAGTCAATGATCCCTGGAAAAAGGAGTAAGGTCTACGGGCTCTTAGGCGGCTGACTCCAGCTTCTTCCCTGCCTTCCTACTTATGAGAGCTCTTCACTACACTGGGGTCCCCTCCTATTTGCATGTAATTATGCACAACTAATTGCAAGGGCTCATCACAAAAACGACATTTTTAAAAAGGAGAGTTAATCATTAAGCAATAAGAGGACGATTTTGCCTGCCATTCCACGCCAAGTACCTAATTTATGATTCAGTGTTTCTAAATGTGTGAGATCTGAAATTCCCTTCAAAAAAGCATCTTAGTCTTCCATTGGTTGCTTTTGCTGAATTCCAAGGCACAGTTGAGAGGATGGGCTTGGGCCATCCTGCCAACCACAGCTGAATTGTAGGGTTGGGGGTTGGGGGGTGTGGAATTGACTCACAGGACCTCTGCTGGTTCTGATGGAAGTTCTGCAGGTAACAGGTATGCCTTTGTCACCAGTTCAGTGTCTTGAGTTTTGGCACCCACGTCGCCGTCTCCTGACTGCTAGGTTTATCAGGCCAAAGGACGTTGGAAATAGTCCTTCTCAGTCTTGGCCGCACTTTGGAATCACCTGGGGACATTCGCTGCTGCCATCCAGGTACCACCTGCAGAGAGTCAAAGCTAAGTATTCTTGGAACGTGGCCTGACCTTTTTTTTTTTTTTTTAATTTTTAATTTTTTTATTTAATTTTATTATGTTAGTCGCCATACAATACATCATTAGTTTTTGATGAGCTTTGAGATTGACTTTTAGAAGCTTCCCCAGTGCTTCTGATTAGGCACCCACGGTTGAGAACCAACTTAACATTATTTGGAGGTGTTCAAGCTGGGTTCTGCTTTCCTATCAATCTTTCCATAATGGGGAAGGAGACTTCCGGTAATGTTTTCCATGGAATGACCTGCTTAATCTCCACCGGAGGGTGAATTGAATGGCTGGCATTGGGGATGTTTGTTTTGTCCAGCTGAGTCGGCTGCCTTGATGAGTTTTGTGATGGTAGCATCTCCAGGTGACCTATATGATTTCAGGGCAGACTCTCTGTTTCCTTTGGGTTTTACAGGGGCCTAGCACAGCCAGTCTCAGGCCGAGAGCTTCCAGAGATTGGGTCGGGGGTCAGGGAAGAAGAAGGGGCTATATCTTAATCTCTGGAAGTCATGGCACTGGTGCTTTCTCATCCTCCTTTTCCTACTATTGTTTATGCAGAAACGATCATTTCTTTTTTGGTCAGTAAAGAATCAGGGATGCAGGTCAGGTTGATAATCTGCTCAAGCTATAGATGATGTTTGAAGTAAAAATACCTTACATGTTGTAAGTGGAGATTCTATACTAGGAAATGAAGTAGTTAAATATTTTTACTCATCTTTAATAGATACTTTATTTATTGAGATGGTAATTCTCTAGGTATACAGCTTAAACATCAAATATCCAACTTCACATTAAAGAAGTCTAATATTTATGGGGCAGGATCAGGGACATTACTTTTTTTTAATGCCAAAAGGAGGTTTGATAATGCTTCATATCTGTGTGTATAGAACAACTCCACCTTAACATCATCCTCAGAAAGCAAGGGCCTGAAGTTTTAGATCGGTCTATTAAAGACTCCTGTGAGGAAATCAGGCACAGTTAAGTGAAAATGGTCAACTTCTCCCACTTTTTTATAGACGAGTTTCTCAGAGCTTGAAGTATTTTAAGACCCTCTTATTTTCTAATTTTTAAAACATCTGTTTAAATATATTTTTCAGTCCCACTTCCTCATCCAGTTTGAAAAGTCAGCTTCTGCATGAGCTTCTGGGAACAGGGAGGCCAATGTTCAGACTTTGGCTGTAGCCCAGGGTTGCTGGTTCTCTGGCAAATGTTAAATTCAGTCTCTTTCTGTGTCCCATTGGATATTAAAAATCGCATGGTACATTTTTCTCCTTACTAAGAACTTGGAGTTCTAGCTAGTGTCATAACAACAACAAGAAATTCTCCACCAAAATCCTGGGCTGGAGTTTTTCCATTTATGCCAATAGTTCTCTGATTAATCAGTGTTGACTTTACTGTGAAAATTGCTGTAATCAGAGCTTGAAATGTAAGAGTTTGGAAAACAGGAAAGAATAAGATGGAGAAAGAACTGGGTTTCTCCTTTATCACCATCACAGGTAAAACTAACCCCACAATCCCTTTAGCCTGGCTTGGAAGTTGAGGAAGGTTTGGGGCCAATGAGGAATAATGAGATTGATCTGGCCATTGAGATACTCATTTCTTCCCTTACCTCAAGGCTAAGTATGAACTTAGCACATCCAAAGAAATGCTTTAAAAAACCTGGTGAAAAGGGGAAATCTCACAAAGTTACAAACAATCCAGAAACCAAACCAGAAACCAGACCATCAGTCTCGTCGAACCTCTATTCATCCACCCAACATGTGTGAAATATTTGCCTTGAGTCTTTTGAATTGCATCCAACTTTGTTGTTATCCTAAAATATAAAGGTGAACGTGTGATGTTCAAACACCATCATGATTCAAACTCTGTAATAAAAGCTAGAATGATCCTCAGTGTTAGATCCTCCTTGTTAGATCTAAAGTCCTTCACAACTGTTCCTCTTGGCAGAGCTGCATCCTCATTTTCTGTTGGTAGAGAGGTGACAGGTGTGATGACCCTGAACTCTTCTCACACCTGCCTTCTCTGAACAGCCAGTTACTTCACTGATGAAGGAATGCCGTATACACGTGACGAAACATCCCCGGGTTTTTTTGGAATCCTGCCAATGGAGTCACGTGTTCTGTTATTTTTGTTTTTTTATACTTTTTTTTCCTTTTTTTTTTTAGATTTTATTTATTTATTTGACAGACACAGTGAGAGAGGGAACACAAGCAGGGGGAGTGGGAGAGCGAGAAGCAGGCTTCCCGCAGAGCAGGGACCCGATGCGGGGCTCAATCCCAGGACCCTGGGACGAAGGCAGAAACTTAACGACTGAGCCACCCAGGCGCCCCTATTTTTGAATTTAGACATAGATTTTTTTATTAACTGGTTAATAAGCTCTGCAATATTATCCCAGGCAAAACATTCTAGAGAGTATCCTGTCTATTAAAAGCTTTTATTGGGGGTGGGGGGAACTCAAATGGGATACAGTAATGACTCCAACAGAAATAAATTATTATTATTATTATTTTTAAAGATTTTATTTATTTGACAGACAGAGACAGCGAGAGAGGGAACACAAGCAGGGGGAGTGGGAGAGGGAAAAGCAGGCTTCCCACTGAGCAGGGAGCTGGATGCGGGGCTCGATCCCAGGACCTTGGGACCATGACCTGAGCCGAAGGCAGGCGCTTAACGACTGAGCCACCCAGGCGCCCCAGAAATAAATTATTGAAAGGTTGTGTGTGTTCGCATGAGTGCATGCAGGTGCATAGGTGTGTTTACAAACAAACATACCTTTAGAGTAAAACCCATGTTTGTTAGAAGCCAGAACAGTTGGCTTTTTTTTTTTTTTTTTCCATTGACACTTCCTTTTGGATATTTCCAGGGAGCTTTGAGACATTGCATGTCATGTACTTCATCTTGATTTCTAACACCTAAAACTCTGTTGGGTTTAGTTAAAAATGATCTAAAGTATTCTAAAGTAGCTCCACGTCATTACTGTTACTTTGTATTTTGCCTAAATCAAATCTTAAAATATTTTGGCACTTTCTTTCTATAATTAGAGGTAAAGATATGGGTGTGTTTAACTTGGCCATTTTCAGGATCTGGTTAGGAAATTGCTTTTGTATGTGAGTGTATAATAATTTACTAAAGGTAGAAAAATGACTTTTTTAAAATCTAGCAAAACCAACTTCTAATTTTTTAACCACTTAAATAATTGAAGTGTAGTTAGTTGCAAAAAGGTTGAGGATGACTGGAACGACGCTGATTTTATTTTGGGTGCCTCTGAGTTCCCTCTCTTTCTTTTATACTGAGAGCAAGGGAGGCAGTTGAATAATGAATGGCGTGTGTGGGAGACCATTGTGGTTGATCAGTGACCATCCCGTCTCCCCAGGGCCCTGAACTCCTACCCCCCTCCCATTGTACCTCTGCTTTGTGTTGACATGGATTGTCTTCCTGTTGAGTTGTGTGGAGGCTTCACTTTAGGGTTTATCATCTTCATGATCATCATGATTTTAATCAGTTGATGTGTAGAGCCCTAACAATGTTAATAATTACCCCAAACAGGAAAGTCTTTCTTTCCAAGGTCAAGTTAGCTCCTGGTATACCGGAATGAGACAATAGCTGACATAAAATTGAATTCCTGCCCTGCCTGTCATTTACATCCTTAATAGCCTTGGGCAGATCACCAAAGCTCTCAGTGTTTTTATTTCTTTTCTCAGCTGAGGGCAATATTGGCTCCTGGTGGTAATAGGAAATGTAAATATATGGGTAACCAATCTTCAAAAGCAAAAAAATCATATTCTGCAATGTCTTGAACATGTTACTTTTTCCATCAAAATTAAAAAGAAGTTATTACTTTATTAACTTCTTAGTTAATAAGACTTAGCATCAAAGTACAATTATTTTTATTGAGGTATAGTTAACATACAGTGTTAGTTTCAGGTTTACAATGTAATGTTTCAACGGTTGTATACATTACGCAGTGCTCCTCACGGTAAGTGTACTCTTAATCCTCTTTATCTATTTCACCCCCCCCCCCCCTCCCTCCCTCTGGCAACCACCAATTCTCTGTGTTTGAGTCTTTTTTCCTTTTTTTCTTTGTTCCTTAAATTCCACGTAAGAGAAAAATCATAAGATATCTGTCTTTTGCTGAATGACTTATTTCATTTAGCATTATACCCTCTAGGTCCATCCATGTTGTTGCAAATGGCAAGATCTCATGCTTTTTAATATTCCATGGCATGTGTGTGTGTGTGTGTGTGTACATACAGGGACCACATTTTATTTATATATTTACCTATCGATGGACACTTGAGTTGCTTCCATATCTTGGCTATTGTAAATAATGCTGCAATAAACATAGGGGTGCATATATCTTTTCCAATTAGTGTTTTGTTTTCTTTGGGCAAATACCCAGTAGTGGAAGTACTGGATCATATGGTAATTCTATTTTTAATTTTTTGAGGAACCTCCATACTGTTTCCCACAGTGGTTGCACCAATCTGCTTTCTTCTCAACAATGCATGAGGGTTCCTTTCTCTCCACATCCTCAGCAACACTTATTTTTTTTTATTTTAGCCATTCTGACAAGTGTGAGGTTATATCATGGTTTTGATTTGCCTTTCCCTGATGATTAGTGATGTTGAGCATCTTTTCCTGTGTCTGTTGGCCATCTATATGTATTCTTTAGAAATATGTCTATTCAGGTCCTCTGCCCATTTTTAATAGAATTATTTGGGGGTTCTTTGGTGTTGAATTGTATAAGTTCTTTATACTTGGATATTAACCTCTTATCAGATACATCATTTGAGGATATCTTCTCCCATTCAGTAGGTTGTCTTTTTGTTGATGTTTCCTTTGCTGTGTAAAAGCTTTTTATTTTGATATAGTTCCAGTAGTTTTTTATATTCATTCATTCATTCATTCATTCATTCATTCCTGCAGTTCAATTTTGCATTTGTTTGCCTTGCCAGAGGAGACATCTAGAGAAACGTGATGGTTGATGTCAAAGAGATTACTGCCTGTATTTTTTTCTAGGATTTTTATGGTTTCAGATCTCACATTTAGGTCTTTAATCCATTTTGAGTTTATTTTTGTGTATGGTATTAGAAAGTGGCCGAATTTCTGTTTGGTTTTTTTCACATTAAGGGTTCAATTTTCCCAGCACCATGTATTGAAAAGATGGTCTTTTCCCCATTGTACATCTTTGGATCCTTTATCATAAATAAATTTACCATATAAGCATGAGTTTATTTCTGGGGTCTCTATTCTTTTCACCTGATCTATGTGTCTACTTTGGTGTTAGTACCATACTGTTTTGATTACTGTGGCTTTATAGTATATCTTGAAATCTAGGATTGTGACACCTCTGGCTTTGTTCTTTTTCAAGATTGCTTTGGCTTTTTGGGGTCTTTTGTGGTTCCATACAAATTGTAGGATTATTTATTCTAGTTCTGTGGAAAATGTTGTTGGTATTTTGATAGGGATTACATTAAATCTGTAGATTGCTTTGGTTAGTATGGACATTTCAGCAGTACTGGTTCTTCCAATCCATGAGCATGGGATGTCTTTCTATTTGTTTATGTCATCTTCAATTTCTTTCATCAGTGTTTTATAATGTTCAGAGTACAGGTCTTTCACCTCCTTGGTTAAGTTTATTCTTAGGTATTTTTTCTTTTCAGTGCAATTGTAAATGGGATTGTTTTCTTAATTTCTCTTTCTGCTATTTCATTATTAGTGTTCAGAAGTGCAACCAATTTCTGTATATTAATTTTGTGTCCTGCAACTATACTGAATTCATTTGTCAGTGCTAGTAGCTTTTTGGTAGAGTCTATAGGGTTTTCTGTATATAGTATCATGTCATCTGCAAATACTTCTTTCTTACCAATTCAGATGTATTTTGTTTCTTGTCTGATTGCTATGGCTAGGACTTCCAGTACTATGTTGAATAAAAGTGGTAAGAGTTGACTTTCTTGCCCTGTTCCTAATTTTAGGGGAAAAGCTCTTAGTTTTTTATCATTGAGTATGATACTAGCTGTAGCTGTAGGTTTTTCATATATGGCCTTTATTATGTTGAGGTATGGTCCCTCGAGCCCTAGTTTATTGAGAGTTTTATCAGGAATGGATGTTGTACTTTGTCAAATGCTTATTCTGTATCTTTTGAGATGATCATATGGTTTTTATCCTTTTTCCTTAATGTGATGTATCATGTTGATTGATTTGTGAATATTGAATCATCTTTGCATCCCTGGAATAAATCCCTCTTGATCATGGTGGTGATTCATTATTATTATTTAAATTTATTTATTTTATAGAGAGAGTGCACAAGAATTGGGGGAGGGGCAGAGGGAAAGAATCTCAAGCAGACTCCCCACTGAGAGCAGAGCCTGACACAGGGTCCAACCTCAAGACCACAAAATCATGACCTGAGCCCAAATCAAGAGTCAAGACGCTCAACCAACTGACCCACCCAGGTGCCCCATGGAGATGATTTTTTAAAATGCATCATTGGATTTGGTTTGCTAGTGTTCTGTTGAGGATTTTTATATCTGTGTTCATCAGAGACATTGATCTGTAGTTTTCTTTTGTTGTAGTATCTTTATCTGGTATTGGTATCAGGGTAATGTTGGCCTCATTGAATGAATTTGTAAGCTTTCCTTCCTCTTCTGTTTTTTGGAATAGTTTGAGAAGAATAGGTATTAACTTTTCTTTAAATGTTTGATAGAATTTACCTGTGGTCCTGGTCCTGGACTTCTGTTTTTTGGGAGTTTTTTAATATCTGATTCAATTTTATTGCTAGTAACCGCTATGTTTAAATTTTCTGTTTTTTCCTGATTCAGTTTTGGAAGGCTAGCTGTTTTTAGAAATTTATCCATTTCTTCTAGACTGTCCAATTTGTTGGCATATAACAAACCTTTCACAATATTCTCGTATAATCCTTTGTATTTCTGAGGTGTTGGTTATTATTTCTCCTCCTTCATTTCTGTTTCTATTTGCATCCTCACTGAAGCATGATGTTTATATATCTACATAGGCTGTTTTATTTCATATAATCCAGGAGTTTTTTTTCCAGATGCAATAAAAAATACTGGAAAGACACATAGACCAGACTTAACATGAGGAAATCCATGTTCCAGAATGTGTGTGGTTTGCAGATAGGTTCTCACTGCCTTTCTGAGGATAATACCAATTTTTAGGTCTTTAATCTCTATTTTTGAAAGAATGAATGAATGAATGACCCTCCTTCCTGCATGTGCTGGCATCCACATGTCCTGCTCTTCACCCAAATCACCATGAGAACAAGCATCTGTGGACAAGAACACCCCTCATAGAAACTGTTGGTCAGAAAAGTGGAGGGCGCCTGGGTGGCTCAGTTGGTTAAGCGACTGCCTTCGGCTCGGGTCATGATCCCAGCATCCCGAGATCGAGTCCCGCATCAGGCTCCCTGCTCAGCAGGGAGTCTGCTTCTCCCTCTGACCCTACCCCCTCTTGTGTTCTCTCTCTCAAATAAATAAAATAAAATCTTAAAAAAAAAAAAAAAGTGGAAGGATAAGGCAGAATTCATGTAATGTCTCTCAAGTTGCTTGATTCCTTTAAAAAAATTTTTTTAATGACAAACTTAAAGGATTGGAGAATCTTTCCTAACAAATGATGCTATTTCTGGTGATTTCTTGACTTCCTCACCCAAAAAGAAAGGTTTGCTTTTTCCTTCTTTCTTTTTTCCTTCCTTCCTGCCTGCCTGCCTGCCTGCCAGAAATGACCCTTGTCACTGTTGTCCTCCCTTAATTTAGTTATGAAAAACTGGACGATAATTTTGCTTCCTTGCTTCTGAGTGGGTGGTACTTCTGCCAGTAGACACTAATGTGAATGGCTGGTAATGCCTAATAGCCATTTTCACCTAGGAAACTTAAAAGTAAAGACCCAGCCCATAGCAGTAGTAGGCACTTCATCCATATTCGTTTGGCACAAGCTAAAAGAACTCTCTAAATGAAAGTCGGGCCAAAGAGAAGGTAAAATGGACAACTCATTTAGAATCTTAGGGTTTTAAGGATTTAAAAGTCTGTTTCCCTTGAAATAGGTCTCCTGAGTGAAGGTCTCCCAGTGGCCCTTAAGTCCTCAGTGGCTCCCTCATGTTCCCAGGGCATGTGCCACATGCCTTGATGAGTGCTTCTCTCTCTCCCCATGCCGTGAAGCTGTTCCATGGCTGTCTGTCCCAGCTCACTCTGAGTGCCTCAAAAGCAGTGATGTATTCATGCCTGTTTCCTCCAGCTCTCAAAGATGGTGACAGAACAAAACAAAAACCTGATTTTTAAAATTCTAGGGTGGAAGGCATCAGAAATTTCAAGTTGTTACATCATAGATTTAGCATTAAAAAGAAAACCCAGTAATACAGACCAGAATTTCTTTTTTTTTTTTTTTGAACAAGCATTATGGCTCTTGGCAGCAACAGCGTCTCTGCTACTCTGGTGCTTGCTCATTCAGCCCCAACCACAGTGACCTCCTCTCTTTTGGCCTAGTATTGACAACACTCCTTCAAGTCCTGGACTTTATATACACTCTTCTCTCTGATCTTCACTTCTCTCCTTTCCTAGCCAAGTCTTTTTTGTCCTCCTCCAGAATGGAAGCTCCATGAAAACCCAGGACCATGTCTGTTTATGTGCATCTTGGTAGCTCCAGTGTGTGACAAGGAAGCTGGCCAGTTTGCCAAAACCCTTTCTGCTAATTGCTGTAGCAGGTTTTTTTTTATAAGCCCATGCAGGTGATCTTAGGGGCCCATTCTAGCCTGTCCTGAACTTGGCTCTGACACTTTACAGCCTCATCGGTCCTCCCTAATGGACTGTAATCTCTTACATATCCCATGCCTCTTTTTGCTCATTTTCTCCATCTGTTCGAACATCCTGCCACCAATTCCCTCTGCACTCATAAATAGGTAACTTTATTTATTCAACTTGAATAAGCCATCCAATACTGTAGCAAACTTTGACAATCTCCCTCTTCCATGGTCCCTTGGGTTAGTCACTCTTTCCAGTGTCCCTATAATACCTTACATTTACCATATTACATTATGATTCTTTAATTATGCATCTCTTCTACTTCAGAGTAGGGGTTCTTTGAGATTGGAATCATGTCCTATTGATCTCTGCATTCCTTTGGGCTCAACAATTGTGAAGTGACATTAAAACCTTCTGTGAAGATAATATCATAAATTTAACACGGTGTTAGAGCTTTGTCCATAGGTGATACCACAATTTCCCAGAGGATGACTGAACTCTTCTTTCCTATGATTCTTTTTTGCTTCCTTGCTTTTGGGATTGTGATACTGGGCAAAAAGGAACAGATAGTCAACATAGCCATGTTTTTCTTCTTGCAAAGAGATATTTGGCCTTTGGAAATATTGCTTCTGAATGGCAGGATAATTAAGAAGCCTTGCATAGTCTTCAGTAGTCCGGTATAAGAAACTTGGGATTGACCAGTGCAGCTCTTGAAATGCATTTGGTGAACTGCAGATGTACTCTGCCTGTCAAAGTTAGGTCACTGGCAATGACTCTTTTTAAGCTGAATCACCAGGCAGCTGTTTTGGAATCAAATAGGGCCAAAAAATGGTGCTGTGGGGAAGAGTGGCTTGTTTATGAGATAAAAGAGAGACTCGGTAAATCATATCTTCTTCACCAACCAAGTTCTGAGGTAACTGAGAAATACAACAAGTAAGGCATATGGTAACCAAAATAATCATGTGTTATTGTGAAAGCTGAGAGTAGAGAATGTGGCTCATTACAGAGTCATGTGAGCTTTCTAATACTGAGACAGAATGTGGTAGACTCCCCGGAAGGTAACCATTAGCTCTGGAAGACCCCAGATTTCACCCCCAAGGTCCCCTGGTCTCTAACAGCACAGAAGAAAGGGCAAAGGTCAGGAGTAGGACCCAACCCACATACCTCCACATGGCGTGTCACCCATGCTGTCACACTTAACACAGGCCACCCCCTCTCCTGCTTAGTGAGCTCCTAAGGGTGCGGACTGTATGTGCTCCTGGTTGCTAAAATGAGTATGAATCTGTGCCAGGCTTTACTGAGAATATATCATTCTGTCCTAAACAGCTCTTCAGTGTGGGTACTATCAGTTGCCCCACTTTAGGGATATGGAAACTGGGGTTTATGTGAGTTAAATAGTCTCCCCAACACTGTACAGGTGTTACATGTCACAGCTGTAAACTGAATCCAGGTGGCCTGACTTCACAGGTAAAGCTGTTAACCATGGTGCTTCATGCCTTTCTACAGGTATATTAAGACCACATCCAGTGAGAGGTCATTTAGAGGTTTGATTATGAAAGTAGTAAATGATAGGAATGGAGGGTTCTCTGTCTCAGCATCTCTATTCCTGACCACTTTCATTATTTTTTTTTTCGTCCTGGCTGGGATCCAGCTAGTTCACACGGGCAGTATTACCTCTATCAATATTTACACAAATGGGGCCACGCAATTTAAAAAAAGGAAATATCAGGATTAGAGCATCCACTGGATGAAGTTTGAGGATTGAAGAGTGTTCTATTAAGTGGATTTGAAACAGCTGCATGGGGAATATTTAAAATTATTTTTAATATTCTTAATAACTTAGAGATGTGAACAAGCCAGAGATGACTTCAAATTTATTTTGTAAATTGAAAGAATCAGAACATAACAATGACTTTTGAACCAGTGCTGGAGAGTCCAGAAAGATCAACTAAACCTGGAGTATATTCTGATAGTGGTGTGAATGGGACTTATTTTAGCTTTGGGGTTCTGCCTGGATTATATCTGAAGTGCACTTTAAAAGTATTAACTAGCCCCATCCTCAATCTGTTGAGGCTCTCAGACCTTCTCATGAGTTTGGTTTAATTCAGGTGGAAAGGCACAGGCATTTTGTACCTCCAAGTTCTCTGAGGAATGGTCGCTGATTGCCAGCGTCTTTCAGTGAGCTGGTGGATGGGACCCATATGAATGGCATGTCTTCCATTTTGTGTGCCATTTTAAGAACACTTTGATGTTCTTGGGATTTAAAAGTGTAAGGTCTGTTCTGGGGAGCAAAGCAAGAATTGGGGTTGTACCTTCATGGCTAGTTAACTGGATAACCTGGGTACATTCCTGGCCCTTTCTGAACTTGCTTCCTTGTTTGAAAAATGAGGGAACTAGACTAGATTACCTTTAATTTTTGAACTCTAGAGAAAAGGAGGACTAGTCTTAGAAGTGGAAAATAATAAAATGACATTTTGGGATTTCATAAGATTATGATTAACCTGGGGACAAGGTTCTTTTAACCTTCATTCCCTCCTTAAAATATTCCCTCTTTCATTCTGCCTTAAAAAATAATTTTTTTGAGATGAGAAAATGTCTTGTGCCCTGTGACTCGGGGGCCTGAGATTCAGTGCTACTGGGCAGATCTACTATGAAGACCATCTGGCCCCTCCCTTACTATGGCTAGTTCTGAGAGCATCTCCCCTTCCTCTAAGAACTGGGCTGTTTCATCACTTATCAGATGATCTTAGAATCCTAGAATCTCCAGACAACATGTCTCCTTACTCCTCTCCCCCTTCTCTCTGTGGACACTTTACAACCTACTCCCTGCACATCTGTTCTGGGAGCTGCCTCCTAATTATATCCTAGGATCCTGATACAGAAAGGACCAAAGGGAATATTCCATCTCTGTCTCCCTGGATGTCCCAGGGGCATCTTAGGTCATGGATGGAGGTTTGCTCCTTGGTGAGATGCCCCGAGGCCACTGATTGGGAACCAAACCCAAATGTACAATAGGACCCATCTGAGGGCATTTTGCTTGGGCATAAGGGCCATGGGATGTTTCCACCATGTTCCGGCTGATCCATTTAAATGTGATTAAAGATTTTTGGTTAACATTAAAAGAAGGTGCTCATTCCATCTAAAGTTCTGTGAAGAAAAGCCCTAAAATGTAACCTCCATAAAAATGTATTCAAAGGGAGATTCATCCTGAATTCTACTTAAGAAGTATGATTATAGAGTCATAGAATTTCTGAGCTCGAAGGGACCAACAAGTGGCTTCTAGGTCAAACCAGATCTTTTCAAGGTTCAGAGAACCAAAGTCTAAAGAGATTAGATAATGTGCCCAGGGCAAGGTAGAAGAACTGAAAAAGAATCTCAGTAGGGTTCTGTTTCATGGCAATCTAGCTTAGAGTGAGCTTCCAAGGCAGCTGGGAATTTTCCATAGAGAAAGTCTTCCTTTTCCCTATTTAAAAAATTATACTAGACCTCAAAAAGTTAAACACAAAATAATCCTCTGATCCAGCAATTCTACTTCTGGGTGTGTATCCAAAAGAATTAGAGGCAGGGACTCAAACAGATACTTGTACAGCTGTGTTCATAGCATTATTCATAATAGCCAAAAGGTGGGAATAACCCTCATGTTTGTCCACAGATGAATGTATAAACAAAATATGGTATATACATTTGAAAAATACTACACAGCCTTAGACAGGAATGAGACATGCTACTACATGGATAAACCTGGAAGACCTTATGTTGAGTGAAATAAGCCAGACATAAAAGGTCAAAGATTGTGTGATTCCCCTTATATGAGGTCCTAGAGTAGTCAAATTCATAGAGACAGGAAATAGAATGATGGTTGCCAGAGGCTGGGGGGAAGGAGGGAATAGGGAGTTATTGTTCAATAGGTATAGAGTTTCCATTTGCAAAATAAAGAAGTTTCAAAGACGGGAGGTGGTGATGGTTGTCCAATAATGTTAAAGTACTTAATACCACTAAGCTGTATATTGAAAAATGGTTAAGATAGTAAATTGCATGTATATTTTACCACCAAAAAAACCCTTATTAGGTTTCTGTTTATTTTTATTTCAATAAAGTGTCATAATTATTCTTGTGTCAGAAATAGGCTACTGGTAGCCCCTTCATGCTGCTCCTTTGTCCCTCATTATTCTTGGAGTGTTTTTTTGTTTATTTGTTTTGTTTTTTTGCTCCTTGGCACAAGAGGTTTCAGGTCTACTTTGACTTCACCTGTCCCAGTCTTGGACACAGCCCTTTCTCCAAGGAGACCGGTTCCATTTATAGGGAATTGCAGTCATAAACCAAGATCTGGATGCTGGGAGAGCTCATTGCTGTTTGGTTATCATACGCTTCTCACCCTTTCGGTGTACAGAGCTGGGACATATACTCATATATGCACATGTCCACACACACACACAATAATATGCACTTGTGTATGCATTCATACACAAACTTACAAATATATACAGACATGTTAATCATTAATCTCCCATTTGAATGCAACACCACATTTTTGCCCACTTCCCTGCAATCCATATTTCTCACCCTTTGCCACTAGTGACAGCTCTGTTCCCCAAAATACCAACACGTTTACTCATTTGCTTCATCCTTCAGTAAAAAGCAGAATTTTTGATTTACTACACCAATACCACAAATCATTTTAAAAACTAAAGGAACAAAATTCACATCTATTGATTCTTAGCAGTGGTGTGTACATTTGTACATTTTCTGAACTGTTTTCCTTTTTTAATGGGTGAGAAGGGTTGGAATTGAGATAATGATGGTGCTGGTAGTGATGACAGTGGAGAATAAAAAAGAGAAAGGAAGAGAGGTGGGGGTAGGTAGGAAAGAAAGAAGAAGAAAGGTGGGGGGGTAGGTTGGAGGGAGAGAGAGAAGGAGAGAGGGCTTTTTCAACTTTTAACACTCACATGACCAAGTACACTAAATAAGGTGTGTAGGAGGTAAGAATTGGGAAGAGAAGAGCCAAAAGAAGCATTTAGAAAAAATGGTTTTTGACTGTTGGAACAAATGCTTTGTTTGTTTACTTAAAAAAATATATAATACAGTGAAAATAGAGGGAAAGACAGCTGTTTTTTATGAGTTACTGATAAGATTTTATCCTGTTTGGGGGGGGTCAGTTGCTGTACTCAGCTTTGATGGTGACATTTTCTCAGACGTGGCATTTGAGCCAGCATACATGCTCTACATGGTTGTTCTTAAAATGAGGAATTGATTTATTTTTAAAAGGTTCCCCTGCTTTTGGAAGAGAACCAAATATCTCTTTCAAGTTGGGGAAATAACTTCCTTTGGAGACCTAACCTCTTTCTCACCCCAGTGAGCCACTTGGCCTTTTGTGTAGGAGTTGGGTAAGCATATTGAAACAAGAGGTTCTTTTTCTTCACTAACTCTCAAACAAGCTGTTTTTCCCTTGCTATGAAGTCTTCCTGATTTCTAAGAGAGCTGGTGAGATAGAAGTAAAGACACTCAGGAGCAAGTGTCCCAAGACCTAGTTTTTAGTTATGGCCTGAGACTTAATACCTGGGTGACTCTAGGTGCTTCAAGATCTGAGCTTCAACTCTTCAACTGTGAGGTGGGGATAAAACCTGCTTTGTTTTTCCTTTCATTGAGATTTTGTGCCATACACACTTCCAAAAAAAAAAAAAATTTCAGGTGAACTTAAATGACACAAGTCTAACCAATCTATGTCAGGATAGATGATGAAGAGTCAGGGGATGATGGGTGGAGGAAATAGTAATGACACCGGAATCCCAAAGTACATGTAGCTGCTGCATAAAATTCGCTGTTCAATATGGTACCCATTAGCTCTATGTGGCAAGTGAGTCCTACACCTGTGGTTAGTTGGAATCAGGATGTGCTGTAAGTATTAAAGACACACTGGGTTTCAAAAACCTGGTGTAAGTAAAGGCAGTTATCACAACAATTTTTTTACATTGCTTACATGTTGAAATGATGCTTTGGATATATCAAGTTTAAAAATATTTTATTAGAATTTTTCTTGTTTCTTTTTATATTTTTAATGGCTACTAGAAAATTTTAAATTTCATGAGAGACAGTAACATCACATATTTTCTAAACATCTCATATTTCTCTCAGTGCTGGTCTAACCTATTTTCATCCAAGATCCAAAAAAAAAAAAAAAGGAGTTTGTTTTGTCAGCCTGCCACGCATTCATATTGAGCTGTGGATGTAAAAGTTTTATATAAAAATAGGGCCAAAATGGTGGTGCCTTGCTATAACTATAGTCCTTTCTCCCTGTCGGAAAATCTTTGTCACATATGGAAATTTCTGACTAGCAAACAGTATGTGACACAAAATCTGCTAATTTATTCCTCATTGGTCATTCACTCATTCAGACATCCATTTATTCGATCCGTGATTTTTATCCAGGCACTCTGTTGCATCCTCAGAGTACAAGGCTGAATTACGACTCAGTCCTGCCTTTAACAGTTTCAGTCTTTGGGGAGATGGAAGAGGAGAAGAGTGTCAGCCATGCAGACCAGTAATTTAGAATACAGCACTATGATCCCTGGTCTGGAGCTCTGTGCAAAATGTAACTAGGAAGAGAAAAAGATGACCATGTCTTGGCTTGGCTTTGGAGTAATTCAAATTCAATTATTCATACTGTTATTCTAAGAGGCTTTGCCAGGTTTATTTAAAGAGATTGGAAGATAGCAAATACAACATTAAAACAGTTTCTTATTCAGTCTACACTTTCAAAAGATCTTTATTGTAAATATTTTTTAATCATCAGGCTGGGTCTACTTAGGCTCTGAAATTTAGTGTGTTTACTAACTGTACCTTGGCCAGCCTCACTCTCTGTAAGAGCAGACATGGGTTATTTATTGATGATCAATTTGTCAGGAGAGATTCTCTTGAGAGTTCCTTATTTGGATCCATACATCTAATTCTGCATTTTCTCAGGCAAGGGTGAGTACAAATGATCAACGGCTTTTAATTTGAAAAGAATTTTAAGTAGGCCAGACAGCCAGAACTCCAAAGACCAGTAGAGCCATGGGCTTCTCCAACAGAGGACACAGTCAGTTGGGTTGAGTGTGGGTTTGTTTCTCAATTGAAAAAATAAAAGGGGGGGAGGTTGGGGGCGATCATACTTTCACAGGCTGTTTCTTTTGGTTAGGAATATACTGAAACCTTGGTCATGGTAATGAATCTTCTGAGGACCTTTTCCTTCTTTAAACATTTCTGGCTTTTGGCCTTCGGAAGAGAGCTCTGTGTGGTCTTAATAAGGTTGCCCTGTAGGCTGAAGGCTTATGGGAAGCAGCAAGCCTTGTGAAACAATCTGGTTTGTATAGTCTCAAGCAAGCAATCAAATATTTAAGGCTTTAAAAAAGTGACAGTGTTTATAAGGGTCCTCGAAAAGAATTTCTGATGGAAGGTGGCGAAAAAGATTTGTTTCCATTACTCATAACTTAAGTCGGCTGTAATGGGAGTTGTTTAAATTCTCACTTCTCAGATGGAAACCTAACAAAAGTGGGTGATGAAGCCTGTTGGAATGGATGATTGGGGGCCAGAATAAGTAGAGAGGTGATAGGGTCTTACTGGAGGTGATTTTTATCTGCTTGTTTTTTTACACATCCCATCCATTGTCTGCATTGGAATTCTGGTGTTCTGGCCAATGTGGGGTGTAAGTATCTTTGTGTGCTTACTCAATCAAGTTAGGTGTTTGTTATATTTCCACAGAACATTTTTAGAAATCAATGTAAGCACATAGCTTGTGTCCAGAGGAATGAGAAACTGGGGAGGACATTCACATTGTGTGAATGTCCTGAAGTCCTGAAGTCATTTTTAGTTTAGCAAGTTACTCTGTATTTCTGTGGGAAGTGCAGTTGAAACTCTTGAAATCATTGACACTTGTACAAAACTGGTTAGTTCAGTATGAAAGGGTTTGTCGGGTGCCTCCCTTCTAGGCTCCTTACCTTTTGCATTTTTATCTCTTCCTAAAATTCTTTAAGGATCATCTTATGAGGACTGTTTTCCTCACAGCCCCCTAGGCACAACTAGTCAACCTGTGAGGACTGGCATTTAGAACAGGTCCTGTCATGTTTGTGCGTTAAAAAGAAATGAAGACTTGCATTAAAAGGAAATGAAGACTTCTGCTTCCAGAAAAATGGAGTAGCTGTACTTTTTCTTCTTCCTCCTGCTAAATACAACTAAAAGCCCTGTACATTATATATAAAACAGACCTAAGAAAACTTTGAAAGGTGGAGAGAAAAAGGAAGACCATCAGGGACCTCAGAACCCAAGAAAGAACAAAGTGGGGAGTTCTTGGGTTTCTGTATTACCTCATGTGTTCCAGACTTGGGGCTGAAGATGCCAGTAACTGGGCAACAAAACCAGATCAGGCAAAAACAAGAAAAAAACCCCCTGCTCTCTCTAGCCAGAGGAGCAGGAAAAGGCATACTAGCAAGACAGAAAACTTCTAAGTAATAGCCTTCTACTCTGGCCAAACACCATTTAAAAAAATCTGTGGCTAATCCCACCCATGCCAGCAAAGGCCCAGAGGAGAACTGAGACGTCCATGCTCTAATGAGCTGCCCCAACGCTTCTGCTGGGGCAGTTCAGAGAAGGGACTTAAATCCCCACAGGGAGGTAACAAGGCATGCTTCCTCTTCCCCTGGGTCGATATCAGAGGAAGCCAAGTGGAGAGTTGGGACTCTTACTACTCCCCAGCACTGTTTTAAGGGTACCCAAGATTTGTTTTAATCAGGCATGTTAAAACATGCAGACATGGAAATGACTGTCAGGAAGGGAGAAGTTTATATGACAGTTACCTGGAAATAGGAGGCATGGTGCACCCACCGTGCAAGGCCACATGGAGAAGCCCCAGAGGGGGTTAGTAGGCAAAAGGAGCAGGAGAAAACATGGCCAAGAGCCTTTATTGTGGTTTCTATGTGAAGGAACAGGTGAGTCTAGGTAAGCTGACTTAGGATTGGCCAGTTTGAATAATTTTAACCATTCTTTGGGCTGTAGGAGTTGTCTTAAGTTGTCTGATACCTTGTCCTGGAGTATTGAGGGCAGAAGAATAGTGGCCCAGAGTGTAAAAGCCCAACAAAAGAGGTGGCTGGGGATGTGGGCTCTGGATTGGTTGGTTTGTATATGAGAGAGACTCCTGCAGAGGAGTCTTTCACTATCTAGGAAATGGCTAGCTCTGGGAGAGGCCATCCCTCCAGGGTCAGCAAGGCACCATGTCAAAGCATCAGAAAATAAAAGGCATGGTTAATGTAAAGAGTCAAAAGACCAGCCCTGCATTGGTGGTGTAGATGGACATCACATGGGGAGGAGGACATCATATGGTCAGTTGAAACAATTCAGAATTTCATCATATAATATCCAAAATTTCCAGGTTAATTGAAAATCACTCATTATGCCAAGTACCTAGAAGATCTCAAACTGAAGGAAAAAGATAATCAACATACGCCAATACCAAATGACTGAGATGTTAGTATGATAGGACAAGATTTTTTTTTTAGTCTTTTTTTTTAATTATGTTATGTTAATCACCATACATTACATCATTAGTTTTTGATGTAGTGTTCCATGATTCATTGTTTGCGTATAACACCCAGTGCTCCATGCAATACATGCCCTTCTTAATACCCATCACTGGGGATAACCCATTCCTCCAACCCCCTCCCCTCTAAAACCTTCAGTTTGTTTCTCAGAGTCCATAGTCTCTCATGGTTCCTCTCCCCCTCCGATTTCCCCCCTCTTCATTCTTCCCCTCCTGCTATCTTCTTCTTCTTTTTTTTTTTTTTTTAACATATAATGTATTATTTGTTTCAGAGGTACAAATCTGTGATTCAACAGGCCTGCACAATTCACAGCGTTCACCATAGCACATACCCTCCCCAATGTCTATCATCCAGCCGCCCCATCCCTCCCACCCCCCACCACTCCAGCAACCCTCAGTTTGTTTCGTGAGATTAAGAATTCCTCATATCAGTGAGATCATATGATACATGTCTTTCTCTGATTGACTTATTTCGCTCAGCATAACACTCTCCAGTTCTATCCACATTGTTGCAAATGGCAAGATTTCATTCCTTTTGATGGCAGCATAATATTCCATGGTATATATATACTACTACTTCTTTATCCATTCATCTGTCGATGGACATCTTGGCTCTTTCCACAGTTTGGCTATTGTGGACATTGCTGCTATAAACATTGGGGTGCACGTACCTCTTCGGATCCCTACATTTGTATCTTTGGGGTAAATACCCAGTAGTGCAATTGCTGGATCATATGGTAGCTCTATTTTCAACTTTTTGAAGAACCTCCATACTGTTTTCCAGAGTGGTTGCACCAGCTTGCATTCGATAGGACAAGATTTTAAAGCAACTGTGATCAGAATACTGCAGTGGGCAATTCCAAACATGCTAGAAACAAAGTCACAACAGCAAAAATGGAAGATTTAAAGAAGAACTAGGTGGAAGTTTCGGAATGACAAAATACAGTAACCAAAATGGAATACTCAGTGATAAACTCCACTGCAGAATGGAGGAGACAGGGGGAGGAGAATAATAGAAATCATCCAGTCTAAACAACATGAAAAATAGATTTTAACATCACTTTTAAAAGCACAAGCTACAAACAGGGAGGAAATTTTTTCAAACTATATATCCAACAAAAGACTAGAATTAGAGTGTATAAAAAATGCTCAGAACAACAACAACAAAAGCAATCCAATTAGAAGATGGGCAAAAGTCACCAAGAGACATCTCCGTGAAGAAGAGCGACCAATGGCAAACAAGCCCATGAATTAATGCTCACTATCACGAGCCATTAGGGAAATGCAAATTAAAATATAGTGAGATATCTCTCTATGCCTATTGGAACGGTTAAAATAAAAAGCAGTGACAACACCAAATGTTGGGGAAAATGTGGAGAAACCGGATCACTCCTAAATTGCTTCTGGGAATGTAAAGTAGGACCCTGTGTCTTAAATCACTGACCCTACAACCCAACAACCCAACACTTACACTCTCGGAGAACATTTATCCCAGAGAAATGAAAGCTACGTTCACATAAAAGCCCGCACACAAGTATTCATAGCCGCTTTGTTTCTAATAGCCCCAAACTGGAAACAACCCAGATATTTTTCTCACAGGTGAATGGTTAACTTTGGTGCATCCATACCATGGAATACTACTCAACAATAAATAGGAATGAATCGTGGATAGGCTGAGTGAATACAGCCAGTCCCAAAAGGTTATATACTACAGGATTCATTTATGTAATATTCTTGAAATGACAAGCTTCTAGAAATGGAGAACAGATGAATGGTTACCAGGAGTTATGGGTGGAATGGGGACAGAATGTGTTTGTGGCTATAAAAGGGCAACATGAGAGACATTTGTGATGGTGGAAATGTTCTATATTCTGACTATATTAGTATCAATATCCTGGTTGTTGGAGGAAAATGGGTAAAGGGTCCACAGGATCTCTATTATTATTATTATTATTATTATTATTTATAACTGCCCATGAATCTATAATTCTATCAAAATAAAAGGTTAAATTTAAAAATGGTTATATAAACTTTACCCCATAGGTACACTCCCAAAAGTTTATCTTAAAGAGATAACCATAGATTTGCACAAAGATCCTGGATCCTAAATATTTAACAGGAGAAAGATTAAATTATGTCACATCCATGTGTTTAAATACTATGTAATCAGCAAGAACCATACTCCAGGATATTCATTTTCTTTTATTCTTATATTTGCAATGTACATATACATTATATAGTCCTTTTTGTATGTATGTCTTGCTTTCTAATAGACTAAAAACATTTAAAAATTTAAGTTTAAGAACATGGTAAGATGTACATGGTCTAGATGGAAAAAACACTATGCTAGGGTGTCTGGGTGGTTCAGACAGTTGGGTGTCCAACTCTTGGTTTCAGCTCAGGTCATGGTCTGAGGGTTGTGAGATCGAGCCCCACACTCAGCGGGGAGTCTTCTTGGGGAATCTCTCACTCTCCCCCTCCCTCTTCATGCTCTCTCTCTCTTTCTCTCTCTCCCTAAAATAAATAAATAAATCTTTATTTTTTTTTTTAAAGATTTTTATTTATTTATTTGACAGAGAGAGACACAGCGAAAGAGGGAACACAAGCAGGAGGAGAGGGAGAGGGAGAAGCAGACTCCCCGCTGAGCAGGGAGCCCGATGCAGGGCTCGATCCCAGGACCCTGGGATCATGACCTGAGCCGAAGGCAGACACTTAACGACTGAGCCACCCAGGCACCCCAATAAATAAATCTTTAAAAAAAAACCCACTAAGTTCTTAGCAATATGGTCATGAGTTTATTTTTTAAAAAAGTAATATATTATGAAAAACGAAGGAGGCTTCTGAAAATGTGAACAGTGGACATCTCTGGTGGAAAAGTGTTCGTATTTCTGAATCATTCTTCTGGTCTTTTCCAGAATTTTAAAAATGAACTTTTATAAGTATAAAAAATAGGATGAACTTTTAAAATCAGGAAAAAATACAAATGTTACTCAAAAGAGCAGGAGTCTGAAGGGGATGCTTAGAGGTGGCTAAAGGGCTCGGGGCAGCCACCACCTGACTAAAATACTTACCCTTTTCTTAATACCATCTTGTTTCCAATACGTTTGCGGAATTCCTCACATTGTAGAATTTTGCCTGTTATCTTCCCCAATCTAGAACATGCTTGACATTTGCTCTCTCACATCAGGCCAAAGTGCCACAAAATTCCATGCAAATAATTCCCCACAGCTGTTCGTGTTTCTCTGACAGCTTGTGGAGTTTTGTATGTATTATCTGGTTGACTAGGCACTTGTGTGTGCAGGAAGCTTGATAGAATGGGGAGGAGAGTGGAGGTGAAGGAAGGCAAGGACAGACACCCACTCACTGCCTTTGGTCTTTCCTCATGGGATCCTAGGAATGCACCACACAAAGCCAGGAGGACCAGAGGAGCCCATCAGCACCTCTGAGTTCGGTCATTATGCTGTGGGAAAAGCGAAGCTCACAGCATCCTCCAGTGTAAGACAATCTGGGGGCTAGGAGACCAAGATTAAGGCTCATTATGGCATTCTCTCAGAGCCATGAACTCTTAATCAAAACCTTTATCTCAAAGAGGTGTGTGTTCTGTGCTCGTTACATGCCAGGTATCCTGCTATCCTGCTGAGCACTTCCATACACATCAAATCACATGAGCTCTCTGTGACCCTAGGAGGTGGGTTCTAGAAGCCAGTCATTCACTAACTATATGGTGTATTGACTTCCTATGGGCCTGGCCCCATTCAAGGCATGTGTTAGGTTAGTGAATAAAATAGACCCCAATCCTTATCCTGGTCCAACTTGTGTTCATTTGGGTTCATTTCCAGATGAGAAACGGAGAAGCTGAGAGGTTAAGTAATTTGCTATGGCAAGTTAGTGGCAATGCCCGTATTTGACCTTGGACAGCCCAGCTTCAGAGGCTGGGGAATTGGTCACTCTCACAGGAGCATTTCCAGGTACGGCAGTCCACGTATCAATGTTCACATGGCGGGGCGGGTGCTGGCCACTAATGTCATGTATGCTCATTAGTGTTGCCAAATGAGAATTATACCCGGTAGTTGTTTGTATGCTTTATAGATCGTAAATATGTGTATAGACAGGTCAGATCGTAAATATGTCTATGTGTGAGCAGTTTAAATTATCCTCTATTTATCGAGCACCTATTACGTGTCAGTCATATGGTTCCCATTCTCAAGAAGTTCACAGCTTGGAGAAGACAAGTGAGTCAATAATTATTACACCGTTGTGAAATGCTCTAATAGAGGCAAGTTGAAGGTTCCAAGGAGGCATGCCAAAGGTAGACACACAGTCCTGGTGGGCTGGCAGCTCAGGAGTGTGGTGTCTTCATTTTCTAGGTAAATAAATGGCTTCTGCCCATGGTCATATTGCTAAGAGCTGGAGGAGCTATGATTTGAAACCAGGACTTCTGACTGTTGGTCTAGTGGTCTTTGTCTCTCCTGATGTGTGATTTCTGGAGTGTCCACTTCAAGCCCAGATTAGCTTCTGGAAAAATGAGAAGTCAAAGGGTGGATCAGACCCAGTTAAGTCTTTCCTCCACCTCTTAGGTTCTAAGCCATCTGGAAAGGTCTGGAGTTAGAGGCAAGGCCAGTAGGCTTTATCATTCATGCCAGCTTCACTCAGAGTCCCAGGTGGAGAACTTCTGTAAGGTTCATGGAAAAGAATAAGTATTCTATTAGCAGTGTCTGCCCTGGAGATACAAATTCCAAATAAGAAAAATGAGTGGGTTACTTCTGGAGAGAAAGAGAAGAATATGAAATGGAGGGCTCCCTAGGAAGCTTCTATGTGATATTAAGACCAAAAGCCAATACCATAAATTGTTAAAATTTGACAAAACAGGATAGCAGGTACAAAAAACATTTGTTATCTTATTCTTTTTACCTTTCTGTTTGCTCAGAATACCACATTAAAAACATAAAGCATAGCATGAATGGGGCATAAAATGTGGATTAATCCCAACCCACAGTGAGCACTTTACTAATTTTCAGTAACCCTGAACTTTCCTTTATAGGTTCATTGTTATCTCTAAGGTCTAGTTCAAATGTCACTTCCTCCCTGAAAACATCTGAGTGCCTTTTGTGGCTAAAAGAATGTGCCTGTGAATTTCTGCTGTACAAATTAGTACCTCTTTCTTGGCAGAACCAGGTCACACCTCTCATACTACACAGTCCTGCCTAACTCTGTGCTTTGGGTAGCCTACAGCCCCTGGAATTGTTCAGAAAATAGTCCATCAGTTTGCTAAATGGAAGAACAAACCTTGATGCCAGAAGTGGAAGCCAGGTGTTCAGTAGTTTTAGCTCTGAGAGTTTCAGATTTTACTTCCTTGAGTGGGTCATTGCAGCCGAGTGATGTGACTATAAAGGTAGAATCATGGAAGGAACGTGTACTAAGAACACTGTCCCAGGACCAGCAGTGAGGTCAAAGGAACTGATGTCAAAGGTGTTGAAACTCTGAGATGGGAGAACCCCTTCCTTCCATTCCTGTTGCTGGACCACAGAGAGTGCTTAGGAACATATCAGGGGGTTAGAGTGTCCTTGAAGTTTTATGTAGCTGAGCTCTGAATAAGCAGGGCATTCTAAGCAAAGCTCTTCTTTTTTTTTTTTTTTAAAGATTTTATTTATTTGACAGAGAGATAGCGAGAGAGGGAACACAAGCAGGGGGAGTGGGAGAGGGAGAAGCAGGCTTCCCGTGGAGTAGGGAGCCCGATGCAGGGCTCGATCCCAGGACCCTGGATCATGACCTGAGCCGAAGGCAGATGCTTAACGACTGAGCCACCCAGGAGCCCCTAGGCAAAGCTCTTCTTTTTTTTTTAAAGATTTTATTTATTCATTTATTTGAGAGAGAGAGAGAGAGAGAGCACATGAGAGGGGGGAAGGTCAGAGGGAGAAGCAGACTCCCTGCCGAGCAGGGAGCCCGATGCGGGACTCGATCCCGGGACTCCAGGATCATGACCTGAGCCGAAGGCAGTCGCTTAACCAACTGAGCCACCCAGGCGCCCGGCAAAGCTCTTCTTAAAAGGACTTAGTGACAGGTGGTTAGAGAACCACTATATTATGTCCTGTGACAACTTGACTCCTGGACTTGTGGATTTAGATGGATCAGTCAAGGGGAACGTAACCCAGCCAGCATCATTCTTTGATCATGTAGGCACAATTACATAAAAGTTTCCTAAAAGTCAGCTGTTTCAAAAATGGTACTAAAATGACTTGAAATGTCGTTATTTGCCAAAGGAAGGAAAAACAGTGAATTCCTTCCCTGTTTACTCATCTTCAGAGGATACAATAAAGGGTTCCAAGAAGAATGTAGATATGTGGCCTCCCCCAGAGCACTTCCCTGTGTAGGAGGTGTCCTGGACATGGCTCCTGCTTGCACTGGGATCCAGTTCTTACAGAACAAATCCAGGGTCTCCTTGGTATCATGCACATCCTCCACCCTATTCATGGAACATTATCCTTTCTGGGAAGAAAGCCGACTGATGATGAATAAGATTTTTAATTGTTTAATAGAGCAAGTAGCCTTTCCTTTATGTTTGGCTAAGTAATTTCAGAGCAACTTATTTTTTTTAATTAACATAATGTATTATTTGTTTCAGGGGTACAGGTCTGTGATTTCATCAGTCTTATATAATATCTAGTGCTCATTACAACGCATACCCTCCCCAGTGTCCATCACCCAGTTACCCCATCCTTCACCCCCCTCCCCTCAAGCAACCCTGTTTGTTTCCGAAGATTAAGAGTCTCTTATGGTTGGTCTTCCTCTCTGGTTTTGTCTTGTTTCATTTTTTCCTCTCTTCCCCTATGATCCTTTGCCTTGTTTCTTAAATTCCACATATCAATGAGATCATATGATAATTGTCTTTCTCTGATTGACTTATTTCACTTAGCATAATGCCCTCTAGTTCCATCCACATCATTGCAAATGGCAAGATTTCATTTTTTGGTGGCTGCATAATATTCCATTGTATATATCTATACCATATCTTTATCCATTCATCTGTCGGTGGACATCTGGGCTCTTTCCATAGTTTGGCTATTGTGGACATTGCTGCTTTAAACATTGGGGTGTAGGTGCTCCTTTGGATCACTACCTTTGTATCTTTGGGGTAAATACCCCGTAGTGCAATTGCTGGGTCATAGGGTAGCTCTATTTCCAACTTTTTGAGGAACCTCCATACTGTTTTCCAGAGTGGCCGCACCAGCTTGCGTTCCCACCAACAGTGTAGGAGGGTTCCCCTTTCTCTGCATCCCCGCCAAATTCTGTCATTTCCTGACTTGTTAATTTTAGCCATTCTGACTGGTGTGAGGTGGTATCTCATTGTGGTTTTGATTTGTATTTCCCTGATGCAAAGTGATGTTGAGCACTTTTTCATGTGTCTGTTGGCTATTTGGATGTCTTCTTTGCAGAAATGTCTGTTCAGGTCTTCTGTCCATTTCTTGATTGGATTATTTGTTCTTTGGGTGTCGAGTCTGATAAGTTCTTTATAGATTTTGGATACTAGCCCTTTATCTGGTATGTCATTTGCAAATATCTTCCCCCATTCTGTTTGTTGTCTTTTGGTTTTGTCAACTGTTTCCTTTGCTGAGAGCAACTTATTTTTGAAGAAATAGAGCATTAAAATACAGTTGAAGCCCTTGTATATACTTTGCCCTTCTCACTTGCTTGCTTTTTTTCAAACCATAACCTAGCGCATTTCTCAGAGAGCCTAAGGCGTGGAGCGTACTGGTTTCTTACTTATTACAAAATATTCTCAATATGTAGCAAACTGTAGAGAATATAATAAATGAAAAAAAAAGAATATAATAAATGTCTTTGTGTCCACTTTGTTAAAATCTGTTAGTCACATTTGCTACATGGTCAGGGAGAGTAATACTAGCTGTTGTAACAAACAGTCCCCAAATCTCAGTGCCTCAACACAGTAGAAGTGTATTTCTTGTTCATATAATAACCATGAATCTAGTCAGGAAACTTTTTTCCAAGCAGTGACTCAGGGATCCAGGCTACATTCATATGGGGCTTCTGCTGTCTTCAACATGTTATCTGCAAGTCACTGTGGCACAGAGGGCTAATTAACCAAGAAATTACCTTCCGACACCTTTATGTTACTGTGGATGAGAAGAATTTGTTCTTGGCTGATGAGCAACTATTTCCACATTTCAGGGTTTCTTGGGGGAACGGGATTTTTTTTTGACTCTCCTAAAGCAGCCTACTCACTGTGTAGCAACCCGAGATCTTACATGGTTCTTCCTTCGGTCTAACCTAAGTCTCTACTGAGCCTGAGCCCCGTTTTCTTGTGTTCTCTCTTCCAGAGATGCAAAAGTTTCCAATATTTATAAAAACAGCTTTACAAATTTGAAAGCCCTTTCTTCTCTCTTTGGTTTTCACTTTGAAAGTTGAATACTTCCAGTTCAGTATTTCCTTGTAGACAGAAGTTTCCAACTCTTTTAAATCAGAATTTCCCAAACTGTGGTCCTCAAATGGGATTTAAATAAATGTTAAATCTAAAATGTCAAATGTTTTGAAGAAATACTGTGTTAGAAAAGTAAAACTGGTTTCTTTTTTGAGGACATCTTTGCATCCCTGATACACTAACAGGAATTGCGAGTGTCTGGAAATAAGCTCTACAGTGTTTCCCAAATACTTTTTGATGCTGGAATTTTCCTCTAGAGAAGCAGGATTGGTAGAAGGTTTGGGAGAATACATTCTATAGGCTTTAAGTCTTTCTCTTTTTTCTCTGATTCTTCCAAATTATCTATTTTCCTTTTACATGGTGGTCCTGCTGTCATATGGGATGTCAGCTGGGTTTTTTGGCTTTGTATTGATGAGCTGCAGAGCCCAGCTTGGTATGTTTAGCACACTGGTGTTTATGATGATGACTCTCTGAGATGGTGAGACCTGGAAGTACCTTTTGAAACTCTAAAAAAAGCCTAGGTCATGCTCAGAAGGCTTTAGTGTTAGGTGCTTGTAATTGTTTTAAAATCAGTAATTCATAAGTGGCTAACATTGCAGTTGCTTACTTGCCATAATTTTTAGTTAACCAGAATATCTCAGTAGTTCAAGCTCCCTCAACTGCCTAAGTATTTTTACCTATTTTTTAAATCAGAATAACACAGGTACATAATATTTTTAAAATTTTATACTGCAAGACTTAAACTGAAAAGAGCAGTCCCCTGCCTCTTATCTGACTAAAATTACCCACAAATAATCACTTTCAAAGTTACAGCTATTTCTTTTGTTAATAATCTCTGTATTTTGAAGGTTTACTCTTACATTTTTATTCACTTCCTATTACAGAAACATTTTATGTCTATTCCCAACTCTCTCTCTCTCTCTCACACACACACCTTTCTTAAATTGTTATAAAACAGTGTGGGGTAAAATCATTTGTCATTTTTACAGTTATGTATTATTCACAGTTGAGCCACTTTTTTTTTTTTTTTACCATTTTCTTTTAGAACACATTAAAATTTTTTTCAAGATTATTTTATGTGCTGATCATTAGTACATTTTTGAACTTTCACACAAATTTACAAAATCCCTTTTAACATGATAAAATAAACTGTATTATCCATACCATTTTCCTCCCTGGGATACATTTTACTTGAAGCTCTTTATCTTCCTGCTCAAAATGGATTTTTCTCTTGGTAAGTTGCACAACTCTGATCATGAGACTTCCCTTTACTTCTTACCATCTTGCAGCCCCTGTGTTCCACGTGTTATTTCTTCTTTCTGGTTCACTCTTTGCTCACCTGGAGCACATCCTTCAATGGCATCCTAAGAAAAGGAGCATGAAAGATTTTTTTTTCCTACTCTTAAATGTGTTAAATGTTTTTATTCTGCTCTGGGTGTGGAGCCTGCTTAAGATTCTCTCTCTCCCTCTCTCCATCCCTCCCCCCCACCCCCACTTGCAAGCTCTCTCACTGGCTCACTCTCTCTTTCTCTCATTCTCTCTAAAAAAAAAAAATTTATATGTCTTAGTTGTGGGAATTTTCATGTAAGACTCCTTTGAAAAAGTCTCTTTTTCTCTATTCTTGCTTCCTAAACTCCTGTCAGCCAGATATTAGACTATGTGGATGATTCTCTTTCTTTTTTTAAAGGTTTATTTATTTGAGATTGAGAGAGCATGCAGCAGGGAGAGGCAGAGAGAGGGGGAGGAAGAATCTTAAGCAGATGCCACGCTAAACACGTAGCCCAACACAGAGCTCGATCTCAGGACCCTGAGATCACAACCTGAGCCTAAACCAAGAGTCAGTCACTCAACTGACTGCACCACCCAGGCACCCCTGATATTCTAATTTTTCTTGTTTTACTTCTAATTTCTACATATTTATCTTTTATTCTATATTTGGAATTTTTTCCCCACCTATCTGTAAAATTTTTAAAATCTTTGTTTGTTCTCCAAGTGTTCCTTTTCCATAGCACCCTGTTCTTGCTTCAAAGATTTTTCTTTTATTCCTAAAGATATTATTATAAGGTTTTACAAAATTGTTCTTCTCTGTGTTTTCTCTGTTTTCTCCCAGGGTATTTCCTTCTCTTTGTATCTTTCTATTTTATGCTGGAGATTGTCTTTCACTGTTAACCCTTGACTGTTCCTTTTGAAGAGTGAGGCATGGTAAAAGATCATAGCAGGTTCTATGTTATGGATGGGTGATGAGATGGTAGACTGCTTTGTTATGCAGTTTCAAATGCCTGTAATTATAGGTCTTTTCTCCTGGGCAGGTCTGTTTTCCCAGAGGGGAATGTCCTGAACTCAAGCCTGGCTGCCATATTCCAAGCAAGAGAGTGAGGCTGGGGAGCTCACCATTCACTACATAGTCTTTTACTTGAATGTCTATTTTTTTTATTTTTAATTTTTATTTTTTTATTTTTTATCTTCTTTATTTTATTTTTTTTTAATTTTTTAAAAAAATTTTATTATGTTAGTCACCATACAATACATCATTAGTTTTTGATGTGGTGATCCACGATCCATTGCTTTCGTATAACACCCAGTGCTCCATGCAGTACGTGCCCTCCTTAATACCCATCACTGGGCTAACCAATCCCCCCTCCCCGCTGCCTTCTAAAACCCTGTTTGTTTCTCAGGTCCATAGTCTCTCATGGTTCATCTCTCCCTCCAATTCCCCCCCCCCCATTTTTCCCTTCCTTCTCCTATTGTCTTCCATGTTATTCCTTATGTTCCACAAATAAGTGAAACCATATGATAATTGACTTTCTCTGCTTGACTTATTTCACTTAGCATAATCTCCTCCAGTCCCATCCATGTTGATGTAAAAGTTGGGTATTCATCTTTTCTGATGGCTGAGTAATATTCCATTGTATATATGGACCACATCTTCTTTATCCATTCATCTGTTGAAGGGCATCTCAGTCTTTCCACAGTTTGGCTATTGCGGACATTGCTGCTATGAACATTGGGGTGCATATGGCCCTTCTTTTCACTACATCTGTGTCTTTGGGGTAAATACCCACTAGTGCAATTGCTGGGTCATAGGGTAGCTCTATTTTTAAATTTTTGAGGCACCTCCACACTGTTTTCCAAAGTGGCTGTACCAACTTGCATTCCCACCAACAGTGTAAGAGGGTTCCCCTTTCTCCGCAACCTCTCCAACATTTGTTGTTTCTTTCCCTGTCCATTTTTGCCATTCTAACTGGTGTAAGGTGGTATCTCAGTGTGGTTTTGATTTGGATTTCCCTGATGGCTAATGATGATAAACATTTTTTCATGTGTCTGTTAGCCATTGAATGTCTATTTTCAAAAGGCGCCTGCTCCTCAAACCATTCTTGGCGCCCCTGTGTCTCCTGGTTAAGTGAGCAAACTCTAGATTTCTGGCAATGAGGATGATGGTGGAGGATGGGGAACCCCGCTGTTACTCATACAGACATTCCATCTGCTAACCCACAGCTTTAGGGGCATCTACTTCTTAAATGGTGGGCCTCTCAGGAGCCTCTGAGGTGTTCTGAGTGATGAATCAACTAGCTTCTTTTGGTTGTCTCTCTCCATAGCAGATAAGAAGTGTTGCCTTTCTCTACTGTTAAGTGCTTAGCACTCGCTCATGTGCCATCTGCTTCCCATTTCCACAATTTTTCTTATTGCCTCTCCACGATATCTCCAATGCACTTTGTCCCTTTGAGGTGACAGGGTTTTAAAAAAAATTACTATTTTATCATTTTAGTACTATTTTAGGAGAGGGCATTTCTGTAGAGTTATACATATTCCAGACTGACTGAATTAATAATTTAGTATATTCATAATTCTACCCAAATTCATATGTTGAAGCTCTAACCCTTAGTGTGACTCTATTTGTAGATAGGACCTTTAAGGAGGTTCTTAAGGCTAAATGAGGTCATAAAGGTGAAGACCTAATCCAGTAGGACTGGTGGCCTTATAAGAAGGGGAAGGGACAATAGGAGTGTGTGCACAGGGGATAGGCCATGTGAGGACGCCGTGATAAGGCAGCCATCTGCAAGCCAAGAGGAGAGGCTTCAGGGAAAAGCAAACTTGCCAACATCTTGATTTTGGACTTCAACCTTCAGAACTGTGAGAAAATAAAGTTTTGTTGTTAATGCCACCCTACCGGAGATATTTTGTTACAGCAGTGCAAGCAAACTAAAACACCCATTTAAGGGAGGAGTCTAGCTCACATTCTTTCCACACTGTCTCTTTGACACAAATATTCTTCATCTCTGCGGCTGTTCCCTGTCCAAATGTGAAATCCTCCATACTTCTGTGCGTGAACTTTATTATTCTGTGTGTGAGTTCTTATTCTGGTTTTGTTCATTCAAAAAGATGATGAACCAGCCATTGGGCTGTGCTCTTTGGTTACCCAGAGAGAATAAGATACTGTTTGCTGTTCTCAAAGAGCCTCCTCCTTATTTATAGAGATAGCAATGCCAGTCTTCAGAATCCTGATACCTCTGCTATTTTAAAGTACCAGAACAGATATTTTTCTTGGTAAAATTTTGTCATTTTTTAAAAAATTTCAAACCTGAATAATTTCGCTGAGAAGTTGGATGCTGCAGATTCTTTCATTTCTGAAACATGGTGACAACTGCCCTCCCCTGCTTAAACCCTTCTGAGCTAAATTACTGTATGAATTCCCATTTCTCAAGTTACTTGTAGGATGGACCATCTCTTTTTCCCAGTTCTTAGACATGTGTATTTCTGCCAAGCCAATTTAGTTCTCAAAGATTCAAGCTAGAGTGCCCTGCTTGGGACTTTAAGGGTATAACATGACATGCCTACCTGGAGTCTGAGCCAGAACCCCTGAGTCTCCTGCCCACTGCACTGAGCTGCTTCCAGAGCCCATGTGGATCCCTTTTCCAGATGCTTCTAGTGAACAGGGAAGCACACACAATCTGAGGCCCACAGTGGTTGTATCAGGGACCTGAGAGCATGTTATATCCCCTTTAATTATGCACCCTAGATGCTCTGCTTGTCTCAGCCTAATCCTAGGAGGATGCTAAGGAAAGAATGAGGACTAGTGAGAGTTAGGGGAACTAACAGGAAATTAAGTGGGCAGGCTCAATTCTCCCCCCTTCCCTTGGAACCAGACCACTCAATTCCAAGGCCAGATTCTTTCCTCTCTTTTACTGAAGGACCAGAGCCATTCTCCTAGCCTTTCTCCACCATTTTCCTGAACCCCACAGCTTCAAGATACATTTTAGGTGATACAAATAAATACTAAGTCCCGATATTATCATTTGGCCTCAATATTGCGAGAACTATAAATCCACCTAAGCCTTATCAAATTCTGGTCCTAGTGAGCACAGTGTTCTTAATGGGAGCAACAAGTTTCTAGTTACCTTTATAAAAACCAAACCTGACTATAGGTATAGGTGACTATCAGGTGAGCAAATTCCTTTGCATAGCCATGCTGGAGCAGAGTGTTTACATCAGTACTGCATCTCCCAGTTCAGACCCTGTTCTTTGTTTTTCCATTATTACGATGTGACTTGCCATCCCTCAGGAATGGTAGGCAACAGGTAAGTTGTCTCTCCTTGGTGTCTGGGCCTGTATCGACACACACGGCTGCCAGGTGGAGGACGGCAGCCTTTCTCAAACTTCAGAATCACCCAGGGCACATGTAATAACAGATTGCTGGATCCTACCCTCAGAGAGATTGGAGATTGGGGTGGGGCAGGAGATTGGATTTTGTTTTTAAGATTTTATTTATTTATTTGCCAGAGAGAAAGTGAGAGAACGAGAGAGAGAGAGAGAAAGAGTGCACAAGCAGGGGGGAGGCGCAGAGGGAGAAGACTTCCTCAGACTTCCTACTGAGCAGGGAGCCCGATGTGGGGCTCGATCCCAGGACCTTGAGATCATGACCTGAGCTGAAGGCAGACGCTTAACTGACTGAGCCACCAAGGTATCCCAGAGATCGGATTTTTTTTTTTTTTTTTTTTTTTACAAGAACTCAGGCAATGCAGATGTTACTGGTATGAAGCATACCTTGAGAACAACAGGAGTAGGATCGTCCTTCTGACCCATGGCTTGAATTTAGAGCTGAATATCAGAAGGGGAGGAATGTACAGAACAAAGATGTCATCCTCATTAAGCAGTCTGAGTTACTGCTTCAGCTGCTTTCACATGGTCCAGAATTCCAGAGCTCTCTAGCTTCGGGCTCCTTTTACTTCTCTTTCTAAGCTACTATTTAAAAATGTTACATCTTTATGAAGGTATAATTGATATACCGTGCAATTCACCCCTCCAAAGTAAGCATATATATAGTTAAATGTTTTTCCGGAAATTGTTGTCCCCCATGGAAGAAACTCTGTTCCTCCTTGCCACTTCCCAGTTCTGGGAAGCCACCAACCCTCTTTCCTTCTGTATAGATTGGCCTATGGGGACATTTCACATAAAATGGAATCATACAGAATGTGGCCTTCTGTGACAGGTTCTTTTCACTTAGCATGATGTTTTCAAGATTTATCCATGGGGCAGCATGGGTCAGTACTTCATTTCTTTTTATTGCCACATACTATTCTGTTGGATGGATATACTGCATTCATTTATCCATTTGTCGGTTGATGTGTATTTGGGTTGTTTCCACTTTTTGACTATGAATTACATGGCAGTGAACATTTATGAACAGGTTTTTCATGGACATATATCTTCTCTTTTGTATATACCTAGGAGTGGAATTGCTGGGTCAGAGTAACTCTGTATTTAACTGGGTAAGGGACTGCCAAAATGTTTTTCAAAGTGCTGTATGATTTTCCAATCCCACCAGCAATGTATGAGGGTTTCTATTTCTTGACATCCTCACCAACACGTGTTATTTTCTTTTTTTTTTTTTTGAATGTACCAATTCCAGTGAGTATAAATAGTATGTCTTTGGTTTTGATTTGTATTTCCCTGATGGCTAATGATGTTGAGCTTCTCAAATGCTTATCAATCATTTTTATATCTTCTTTGCGGAAATGTCTATTCAAATCCTTTGTTCCTTTTTGATTTGCTCATCTTTTTATTACTGAATTGTTAAGAGTTCTTTATACTGAACAGAAGTCCCTTATCAAATATATGATTTAAAAATGTTTCATCCCATTATGTGGCTTGATTTTTCACTTTCTTTATAATGTCCTTCAGAGCGCAAAGGTTTAATCTTTATGTAGTTCAATTTACCTATTTTCTTCTGTTGCTTTGCTTTTGCACTCGTATCTCAGAATCCATTGCCCAATTGAAGGTCACAGAGATGTACTCCTATGCTTTCTTCTAAATGTTTTATAGTTTCAACTCTTACATTTATGTCGATGATCTATCTTGAGTTAATTTTTGTATATTGGGTGAGATAAGGATCCAGCTTCATTCTCTTACATGTGAATATCTAGTTGTCCCAACACAATTTGTTGAATAGATTATTCTTTTCCCACTGAATTGTCTTGGCACCTTTGTTAAAAAAAAAAAAAACAAAAAACAGTTGACTATAAATATAAGGACTTATTTCTGGACTATCTACTGTATTAATCTGTATGTTTATCCTTATGCCAATACCACAGTGTCTTGATTACTGTAGCTTTTTAGTAATTTTTGAAATAGGGAACTGTGGGTTCTCCAACTTTGTTCTTTTTAAAGATTATTTTGGTGATTCTGGGTCTCTTAGACTTGCCTATGAATTTTAGAAATAGCTTGTCAATTTCTAAAAACAAAACAAAACAAAACACACCAAAAGCCAGAGGGGACTTTGGTAGGGATTGTGTTGAGTATGTAGATCGGTTTGGAGAATATTGTCTTCTTAAAAATATTAAGTCTTCAGATCCATAAATATGAGATGCTTTTCCATTCATTGAGATCTTTAATTGCTTCCAACAACCTTTTGTAGTTTTTGGCATACAAATTTCGCACTTTATTGAATTTATTCTTAAGTGTTTTCTTTTTGATGCTGTTGCAAATGGAATTGTTTGTTTTTGAAATGTTGATGCTAATATATAAAAATACAATTGATTTTTTAATACTAATCTTGTATCCTGCATCCTTGCTGAACTTACTGATTCTCATAATTTTAAAGTATATTCCTTAGGATTTACTACAGACAAGATTATGTCATCTGCTTTTTTCCCTTTCAATCTGGATGCTTTCTATTTTTTTTTTTTAATTGCCTAGTTGTCCTGACAAGAATCACCAGTACAATGTGTTTTTTTGGAAGGTTAGGGCTCAGAAATGTAGTCTTCCATCACTATGATTGAGGCCATGCCACGGAGGATTCAGTGAACAGAGAGGAGCTTTGTGAAACCGAGAATAGCATGTTTCCCCTTAACATACCTTCCCATGATGACATTTCAAAACCTCTTAGAACAGAAAAATGTTGGGGCATCTGGGTGGCTCAGCGGTTAAGCGTCTGCCTTCGGCTCAGGTCACAATCCCAGGGTCCTGGGATCGAGCCCCGCATCGGGCCCCCTGCTCAGCCAGGAGCCTGCTTCTCCCTCTCCTGCTCCCCCTGCTTGTATTCCCTCTCTAGCTGTCTCTCTCTCTGTGTCAAATAAATAAAATCTTAAAAAAAAAAAAAAAAAAGAACAGAAAAATGTTGCTGTATTGTCATCCATTTTCCAAGTTACCAATGGAAGTTCTAGTGCACGGATTTGCAAGGGTATTTTAATCTGAAAATAATCTGGCGGGAGGGGCACTGGTCAACAGTGCTAAGGTTAAGTCACATGGAGTTGAGTTCACTTGGACAATGACTACCAGGTTCGGCACTTTGTCAAAAGCCAGAAGAAGACAAATTCAACTCCAGTGGCATTGGCTGGTAATAATAATTTTATTAATGGGGTGATTACATGGGAAACAGACCTCCAAATAATTCTGATAGACTACATCTTACTGATGCAGCTGGCACATACATTGCATTTTATGTATTTGTTTATACTTGCTCATAATAATTTTCTGGGGATGTACTTTGTCCTCCCATTATTCTTGAGAACAGAGACCTTTTTATTACTTTTACAAACACCTGGTGTGGTGCAGTGCACCGAATTCATGGATGGTGTATCCGAGCTCATGCAGGATTGTAGCCAATGACTTGAGTGCTTGATTTGCCACTCTTAGGACCAGTCTGGCTTTTCTCCTATGCTTTCATCTTCCCTTCTGAACATCTCCCCTAAAATGCATCCCTAGCATCTCACAAATTGTAGCAAATTGAACCCCACTGCCCTAGCTGAGACTGCTCTTCCCCCTAAGATTTCCAGTTTCTCCTGATGATGCCATTATACTTGTCTGTCTCCCATATTTATTTAATGTCGATATCTTCTGATCCCTTGCCTCCTTTATCTAGTCATTAATGGGTCATGCTTGGTTTCTATCGAATACACTCATACTTCCCTCTCCCTGTATTCTCGGGGCTCTCTCCCCAACATAAAGTAGCCCGGATTGTTAAAGCAGCCTCTATTCATCTGTTTCTTCAATCAGTAATAATTTGTTGACTAGCCTTCAAGCATTGTTATGATCATCTCTCTTTCCTGCACATACAACCACAATGTCTCCCCATTTCTTGTAAAATTCTGTTCAAAATCCATAGCATGCAAAGTTTTCCTTGAACTGGCCCCAGCAATTCTTTTCCATCTAATCTTGCGCTGAGGCCAAATCTCAGCCTCTTCCGTTTTTGTCCCTTTGCTTTCTTATTCCCAGATCTTTGCTTACTTGGTCTCTTCAGCTTTGAATGCCTTCTCCATCTCAGCATTTATCCTACTGTGCTCTTAGAACTTGGCTCAAGTGCTGCCTTCTCTTCAAAACCTTTCTTGATCTCTCCAGTTTGTAGCAATCTCATGTGCTTTCTAAGACCCTGTAGTACTTGAGCTATAGCTTTCTTTGGCAGTTGCTACTTAGTATCTTAACAACCTTAGTTACATTGGTACATGTGTGTAACTTAGTCTCCTCTAAGCTCTTTGCAAGGAAATGGACATTGAGTCCATGACAGTATTCAGTAGCCAGTGTGGTTGACTTTGCTATTCAATGGGATCAGACCCTGATCATTTCTCACATGTGCTTTATAGTCACATGTATTGATCTCCCGTTCTTGTCTTTGCAGTTTATTCTCATTGAAGATACTGTCCAGAGTTATCTGATCAGGCACTTCCCTTCTTAGTATGATTCATTGCCATTCCATGTCCTCAGAAATCATTCCAGGCTCCTTACCCCTACCAGCCTCTGTCTGCCGGTTCCCCCCGCCCCACACTCAGGCTTATTGGACATCCCAAATCCATTCTGTACCCTTGAGCGTTCTGTACTTCTCAAAGTGTCTGGATGCCTTAGTTTCTCCTTGCTAGCCTCCAAAATAGAGATGTTTTTTCTTTAAGCCTCTTCCTTTATCCTGCCATCACTATGAGCACAAGTAAACACACTCCTCTATGTAGTTTGCTTAGCCCCCTGAACGTACCAAGGCAAGTTTTGTTTGTTTCCTCAATTATGTTGGACATGTCTGTTTTCCTCCAAAGGCAGTGAACTCCCTGAAGAGAAGAGGCTTTCTTTTTATCTTTATAACATCAGCATCTAGCCATCTGGCAGCTATTCAATAAATGTTTGAATGAATGAAAACAAAATCCAGGAATGCTTTTTAATTCTAAAGAGGAAACTGATGAGTGAACCACAACCAATCAAGCCAAGACTGTGTCTTTATAGCCTCCTGAGAAAGAAAAATTGTCCAGGTCTGCAGCAGAACTTTCTGCATAATGTAATTCTCAAACTCCTTCTGGGAAGTAATTTGCATTCCTGATTAAATGCTTGGGCAATTCTCTGATACTGCTAAGTGATTAAGAACTTCTGGGAAGTTAGGGTTGTCCACCCAACTGACTGACTAACCTGATAATTTTTAACTAGACTTTTGCTGTTGTTGTCAGTCTTTCCTTGCAGAACTTGAAATATAATTTTGACAAATTCTTGTTAGCAATTTTTTTCTGGAAAGTTCTTTTTAACACAGTTCATCTTAAGACTGTTTCTGGGCCCTCCCACTTTCACAGCTTATATATGAATGCGACATCTTGTTCATTCCTTCTTTTCATTTCACCTTCCCCTCCCAACCTTCCCTGTCCCTAGAAAAGGGCATGTGCTGAGTCCAGAAGGATGGATGGGTGGTACCATACAAAGGAAGGAAGAGAACAGATGGTATTTGTGAGGGTAGGAGCCTCAAACAGTTACATTCAACAAGAGAGGAAGGGAGAGGTAGAGCGTCTTCGAAGGAGCTGAGACCAACATATTGGCACAGAAGTTGTGGACTTGCTAGGGAGTTGGATCTTATATGTATTACCAAGAGATGAAATTGACCTTAACCAGGATCTTCTGAAATTCATTAAAAAATTACTACATGTGATAGGAGTTTTAAAACAAATAACATTCTTATCAGTTAGGATAGATTACAATATGCTGGAGAAGGAAACAATACCCAAGTCTCAGTGGCTTAGAACATTGAAGATTTACTTCTTGTTCATGTCCCATGGGCAAGCAGAGCAGTAAAGACTCTGCTCCACACTGATTGTCACTTAGGACCCAGGGTAACCGAGGCTTCCCCAGTTCATACGCTGTCCTCTCATCACAAGGCTGCAGGCACTGTTGCAACAGTGAAGAGAAGATAGAGAAGGATACAGCCACAATGAAGCAATTAATTCCAAGCCAATGATCCTTTCTGGAAGTAACAAACTTCTTACATTTCTTTGGCCAAAGGAGATCACAGGGTCATACCCTGCTTCAAAGAGGGTAGGAAAAGGTAATCTTTCTATATTCCTGGAAAAAGAGAAACATCTGAAATATTTCTGAATTCTAGACATGTCTATCCCACATAGCAAACATGGTACAAGGGCAGAATAACCACATCAGATTTTGGAGGATTTTTTTTGGTTCTTTTTTTTTTTTTAAGTAGGCTCCACGCCCAGCATGGAACCCAATGCAGGGCTTGAACTCATGACTCTGAGATCAAGACCTGAGCTGAGGTAAAGAGGCAGATGCTTAACTGACTGAGCCACCCAGGCACCCCTAGGAGGGTGTTTTAAGTGGTGCTGGAAAGAACCTGATTTACCTCTGTACATCTGAATATAAGAGAGGATTTCAGACCTTCAGAATAGTGGTGTGAGGAGCTTGGTAGACCCTCTCTCCAGTGAAACCATTTAACTGGTGAAAATTACAATCATTTAAAGTCTCTGGAAATTGTCTTAAGAGCCTACAGAAAAGGGAGAAACATTTATTTGAGAAAAATCTGTATTTCAGTAAGAACATCAAGAGTTGGTCACATTTGCTCCGTGACCTATTCTCATGCCCCCTTCCCCCAGCTCCATGTGATGGAAGCTCTATTCCAGGAGGGTGTGGCTGTCGGTATATACTGTCGGAGTATACTGTCTTGCCTAGAGCCAGGCAAGTGTGGAGGAAAGGGGGAGTGACTGTGTGTTACTTTCCTAGGGCTGCTCCATCAAAGTACCACAAACTGGGCAGCTTCACACAAAAGCTGCTTCTTACATTTTTGGAGGCTAGATGTCCAAAATCAAGGTGTTAGCAGGGCCCTGCTCCCTGCAAACCAGGACCACAGCTCCTAGTGCAGGACTACAGTTGCACTCTGGGAGGGGCAGGCTGCCAGTGGATCTTATGCTCTCCCTCCCTGGTGTGGAAACACTAGCTCAGGCAAATATGGTTGAGAGGTCTGGGCTTCCTTTCCCTCTCTAGCTCTTACTCATGGGGCAGAGCCTCTGATAGGCTCAGAATAGGTCTCTTTCTGCCCCCCACTCAAGCCTGCTTGTAGGGTAGAGGTTCCATGTCAAAAGGGTCTAGAAAAGACCAAGGATTATTGACTGCCTCTTCCTAACACATACTTATAGAGCAGAGGTTTCACTGCAAAAGAAGCAGGCCATTGTCCCTACCCCCCGCTCTGGCACAAGGGTTCTCTCCTGAGGGAGAGATAGGATATAAAAATGGCATTTCTGTCTGAAGGAGTGACTTGACTTGGAATACAGCATGGAGGAGTTTCCACCTGAGGTTACTGTTGAAAACAATGGGAATCATGGTGGTGAGCGATTAAGGGCGTTCCAGATAGCTTAATGATACCAGTAGCAACAAGTCAAATGGCAGATTGAAAACAGCCAACAGCAATGCTCCAGAGAGCGTGCTCACCCCAAGGGGTCCAGAAGGTTGTGTGCATGCAAAGTGCTTAAAGGAAAAAAAATTCTGAACCCCAAATCCTATATCTGACAAAGCATCTTTGAAAAATGAAGGCAGATCTCAGACATTGCTGGTGGGAATTAAAAAAAAAAAAAATGGTATGGAATATTATGCAGCCATCAAAAGGAATAAGATCTTGCCATTTGCAACGACGTGGATGGAACTGGAGGGTATTATGCTGAGCGAAATAAGTCAAACAGAGAAAGACATGTATCATATGACCTCACTGATATGAGGAATTCTTAATCTCAGGAAACAAACTGAGGGTTGCTGGAGTGGGGGGTGGGGTGGGAGGGATGGGGTGACTGGGTGATGGACACTGGGGAGGGTATGTGTTCTGGTAAGCGCTGTGAATTGTGCAGGACTGTTGAATCTCAGATCTGTACCTCTGAAACAAATAATGCAATATATGTTAAGAAAGAAAAAAAGAAGAAGAAGAATGTAGCAGGAGGGGAAGAATGAAGGGGGGGAAATCGGAGGGGGAGAAGAACCATGAGAGACGATGGACTCTGAAAAACAAACTGAGGGTTCTAGAGGGGAGGGGGTTGGGAGGATGGGTTAGCCTGGTGATGGGTATTGAGGAGGGCACGTTCTGCATGGAGCACTGGGTGTTATGGACAAGCAATGAATCATGGAACACTATATCTAAAACTAATGATGTAATGTGTGGGGATTAACATAACAATAAAAAAAAATTAAAAAAAAAAAAAATGGGGCTGCTTTCGAAAAAGTTTGATAATTCCTCAAAAAGTTAAACACAGTTATCTAGCAATTCTACTCCCAGGTATATATACCCAAGAGAGATGAGAACATATGCCCATACAAAAACTTGTACATGATTGTGCATAGCAGCATTAACAGTAGCCAAAATGCATAAAAAAAAAAAAATCCAAATGTCCATCAGAACGGATAAATGTAGCATATTTATACAAAGAAGTGTTTTTAGGCAATAAAAAGAAAAAGTGCTGATACATTGTACAACAAGGATGAACCTTGAAAACATGATGCTACAGAAAAGTGAGTCACAAAGGACCCCATATTGTACGGTTCCATTTATATACAATTTCCAGAATAGGCAACTCTGTAGAGATGAGTATACTGTCGGTTGCCTAGAGCCAGGCAAGTGTGGAGGAAAGGGGGAGTGACTGTGTGTTACTTTCCTAGGGCTGCTCCGTCAAAGTACCACAAACTGGGCAGCTTCACACAAAAGCTGCTGCTTACATTTTTGGAGGCTAGATGTCCAAAAATCAAGGTGTTAGCAGGGCCATGCCCCCTCCAAAGCCTCCAGGAGGGGATCTTTCTATCTTCCAGCTTTTGGTGGCCCCAGGTGATCTTTCAGTCACAGTGGCTACATCATTCCAATTTCTTTCTTATTTTAAAGATTTATTTACTTGAGAGAGAGAGCATGTGCATATATTCACATGAATGGGGGGAGGGGCAGAAGAAGAGGAGAAGAGAGAATCTCAAGCAAATTCCCTGCTGAGTGTAGAGCCTGATGTGGGGCTTGATGCAGGGCTTGATCTCACCACCCTGAGATCATGACCTGAGCCAAAATCAAGAGTCAGCCGCTTAACTCACTGAGCCACCTAGGTGCCCCTACGTCACTCCCATTTCTGCCTCCATCTTCCCTGTGTGTACCTGGCTTCCCATGGCATTCTCTTCTCTGTGAATCTTTGTCCAAATTTCACCCTTCCTTTAAGGATACTCATCATATGTATTAGGGTCCACCTGATGGCCTCATCTTAATTTGATTACATCTGCAGACATCTTATTTTCAAGTAAGACACATTCATAGGTACCAGGGGCTAATACCTAACGTCATCATTTCTTTTTTATTGAGGAGTGGGGGAGGCACAATTTAACCCATAACAGGCTGCTAATGAACACAGGGTTTCTTCTGGGGGCAACAACAATGTTCTAAAATTGCTTATAGTGATGGTTGCAAAACTTCTTGACTACTCTAAAAACCATTGAACGGTATGTTTTAAGTAGGTGTGCTCTATGGTATGTGCATTATATCTGAATAAAATTGGTTTAAAAAAAAGTGAAAGAGAAATCAAGACATTTCCACATTTAAAGAGGAAAAAACAGAGACTTCACAGCTAGCAGGCCTTCCTTAAATACCAAAGATCTTCAGGCAGAAAGCTAGGGATACCAGACAGTAATTCAAATCCATATGAGAGATCAGAGTTCCGGTAAAGGTGGTAATGTAGGTAATGATAAGAAACAATATAATTATGTATTTTTTGTTGTTGTTGACCTAAAAAGCAGTTGTATAAAAGGTAGGACTCCATATATGACTTTACCCACATGAAGCCAGAAGGACCCCAGCATCAGTTCTGGATTTGAGCCATTCACTCTGGTTCTGCCTGCCTTCACAGATGTTCCCTGATCCTAAGATTTCTAGTCCTTTCTCAGAGCTCATTGAGGTATTGGTCTATGGAATCTGGCATTATTCTACCGCCACCCACTCCTGAAATGAAAACCAAATCATTTTTTTTTTAGACATTTCTAATTGCTTTTGATATTGCTTGAGAAGCTACACATGTTCTCTGCTGAAGGAAAAAAAAAAACTTATCTAAAAGCTAATCATACTTTCTAAATGACAGAAATGTTTGGCTGGAGTTAAAAATGAAAGGTTAAGGATAAAGGTCCATTTTCTCAGATTTAATCCCCTTGGCCGTGGTCCTGCCCTGTGTTGCACAGGGAGATTTTCTAAAGCAAAGGTCAGCATCTGTCTTAGAACTGACCAGTCCATGTATAATGCAACCTTTTTAAATGACATCAACTGATTCCAAAATGTTTGCATGAGCAGCCCTGGGTCTTGGGTATCTTGAGTGGAGAGCTATTCATGGCTTTGCCTAAATTGTGGTAGTTGTTCTAGATGCATCCTTGCTCTGTCTGGTTATGATGGAGTTCCATAGTATCTGTTCTCATCCAGAGAGCGAATGAGTCTGTGCACTGGTGTGAGAGTTTTAGGACCCAATACACAACTGTGTATTCTGGAATGGCGTGTTTTATAGGAGCAGAGGGTCCAGAGCTTGGTCTTCCAAATCCCACTCTTACCTGGTGTTTCCAACCCCATGCTGTTCAGTACCTTCGAGTTGTTGTCACCAGAGGGATGGGGTAGGGATGAGGCTGAAGTCACTCTTGAATTATGTCAGGAGGGAACTCAAGTGGGCTCCTCCCCCATGAGAGGAACCATTTACTGCAGAGGCTGTGAGAGCCCAGTACAGAGGCCCAAGGACAGCACATGTGCTAGAGGAAGCTGGTGTTTGGGGATCTGTGGATCTTGGGGGAAAGTTTGAAGCTGCCCGTTCTCCCCAAACCCTAAAAGGCTAAGAGAGGCTGCAGAAAGAATGCACTGTCTTTCCTAACCAAAGTTAGGAGAATGAGGAAAGACCAGGGATCTCTAGAGAGATTGCATCCAGTTATTTCGAGAGGGAGCTGACAGCAAGAGCTGCTGGCCTTGGGGTTCCTGGGTGGCTCAGTTGGTTAAATGTCCGACTTTTGATCTCAGCTCAGGTCTTGATTGTAGGGTCATAAGTTCAAGTGCATGGAGCCCATTAAAAAAAAAAAAAAAAAAAGGCACTGGACTTTGATTGCAGGACCACTCCTCCATTACCGGTATTCCAGGGACCAGATGTGAGTACAGATGAGCTTGCAGAGGAAAAGAACTGCCCATCTGAGAGGCACAGACTCCTGGTCAACCTGGCTGAGCACACACCTAGGGAAAGAGTCAGCGGTTAGAAATCATGGTGTTGGCAGTATTGGTTCCTTCTGGAGGCACTGAGGGAGATGCCTGTCTCCTAGCTTCTGATGGTGCTGGCAGTCCTTGGCATTTCTTGGCTTCCAGACACATCCCTCCCATCCCTGTCCCCCTCTTCACATCGCCTTCTTCCCTGTGTCTGTGTGTCTTTGTCTGTTTCTTTTAAGGACCTCTCAGTGGATTGAGGGCTCACATAATCTAGTATAATCTCAGCCTTTACCTTAACTACACCTGCAAAGATGCTATTTCCAAATAAGGTGACATTCTGAGATGGACATAAATTTGGTGGGGACATTTTTCAACACACTAGAGCCTGAAAGAGCTTTCTGACAGAAGGTTTGTGCAGTGGGGGACTATAGCAGGGAAAGCAAAGCAGAGAAGGACATAAGCTTGTTGAGGAGAGGTGCATGGAACCCTCCTGGCATAGAGCTGCAGGTAGGGGTGGCAGTCACCATGTGGCCTCCAGGACCCCACACGGCTCAGTGGGCAGGTCCCCTCAGCCCAGGCTGCTGTGAGGTAGGAGGAAGGGCAGGGCATGAAACCCTGGCAGAGGGTGGCCATGAAATGCCTGGGGGATAAAAAGGTGGGACCCGTGGGTTGTGAGCGAGCTTTGTACCTGTCGGTCAGGGGAGTTTGGGGTTGAATGAGGACACGTTATTGTGTTTGGTCACTGAGAAGCTGATTTGACATTTGGGAGACAAAAACAAAAGAAATGAAAATTGTTGAGGGATCAGGCATTGCTAATATTTCATAAATAGCAGGAGGACTCATGAGCCCAGCCTCCCTGGTCGGATCAACATGGGAGAGCTCTGGAAGGAGCTTGCTGTGGGACCTTGGAGCTGAGGGTCCTAGAGGGGTGGGCTTTTCTTGGCAGGAGACGAGTGGGTGGGGCCCTGTGTGGCAGACAAAGCCACATGGGGACACATCATGGAAGCAGGAAAGGCTGTGGGTTTGCACACAGGCCAAGTCAACAGCACATGGAAGCAGATAGGAGGAGGTGAGCTCAGACCATCATTTTGATTGAATTTTGCGGGCAGGAGGGTGCCGGGGCGTGGCAGGCTATGATACGCTGTCAGCCAGCCTATGGTGGGATATAACTCCATGCCTGCCTTTTTCTTTCCCAGAATTGTGATAAAGCATACGTAACATGCAATTTATCATTATAACCATTTGTAAGTGCATAGTTCTGTGGCGTCAAGTACACTCACGTTGTGCGTGGTTCTTCTCATCATGTGTGAGGGATGGAGGGCTGTGGTGTGTGTGTGTGTGTTTATTTGAAGTTAGTGACAGAAAAAGTCCCATGAGGAGGTGGGCCTGGAAGCTTGGGGGGAGGGGGGGGAAGAGCTGATCCTTCTGTAGTCTGTGATAAAGAGAGATTTGGGGGGCGCCTGGGTGGCTCAGTCGTTAAGCGCCTGCCTTCGGCTCAGGTCATGATCCCGGGGTCCTGGGATCAAGCCCTGCATCGGGCTTCTGCTCGGCGGGAAGCCTGCTTCTCCCTCTCCCACTCCCCCTGCTTGTGTTCCCTCTCTCACTGTGTCTCTCTCTGTCAAATAAATAAATAAAATCTTTAAAAAAAAAAAAAAAAAGATTTGGTTCTGCAGAGAAGTGGACTTTTGGGGACACGGGAAAGTAGAGCAGAGCCATCATTCAGAGACACATGGGCACCGAGGTCTGCTTTCACCCCTTGAGGGGGGAGCCTTGCTCATGCCGAGTTTGCTTTGAATGCCAGGGAAACGCCCCCAGTGTTGATAAACAGGCCCTGATTCAGAAGTACCCGGGTTTCTTTAGCATCACTGCTACAGCAAAATACAATAGGTTAAAAAGATACTTTTTTCTTTTCAAATGCATGGGGCACCTTAATACCAACAGAGTATTTGTTGTGCATCTGAACATCAAACTTAACTGGGTGTCTTCTGTTTCTATTCGGTAATTGTATTCAGTGGAACTTTGGTATCCGGACTAATTAAATCCAGAACTTAGGCTAACTGTACCAGCTTGTGCTGCTGTCCCTTTCCACCAGCCCACGACCCATCAGAAATGCCGCAGGCTCAGCACTCATCAGCCCGTCCCTAGCCGCTACTCTGGCATGTCACAAGGGCTACCAAGAGAAAGCACCCATGTCTCGCCCAAACCCCTCAGGCCCCATGGAGTTGCCAGGGGAGCCCTTTTCTCCCTTCAGTCATCCACTTGGACCTGGTTTCACCTATTAGCGAAGTAGGTCATGGCTGACACAGGATATATGGGCTGGTCTGGCGCCCCCTAGAGGTAGTCGCTTCTTCTCCACTGTCGCACCTAGAGAGAGCCCAGGGCACACCCTGAAGATTGCAGGGTGCGGGTGCTGGAAGGGCCTCCCTCAGATCCAAGGATAAGGGAGCGCTTGGGAAATCTGGGGTGCCCTACTCTCCTGATGCCACTCCAGCAGAAATGCCTGCGGATTCTTACGGAAAAACAACCAAAAACGCATCCAGGATCAAAACCACCGTTTCCAAAGCACATCATTAAAACAAGCTGTGACCCACATATTTGTTGTGGTGGGCTCCAGAGTTTTTCAAGCTATTGGAAGGGACGGAAAAAGTGAAACACCAAAAAAAAAAAACAAAAACAAAAAAACAAAACCCAGAGCAAGGAATGTGGTTGGATGATTCTCTGGGAGTTGTGGCAGTTTTTAATTTTCAGAAATACAGGCTTCAGTGTGGAGGGAGACCTGGAGGACGGATGAGACGTGTGAAGCATCACTGGAGCATGATTTTGAGAGTTGAAAGGGTGACAAGGCAGAGTGAGGGTGTCTATAGCCCAGATGGATGTGCCTTTGAAATGAAGGGCACGCCAACGGGAAATCCGAGTGCTTGGAACACGTTAAATTCAGTGCAAAGAGTACAGCGACCTCCTGCAGGACCTCGTGTGCGAGGGAGGCCCGCTGCGCTCCGCGATGGTGCTTTCCCACACACTGCAGGGCCTGGTTTGTCAGCCTCACAGAGCTGGCTACGAAGACACTGAGAAAGTAATATGGACAGCTTGCGGATGTGGGCAGTTGGACTCGCGCCCTTTACCACTCATTTGCCTACAGCTAGTGGAAGCAACATAACCTCTCTTGCCAGTTTTTATACACTTCAGAAGATATACCAATAAAATGTGAATTTATAGAGCACTGTCCTCCAAGTGGTTAATATCCTACTAGCCTAAACGTAGCAGCAAAGATGTGCCTTCCGCTAAACTCTAACTCTGAATCTTTCTTCCTTAGTCTCCATCTCAGAGAGTGAGAATGTTTCAGCCTTTGCCTGGATATTATTAATTCTGAGATACACTCCAAGATAAAATGCAGACCATGTGATTTCTGGCTGGAACTTTTAGGTGCAGGGATATAACGCAAGCTCTAGAAGAATCTTGCTACGGTCAGTGCATGCAATCAGAGAGGCTGTCACTAGGTGGCGCCATGAGTCATAGTGGCAAATGGCCCACGTCTCCAATCATGGATATTTATGGGCCTTGGTAAGTACATAAACTAATAAATGATGCTTATTTTCCTATAAACCTCACAGAAACCATAAACTTCATACAAACCTCATAGAAACCATCAAGACAGTCATTAACTGACTTTAAGAAGGATTTATTGTATAAATGATATCCTTGAGAATAGAGGTTAAAGATATATGGGCTGGCCTCAGTGATGTGCTCTCAGAATGTGAATTTCTAACTCTGGTTTCCATATTCTGTCTTAAGGACACATTTGTTCCTCAGTAGCATGGTGTATACTGGAGAGTCTTCTATTTGGAAACAGTCGCATTGTGCTTGGGGCTTGGTGTCCGATGTTCTCACACCTGCTTGCAATTCACTGTGGAAAAGGTTTACTAATTCCTAAGTCATTGTTTTGTCTCTGGAGGCCCCTTTCCTCCTTTGCTTTGAGAAGGGCCTGGCTGTTGAATTCTGCAGCCCAAAGAACTTCGTCTTAGGTTGTAGAAGAGCAGTTGGCAGTAAGGTGTGCAGAAAACAATTCTTGTCCTCACCTCCATGATCTGTGTCTAGCCTGAGGGTTTCAGAGGCAACCACTATCCCCACTCATTCCTCCCTTTAAAATGTAAAGGTTTTAAAATTGGTGGAGCAGGGTAGTTAACTGGCTTCAGGCACTCCTGAGCTTGAATGGCTTTTCCACCAATCCTACCTCTTCTTGCTAAGCCTCGGCTTCCTCATCTGTATCATTAGGGTGTTCAAAATATCTAACTTCATAGGGTTGTTGTAATGATCAAAAGAGATCATGCTTATACAAGACGGTCACATAACAGTGGCTCAGTTTATACTAGCTTTTATTATCATTTTGCTTATGTTCATTTGTATTTATGCCCTAAGAATATGTATCTTAAAAAATAACAACAACAACTCAGTGCCAGAAAAATTTTGAATTAAGATAAAAGAGTGAAGCTGGAGGGGGGTTGAAGAGGACACGGGTATTGTAAGACACAGGTACCCATAAACTTCTGAGTGACTTAGACCTACCTACATATTTATTTTTGAGCTTCCCACTGGTTAAAGCAAAAAGAGACTCCATTTTAGTTAAATGATTCCTATGGATCATAAGGCAAAAATTACCATTTGCTCAAGGAAGCATAATTTTCCTTGGTTCTTAATTACAAAAATATATATATTATATAAAACATCATAAAGCAAATGCTAACGGATATAAGAAACAGTAACCCCAACAATAGCCCTATATGAACTATCATAAGCACTCCTTTATTACAACCCAAAAGAAAAGTAAAAGGCAGTTATGCTGCCCAGAACTATGATTAAGTCTATGTGGTAGGCAGAATTCCAAAATGGCCCCCTAGACTTCCCGCCCTGCCCTGTACATGACCTGCATAATCCCCTCCCCTTCGGTGTGGACAGGAGCATGATGAATGTCACTCCCATAATTAGATGATGTGATAAGGCAGAGGTGAAGGGATTTCGTAGATCTAACTGAAGTCCCTAATCATCTGACTTTAATCATCTCAAGTGGCCTGACCTAATGAGCCCATTAGAAGAAAATCTAGAGGTATGGAGGTTTTCTTGCTAGTCTCGAAGTACTTAACTGCCATGTCAGTAGAGGGCCATGGGGCTAGAACCTGAGGGCAGCCTCAAAGAGCCAAGAGTGACTTCCATGTGACAGCCAATGAGAAAACAAGGACTTCAGTCCTATAGTCACAAGAAACTGAATTGTGCCAAAAATTTAAATGAGTTTGGAAGATCTTGAGCTCCAGATGACCACACAGTCTAGCACAAACTTTGATTTCAGTCTTGTGGGACCCTGAGCAGAGAACTCCCTTGCACTGTGCTTGCCCTACAGAAAGAGTGAGATATTAAAAGTAGGTTGTTTTAAGCCACTAAGTTCAGGGCGATTTGTTACACATCAATAGAAAACTCATCCAGATAATATGGCTGAAGTCCACAGCTTTTGGGTAGATTCAGAAATAAAGCCTAGAGCAAATAGGACATTTCCCAAACTAAATTTAATATAATATGAATAGAGGAAGATGTTACTAGATGGGAAATAAGAAACATTTTCTTGTAGACCCTGACTGTTCACATCAGAGAAAAGGTCTTTGTTCTCCTGGTGGGATGAAATAGGCTCTTTGGTTATAAGCAACAGAAATAGCGGGCTAACAAACACAGAAGAGAGTTTATGGAAAGGCTGTCGTAGAGATCATGGAATCAAGAGAAAGGCTGAAGTAACAGCCTCAGAATGGACAGGAACCTGGGGATTCCCGGGGTCACACTACCACAAAGACCCATTGCCATCAAAATGAGAGAATTTCATCTGTTCCATCCCCCTGTCCCCACCATTATCACTCTGCTTGGGGCTCACAGCCTCGGTCAAGTATGGGTGTCCTGGCAGTTAGCCGTGGGAGAGCAGGATACCTGAATGGGATTAACACAGGTCCCCGAAGGATGACTGTAAACAGTAGGAGGGGTAATGGATGGTGGACCACCCAAAAAGCAAAGGGCTGGGCGTTGCTCACAGACGTAGGATGGGCTTGTAAGTTTGGGGTAGAACCAGAGTGCTTCTCTCCTTCCTCTGAGTCTTTGAGGAAAGAAGAAATCACTCTTACAAGAAAAGGTGAAGGATTTGGAGCCCCTGAACTCCAAAGCCTGTGAGAGAGGGCTGAGGAAGCGGAGATGTTGGAACTGCCCAGATGGGAGAAGGCCATGGATGTGACCCTTCCTTGTGAAACCCAAGATTTTGAGACTGGAGGCTCTGTGTAAGGGGTGAGGAAGCTAAGCTTTGGAAGAGCTGCTGATCTTCACAAGCCATGAGGCTGGCTGATGTTGAGCCAGTCAGACCCTGTGAGAAAGTGGGGCCCCAGCTGCCATTTAAGCCACACAAGTTTGGCAAGGAGTGCGTCCCAAATCCCCTCTTGGGAAACTCACAACGAAATGGCCTCTTCACAGTTCTGTGCTCTGCCGGGCGTCCCTACTCGATGGTGTTCTATTTGTTGTCGCTGCTACGGGCTTGAGACTCTGCTGATGTCCTCTGTGTTCAGTAAGTTATCACTAAATCCTGCATTTACTGATGGAGTCAGTTTTAGGCTCCCCCCCCCATCATACATATGTGTGTTCTCATTCCAAATGATGGAATGTTTAAGAATTTGGTGCTCATAGTTACGTATTTTCGTGAGCTGTTGCATCCCGTTAATGCACATTCAATATATTTTATCAGTGTTGACCGAAGGTGAAGATTTTCATGTGACATTCATTTGAACAGCTGATGTCCACCACTTGGGGTACCTCAGTGAAGCCAAGAGACTAAGATCCGTGCGCCCAAAGGTGCATGCAACACAGGCCCGACGTGCCTGTTTGCACACAGCTTCGGAGACGACCAGCAGTTTAAGAAAAACTTGAGTGACCGTTTCAGACCTTGTCTTAAACTTACTTGGGCAAGGAACTTTTTTTCTTTTTCAGTGTCCTTAAAACATTTTGTAGAGGGTGCCTGGGTGGCTCAGTCGTTAAGCGGCTGCCTTCAGCTCAGGTCATGATCCCAGGGTCCTGGGATCGAGTCCCGCATCGGGCTCCCTGCTCAGCGGAGAGCCTGCTTCTCCCTCTCCCTCTGCCTGCCTCGCTCTCTCTCTCTATCTCTGTCAAATAAATAAATAAAATCTTAAAAAAAAAAAAAAAAAACATTTTGTAGAGTAGCATTCTCTATAATATATTACTCTGGGAAATGCTGAGAAAAGCATAGCCGGACCCTGTGCACTTAGAAAAAAACATCCATAAATATCATGTGTTTCAACATTTGATAGGCGTCAGACAGCAGAAGGATGGCTGATAAATTCTCCACCAGCATCTGGAGTACAGATATCCTTTGTTTCTGCTTACAAGGAAATTTACATATTTTACGTGTCCCATGAGAGGGTGAGTGGGTGAATACCGAGGCTTTATCTGAGACTGTTCGTTGATTGACTAGATGTCAGTCCCACATCTGCTGATGAGGCCAGGTGATTTCTAAGAGATGCTGGACCAGGCAGTGTTGCAATCCGATGTGCATGGTCTTTGTCTCCTGCTGGGTTGCGACTTTCTTGAGTCAGCCTCTGTGGATTCCTATCTGCATCCCCCGGCACCCCGCGTGACACCTAGCACATCGTAAGCATGAAATATACTCTGTTGGACTCAAGAAACGTTAAGAGACCATGTCCAGTTTTTTACACAAACATACATACAGTACCCACCACCTACACATACTCAGCCACTTGCTTCAAGGTTAGGAATTTTTGAGAGGGAGCATAAAACTTGGTTAAATGTCTGTACAACTTTGAGACGCTTGAGGGGAGAGGCAATAGGTGTTCTTTACCCAGTTCCAGCAAACAGTCTCACGTTATTGCCTGGAAGAGTGGCTGATGACTTGGAGGCGTTTGGCCCTTTCCAGAGCCCTCCGTGTTGCTGAGGAACGTGTGATGAGAAAGGAAACGGTTTGGGGTGATAACATCTTTAGGGGTAACTGCCTGTGACTTTGCCTTCAGTTATTTTGAGGATGTGAGACATGCAAGAGATGGGCTGACATGTTGGTCAGGCTGAGGATTTTTAAGGCTAACCCAGAACAGCCATGACCTGGGTCCCTGGGGCAGAAATGGCCTCTCGTCGGTCCATTGTGGTTCTTTGCTGTGGGTTCCGTGTACTTTAATGGAGGCAATCCCTTACGTGCTCTCTAGGTGTCATTCACTCATTCTCCCTTGGAAAATCTAGTGATTGTTTTTTCTAGAAAGACTGAGTTTTCCTTTATACTTTGAAAGAAGGGTGTCCACAAGATGAAATGTTTATAAAGCCATAGAATCAAAGAATGCATTCTTCAGCACAGTAGAACACTGATGTTGAAAAGACCTTCCCTGGCCACCTGCCCGCCTCATTTTACCAATGAGGAAACTGAGGCTTCAGGGTAGGATGAATTGATCTAAAGCTCCTTATTGGTGAATGAGCTGAAATTATATCCTGAGTCCCCCTCATGCCTGAATGAGGCACGTCCAAGCCTTCTTAAGCTTAGGAACATAGGACAGCACTGCAACCCTGTCCTGGGGGCCTTTTAAACAGCAAGATCGCTGACAAACAGCACAGAAGTGCCAAAAACACAGCACTAAATAGACTGCAAAAAGGACACTTGTTTATAGCAGGAGAGCTGAGCTGAGAAGCTCGTGCCTGTCTCAGCTGGGAGCGTGGGCATCGGGCGATTCCAATTTCTCTCAGCTCTGTGCATGCCCATAAATGGCTGTGAAAGCACTGTGGGTTTTGATTTGGGGGTTACAAATAAATTTTCACAAGTAGGTGAATTTGCAAATCCAGAATCCATGAATCATGTGGACCGACTGTATGTCTTCCTTATTTCGAGATGCCAAAGAAGAGCCAGGTATGCGGGAAGGCATGGGGAGGTGAGGGGGGCCAGGTTAGAATCACCACCATCTTTGAGGAGTTTAATGGACACGGGGCACTGTGCTGAGCACTTGATATTTTGCTCGGCTGACTCCAAGCCCGCGAACAGAAATGTGTAGACACAAAAAGATCCTCTTGCCTTGCCTTGCTGTATCCCATTTTACAAATCAGGACTCAAGACCAGTGAGCATGAAGGACCCAGGATGGAGACAGAAAAGGGCAATTTCTATGGTCTAACAGCTGGGAACCTGAATTCCAAAGTCCCAGAATCCTGCTGTCCTTGGGACAAATGCCCCCAGGGCGCCAAGGGCCTCGGAATACTGAATGTCCTTCTGCCTGTCCCCAGCTTCCAGGCGGTCCCGATGGGACGACATAATCCCGTTGAGTTTCATGTTCTCTGCTGTTTCTAATGTTCATGTCTGGGCAGGGAGGAGGGGGGTGTCTGATCACTATGAGGCACACACAAGGAATTTCTAGAATTATGCCCGGGCCTAAAATGGCTTTTAAAGACAGAGATGTCCAGATAAGGCTGTGGCTCAGTATCACGGGAAGAACTTTCTTAATGTTTGTCCTTCAGCCGTGAATGGACCTGCCTGGCTGGTGTTGCTGAACTTGCGAAGCTGGCAATTTCCTTCCCTCTGTATTTGCTTGAAAACCTGCTTTACAGGGGTGGGGGGCAGGGGGAGGATTTCCACCCCCCCCCCGGAGTTGCCTTAAAGAAGCCCCTTCCCCCCCCCCCCCCCGGCTTTCCTTGAAAATCAGGGGGGCCCCCCCCCCCCCCCGGGAGAATATGGGGACTGCCCACTTAGTCTGGGGCCGGCCTGCTGGTCTTAGACTTCAGGGTTTCTGGAAACTTCTGGTTGTGGGTCCCAGGCTGGTCGACACAGCAGAGACCTCACAAAAACAAACTGCGGACTATTACACCTCCAGAAACGAGCACGTAATAAAATGGCCTGCTTAAGGAAGTCATGAAGGAAAACAAAAAAGGGAAACATTCTCCAGATTTTGTGAAAAGGTGTCGGAATCAGAAACAATTCCAGCTTTTTCCACTGGGTGGTGTTTTAGTTAGACGCTTCCAAGTCTCAGGGCTGGTCCACAATCCAAAGGAAAATTCTGAAGACGTGGGGCAGTTCGCCTAGGTGGGTTTCTCTTGCTTTTTACACTCACTGAGTATGTTTCTTGGAGGATTCCTTTTCCATGTCCTATACGCCTGTTACCATTGTTCCTGCAAAGACGGGAAATGTCCTGTCGTAGTTGTAGACGCGTACCTAGCATAATACTTTGCAAAGAGGGGGTGCTTCGTCATTACACAGCCACTGATTCCATGAATGAGGGACTTAAGGGGCGCCTGGGTGGGTCAGTTGGTTAAGCATCTGCCTTCGGCTCAGGTCATGATCCCGGGGTCCTGGGATCGAGCCCCGCATCGGGCTCCCTGCTTGGCGGGGAGTCTGCTTCTCCCTCTCCCTCTGCCGCTCCCCTGCTCAGGCGCTCTCTCCCTCTCTCTGGCAAATAAATAAAATCTTTAAAAAAAAAAAAAATGGAGTGAAGTTCACAGCAGTGTTCTACTTGGACGCACTTAATTAGAAACTACCCATCTACACCTGGGCGCAGCAAACAGCTTCTGCAAAGGGTCAAAGAGTAAGCATTTTAGGCTTTGTGCAGCAGACAGGCTCTGTCGCAACAACTCCCCGCCACCGTCCTCCTTGTGAAATCAGCCAGCGGGACAGGGCGTGGCTCTGTTCCAGCCGAACTTCATTTGCAAAACCAGGCTGAGCTGGATTTGGCCTCGGGCTATAGTTTACCCTGATTTATGTAAAAGTACATGTAGGCACCACACAAACCTCAGAGATCACTGTGGTGTCAGATTTTGACCTCTGTGAGCAGGAGAGATCTTGGAAGGCATTCACTGAATTCTGTTCTGCTTTCCGCCGGATCGCGGAAGGACCCCATTTCCCCGCCTCCCCTGCGGTCAGGTGGTGCCTTGCAGCTTGTTCTGGCCCTTGTTTGCCCAGAAGGGAAGTCCACCGCGTTCAGACCTGGCCCGGAAAACCGCCTGCCCACTGCCCCACACTCTCTCTTCCCTCACCTGCTGACCGCGTGCGGAGAATCCAGGGCGGGACTTGAGGGCCCCGGGAGTTGGCAGAGTCACTTGCTGGAGAGAGCTGGGTCCCAGCATGATTGCACCCAGCGGAGCCCTCCTCACCCACACCCTGGGCACATAGTGGGAGGGGAAGGAGTATAAAATAATCCTATGTGTGCTGTTAAGGCACTGAACTTCTGTGGTCATTAGCCTAATCTCTCTGTTAATACCATGTTTGTTTGGCTCAGATATGGATAAGGAAACCGAAAAATAAGAGCTCCCCTTCTCTTCAGGGCTAACAGCTTCCTGGGGGGCAGGTCTGGTTTTTGATAGGAGAGGAGAATGAGGAGGTGTTGGTGCTCACACTCTTCTGGAAAGTGTGGGTATAGGGAAGCGGTACCGTCACCGGTTGGGTCTGAGAATCAGGGGGTATTGAAGACAGAGTCACTGGGAGGTAGGATGGCGGATGGAGAAATGAGGAGATGAACCACACGAATCCTCGTACCCAGGATTGGCCTGGTGCCTTCAGGACAATGGTTCAGTTCCGTGCTGGTTAAAATGTGTTTCTTTGAGGTAGCCTAGGGCCTCCCCATCCTAACACCGTTTCTCTTTTTCTGTAGATGGAGGAAGTAAAATTTGATGGCCTCCGTAATAAAACAGTACGAAAACAGTGGCTTAGCAAAATCAGTGTTGATCTCTCGGTCACAACCATCTCAACCTAACGTGAGTTGGTGGTGGGATGTGCTCTACCTGGTCCTTCAAAGATCCAAATCTCTTCTCCTTTTGGCTGAGAATCAGGGAAAGACAAGGTGGAGGAGGGGGGTTGTATGTGTGGTGGTTTAAGGCCAGGCCTGCTAGTGGCCTGCTTCATTTGAGCCTGAATTCCGTCGCTCAGAACTGTTATGGGGTCCCACCTGACCACTAGGGGGGCTGAGAAGTCCAGCATGACCTGGGAGCCCAACCAGCAGGAAAATACCACAGGATTTGGTCGACCCATAGCAGTGTCAGTCTCGATGGGGAAACACTTTGAGCTCCCCAAACTAACCTTACAAATAAACACTTAGAACCGACCTGTTCTTGAATGGAGACCTTGCCAGTGCGTTTTGTAACTGTAAGCCTTACAGTCTGGAAGGACCACAGACAAGAATCCAGCACCCAAGAGAACGGGATTCTTCACAGCTGATTGTGATGCTGAGGAAGCCAACAGGAGGAACAGAGCACTCATTACCTTCCCTGTGAGGGGGGTGGCAGGGGGTTGGTGGGGGTCGGGGCTATCTTTTGGTCTCGGACCAGGCCCCCTACCACCCTAGCCCTGCCTCTCTAATGTCTCTCCTTATTCCGCCACTCTGCCTTTCCCTGAAGGTCCTGGCCTCCCCACATCCAGGCCCCTGGCCACAGTCATTCTGGCTTTATCTGGGGCAGGCCCGGGTAGAAGGGTGGACCCTGCTAGGGCTCCCAGGTGCAGAAGGGACAGATCTTCCCCTTGGGAATTTGAACCGTCTCTCATAACACAATTCTGATGTGCTGAAAAAAAAACTAAATGAACTTCTCTCAACTAGGGGAGGGAGGGAAGGAACACAATGGCGACAGGGACAAAACAATCCCATCTTGCTGTGTTAAACTGGTCCCCTAAACAAGTGCTTTTCTGACAGCAGCTTCCATTGGCCGAATATACTTATTCTTTCTCGGAGGGGGGTTCAGGGGGGAGGCCACCAGATGCTGCTGGTAAATCTGGTAAATTCTCCCTGAATATGTTCTTTTACCCTAGGACCGGTGTGTATGTGTGTGGGGGGGTGGGGGGTGTCCAGATGCTTTCAAAGCATCTCAGGGGAAGGAATGCCATGTAAAAGTTGACATAGCAAGGAGCTGATCAGGTCCCTGCCCTCTCCCAGGGCTGTCTTTGGCAAGCATTCAGGAATCCACATTCATGCAGGAAGGAGGGCATGCAGCCCCCTTCTCTTAACACACATCAGGCCACCTCTGGCAGGAAATGTTAGCTCATCCCCTCCCTCATCCTCGGTTGAATTTCTCCTTTGCTTTGTTAGTGTTTGTGTGGGGATCTGGTGTGGTTTCCACACAATGGGCATAGCTGTAATGCTGCACTCTTCAAGGGCAGGGTCACGGTTCTAGCTACAATCCCGGATGCCAGGCCTGGATCTAACATGAAGCAGGTGTGGGATCCTGTGCCCTGAAAGGTGACTGAGTCTGGCTGCCAGTGCCCAGCTGAGTTTGGGATGTTTAGGTCACCCCAACTGAGGCCTAAGCGGCTACCACCATCTGGACCTGAGGTTATAGGGGATTTTGCCCCCTAAAAAGAATTGAATGGACCAGAATGGAAGATTCTCTGCATCAATTTGGGTTTCATCAGGAAGTCAGAGTCACTCGGAATGTGGAATCATGTTGATTTACTGTAAGGATTGCACTGTATGTAACTGGTGGAGCTTCGAAGAATGTGCTAGAAGGCTGTTCCCTCTGCCTATCTGGTGGTTGGTTAGCAGGGCTGGCAGTGAGGGGAGAAAAGATGGATGTGAAGGAGGCAGAGGAAAGACAAACCAAACCCTTGAAAGCAAACTGGACCCCAGAGGGACTCGCTGGAACCTGCACGTGTCTCTCCCCATCTCTGTGTTGACAACACAGGTGACTTGTAGAAGCTGGCATCCTTGACCTTGGACCTACACATGTGTCTGCCCCAGGATTTGGAGAAGCTGAAGGAGGAGGTCCAAGCTAGGGCCGGGGTTCCGAGGGCCCAGCTCCTGCCCACACCAGGGGGGTTGAGCAGAAGATCAGCCCCAGTGTGAGCTGAAGCAGAGCTCTGCCCTGGAGAGCAGAATGGCTGTTTCTCTCCTCTGATTCCCAAAACTCTTGCAGCATTCTCTCATGGCCAACCCTAACCCAGAACCATGCAGAGAAGGGAGTTCTGGGAAACTGTGTTACAGCTGGGCCAAGGTGGAACAGTACAAGGCCACAGATTGCATCTCTCAATGGCATCATTAATACTCATTGTACCTACAGATGTTTGTGCCAAAGTCATTTATCGCAGGAGCCTTTGGAAAGAGCCTTTCAGTGAAACCCACTCAAGTTTTGACTGACGGGAAAAGATAAAGTAACTTGGCTTTTCATGCTAACACTTTGTGGCCAGTGAATTCCGTTATTTATTTTTGTTGGAAAAAAAAGATGAGGAGAAAGAGGAAGACAAATACTGGAGTAGAAATAAAGACTTTTGAATTTTGAATCAAGTTAGGAAAGCTTAATTTCCATTCTGAGTGTGGTGGCAGATGGCTTTTCTACAAGGAGAACTCTAGGTAGCTTTAGACCAGGGGTGGATTATTCAAGTGCCTGCACGGTGAGTGGGGTATCCTGGTGGCAACAGTGGCCGATGGAAAGTAGGTCCCTGCTGGAGCCAAGAGTTGCTCAAGAAGCTGGAATTGGATCAGAAGAAGCTGGACAAACAAATTTTTATGTGAAGTCTTAATAAGTAAATGGTCATTTTGAAAATAGTCCAGGTATGCTTGAAAGAAGCATATGTTCTACAGTTATTTTGATTATAGGGCTCTCCATGGGTCGCTAAGGTCAAATTTGCTGATCATGATGTTTGAATTGACTGTATCTTTACTGATTTTTTAAAAATTTTATCAGTTACCGAGAGTGTTGTGTTAAAATTTCCTGTGAGATAAGGAACAAGTGTTGGCAAGGATGTGGAGGAAAAGGAAGCCTCATGCACTGTTGGTAGGAATGCAAACTGGGGCAGTCACTGTGGGAAACTGTGCAGTTTCCTCCAAAAAGTTAAAAGTAAACTTACTGTATGATCCAGTAAATGCACTACTGGGTATTTACCCAAAGAATATGAAAACACTAATGTTTATTGCAGCATTATTTACAATAGCCAAATTATGGACTCAACCCAAGTGTCTGATAGATGGATAAAGAAGATGTGGTACATATATACCATGGAATATTATTCAACCATAAAAAAGGAATGAAATCTTACCATTTGCAACAATGTGGATGGAGCTAGAGAGTATAATGCTAAGTGAAATAAGTCAGTCAGAGAAAAACAAATACCACATGATTTCACTCATGTGGAACTTAAAACAGAACAAACAAGCAAAGGAAAAAAGAGGAAGACATACCAAGAAACAGACTCTTAACTATAGAGAACAAACTGATGGTTACCACAGGGGCAGTGAGTGGGGGGATGAGTGAAATAGGTGATGGGGATTAAGGAGGGCACTTGTCATGATGAGCCCTGAGTACTGTATAGAATTGTTGAATCATTATATTGTACACCTGAAACTAATATAACTACATATGTTAACTGTACTGGAATCAAAATGAAAAAAAACTTAATAAAAAATTTCCTGTAAGATTAAGATTTGTCTGTTTTGCCATTTAGGTCTAAGAAATTTTGCTCTGTATATTTTGAGCCTATGTTATTAACTACATTGAACTTTAAAACTGTTAGGTCTTTCTAAACCTTTTTCTCATTTAAAATATTCAAATCTTAGGGCGCCTGGGTGGCTCAGATGGTTAGGCATCTGCCTTCAGCTTGGGTCATGATCTCAGGGTCCTGGGATTGAGCCCCACGTGGCTCCCGGCTCAGCAGGGAGTCTGCTTCTTCCTCTGCCTTCCCCCCCTGCTCATGCTCTCTCTCTCTCTCAAATGAATAAATAAAATATTTAAAATAAAAAAATAAAATACTCCTATCTCTTAACTATAGGAAACAAACTGACGGTTGCTGGAGGGGAGGTGGGTGGGGGGATGGGGTAACTGGGTGATGGGCATTAAGGAGGGCACTTGATATAATGAGCACTGGGTGTTATATGCAACTGATGAATCACTAAACTCTACCTCTGAAACTGATTATACACTGTTAATTAAATTGGTTTTAAAGTAAAAAATAAAATATTCCTATGTCTAGTTATGCTTTTAATCTTGAAATCTGTACTTTTTCAGCTTTATTGAGGTATTATTGACAAATAAGACTTAAACTCTACTTTTATTTTAATAGATTCCAGCTTCCTTTGGGTTGGTGTTTGCATGGTGTATCTTTTCCAATTTTTTCATTTGTCACCCTTTTGGGGAGTTATCTTCTTATGCTTGGTTATTTTTGTTGGTGTGCTGGACACATGTGAAAAAATAATTTGAGGGTAAGGAAGAGATTATCTTCTAAACTCCAAAGAGGAATTTTTCTTCTGCCAGGTGTCTGGGGATATTCAGTTCTAAGATTGTGATGATTCCATGCTGACTTGCAACCTCCTAAGGGCTACCCTTTGGGATCTAAACCCAGAACCGGAGGTTTGGCTCTGGCTAACCTTTGAACTTCAATCCCTAGTGCTGTGACCTTGAAAAAGGAACTGCTCAACCTTGGAACTGCCCCTTCCAGAATAAAAAGAAGCCCCAGAGAGAAAGGCTTCTCAAATGCTGAGCTTTTTAGATCCCATTCTTCCCTATATTCTGCCCAGTATTTACTATTTCATTAGTTTTATGGTATTTTCAGCTGTATTTTTGAAAATAGTTTGTTCATCACTTTTAGCTGTCCTTAGTGGAAGAATCGATCCAAATTTCCTAGTTGTCCTTTGCCGGAAGCAGAAGTTTCTCATTTATTTTTCTATACAAAAATTCTCTCTCTAGCATAGTTGACTGGCATTTTCTTTATAATATAATGTTTGAGATGCCTTAAAAGCTGATAGTAAAGGAGCACTAAAATGTTACTTTATAATTTTTGTTTAATAGGATCTCTAGGTGCAATTCTGGATTTTGATGCAGATGCCAAAACAAGTCGGGGGGGGTGGTGATTGCTCAAAAGTCAGCAATACTGTGCTACAGGGAGCTTTCCTTTTTAATCATATATTTTATTTTAATCTTGTTTTCACAAAATTTATAACGTTCATAGGTACTACATATAACAGTAGCCACTTGAAATATTATTAGATTTTTATTGTACAGAATATGTTAATATAAATTCTAACAAAAATGCTTGAATATCTGACAAAAGAACCCTGGCTCCCAGAAGAATCTGCCATATTTAGTAAGAAAGTCAGTCTTCCAGAGAAAGCTCAGGGCCCTGCAGTCCCGGGAGGTTAATGGTGAAAGGAGCTCTCCTAGTAAGGATCTGGCAGAGAACTGGGCTGCCTGCTGGGCTCTGAATTCCAGCCAGAGGGGCTTGCTGGTCTCCACGGGGCTGTCACCCGGGCAGCCGTGGACCCACGCATGAATGTAGCAAGGCGCCACTTTACGAGCAGCTCCTTTCATGGTCACCCTGGGAATTTCTGAGTGAGACACACATGTAGGACATCTGGTTTCCGTATTCCTCTTTCAGAGCAGTGAAAATGGTGGTTTTGTTTGAGAAAGAAAAAGAAGAAATGCCAAATCGGAGCTCAGTGTTTAAGAAACGGGTCATGTGTCTTCATCTGCTGAATAGCTCCCATAGTATTTCTACTCCTTTGAGATTTTTCTTTTTTTTTTTTCTCTTGGATGAAACAAATGTGTTAGGCAATTTCAGTTCAATATGCTGCTCTAACCTAGGACTCCTGCCAACTACAGACCCATTTTATTCACCTGCTTCCTGGACATCTCCACTTAGATGTAGGCCACCTTAGTCTCAGCATGTCCCCTACACAAATCATAACAGTTCCCTAAACCTGATTCTCTTCTGATTTTTCTTCCCCTCTTTCCATGAAATGAAGTCAGTATTTTTATTTTATTATTGAAGTATAGTTGACACACAATGTTCCATTGGTTTCAGTGATTTGACAAGTCTATATGTTATATTCTCACCACAAGTGTGGCTACCATCTGACACTGTACAACAGTATTACAATACCATCGACTAGATTGCTTTCATTGCCATGACTTATTCATTCCATAGCTGGAAGCCTGTCTCTGTCATTCCCCTTGACCCATTTGTTCATCCCCCCAGCCCCTCCCCTCTGGTAACCATCTGTTCTCTGTATTTACAAGTCTGTTTCTGCCTTTTGTTTTTTAGATTACACATAGAAGTGACATCATAGGGTATTTGTCTGACCTACTTCACTTAGCATGATACCCTCTAGGTCCATCCATACTGTTGCAAATGGCAAGCTCTCACCCTTTTTATGGCTGAATAACACTCCATTGTATATGTATATCACATCTTTATCCATTCATCTATCGATGGACACTTAGGCTGCTTCCATGTCTTGGCTATTGTAAATTATACTACAATTAACATAGGAGTACATTTATCTTTTTGAATTAGCGTTTTTATTTTCTTTGGGTAATTACCCACTAGTGGAATTACTAGGTCATATGGTATTTCTATTTTTAATTTTTTGAGGAACCTCCATACTGTTTTTACAGTGGCTGCACCATTCACATTCCCATCAACAGCGCACAAGGGTTCTCTTTTCTCTACATCCTCAACGATACTTGGTATTTCTTGTCTTTTTGATTCTAGCCATGCTGGTGGGTATAAAATGATACTTCATTGTGGTTTGGTTTGCATTTTCCTGGTGATGTTAAGCATCTTTTCTTGTGTCTGTTGGCCATTTGTTTTTTTTTTTATTTTTTTATTTAAAGATTTTATTTATTTATTTGACAGAGAGAGACACAGCGACAGAGGGAACACAAGCAGGGGGAGTGGGGGAGGGAGAAGCAGGCTTCCCGCGGAGCAGGGAGCCCGATGCGGGGCTCGATCCCAGGACCCTGGGATCATGACCTGAGCTGAAGGCAGACGCTTAACGACTGAGCCACCCAGGCGCCCCTCTGTTCATTTGTATGTCCTCTTTGAAACACTATCTCTTCAGATGTTCTTCAGATCTCTTCACTTTTTAGTCAGATTACTTGTTTTCTGGTACTGAGTTATGTAAGTTCTTTATATATTTTGGATACTAACCTCCTATTGGATATATCATTTGTAAATATCTTCTCCCATTCAGTGGGTTGCCCTTTTGTTTTATCAATGGGTTCCTTCCTTATGCAGAAGCTTTTCATTCTGGTGTAGTCCTAATAGTTTAATTTTACTTCTGTTCCCCTTGCCTGAGGAGATATGTCTAGAAAAATGTTGCTAAGGCCATTGTCAAAGAGATTAATGCCTATGATTTCTTCTATGATTTTTATGGTTTCAGGTCTCACATTTAGGTCTTTAATCCATTTTGAGATTATTTTTGTGTATGGTGTAAGAAAGGGGTCCAGTTTTCTCAGCATCATGTATTAAAGAGACTGTCTTTTCCCATTGCATATTGTTGTCTTTTTTGTCATAGATTAATTGACCCTATTGGCATGGGTTTATTTCTGGGCTCTCTATTCTCATTGATCTATATGTCTATTTTTGGGTCAATACCATGCATTCTGTTTTGATTGCCCCAGCTTTGTAGTATATCTCAAAATCTGGGACTGTGATACCAGCTTTGTTCTTTCTCAAGATTGTTTTGGCTATTCTGGGTCTTTTGTAATTCAATACAAACCTTAGGATTGTTCTGGTTTTGTGAAAAAAATGCTGTTGGTATTTTCATAGGAATTGCATTAAATGTATAGATTGCCTTGTGTAGTATGGACATTTTAACAATATTCTTTCAGTCCCATGATCATGGAATATCTTTTTATTTGTGTCATCTTCAATTTCATTCATCACTGTTTTAGAGTTTTCAGAGTACAGGTCTTTCACCACCTTGGTTAAGTTTATTCCTAGGTATTTTATTCTTTTTGGCACAATTGTAAATAGAATTGTTTTCTCAATTTCTCTTTGTACTTTGTTATTAGCATATAGAAACACAACCAATTTCTGTGTATTAAGTTTGCATCTTGCTACTTTACTGAATTTATTTATTCTAATAGTTTTTTGATGAAGTCTTTAGGGCTTTCTATATACAGTGTCATGTCCTCTGCAAATAGTGACAGTTTTACTTCTCCTTCCTTATTACTTCAATAAAGTGGCAAGAGTGGACATCTTTGTCTTGTTTCTAATCTTAGAGAAACAGCTCTCAGTTTTTCACCAGTGAGTATGATGTTAGCTGTGGGTTTTTCATATGTGGCCGTTATTATGTTGAGGTATGTTCCCTCTAAATTTACTTGGTTGAGGATTTTCATCATGAACACATGCTGACTTTTGTCAGATGCCTTTTCTGCCTCTAATGAGGTGATCTTATGATTTTTTTTATCCTTCATTTTGTCAGTGGGGTTTATCAGTTGATTGATTTTTGAATACTGAACCATCCTTGCATCCTCAAAATAAATCCCACTTGATTTTGGTGAATGATCCTTTTAGTGTATTGTTGAATGTGATTTGTTGTTTTGCTGAGGATTTTTGAAACTGCATTCACCAGGGATATTGACTTTTTTTGTAGTGTCTCTCTGGTTTTGGTATCAAGGTAATGCTGGCCTTGTAGAATGAATTTGGAAACTTTCCTTCCTCTTCTATTTTTTGGAATACTTAGAGAAGAGGTATTAACTTTTCTTTAAATGTTTGGTAGAGTTTACCTGTGAATCCATCTGGTCCTGAGCTTTTGTCTGTTGTAAGTTTTTTGATTATTGATTCAATTTTGTTGCTCATAATTGATCTGTTCAGATTTTCTATTTCTTCCTGATTCAGTTTTGGAAGATTGTATGTTTCGAGGAATTTATCCATTTCTCCTGTCCAATTTGTTGGCATGTAATTTGTCATAGTATTCTCTTATAATCCTTTGAATGTCTATGGTGTTGGTTGTTACTTCTCTTTCATTTCTGATTCTATGTTCTCTTTTTTCCCTTGCAGTTGGCTAAACGTTTATCCATTTTGTTTATCATTTCAAAGAACCAACTCTTGTCTTTTCTATTGTATTTTTTTAGTCTCTATTTCTGCTTTAATCTTTATTATTTTCATCCTTCTACTAGACTTGGATTTTATTTATTCTTTTCTTAGTTCCTTTAGGTGTAAGGTTAGATTGTTTATTTGAGCTTTCTCATGTTTCTTAAGGTAGGTCTGCATTGCTATATATTACCCCCTTAGAACTGGTTCCGCTGTGTCCCAGAGATTTTGGACTGTTATGTTTTCATTTTCAACTGTCTCCATGTATTTTTTTATTTCCTCTTTGATTTCTTCATTGACCCATTAGCTATTTAGTAGCATGTTGTTTAGCCTCCACATGTTTTGTGGGCTTTTTTCCAGTTTTTTTCTTGTGATTGATTTCTAATTTCATACTGTTGTGGTTGGAAAATATGCATGATACGAGTTTACTCATAAATTTAATGAGGCTTGTGGTCTAACATGTGATCTCTCCTGGAGAATGTTTCATGTTCACTTGAAAAGAATGTGTATTTTGTTGTTTTTGGATGGAATGTTTTGTGTATATCTGTTAAGTCCATCTGCTCTAATGTGTCATTGAAAGAAACTGTTTCCTTATTGATTTCTTGCCTGGATGATCTATCCTTTGATGTAAGTGGGGCATTAAAGTCCCCTATTATTATTGTATTACTGTCATATTCTTCCTTTATGCCTGTGAATATTTGCTTTATGTATTTAGGCACGCCAATGTTGGGGGCATGTATGTTTACAATTGTTTTATCCTCTTGTTGGATTGACCCATTTACCATTATGTAGTGTCTCTTGTTAAAGTGTTTGTTTTAAAATCTTTTTTGTCTAGGGGCGCCTGGGTGGCTCAGTCAGTTGGGTGGCCAACTCTTGATTCCAGCTTAGGTCATGATCTCAAGGTCGTGGATCAAGCCCTGCATCAGGCTCTGTGCTCAGAGCAGAGTCTGCTTGACATTCTCCCTCTCTCTGCTCCCCTCCCCTCACTTGAGCATGCTGTCTCTCTAAAATAAATAAATCTCTAAAAAAATTAAATCTATTTTGTCTGATACAGGTATTACTACCCCAGATTTTTTCTCCCACTTCTATTTGCAGGGAATATCTTTTCCCATCCTTTCATTTTCAGTCTGTATGTGTCTTCAGGTCTGGAGTCTCTTGTAGGCAGAATATAGATGGGTCTCATTTTTTTTTAACCCATTTCACCCGCTGAACACCCATTGTGTTAACTTTTCTGTTTGATTTGTGGGTCTCTGTTCCTTTTTTCTGTTCTTGCTCTCTTACCGTGTGATTGATGACTTTCTACAGTGTTATGCTTGGATTTCTTTCTCTTTATTTTTTGTGTATCATAAGTTTTGGGTTTGTGATTACCATGAGGTTCAGATATAACATCCTAAGTATGTAGCGGTCTATATTAAGTTGGTCATTTAAGTTCAAACACATTGTAAAAGACCCTTTTTACTTCCTCCTCCATATTTTATGTATATGTTGTCTTTTTTTTTTTTTTTTACATGTTTTTATTCATAATTTTCTTCTAATTATGGCCTTTTCTCTACCACTTAAAGAAGCCCCTTTAACATTTGTTGTAAGGCTGGCTTAGTGGTGATGAACTCCTTTAACTTTTGTCTGGGAAACTCTTTATCTCTCCTTTAATTCTAAATGATAATTTGTGGATAGAGTATTCTTGACTATAGGTTTTTCCTTTCAGCTCCTTGAATATACTATGCCACTTTCTCTGGCCTGCAAAGTTTCTGCTGAAAAAAATCTGCTAATAGTTTTATGGGGTTTCCCCTGTACATAAGTTTTTGCTTCTCTCTCAATGCTTTTAAATTCTCTCATCTTTAACCTTTGACATTTAAACTATTACGTGTCGTGGATTTCCTTGGGTTCATCTGGTTGGGAACTCTCTGTGCTTCCTGAACCTGATGTCTGTTTCCTTCCCAGGTTAAAGAAATTATCTGTTATTTCTTCAAATATGTTTTCTACCCCTCTCTCTTTTCTCCTCCTCCGACCTGTATAATGCAAATCTTTTTTTGCTCAGTATTTTCTGAGCAATCCCTTAACCTATCTTCATTTTAAAATTCTTTTTTGTGCTCTTCAGCTTAGCTGCTTTCCATGACCCTGTCTTCCTAATTGATAATCCATTCTTCTGCATCTGCTAATCTGTTGTTGATTCCCTCCAGTGTATTTTTTTTATTTCCGTTACTGTGTTCTTCAGCTTTGTTCTTTTTTATGTTTTCTATCTCTTTGTTGAAGCTCTTACTGAAATCTTCCACTCTTCTCTCTTGTCCAGCGAGCATCTTTACAATCATTAAATTCCTCATCAGGCATATTGTTTATCTCTGTTTTATTTAGTTCTTCTTTTGTGCTTTTGTCTTCTTCTATCATTTGGATCATATTCCTCTGCTTCCCCATTTTGATTGATTTTCTGTGTTTCTATGAATTCGGCAAACAGCTACGTCTAAACTTGAAGTACGTGTTGTGTATGGTCATACCTTATGTAGACTGTGTGTGTTCTCTGACCTGGGCTGGCTGGCTGGAGCTGTGGCTGGTGTGGGCTTGGGGTCCTGGGGCACTCTGTGCTGGAGCTGCCCTGGTGGGATGGCCAGAGCTCAATGGGCACAGGCAAGGCATTCCCAGGGCTCTCCATGCAGTGGGTGTGCTGGCAAGACAGCTGTAGCTGAAGTGGGTACAGGCTGTCCCGAGGCTCTCTGGGCAGATGGTGCCCTGGGGGGCAGCTGGAGCCAAAGTAGGGTATATGTCGGGGGTCCCAGGGTGCTCCATGCAGGGGTGTCCTGGCAGGACAGCTGAAGCTGAAGTGGGTGAAGCAAGGTTATCCTGGGTTGCTCAGAGGAGTGGGTGCCCCGGTGGGATGACTGAAGCTGAGGATGGCCCTTGCTGGGGTGTCTTGGGGCTCTATGTGTAGGCGGCACCCTGAAGGGTGGCTGGAACAAAGGCAGGGTGCGGGCCAGGAGTCTCCGGCTGCCCCAGAGCGGGGTGGGGGGGCACCTGGAACGGAGGCAGGCATGGGCCAGAGTGTCCCCGGGCACTTAGCACAGGGGCTGCACTGGGGGCAGTTGGAGACAAAGCGGACACGAGCCAGGAGCTCCCGGAGTGCTGTGGGCCGGGGATGCCCTAGGAAGCCCCCGGGGACCGAAGTGGAGCAGGTGTGGAGTGTTCCAGTGCATTTTGTGCCCATGTCCCCTTGACGCGATGCTGCAGCCATCATGGGTACAGACCCGGGGTGCTCCGATGCGCCCTGTGCTCGAGCTGCCTTGGGGGCACAGCTCGGGCTGGTGTGGGCCAGAGGCCTGGGGCTCGCGGAGGTGCAGGGGGCCCATGGCAGCTGGACTCCGCTCCTGTCTGGGGATCCAAGTGGATGGCAAGTATCACCTGTGGTGTTCACTGGCCCCTCCAGCCTGAAGAGCATTCCAGTAGCTCCCCCACCATTTTGAGGAGGCTGCATCTTTTATAACTAGTTGCTTTTTTTTTTTTTTTAAGATTTATTTATTTATTTGACAGAGAGAGACACAGTGAGAGAGGGAACACAAGCAGGGGGAGTGGGAGAGAGAGAAGCAGGCTTCCCGCAGAGCAGGGAGCCCGATGCGGGGCTCGATCCCAGGACCCTGGGATCATGACCTGAGCCGAAGGCAGACGCTTAACGACTGAGCCACCCAGGCGCCCCACTAGTTGCTCTTTTAAATTGCAGCTTTTTTCTGTGCCCCAGGGCAGATAAATCTGCTCCAGATCCCTCAGTACTGTCTGTCCTCACTGCTGTTGGCAGAGTGGGAGGTGGGGTTCCCTCATTACCATGTCTCTGTCTCTCTTGCTCTTCTCTAAGTGGCTTCTCGAGCTTTTGTTGTGCAGAAGCCCTTCAGTCAGCCCTGTTTTTTGTTTTGTTCTAAGTAGGTTCCACACCCAGCACGGAGCCCATAGCGGAGCCCAATGTGGGCCTTGAACTCACGACCCCGAGATCAGTACCTGAGCTGAGATCAAGAGTTGGATGCCTAACTGACGGAGCCCCTCAGGTGCCCCAGCCCTCACTTTTTCATCCGGAGTAATTGCTCTGTAACTGGTGTAGGTTTGGTGTGTCCCACAGGAGGTGAATTCCGGGGCTTCCTGCCATCGCCATTTTAGACCCTCAGCTCAAGGAGCCGGTCTTTTTTTTTTTTTGAAGATTTTATTTCTTTATTTGACAGAGAGAGACACAGCGAGAGAGGGAACACAAGCAGGGGGAGAAGCAGGCTTCCCGCCGAGCAGGGAGCCTGACATGGGGCTCGATCCCAGGACCCCAGGATCATGACCTGAGCCGAAGGCAGACGCTTAATGACTGAGCCACCCAGGCGCCCCTCAGGGAGCCAGTCTTCACACAAAGCTGCTCCCACGTTGCACAAGGGGCCCTCTGCTCTCAGATGCTGTGCACTCTCTAGGTGGTCTGAACATGCTCATCACACTGGCCCTGCTCCCGCCGTGCATGAAAGTATTTAGCCAAGCCATGGGAAAATATGCACAAAACCCCACTTTCTGTAACACACAGATGTTCACAGTGTATAGAAGTCCTGCATATACCAATAAAATTTATTTAAAAACAGGTCACTCTCTTCCTCGTTCCTCCCCGCCCTTCATAGTATTTTTTCCTGGAACCGTCTCGGGCTGTGCCACGCTCCCTACCAGCCTGCCTCATTTCTCTGTCAGGCAGTTCTTGATCAGGGTGACCAGGCAATTTCTGACCACAGAACCTTTCCAAATAAATAGAGATCACAGAGAGGCAAGTCAATGCATTTTGTGACCCTAGATGGGGCAGATAAAGGGCAATAAGGGGACCACTAACAAACGTGGCATAAGGTCTCAGGATGAGATTACAATATTGTGTCAATGTTAGTTTCTTGATTTTGGTCATTATCCGGTGATTTTATAGTCCAGTGCTGGATTTTTGGGAAATCACACTGAAGTCTTTAGTGATAAAGAGGTACTGTGTCTGAGACTTCCTTGCAAATATTTCAGGCAGAAGTTCTGTGTGCGTGTGTCTTGCATGCATTTGGAGGGAGAGGGAATAGATGATATGACATGGTCATAAATGGTCAACATTTGGGCAATCTTGAAAGGCAGAGAGGAACTCTTGTACCATTTCCCCCACATTTTTGCAAGTCTTAAATGATTTTAAAATCTTGGGGCACCTGGGTGGCTCAGTTGGTTAAGCGTCTGCCTTTGGCTCAGGTCATGGAGTCTCGGGATCGAGTCCCGCATCGGGCTCCCTGCTCAGCGGGAAGTCTGCTTCTCCCTCTGACCCTCCCCCCTCTCTCTCATTCTCGCTCTCTCAAATAAATAAATAAATAAATCTTTAAAAAAAATGATTTTAAAATCTTAAAAAAGAATGATCTTGACAGGTGGGAGATCTAGCTGGGAGGAGAACTCTGAACTTGGAATACTTCTGGGCTCCTTGAATTCAATCGGTTCCAAACCCAGTTCCCAATTGTTGGGTTTCTAAGGAGACTGTGGTCCCCTCTTGCTTCAAGCCAGAGTCCCTCCATTGTCCCCTCACCTGGCTGAACAGTCACTGGATGTTGCTCTCCTGGCTGAGCCTCCCTGGTTACCTGAAAGCTCGGGGTTGTCTTTCCCCAGCCTCCAACCCCCCGGCTCCCCATGAAGAAGCCTGCATTCTTCTGGGATACCTCCCTGGGATCCACTTTCTCTCTCTCCTGGAAGAGTTGAATACTGGGTTTACCCATTTCAACATGTAGCAGGATAGCGTAGGTCATGCTGCAGGAACAAACTGCCCTGAGAGTTCAGCCTAACACAATGAAAGATGATTCCTCACTCATTGCAGGATGGTGTGTCGGGGGGTCTCTGCACATTGTACTCGCTCAGGAAGCCGGGCTGATTGAGGCTCTATCTTGTCTCATGACAAGCACTGCAGCAGATGAAAGGGAAGGTGGTAAATGACTCATTGGCTCATTAAAGTTTCTTCCTGAAAGAGACAAAGGTTTCCACTGCTGTTTCGCTCACCGTGAAGTACAACCCTACCTGGCGTTTGTGAGGAGGGGAGGTGGGAATGTTTGTAACATCCCAGTGACTCTCATGGGGAAGCCTCTCAGCAGGTGAGCTGAATGTAATCGTTGTATTTAGGGGGCACCAGGCTGGCTCAGTCAGTGGAGCCGCCGACTCTTGGTCTCAGGGTCATGAGTTCGAGCCCCACTCTGGGTGTAGAGTACTTTAAAAAAGTTAAGTTTTAAAAAAAGTCATAGAAGAGCAGCATGAGAGGCCGGCACCCCAGAAGCAAGGATTCTGCCTGCCACCAGGGGCAGAAAGACAGGTTGGCCAGGAGTCCCAGAGCATTTCTCTCCTGGAGAGACTTTCCTGTCCTCGAGCTGCTCTGGGCTCTCGCTGTGACCAACTCAGGCTGCCGTCATCCTGCCCTCACGTTCTCCGGCTGTTATTTTCTGGGGATGGTCTGTGTGTTAGAGTGACAGATGTGCGTGTGCGGCATGTTTGCGGGCTGCCTGCGCCACCGGGCACTGCACTAGGGTCTTGGATCTCAGGAGCGAAGACGGGGAAGAAAACAGATCCTTTCAATGCGGAGGGTAGAGCCAAGCCCAGCGTGGGGAGAGACCATCTGATCATATCGGGAGGAAGAGGGCGGCAGGAGGCAGGGAGAGAAGCAGAAGGAAGACAGTCCCGCAGGTCCGTGCACACACTGTCCGGGTTTTCTGGGCTGTGCTCTCTCTGGCTTACAGTAGGGCTGGTGACGCAGAATGTGCTCGTGGGCGGGATTCGAAGTCATGGCTGAAAGGCCAACAGTGTGTCCTCTTTTTGCCAACAAGTATTAGGCATCTGCCACAATAATAATGCTAATTTTGCTTTCGTTTAGGTGAAACTTTATAATTGATAAATCAGACACCTTGAAAATCACTGGCTCCTTTCAAATGAGGATGCGGAGATAGGGAACTGTTGGGGTTGGGGTCCTCCAAAGTCCCAAATGCACCAGAACTCAGGGTCCTTATTCCTCGTCCAGGGCACTTCCCACTAACCCATGCTGCCTAGACCTGTTTGAGGTTCTGCAACTGGGATCCTCTCCCTGCCGAGGATCCCACAGTCCAGGGGGAAGAGCTGATAGCCACTCTTGATGGATAGGGGCTCACACGGCCCTCGGTTTTGCCCCGAGTCCAGTAAATCTCTAAGATCTCCCTTTTCTCCAGCTTCCTGTTGGATTGTTAATGAGGATGAATAATACAAGATATGAGCAACTTTTCAGGGAGTACCATATACACACAAGCAGCTCACAGCCGCCACACTGATGCTTTGCTGACTCACAGGGGCCAGTGAATAGCCAGCTCTAAGGGTGGCAGGATGGGGGAGCTAAGGAGAGGTCGGATTCCTGTCTGTCTTGCAGCAGGATTCCATTGTCTGTGCAACTTGCAGCCAAGGGACGGGATGTTGGATCTCCATGGCCGACACATGGACATGTTGAGGATGTAAGCCAACCATATCATTTTCATTTGCTAAGGTTTGGCAAGATTTCTGGCCCCGTGCTAGCCTTACATTGATTAAATGAGATAATGTGTGTTCACCTCTTGGCACACAGGAAGTGGGCAATAAATGGTAACTGACAGTAATAATTACAGCAATGATCTTAAGTACTGTAATAATGGGGCCACAGTATCAGAGCAATAGTTATTGAACGAGAGCAATGATAAATATAGCAGTAATTGGCACGGGGCGGGGCTTGCAATGGGAGTGGCTCTACAAATGGGAAGGAGTTTTATCAGTGATGTCTGATGATAAATAAGCCTACTAAGTTATATTAAAAAACTGATCTAAGAAATAAAGTCTACTAAGTTATATTAAAAAAAAGAAAAAGAAAAAGCAAGCCAACGGACACAGCTAGCTGGTGATTTAGTGTTGGTGTGTTCTCTGAAGCCCAGGCCCTCCCCTACTGCGGCTTCGAGGCGGACCTGCTTCCTCCACCCCACCCCCGGGGATGCCAGGACAATAAAAACGGTTCTTTTCAAATTGCTTGGCCTGCCATGCAGATGTTCAAAGGACAGTGATGATCAATGGCTCTTGGGTTTCTCTGTTCACCACTGGGTGCCGAATGCCGGTGGCACTGGCCCCTGGGGGCTGACGGGACCGAAAGCCGCAGGTCACCGTCTCTCTGTGGCTCTCCCTGAGTGAAGCGGCCACATCGTCAGCACTGCTGGTGGCTGCCGCTGCGTGGCTGGCGTGAGTGGAGATCGTCCCTCACCCACAGCCTGGGGGAGGTCTTGTCCCCAAGTCACCAACGGGCTGGCTTCCTTTCCTTCGCCCAGTGACAGGTTCTCTTTCCTTCGTGCAGGAAAATGCCCAGCTAATCAAAGAAGTGGAAGTGGACAAGGTCTGCGCCCTGTCCAGGGACCAGGTGGAGGCCATCAGGCAGCTCTGGCAGGACCCAGGAATCCAGGAGTGTTACGACAGGAGAAGGGAGTACCAGCTGTCGGACTCGGCCAAATAGTGAGTGCTGAGCCCAGGCACACGTTGTCCACGCTTCAGAGAAGCTGCTCACTGGGGAGAAAGTAGCTGCCTGTAAACACTACCTCTTTCCTGCTTGTCACTATCCCCCCCGTGACTCCTTGATGTGTCTCTGACCGCTTCCTAAAAACTGTGGACCCCCAAATCTCTGTCCTTGCCCATACCCACCTTTCCTCGCTGTGTTCTAAGCCTCTCTTGTTCAACAAGAAGCTCAATCAAATGTGGGGTTCCTTGGAGGGAGCTTATCTCATCTGGGGTGCTGAAATCTTCTGACTTGAGTAAGGACTACCACTGCCTCTGGCTTCTCCTTTCCTCTTCTCCATATCCCTCTGCCTTCTGGTTTCCTGATCAGCAGACAGCAGGATCAATTGCCCTCCAATCTAAAATCGGAGTTTCGACCGGCGCTGCAATAGACCAGCTCCAGTGGCTGATCTCGTGCTGCCCTCTGGTGGGCAAGACAGGTTCTGCAGGCCCAGCACAGGGAGGAAGCTCAGTCCACAAGCCCTTTGCTTATTGACTCCCTGGCAAGGCCTCCGCGCTTTAGTTTTGATTCATAAAGTTCTAGTTTTAAATCATTAATTCCTAAGGTAAGATGAAATAGATGGTCCTGCATGCAAATTATCCCATGGTGATCACAGAATTCCGTGTCTTCAGATTTCCGGAGGCAGTGTCTCCATCAGCTAGGTCACTGGACACACAAATTGGTCATGTTCCTGCTTGAAGAGGCGGCTTTTCCTGCTTCTGCAGCTCAGCTCTTCCCCCGTTGCTCCGTGTCCTCCCCCAGCTTCTGAGAGCCCCAGAATCCCGTCCCCTTCCCTTGGGGTGTTGCTGTTGCCCTCCGAGCAGGTGTGGGTAGGTGGTTCACCCCGATCGTCTGGACAAGGCAGTGGGCAGGAGAGGAACCCTGAAATCTCACCTCCTGTTTCAATGGCCTCCCTTTGGCGCTAGTGCCAGGCTGAGTGTTTCAGGCTGTTGCCCTAGGTTGGCACAACCAATCTGAGTGCAGGGACGTTTAAATGCAGTAGGGCAGCCAAGTAGGAAAAGGAAATAAAAGAAGCCCAGAGAAGGTATGGGGGCAGCTCAGAAAAGAGCCAGAAGGAAGGAAGGCAGTGTCCCAGGGAGGAGGGCAGACAGCAGTGGACAGCTGGGGACCCAGCGACAACTCGGAGTCCGTGAGGCCATCTCTGGCCCTTCCCTGAGACTCCCCGAGTGTCCTTTGCTTCTGTGAACGTCCTGGGGAGTGGCGGGGCTCTTGACGTAGATCCATTTGGAAGAGCCCCCTGGAGCTGCTGGGGAGCTCGGTGGAGCCCTGCAAGCTGGGGCTCGTGCACTGAGAGGCACGTAGGGAACGGCTAGGGGGACTGTGCTGCCCCCGAGACAGTGGCGCTGCGGCACCAGCAGCTGCCCCACCTCCAGAGCTGCTGAGTCGGACCAGACGCACAGGTGTCGTCTGCTGTGCCAGGACTGTCCGCTTATTGGGACATTCATTTCACCAGAACGCAATGTGCTGCTGTGGGCCAACCTGTGCTCTCTGTCCTCCAGCAACAGAGCGTCCGACGGAGGGCTGCACGAGGAATACGGTCCACCTGCCTCCCTGGGCTCTGGCTCCTGCCACCTGCTGGGCACTGCAGTCCCCGGCAGGGTCCGCTGCGCAGGGAGGGGGCGGGGCCACGCCGTGCTTTGCGGGACGCGCCGAAGCACCCCCTCCATCGTTGGCTGGGGCCTGCGTTACAGGTCTTTTACTCAAAAATGCCTTCTATAAAGGCCTTAAAGATAAAAAAAAAACAAAAAACAAAAACAAAACAAAACAAGAAAACAGAAAAAGTGATTTGTTTCCAGCTTAGGAGTTTACTATGCAGCCAGAAATAATCCGGGACAAGCGTTGGCTGATTTTAGATGTTTAATGTCCCAATGAACAGTAAACTTTTTCTTGTTATTTTGAAAGAGCTTTGAGTTGGCCTGTTCTATACCTTTATATTTTCATAGAAACTCGAATTCATTGAGCAAAGCCTTCGAGAACAGCATCTGCGTTCTGTAATGTTCGTGGGTGGGGGTGTGTGTGTGTGGGGGGGGGTGGGCTTTGAGGGAGGAAGGTGGCTGAGAGGTCACAGACCGGATCCCATCCTTTCCTTCTGATCCGTTGGCTCCCTCACTGGCCAGGGAGAGGGAAAGCTTAGAGCCCGGAGGAAGAAATGGCATTATTCCCAGATTTCCCAGAGGGCTCATGGAAGCTTCTGATCCATATTCTCTCCCAAACACTCATCGTTGGGGGGCGGGGGCGAAACCCGGTCCAGCGCCAGCTCTCAAGAAGGTCACTGATGGAATCCACGAACCTGAGTGGGGGCGCTGTGAGTTGGGGTGACTTCCCTGGAGTGGGATGGACGTTTCTCCGGTGTCTAAAACGAGTCTTGGTGCCTTGCTGTCTGATATCGCAGTTACCTGACTGACATTGACCGGATCGCCATGCCGTCGTTCGTGCCAACACAGCAAGACGTGCTTCGTGTCCGAGTGCCCACAACCGGCATCATTGAGTATCCGTTTGACTTGGAAAACATCATCTTTCGGTAAGACTGTCTCCCTGACACGGTCCGTCGGAATTTGTGTGGCCTTGGAAGTCCTGGGAGGGATTCTTAAGTGTGTTATTCCTCAAAGGGTTCTATCTCCCAGAGCCATATGGGCCTCTCCATCACCGAGTGTTTTAACATTATGGGAGGTCTCAAGTCCTGGAATGGAGAGGAACTCACCTTCCTATTCCCCTTAGAACACAGTCTCCTTACTGAAGTCTGGAATAACCCTTAGGTGTAAAAGACACACCACACACACACACACACACACACACACACAGACACACACACACTGAAAATACTGATGCCTTTTCCCTAAACTTGAATATTATTCTTCCCTATTTATAGTCCCTTCTGTAGCATCTATCCATAAAAATAAAAAAACTAACAATCAGTACAAAAGTGTATTAATCACATAATATAAACTATATACAGTTGTGTAAAAAATGCATGAATTTCCACATACAAATTTAAGAAGTACTTTTAGGATGACTTAAGTAGATCCTCATTGCATTTAATTATGGCAGAAAGAGGAGGATATGGTACTTATGCCCAGCACTGCAAGTTATCCATTAGTTCCCTTGTTCCTCATCAGAGTTACTGCATTATGCTTTTCTAGTCGGGATGACACAGGTCCGGTCCTGCCACAACCAGGGCCTGTCTGTAAACCCGATTCCATCTCCGGGCCTCCGGAGCATTGTGGCACTGGGGAGCCCTCTGGTCGAGCCCCTTGAAAATCTGCATCCAGGTGCCCATGAATGTATGACCGTGACCTGTTCAGAATCAGTGCTGCTTGCTATGTCCGAACCCTGAATCGGGTCCACAGATGTGTTTGGCCCACTTGGTGTTTTCTAAGCCCCTTTTGAGCCAGTATTCAAGAATTGGTCCATTTTGCTTACAACATTTGATACCTAGTTTCTCTTGAAAGGTTGAGGGGCTGGTCGTGGCATGCCTACACGTCTGTCCAGCAGGCCTTGGCTACAGCCGCCCTGCAGTCCACCCTCTGGACGGGGCCCCTGGCGTTCTCGAAGTTGCCTGCTGTTCTACTTTGCAGAGGCCCACTTGACTCATTTCCATAAACTGCCTGCCTCCTGCAGCGTTGGAGCTTATGAGCCGTCTTTGGGCTAGGACTCTCTTAAGTCTTTTCCCAAAGCCCCCCAGATAGAGCCTCTGGATTGCCAGAGACGATAGAGGCCACTTGCGGTCTTTATATGCCAGAAGGGGCAGCGCCCACGTAATGCGGAAAGGACTCATGGCTAAGTCTGAGGAGTGGTGAAAAACAGGCAGGGGGAGGGCCTGGAGGCAGCTGGTGGGCCTGGGAGACTGCCCGCCTTTCTGCCCCTCGCGTGTCTGGTGTCTGGCACTCGACAGTGGTTAGAGCGTCACCTACGTGGATGCTTGTGCTTTCTGCCTGGACTAAGGCAGCAGCTTCCAAACCAGTGTCCCCGAGCATGCTGCTCCCCTGGAGTCACCCCTGCACCCGTCTTCAGTAACTTTACTTACAGTATGTGTGCCTCCTTTGCTAACACCCAGGGTTCCTCTCTGCTGAAAGCAGCGGTGCTCAAACATGGGCATCTTAAGACCCCTTTTCACCTCTAAAAAATTACTGAGGACCCTTAGGAGCGCGGATTCCCACAATATAATGATTCCTGTCCTCCTCCTCCAAAGAGCCATGTATTCCAACCTTTCAATGTTCTGTGTTTCTGTCGAACAGGATGGTAGATGTTGGTGGCCAGCGATCTGAAAGACGGAAATGGATTCACTGCTTTGAGAGTGTCACCTCCATTATTTTTTTGGTTGCTCTGAGTGAATATGACCAGGTCCTGGCTGAGTGTGACAATGAGGTATGCTGGGTGGGGAGGGGTAGCTGTGGAAAACAGAGACCCATGGCTGCAGTTTGCAAGAAGCTAGCCTGCCCTGGCGTTAGACTGTATTCTTTAGGTTAAACCGTCTTGCTATTCAAAGTGCAGTTTCTGGAATTAGCAGAACCAGCATCATCTGCGTGCTTGTTAGAAATGCATGCCTAGTCAATCGACCTACACGGAATAAATCAGAACTTGTATTTTAACAAGATTCCAGGTAATTCAAATACACATGAAAGTTTGACAATCACTGGCCTGGAAACCTGGTTCTCAAAGTTGGATGCACACTGGAATTCCCTGGGGATCTTAAAGAGAGACCTGGCACGTGCGTCCAACTCCAGATTCTGATTTAGTTGGGGTGGGGGTGGGCTGAGCCTGGGATCGAATCTCAGGTGGTGCCAAGGGTGGGGCGACCCAAAAGCATTGGTTCTCAGTCTTGGCTGCATATTGGAATCCCCTGGGGAGTTTCTAAAAAAGACCATCTTTTGGACCTCACAAGTAGAAACTCGTATTTCTTAGGTTTGAGTCGGGGGTATTTTTTCCAAGCCCCTCAGAGGTGCTCAGGCACAGCCAAAGTTGAGCAATGCTCTTTCTCATAAATATCTAGGAACAGGCTTCCTAATCTCTCCCCATGGTGCTCCCAAATTAGGTCCCTGAGTTGACATGAGGAGTGGTGTCAGATGCTTAGAGATGTTCTGACCCACCCCGGTCAGGTCAGGCATTCCATGTCCTCTGCAGGGTTGCCGTAGGGCCAGCTGCGTGGAACTGCATTAACCACATCTGCCCAGAGAGTGACGATAGCTGTCACTTCTCTGTGAGGTGGGGCTATGTTCTGTGGGATACCACTGTCCTCCCCTTGTCTTTTCCCCAGCCTTGCACGAGACATCCTGACCTCATAGAAAAGTGTCTCTTCCTTCTAGGTCATGGTAGTAAACCAGTAAAGAACTCTGCCCAGGATTAGACAGTAACTATGAGCAAATTATATCTTGTATTTCTTGAGAGCAGGCTTTTCTCTGAGGAGCAGAGTTACATTAGCTAATTAGTGGAGGATTAACCCATTTACTGGTATCATTGTGCAAAGAAGAATAGCAATCTTGGCTGCCACCCAGCTCGTCCAGGAGGGATTTTTTTTTTTTTTTTTTTAAAGCAAAGGCTTCAAGTTATCAATATGAAAAATGAGGTCCAAATTTGTGTCAGGATTTCTTGTTTCTCAGGAAGCTCAAAAGATGATTCAGGGGCACAAAGGACCAATGCCTCAACCCAGTGTGCTTACAAATTAGACATTTTCTACTCTCCTAAAAATCACAAGGTATTTGGAGAGGAATTCCACTCCAGACTTGTCCTCCTGGGTGTACATACATGTTGCGTCCACTCACTGGACTTACAGGAATTGTTTCTTCATGTATAGTTGACCCTTGAACAACACAGGTTTGAACTGCATGGGTCCACTTACTTACACGTGAGCTTTGTTTCTGATAAATACGGTACAGTACGGGTATTTTCCTTGTAACATTTTTTTTCTCTAGCTTTAGTGTAAGAATATGGTATATAACATCCATAACATACAAAATATGTGTTGTTATTGGTGAGACTCTGGTCAACAGTAGGGTATTAGTAGTTAAGTTTTTGGGGAGTCAAAAGTTATATGCACATTTTCCTATGCCAGGCGATCAGCCCCCCCTAACTCCTGTGGTGTTCAAGGGTCAACTTCCTTGCAGATTATTGATAAGACCATCATAAATTTTTTTAAAGCTTTAAAAACTGAGGGGTTACCTGTCCGGTAATAAATTCCAGATCTTGATTGCCAAAAATGTACTGAATAGGAGAATGGGCCCAGGCATGCAGGAGTTGTAGGGAAACAGGTTTATGGCATGTCCCTCTGAGCAGGTGTGCAAAGCTTTGTTTTTGTCTGACCACTGCCCTCTATAAAGACCATTGTTTCTTAACTCTTAGAAATCCTTGAGAGCAGGGGGAGTGTGGCCAGCTCAGTCCATGGGGCATGTGACTCTTGATCTCAGAGTCATGAGTTCAAGCCCCACGCTGGGCTCCGTAGAGCTTACTTTAAAAATACCTTATTAAAAAGGTGCCATCTAGAACAATTTTTGTCAGCAGATAAGATTTGTATGTGCCCTGTCTACTTTCCCTAAATTAGGAACATTTGATATATTCTTCCCAGTGACTAATGTTAAGAAATTCTTACTCTTTTTCTACATAATTTTGACCAGATCCTATCATTACATGGGCTTGGGACCTAATTTAAATTTGCGAACACTAGTATGTTCATCCATAAAATGGGGACCCTGTTCCCCTAGCAGACCTCGCCCATATTACCCACCTGTAACGCGTGGCGCAGGGAAGGTGCTCAGCAGCGTCAGTGCCCTGCTCTCCAATGCCCAGCCTTCCTCTGGACAGTGGCTGTGCTGGAGGACCCTTCCTCCCGAGGTCTGGAAGCCCACCCCCAATTAGAGGGAGTGTCTCGGGCCTAATGCACTTTCCCTACTTGGTAACCCCCGTAATTAAACAGAAAACTCTGTCAAATATAGGTATGAACCTTTTTCCAAGTTTCACAAAAGCCTTTCTTATGTGTTATGTGTTTATTTGGGGGGCTGCAGGAGAACAGAGCCAGAAGGGAAGGGGGGGAAATAGAAGCAGGAGGCCTGGTGTCCTGGGGGGGCCCCTATGCTCACCAGCTTCAGCATGGAGAATGATGTGGAGCCGGCAGCTGGGTGAGGGGACACATGGGTGGAACCAGCGATTTGGCCTGTTGCTTCCAAAGTATGGTTTTTCTTTATTAACCCTAAGTCCCTTGTTTCGCACTTAGAACCGCATGGAGGAGAGCAAAGCCTTATTTAAAACCATTATAACCTACCCCTGGTTTCTGAACTCGTCTGTGATTTTGTTCTTAAATAAGAAGGATCTTTTGGAGGAGAAAATCATGTACTCTCATCTAATTAGCTACTTTCCAGAATACACAGGTAAGTGTCCCTCTTGCTGACCTCCCTGGCAATGGGCCGGCGTTACTGACATGGCCCCAGGGGGTCATGGTCCCTGGTCCCCGATGTGGGCCCCAGGCCCCATGGTCCCTGATCTGCCTCGAACAGACTTTCTCAGGGAAGCTCCAGGTGCATGACTCTGTTGTTGCCTCAGCACCTCCACACATGCCACCCCCTATGGAAACTCCTCCTCGTCCTCCAAGACCCAGCTCAGGCTCGTCGTCCTTGGGGAAGTCCTGCTCACACTCCCCCCACTCATCTGCACTCGGGTGTGCCTCCTCTGTGCTCCCTTGGCCTTCCTCCCTCTGGAGCGCGAGCCTCGGCCTTGTCCCCGGTCTCCGTCAGAGTACCTGCTCCTTCTCTGTGTAGCTTAGTGTGACAGACCCCTTTCCAGGCACACGGTAGACACTGAAGTTTGTAGATAGAGGACTGATCCCAGGCCGGGAAGTTTATGTCCTGATGCTAATTATTTCTGGTACAGGAAGTCTCAAATATCAGCAAGTTTGATACTGACATTTAGAGTGCTGTTTTAGCACCCCCTTTCCTTTTATTAACTGCATCAACCATGTGGTGAGAGCCCAAACCAGAACATTAAATTGGGTCAGTTTTTCAACAAAGTGCTTTAAAGTACACTTTTTAGATAGCAGTGGACATTTTAAAAGTCTCGTTTACAGGTTCATGATGAGCTATAATAAAAGTTCACACCCCAGGTAAGCTCTTCTCTAGGAATAAGAACTCAAAGAAGGATCCCAAGTAAGAACAGGAGTATACTGAAACCAATTTTGGGGAGGACCCGGGGGTTAGTAGCGTTCTTCTTTATTCCTGTAACTGCACTCTTGACTAGGACCGAAGCAGGATGTCAAAGCCGCCAGAGACTTTATCCTGAAGCTCTATCAAGATCAGAATCCTGACAAAGAGAAAGTCATCTATTCTCACTTCACATGTGCTACAGACACGGAGAATATCCGCTTTGTGTTCGCTGCTGTGAAGGACACAATTCTCCAACTCAACCTGAGGGAATTCAACCTGGTTTAGAAGCTGCTGCCCACTCCTTACCCCTCCCAGAAGACAGGATTTGCAAGCTCCTCCCGTTTTATTTGCCAGTGCTTGTGACGTCACCCACCAGGCTGGTGGCACCAAGCCGGCCATGCAGGCCCCAGGGACAGGTGATGGACTTTGTGAGATATTTTGAGTTTAGCCAACTTTTTCAAAATCTTTATTTCTAAATTGTTTTTATATTTCTTTTCTTGACTTTTGGCTATGAGATTTTAAGTTTTGAATTTGATATTCTATAGAATTTTTAAAAGCCACTGTGATTTATTGTGTTGTTGTTTTAAGTTAAAGTGTGTTTACTAATAGTCCTTAACACATCCTGTAACAGAGAGGTCTGTTAATTTATAGATCATGCCTTGAGCCCTCTAGGATTAACTTGGGTGGTATTTTTGTTTTTTTAAAGAAAGTTAATGGGTTTGAAGCTTTTTATTAAATCTTGTAATTTAGAGATTTAAAATTTTCTCTCTTCATGCTGAAGTATGCATTTAACATGCCATCAAACATTTTTTAAAGTTTTTTTGTTAAATATTTCTTAAGCCAAATTAATGACTATATCAATGTATCTTAGTTTTGCCATAATTTGATCACCATGCAGCCAAAGTTGACATAAATGGGCTCTAGACAGCATATTATGTTGTACTGGTGGAAAAAAGTGTGTGTTATATATCTATGACCAAGTCTTGTAAACTTATGAAATAGCTAAAAGTCTAAATTGTTTAACAAATGTAATGATGTAACCCCTGCCAAAGTTCTGATGGCCACCACAGATTGGCTGTTTGTTTGAAACATGTATGCTGTGCCTTTCGGAGGAGGCTACGAATATACCATTCGGCCATCAGCCTGGGATTATGTTGTGTTTGTTTCTTTGTGCTCATGGTTGATATAAACTAGGAAAGTCACAGCATTTTTCTAACTAACTCAAACTTTGTCGTTGGAGGGGAGGAAAAATAAATTTCCTCTTACCTTCTCGGTTCCTGGCTGAGCTCCCCAAACAAAACAGATTGGGGGGGGGGGCACCACCACACTAGTTTAATAATATGTATGCCTCTGTATACAGGAGAGAGACCCAGAGAAATGAGTAACTTCCCTATAGGCCAGGCCCTCCCCTTGAGTACCTTCTTCAGCTCAAGATGTTGGGGGAGGAGGAATCACCTATGAGAGGTGAGTAAGGGTGGTGGTAGGATATAGAGTCCTCCTCCTCTTTCTGGTACAGAGAGGGAGAGACCCTTACAAATGGGAGATTTCACTTATACATGTAAATTTCCCTCATGAAAGGGTAACTCTTGCTAGGTTTTCAGAGCTTTTGCTGGATCTCCTGTTCCTTAATTAGCTCAAAATAATCCTTATGCCAGAGAGGCATATTTTGGGGTGCTCCCCTTTGGGTCTGCCTTTGAAACTTCAAATTACTTTCACAGTCCAAAACCTGAGTGGATTGAGAGATTGTTCTATAGTTTCACTGAACCAGTCTCAGGTTGGTTAAAAAGTTGTGTCTCAATTCAGAAGGTGGAGGGGCAGGTGGTAGCCCAGTTTGGCTTCTACAGTGCAAACAGGGATTTCATAAGCATTTCTATGGGGGAGAAGAAAGGAAAAGGGTCATGGTTGGAGCAAATTTTACACTAAATTTCAGTCCTGAGGGCAGCCAGTCAGAGGATTTCTACATGTTAAGGTCAAAGGACCTTTTGCAGTGTGAATGTCTCTATCATCAGGTGTAGAGGTAAACTCTGGCCCACAAGGCCTGCAAAACTGAAATAACAACTTCTGTAAATGACAAAAGACTTACAAAATGGCCATCATCAAAGATCTGATGGGAGTTCACTATAATGCAGCTAACAAGGACATCTGATTACTCCTGTGACCTACGTTTTAAGATAACTAGAATTAATTATAAGTGATAACATTACACCAGGACATTTCTAGGAATTTCATGCAGTTTGTTTTTAGTGATTCCAAGTCAAAAAAGGGTAGAGGAAAATTGGAAACGTTAGTTTGAAGAGGTCTACAGCAAGATTATAGGAGGAAACGAAGAATTCAGGATTAAGTCCATTTACAGGTAAATAATGAAACCTCAGACAGCACAACTAGAATCTGATATCCACAAGGGTGCATTTCCACTGAAGCATCATCTTTCTTTGTAAACAAACATCCCCACTTCTACCAAAGATAATAAAATTACACTTGGCCTGATTTTTTACGTTACAAGAATAGTGACTGGCCATTTACGCTCTTTTAAATGTGCTTTATTGGAAGCAAGTGCTTCCCAAGTCTAGTTAGTTTAATAGCTCTTCTTGCAAGAAGAGAGACAAATCTTGAGATGTTCCAGGGGCCCTCTGGAACATCCCTAGTTAGTTCAAGGTCAAAAAGACTTCATTTAGAATTTGAGTTTCAGCTTTTCAAAAATATCAGTACTTTTGAACACCTGACTAGAATTAAGAAACAATACTTGATTACCTATTTTAACCAAAGTGACTTGTGGTTTTCTTAAATGATCAAAGACCTGATGATAAAGATAACAGGAAATTTCAGTAAAACACAAAATCTTTTGCTTTCTAGTCAGCTTAAAAGGTAGAGAAAAACTTATCAGGAGCAGACCGACCAAAAGTCTGAGAGAACTTTGTCCTTTTGTTACCAGCTAGACCCCATAGGCCTGACCTTTACTGCCCCCTTGCGTGTACTCACCGGCCTTTGTCCTCCGTTTTCCCTTAGGCTTTTCTTTCCAGTTTGTCTCTTAACTCAGGCAGACAGAAACCGAAACCACCCCTCGGGCAATAGCACAGCGACAGCCCTGATGAGACCTCCAGCAGGCCCGACCACCCAGACCAGTTTGGGCTTAACCCCTGGCTTGCACCTGCACAGATGGACCATGCAGTGACCTCTAGAGTGACCAACAACTACCTTTACCTCATTGTAATACTAAAATCTCCACCTAACAAGGAGCACAAGCCTCATTTACATAACATACAAGGTAGCATAGGCATCTTTCCTTAAGGTGCATGCAGGATCTCATGCCTGCTCCACATATGACGGCAAGAGATCCCTTTTAGAGGATTTTTTTTTTTTTTTTTGAGAGAGAGAGAGAGCGAGCAAGTGAGCACGTGCCCATGAGCTGGGGAAGGGGGAGAGGGGAGAGAGTATCTAGGCTCCATGCCCAGCGCAGAGCCTGATGTGGGGCTCAATCTCACGACCCTGAGATCATGACCTGAGCCGATCAAGAGTCTGATACTTAACCGACTGAGCCACTCAGGTGCCCCCAAGAGATCCCCTTTTTAAAATATTCATCCTAACCCTAAATAAAAGGAACTCATCCACCCTTGGTCAGGGAGTCACAGTTTTGGAGGTTATTCCCCGTGAACTCCTTTCTTGCTGCAAATAATTTTTACTCTGTGTGACAACCCAACCTGCGGGAGTGTTTCCCTGTGACTGACCAAGGAGCAGACTCAAGTTGGTTCAGTTACACCTTCAGCAGATGGAAGAAAACTAAGTTCTAGTTTTACATGCGTATACTATTGATAGTAAAGTTTATCTTTACACATTTATGAATTCATTCCATTTTAGCTAGCTTATTTATACAAGGTTTTCTCTCTCTTTCCAACTTTCTATATCCAGTTATTTTTCCCTTACTCTCCTCTTTCCTCTTCTGAAACCACTCGTTCTACTCCAGAACACAACTTCTCTTTCCTGTAACAAAAATGCATCTTTGTACCTCATACGTTTTCTTAAACCAAACCACATCTTACTTTGTTTGCATACAAAGAGGTTTTCCTTACTATTTCTAGTAGTTTGAATTACGTATGTTAACTAGTATTCCCAACACTCTGAAACCTTAATTTCTAGAACTAAGCCATTATCAACTGTAGTTTGGCAAATTTATGAATACATTTCCTAATTTCTAGAAGCATATGCTGCTTCACAGTACAATTTTTCAATGTGGTACAAGATGTTTACTAATAGACCCAAATATGTTTAGTCTCTCCATATTAAGCCAAAAGTAGATAAACCTACATTCAGTAATGTTCCAGTATTTTGTCATATTTGGAAATTTAGACATTCCAATGAATTCCCATCATTTAACTTAGGAAAATTTCATTTATAAACTTTAATCCCACTTAAATCTACTTAATTCACTTGTTCTTAATCATATTGAGATTACTTCTAAAAATTTCATGAGACATTAAGGCCATCATCCTGTTATTTTTCTTGCTGACAAGTTTTGTGACAGAGATAACATGAACTCATTTGACTAATAAACCAGGTACAATAAAAGTTGTATGTCTGCATTACATCCAAAGCTGACAACCCTGAAGACATACCTATTTCAATTAAACCAAATTAAATTAGCTTATATTTACTGAGTATTTTCCCAGATCACATGAACTTGGAAAACATTTGGGTTAGTTTCTATATTTCTGAGTCTAGAAGTGCATAATTCATGTAAGAAGTTATTTCTGAGCCAATTAAGTAGAGCTGGTTTACAAATTTTGGCAATACCATCTGGAGGTAGAAAAATAGCGTATCTACAACATACATAGACACACACAAACAGATACAAACAGAGACCTTCTACCTATCACTAACATTTTTAACTGTGAATCAGGTACAATAACACAACTCAGTAGTTTGTAAAAGAACAGCTGTATCCAAATTGTGTTTCTGGCAGATGGAATGAGTTCATTTACTTATGGCTAACTCAGATGGCTAAGGGTTTTTTACCAAGATTTGTATGGAAGATACTTTTTTTTTTTTAAATTGTGCTCAATTTCCAAATAGCTCCTTTTTCCCTTCTCATGAGAATCATCTCCCTAAAGTCTTCATTTCAAAGAGATGGAGGTAGAAAATGTGTATCAAAGGCACAAGGAAAGTATCCAAGTTGTCTCCAAGGGGTTTGGGGCATATTTGCCTATTATCAGAAGTCTAGAGTAATTACTATTAAAATTTTTCCTTTTCTTAGATGCAGGACAATTCTATTTCCAATATCCCAATCTTACACAGTATCTGCAAGCATTTTGAAATGAAGAGGGGAGGCTCTGGGATTGGTAAGGATGGATGGACTTTGTATTGTTTCTAGAAATGCATTTCTAGTTTTGTAAAGATTTTTAAGACAAAAGATAGTATTTCTAATTCCTCAAAGAAGTAGGGGAACCTGAATATTATGGGGCTGACACACTCATCCAACTACATTATCTTCAATTTGCTTCTTTATATCATTATTGGGTAAGATTTCCATTCCAACGAAGATGAGAATCAAAAGATTTATGTCCAAGAACTTCAGGGTTTAATGCAGTATGCCTTTGTAAAGAGTATATACAGCGTTCAACAAGAACCTTTGAATGCTCTCCTCTCTTGAGTGTATAATCCAACCTTGGACCAATTCACTTTAGGGGGAAAAGACTCTACTATTGCTTTTATCAGTCACTGAACATCAGAACATCAGCCTTAGCTAATCCATTTCCTGATCATTTGCAGGAAGGCCTAGGAGAAATTCTGGTCATCCATTTCCTCTGGGAGGGGAGTCTGCCCCAAGGGGCTGGCTGGCTTATCACGGCAGTATAAACATGGGTGGGAAGAAGCCCCCTGAGCAGACAATCAAGGTCCCAGTGAATGGAGTTGTGAATGGCCACTGATCTACAAATCTGGTAGAATCTTCTGAAAGTGGAGATAAAAAGCGCTTTGTAATTTCATCTTGTTAATAGAGTCCTTAAGGCTGGATGCTATATTCCTTCACGTCCTCTTCAATTTGATCATTCCACAGATACCAGTAAGACGACCATTTAGATTGAGAACTCTAAAATTTTTTTTTCAAATACGTTAAGTCTTTCCAATTCAAAGCATCCATCATCTGGCTATTGATGAGTAGAATCTTGTATTAATCTCCATAGGGACTCAAACCCGTAAGCCTTTTTTATGGCTTACCGGTGGATAAAGAGGTGCCCCTTTTGGACAGACAAGAGGTATCCAACCCTTTGTTGGAAAAGATGCAGCCCTTATACGATCCAGAAAGTTCACTCTTAGGGTTAGCGTAAGAAAGCAAAGACCTTCCCTTGTCACAGGCAGTAAGAATGATGTAGTGAAAAGAGGTCTCTTGTTTCCCATGAGAACATGAGACACTTCCAGTCTCAGACCTGCTACTCTGTGACCCCAAACACATGCTACTGGAATGGGACTTCCCTGGCACGGAAACAGTGAAGGCTGAGATGACAGGCCCCTTATGGACTGGGAACCCCTGAGATAAACTCCCCTGAGAGCTGGCACAGTGGGATCGAGAGAACACTGCTTCTCCTTTCATGTCTTGGATCCCCGGCCTATTTGGCTGGCTGCCACATATAAACCCATACTTGCATTTTCCCTCTAGTGGAGACCAGGGAAAGTATTCTCACTGGTCAAAAAACCAAGCTCTCAAGACACAAAAATGAAAGGAAAACCTCTGGCCTATCCTTCTCCTCTTTATGACAAATGACACAAAAGAGATAACAAAACAATGACCATCTCTGGAAGGAAAGGGATCAACAGAAAACAAGGGTACTCATAACAAAAATCTTTGTACCAGAGTCTCTATACACAAAGAACTGTTCATACAAATATTTTCTCCTGCTAATGTAAATTTGTAAAGGATGAAGAAGGTGAAATTTTCCCTTCCTCTCTCAACTAGGCACAGAGAGAGAGCTAAGAGAGCTTATGTTGGTAAGACTTCTTACCCTTTGCCAGCTTCTGCCAGTTTTCCAGGATCCTGTCTGCAGCCTCCAGAGGGAGTATGCTGTTTCAGCAAGTCCCATCATGAGTCACCAAACTGTAGGGAAGGAAAAATAATTTTCCCTCTCCCCTTTCTAGGTTCTTGGGTGGGATTCCACCCCTGTAATAAAAGAGACTGACAGGAGAAAAACAGTTTAATAACATATATACCTCCCGTAAACGTGGGAGAAACCCAGGAAAACTGAGCAACCCTCTGAAATGGCCCAGCTATCACTTTTTTCCCCCCACACGAGAAAGATGTTGGGGGTGGGGAAGGCCATAACTATGGGAGGTGGGGGGTGGAGCATGGTAAGGTTGATATGCAGATTTTGCGCTCCTTCTCCACTGATTAAGAGTTTCTTGTGATTGAGAGTCATCCTTCTTTTAATACAGAGAGGGAGACACCCTTACAAATGGAGATTTGCTTATAAATTTCCCTTACAAAAGGTAACTTCTGCTTTTCCTGTATCTGTTATTTCTTAAAGAGAATCCTTACGCCAAAGAGGCATGTTTTGGGGTGGCATATTCTACTCCCCTTCACCCTCCTTTCTGAGGCATTCTGTATTCATCATCATGTTGTGTTGGGAGTTCCCTTAATAGCTGGCCCAGTAAAGCAGAAGCAGAATCACCTGGGAAGCACAGAATACTTCAAACTAGAGGCCCAATGTGGTTTTGTTTCTGCTTTTTATTTGAAGGTATGAACACACATACAAATACACAAGCAAATCACTTAGGGATTTAAGGTGTGACAGGTCTTATCTCCAATCAGTCTACAAAACATACCCAGATAGTTACGCATGTTATGGAACAATGGGTCAGCATTCCTGTAACTGTACTGAGCCTTTTTAATTAGCCAGTTAGAGGACAGTCAGGTTCTCATTCTGTTGGAACACTTCCAAGTGTGAAGCTAGTGAAGAGCAGAAGAGCATCAATGTTAGAAAAAACAGGAATTATTCTTATAGCCTGTGATTCTACCATAGCAACATTAAGCTGTAAAAACCAGCCTTCCGTCAAGAAATGAATGCAAAGCAACAGTTTTTGTGGAACCTGACAAAACGTTAAAAATTACCTGGAACGGTGAAGGTCTAGGAAGAAAAGAGCCAAGATAACTTTGCCCAAGAGAGCACAGAGATGGGGAAGTAGCTCTCAGGGACATCTAGGAACAAACGAAAAGCAGAACCATGGGGAGGAGGGGAAACACACCATGCACTAAAGAGCAGGAACTGCTTCTGATCATCAGTTAACTAAGGCTAAGTGCTCAAGACCATCAGTAACCGAGGGAATTAATGTAGGATTTTTTTTTTTTTTAAAGATTTTATTTATTTATTTGAAAGAGACAGAGATAGCAAGAGCAGGAACACAGCAGGGGGAATGGGAGAGAGAGAAGCAGGCTTCCCGCTGAGCAGGGAGCCCGATGCGGGGCTCGATCCCAGAATCCTGGGATCACGACCTGAGCTGAAGGCAGACGCTTAACAACTGAGCCACCCAGGCGCCCCTAATGTAGGATTTTGTTTAAGTTCTTGCTAGCGTTGAATTATTATCTTCAATTTTACCTTTGGCTGACAAAGCATGTTAGAAAATGATGGCTTTCAATCAATTCTAGTAGCAGGAAATGCTATCTAATAAATCATAAGAAAAGACAGTAATAACAAAGTATTTTCTTAAGTCATGCAAAGGCTGAACTCTCCATATCAGAGTAAATTAATCATCTCTGCCAATATTAATTATGCAAGTAAAAAAATTCTCTCCTAGCCCTTCTTTCAAAATATACCCATTACTTACTGGGTATATTTGAGCCGTTTGAAGTTTCCTGAGGTTGAGAGGCACAGTCTTGGTGCTTTGCTTTAAGAATTTACAAAGTATTAACCACAAGCTTTTAGTTCGCAAGGACCACGCTGGCTGGAATGCTGTCTTATAGAAAAATCAGGACTTTGGGCAATCTGTTTGTTATCCACACTTATTTAGGTCCCCAAGAGGGTAGAATTTACATAGGTGAGGGAGGACTTATTGGTGATGTTTCTGGTTCTACCCAACAACTAAAAACAGAGGCAGACTGAAGATCAGAAAATTTTATGACCCATTTTATTTGAAAAAGTATACATAAACTGAGGAGTCATCTGACCAAGAAATCTAATTCTACCAAGAGCAAAAATTAGTGATTGTTTAGAAAAAAAGTCATTAGTGAGCAGGGCTAATCAATTTTTAGGAAAAAGAAAAAAAAGACCAAGTTCAATTTCAAGAGGAAGAACTTCACTTTATATAAACGTTGGTGTTTATAAATTATCAACATAAAAAAAAAAAGGCATAGACTGTAACAGGCAACTGGGTCAGGAGCCCACATAAGGGGTATAAGGAACACAAAAGTGAAGGAAATACTGCAGCGATGCAGAAATAGATATTTTAAAAATTAATTAACATCATCAATAACCATACTTTTACCAAAGAATAGTTAGCATCCCAAAGAAGCACAGACTATTTGGTCAATAGAAAAATCAGTAAGGAAGTATTTTTAAAGTGCACATTCCCTGAAAAATCCATTTTCATTTGTCATACACATATTCAATACAGAGATCATCATTTTTTAAGAAGTCTATAACAATCTACCCAAACTTGAAACAAGCCCCAGGGCCGATTTCTAATAGTTTGTGTATAAAATTACTGATATCGAGAACATTTCAATGTAATCTACATTTTTGAGTGCTTTTCAGCCCCTAGAGAACTTTTGGGTAGCCAATGGAACACCAACAGTATGAAGGGATGCGGGGCTTTCCAACATGTTCTAAGTACACTTCTGATTGTTAGACTTTTTATTGTGGAACTCTCACAGGATTTCTTGTTACAGGACCTCACTAAAAAGGACCCATTATTTAGGTATCAGAGCAATGAGTGTTCAGTGACAGGGTTTTCAGATCGACAGATCACATCATAGCGGGTATTAAACTATAATACATATTCATTTGTATTGTATAAGTTAATAAAAAATTTACACACATATCAAACTATAAAATTTGAAGTTAACATTTGTTATGTATAGCTCTTTGGGTAACCAAAAGTATCAACTTTTTTTTTTTTTTTTGAAAATGCTATTATGCTTTAAAAAAATAATCCATACTTTTAAAGTAAAACTTTTTTTTTTAAATGACATGGCACAACTTATTTTACAAAACAGGAAATAAAGTAGAGAAGGTTTCAATTAAAGAAACATGAAGGAGGTGTGGATAGAGCAGGATCCCACATCTCCTCAGCCCGTGTGCTGGCCTGCTTGCAGAATAACCCTGGAACAGTATTCCTTTACATCAATCGTGGCAGAAAGAAAAGAAGCACGAGCGAAGGTCTGCATTAATAGCTGTATTAGCCAATGACCAAAACCAGAGAGTCAACGAACCATAAAAATTATAACTGTTTAATACTAACTTGATTGGTCAGCATGAGCAGTCAGGTGTAATTTCAAAAGTCTATTTCAAAGCCCTGGGTGAATGGGCCTTCTTTAAGGCACGTGAAGGAGCTATAGGCGATACTGGGTAATAGCACCAAAGAAAGTCAGATGGAATGAACTTTGTCCTGAACCTTGAATGAGGACTGCAGGTTATTTCTACTAGAAATCTACAGAAATGAGGAAATCCAATTATTTCACATCAACTGCACCAACATTTGTAGAGCACCCTCCAGAGAACGAGTTCTTTGACCCCTAAAAAAGTGTGACCTGTATCTAAGCTCCCCATTTTTAAGGGCCTTTACCACCTTACAGTGAATCACACCGAAGGCGGACAGAGCAAATTCATAAAAGGAGAGAACTTCTGTCTCCAGTCCTAGTAAAATGCTTAGTGGGAGAGAGGTTGAAATATCTCTAGTTAAGAATCTCTAGTTAAAAGCCTGTGGACTTTTTTGGGTGCTGTTTGCAGATCCAACTTTTCTATGCTTTTTCTGGTACCTGAGGGCATCTGATACACATCAGGAAAGGAAAACATCTTATAAAAAGCAAAACAATAGCCATCCTATCTTCTCACTCAAAAGAAAAAGACGATGCTCACAATCTGAAGATATCCCTGAGTTGTGAATCTGCTCCTCCTTATCTAAGGTCACACTCCACACAATCCAGATTGTTCCAACAATCAGTGTTTGGCCCATGCCTCCCACAGCAGTGGTTCTCAAGGTTTTTTGTTTTTGTTTTGTTTTGTTTTTTAACTGCAATTCACAATAGGAAATAACGTTTTATATTATGACTCAGTACACATAGTATATAAACTATTTAGTAAACATCTCAGGAAACAATATTTAACCTTGTTACATGCAATGTTCTCTTATTTTCATTTCTATTCCACTTTTAAAATATGCTGGCCTTGAGCTGTGAAATTGGTTTTATGGCCCCACTAATGGGTTAAGACCTACAGTTTAAAAAACACTGTCCTTGAGGATTTTGATTATCTTGAGAAAAGGTAAAAAGCAATGGCTTTGGAACCCAAACAAATTTCTCTCAATTGTGTTGGCAGGAACAGGAAAACATCCAGTTCCAAATGACTACTTCTATTTACAGTGTATTTGGCACCCAGTTTCAACTCCTATGGGCAAACTAGCCTAGTATCTCCTGTCCCAACCTTTTTAATACAGGGACTTGGCCTGGCCTGAGGGATCACTTAACACTGGCAAGTGATGACTGAAAATTCAGAAAATTCAGCACTATATATTTTTTTTTATCAGACAGGAATAAAATACTATGATATTTCTAAGAGATAAGCTAGATGCACATATATTCACTGGGAAAATTTACTGTTATTACCATCATAAAAAAACAAGATAATTATGATGGAAATAATATAAGAAGAAATTCTTATTTATTTGGAGGCCACAGGATAGTTTTGTCATGGGTTAGGACTGTGGAGGAGGGTGGATCAGGGAAGGACTGCCTACAGCAGCTAATGATTATTTAGGGACCAGAAAATAACTTGGCTGTATTAAACTGAACCTGGGGAAAATCCCAAGCTTTTGCTAACACTAGGGAAAAAGCAGCCAATACATACACAGTAAGAGGGAAGGCAATGGAGAAGTGCACACGCTCTTGGGTTCAGACAGTGTTTTGTAAATGTGAAGAAATCACAGGCTTCTCATTGTACCAGAAATCAAAGTTGCTATTTCTAATGATCACAGTTTTTCGGAGGAGAGTTGGCAGGGAACAGATACTCTGTGCTGGGCTCTACGCAATCATCACGGGCCAGAATAGATGCTGGGCTAGAAATAAGGGGCTGGGGCTACAGCTAACAACACAGGGAAGGGACACAATACTCGGGATCTCATTCCATAACAGCTACCAACCAACCGTGAGAAGCTTAAAGCTCTCAGCCATTAAATGTTAAACAGAATTCAGGAAAGATTATTTTCAAACACAGTAAGATTATGGACTCTGTAATGTTCAAGAAAAAAGAACATAGAATCAAACACATAATTATAAAATGTTATGCTAAAAAGACTCATTATCTAGTTATCTACTGATGTTCCTTATTTAGATAAGACAATCTTCTAAGACAATTGATAAACGACTGCTCTTGGAATTGTGGGTCTTCCTACTATAGAAACAAAGGAAGTGACAGGAGGTGTTGATGGGCAGACCACTACTCAAAAATAAGAAAAGATATTTCTAGGTCCTCACTGGTAAGTGAACAACAGGAACCAACAGGCAGGCTGGCTTTGCATATGTACCAGTTACTACACCTGCTCCCTGTTGCTCTCCGGAGGATACTTGAAAAATCTTTGCTTACTCTTTTAGGCTCTTCCCCTTTACCATGGAACACCCAAGAAGTTAGGGGTCTATATTCTTTCGGAGAATGAAATCATGAAACTGTAGTAGGTAAAGAGGTACTTGGTTAATGGCACTGGATGGAACTCCAGTAAAGCAACATTTCAAATGGGGACAATCTGATGAAAGTTTTCTGGCCACTACTCTTAGTTTTAATTCTAATGTGTGTAAAATTGGAGGAGCTGAGCAATAGAGAAAATGTCGATGTTGCTCTGAACAAAAGTCATCATGGGAGCACGCACTACCATGGGGTATGAAATTTGTCATCTTTTGATTCAATTTATGTTCATTATGGGGGAAACTACTAATAATAATGTGTTTTTATAATCAAAGGAAAATCAGTAGTAGGATTCAGTCAGGAAGAAATACAATTACAGTCTGGCATGCTGTTTATTTTAGCTTTTACAACAAAGCAAGGGTTTGAGGACCCTGAGAAGAATTTCACAATGACTGACTATACAGAGTCTCCAATCCCAGAAACAGTTTATAATAATTTCATGGCACATACGACATGCATCAAATACTCTGTATTATTCAATAACTAAGTAAGACACTGCATTATTCTCTTCATGGTTCACAATCGTATATTCATCCCCTTTCACTTGAAAAAGTCCATTAATATTAAAGTACAAGGATCTTGGACAAAAACCAAGAAAAAAAAACCCCATGACCTTATTTTTTACTAATGCGCAGCCCATGATTTTTGTCCTGATGAGCTTTTAAAAGTGACTGTCATTTGAATAACTGTAGAGAAAACACAGCAGCAATTCCCAATCTTCTGCCAACAGACACTTTAGGGTACAGACATTTACTTACAAGAAGGGCTGTCTGTTCTGAAGCTTAACTTGTATCTAAGATGGTGGGAATTACATTTATTTCATATTATCAGTGAATGGACAGTTGGTATTGTTAAGGCTTCAGGGATTTTCCATTAAAGTCAGCAATCTGTTAAAAACGTGACTTGGGTAAACCAAGTAGATCCCATGAAGTTGGCTTGAGGAAGTATTTCTAAGGCTTCAAAGTTCTGAAAGGGGCTTTTCCTTTTTGGGTATAACATTCATTTCTTCCAGCCTTTCTTAAGATAAGATGAGGCTTGAAGGGGTATTATTCAATCTGTATTGTATTATATTATATTAAAAAAGGTTGTTTTTCATAGTCATGCTATGGAAGTATAATTCAAACCTATCCTTTATAAAAAAATAAGGAAAATAATACCAAAATATTTATCTGTAAAAAGAACTTCACGTTTCTAAAGAAACCACCACTAAGGTTCTCTTGATACCACTGAGGTTATGTTTGATTTGATCAATTACGTGTCACTGATTCAGGGAGTCTGAAGTAAGCATGATAGAAGTTTAAAATACAAATGAGAAACATTAAACTTAGCTCCATGCGGGGTGCGCAATATGGGTAATTTCTCCATATTGCAGAGAACCACCTGGAGCAAATATTTAAGATTCATAAAAGAAGTGTTTCCTTTATAAAGTAATTAGAATTTTAACCAGATGCATGATTCAAGTTAGAAAACCAAATGGATCCCCAATGAGTTGAAATATTTTAATCACATAATTGTTTTACCTGATTGCAACCAATTTTTTGGTTTTTTTTTTTCTTTAGTCCTTGAAATTACTTTTGTACTATACTTCCCAAACTGGTTTTGGAAGGTACAAGGTTGAAACTCTAATGATTTATTGCTGTGTCTCTTCAGGCAGTATTCTCCATCAGAATCTCGGGGAAGGTTCTCTTGCTTCTTCTAGTTTTGTGAGGATCCACTGTTGTGGAGAAATAAACCAACATTTGCTTATTTCAAGAACTTGCAATGAAACCCAAAATGTAATGAATGTAAATTTAGAAGTTGGCTTCCTAGTTTGGTTAGGTGTATACTCATGGCCAATAATTAAATTCACCCTGCATAAGACATCATTCACCTCAGTTAAATAGCCCAGAATTTCAGAGACAATGGTACCAGGTTTGATTTAACAGTAAGAATGCTTTTCTAAGGTCTTTGGACTTGAATGTTCATCTTCAGAATAAGTAAAATAAACCATCTTGAGAGAGAAAGGTAATTTGGCAGCTGGCTGAATAACCGTGGCATAGCTGAAAACCATCTATGCAAACTTTCTTCCGACAGATGTCAATTCTGTATCACAAACCTTCATGATTCCATATATAGGATTCTACTGATGGAAGTAGGAATAATTACATGTAATTCTACAGTGGCTAGCAGCATAGCAACCTTCTTGCGTATTTTAGGTATTCTCATGATATAGATCTTTTCTATTTTGAAAGGCTTTGAAATTGCAAAAATAAAATGCAAATATAATGCAAAACTCCCTACCAATAATGTCTATTATCACAGGGGCTGTGTGACGTATGAAAGCCCTGGAGGCGATATTAGGGTTATCCCATTATGAGAAGCTTCAACAGAGGAATATGCGCTTCTATTAATGTAAGAAGAACTTAGTGGGACCGTCTCTAAGATAAACAGAAAATGAGAACTGAGTCCAGTAGTCTTCTCCGGATGTTTCTGGCAGAGCAGGAAGATTAAAAACAAGCCTTCTGGGATAAAATAACATGGTGACAGAGATTAAATGAAAAACGTATTACAGAGAAACTGAGAAAGGTGGTAATGAAAAACAGTTCTGAGGAAACATTATCTAGTTGCATATACTAAAACTGTAAAAACACAAAAACAAAATTAAAAGCAAAACTTATCTGCCTTAGAAAACAGTCCAACTTATTACATGGCTTTGAAATGAGAAGCTGCTGTTTAAGTAAAAGAGATTCATTATATTTACCCTAGCATCCTCTGGGGTCTTGAAGTTAATTATTTTTCCAAACTCTTTGGCATGAAACACAGACTTCACCCGTTCCTATAAACAGAGTAACTTCATTAAAATGAAAATCCAGTTGTAGACATAGGATTTAAAAAATGCCACAGGTTTATAATTCTGTGCTTAAAGTATCCACCTTACACAAATTATACACCTTTTTAAAAAAGGCAAAAATGAAGAACCAAGAAGAATCAAACACAAATGGAAAAAAAAAAAAAGACTAAATTCTAACATAGCCATTATCATTAAGCCTAAGTTAAAAAGCTTTGAGATTTCACTTGCCAAAGCCATACAGGGTTTACGCAAAGGATGAGGAGGTAAATCAGAGCAGTGTTTTCCCCTCCAAATAGTTTCGCAGATAGTTCTTGGTATCTGGCCATGAAATTAAGATGAGTTCAGTTAAAAAATAAATTAACAGACATGTGTGTGTTGGATAGGGGTGTGTGTATGTATGTAACCTCTGACATTTTAAATCAGTCATGTAATAAGAATGTAGCTTAAGCTTAACGCCTTCTACTTTTTTTTTTTGATTGTCCCCACTTTTTACACTCCTCTGGTATTCTGTTCAGTGTTTGTGGGGAGAGCTAAAGGTGGATAGTAAGCATGAGAGGGACAAACAGAAATAACAGGACTAATGAGGAGTAGGGTGATGTTTACCTCTATTAACTATGGGCAGAGCTATAGAGGAAGCAACGTGAGGGTCTCTAGGTAATTCAAACAACCATGTAAATACAGACTCTAGAAGCTATCAGATTCTTTTACTTTAAAAAAAAGGGGGTATTTGCTGATAAAAGGGTTCAAGAAAAGGTAGAAGGGAAAGAAACCAAGAAGATAAGAAGAAGTTTAGCTTTGGAGAGAGAAAAAGGTTATGAAAAAAGCCAGGAAAGCAGCACAGGCTAGAGCAGAAGGTAATAGCCGCTATCCATTATTTTGCATAAGGCCACAGGGCCTTTCATTTTCTGAGTGAATCAGAGAAATTCTCAATGTGTAAGATGGTCTAAGATCCTCAAGAACAAATAGCCAGTCTACTCAGGAGCTGCCTGTGTGTTTGCAATGAGTGTTAAGACTAGAGACATGATCTTTAATGGGGCAGTTCTGTTCTCCAGGCTAACCCACAAAACAGCTGTTTCTGCCTGCCTGTGTCTAGTGCCTCTTGCTGCAGCAACAACTTTTTCAATCTCCTTTGGGTAACTATTTCTCACCCTCTCTCACTCCAAATACTTCAGATAGAGCTGACCCACCCTTCTTGGAAGCCCCATGGTGATCCCATGACCCTCACCTGGCCATATGGCTCATACCAGCTCTCTGACCAAAGTGACTGGCTCAGGAATGGGCATGTGACCAAAGTGGCCCAGTGAGACCCAGTGAGAAGCTTTCATGTTGCTGAGCTAGTAGGATATAAACCTGGAACTTCTGCTGGCTGGCTTGACAATGAAGCCAACACTGAAGAAAGTAGAACCTAGAAGTGGGGGTGGCGAAGGAGGAGAGAATGGAGGAGGAGAGGAAGGGAGAGAGAGTAACTGCTAACGACACCATTGGAGCATATCTAAACTAGCGGATATAGACTTAAGACTTTCAGTTACAGGAGCCAATTAAAGCCCTCAAAATCAAAATAAAAAAAAATAACAAAGAACAAGACTTAACTTGGGTTGTATCATTTACAATATTTCCTACTAATACAGCCAGTGCCAAAGTGCCCCTACACAAAGGTATCTGGTCAAATACCTTGAGGCCAAATACCTTATATTTCTTTATATCGCTTATAATACCTCGTGCAATCTTTAAAACTTACAATGGATACTGAGAATCTCTTGATTTGCCAAATGACTAGCAATTCATATCTACATCCAAGTACCAGGCACCATGCTAGTAATCAATGCAGAGTGAGAAATGGTCTCTGCCTTCAATATTATAATGGAATTGGGAAGTTAGTATCTATAAAAAGAAAAAGAGTATCTATAAAAAGAAAAAGAAGTTCCAGTAACTGTCTTAGAGAGGTAACTTTTCAAGTGTCGTTTCTTAAGATTTTCAGGGAAAAGCATTTTGTATGGAACTGCTAGGGATTCTGAGGTATACAAATAATTTTCTCATTTTTGTGTCTTGGACAGCAGTGAGAAATTGGGGGTTCTAGAAAGTGAAGACCCAGGAACATTGTTGTCAATGCAATAGCACATAAAGTCGCGTATTTTTTCTTGGCCTAACTTGCTTTTCTTCAAGCCTGAATAAGACAGGAGGTGTAAAGGAAAACCACAGTAAGATAAAGCAATGTCTATGAAAGAGATGGGAAAATTATAAAGAGCACCATTTCAATGAGTTATTTTCAGTTCCAAGTTTTCAAAAAAATCTATTCAACATACCTTTGCTTCAATGCGTAATCTCCTCCCGTGAACAATGAATGGCTCTTTGGTAAACTCATCAAAACTGTACTGCCACTCACATGTAAGCTGTCCAAATGTTCCTTTTGTTACAAACAATACACCACTGGGGGAAAAAAAAAGAATCCACTGTAGAAATAAAAGCACTTATGTCCAATAATATAATAGCAAGATATACATTCACTGCAAGTGCACATAAAACATTAACCAAGAGAGACTATATTCTGAGTCATAAAAAACCTTAAGGAATATAGAAGAACTGAAATCATACAAAGTATATCCTCTGATCATAATGAAATTAAACAAGAAACTAGGAACAGAAGAGTATTTCTAAATGCTTGGAAATTAGCATACTATTATATAATCCATGGGTCAAACAATCTCAGAAGAAATTAGAAAATATCTTGAAGTGAATGAGAATGAAAATGTAACACAAAATAGCAAAATCTGTGGGATGTAACTAAAGCAATGCTTAGTGGGAAATTTATAGCACAACGTACTTATGTTAGAAAAAATGAATGTACTTCTAGAATATGTAAGGCACTTTATACACAATAGAAAAAAATTGACAGAACCTATTATTAGCTAATATCTTGGAGAACTTTCATGTAATTAAGGCTTTAGAATGTTTTTATTACCAAGGCTCCATGCAATAGGCTTACCAACCTACCTTAAAAAAGGCTTTTTAAAATTAATTCTTGCTTTCCCATCTTGAGAGGGAAAAAAATCAAATGAAAAATGCATTCTATTATACTTCTACTTAATCCTTCCTTCAAAGGCCTTTACTTTCCCAGTTCTTTCTGGTTGAAGCATCCATTCTAGGTGCAACCAGATTTTTTTTTTTTTTTTTTTAAGTAATACATACTTTAAGTCAAGGGATTGCGTTAAAGAGCTGGCTCCTGGCTGGAACAAGCTAATCAGGACTTACATCTCTCACTTCAATCTTTTTTTTTTTTTTTTTTAAAGATTTTATTTATTTATTTGATAGAGAGGGAGAGAGCAAGAGCAGGAACACAAGCAGGGGAGAGTGGGAGAGGGAGAAGGCTTCCCGCCGAGCAGGGAGCCCGATGCGGGGCTTGATCCCAGGACCCCGGGATCATGACCTGAGCCGAAGGCAGACACTTAACGACTGAGCCACCCAGGTGCCCCTCTCTTCAATCTTCTGTCTCTGATCCCCTCTTTCACCAATCCTGGATTACAGGGACTGTTCGAACAAACCTACTGGTGCTCCCGCACATCTTCAACCACGTAAAAAATCTAAGGCTAATTTTGTAGCAGGCACCTGGTACTCTCCCCGCCCCCCCACTCAAAGACCCTTTAATCCTCAAATCTGAAACTTGGAAAGAAAGGAAATGCTAAGTATGAATACCACCTTTCAGTCAACTACAAGTCACTTCCCTTACTTTATCAAGGTTTATAGGACTTCCTTTAAAGAGGTCTACTGTGTTGAGGTCAGTTTTTAAATGTTGCAAACTAAATTGTAAACTATTAAATTTTGCAACTGACTCTTGTTTAACTCTGATGAGTCACACTTCATGTAGTCAATGGGAGAGAGGGTTAATAAAAACATGACTGAAAATCGCTATGAACAGAAAGGGCTGCTGAAGCACTGCCCCAATTATAAAAGCTTATTAACAACTTAAATGTAAAATATAGTACATACTTCTAAATGAACGCTAAGCAGTCCTTTACAAATTAAGAAAGATATCCATATGCTGATATCGACATAGATCTAAAGCAAAAAATTAAAGCAAAGTACAGAATGGTACATGTAACAGATTTCCATTTACGTTAAGATATACATGCATGATGCTTGTATACTTACAGAATATTTCAAGAAGGAAACAAGTAAAAGTGGTTGCCTCTGGGGCAGGGAAAAGAGGGACTGGTATCTGGGATGGAATGAAGACTAACTTTACATGTATATCTTCTAATACTGTGCAAATTTTCTATTCTGTGTTACTTTTTAAATAAAAAAATTACATAGTGTTGTAAATTTTAGACTCAGAAATGATTAGGACGAAAAACATTAGAAATGACTGCTAAGTTCAACAGTGAGCTTGAACTAACAAGATGTTACTATAACTTCACCTTTTCGATAGTGAACAAAACCACATAGGCTTATTTACCACTCCTTTCTATTCAGCCACAACCTCTGTCCTTCAGGCACATTTTTCACTCTGTGCCATCCATCCAGAAATCCCCATTTTAATACTGCACCAGCTCATTCTTTTCCTCAGTTTAACAAGGACTCCTGCAAAAACTAGCCCCTCTGAGGCTGTGTATTTTTACATGTACTTCTGTCTATAGTCTACTTGAGGATTTGGCTGTAGCTGGGAGTACCCATGTAAGAACTGATCTGTCTACAATGGTGTATGTACTTACATGAGTGAATTTCCTGCATGCTAATGAATAGATATCACCAGAAGATTTCTGGGGTAATCTGAAATTGTGTACTTTTTCAGAAGGGGAAGAAATGGTAGTGTGAGGATAGTTTTATGGGAATTTCTGTATTATTCATATTGGTTGAAAAAATACTAAGTTATTTATGTCTGTGCATGGCTCAATGCATTTATCTGTATGCACGCACAAAGCTAAATATGAGTTTATGTAAGGTTTTTGGTACAAAGCTTGTAGAGCAAAATGACCAGAGTTAGCAGGAATCAGTGTGACTATCTGCAACAAATGATGAATGTCAACTGCTTCTCTTCATGAGTGGCTTCTCAGTTAACCTCTCATTAAATTACATTCGAGAAAGAAAGTTACCTTTTAGTTATCATTAACATATCTGTTTTATTGATCATGACATGGGTAAAATACTTGTATTTTGCAAATCTCCCATTTTCCATGACCTAAAAAAGGTGAGAGAGAGAGAATTTCATTATTATTTCTATTCTAATGCAAGTAATGCACTGCGATCCTCTAGAAGCCATTTCTCAGTGGGGGCAAGTTATTAACATACTTATACAGTAAATATATCATCATAAAATTGAATATTCACAGAATTATTGCTGCTTCCTTTTTAAAAGCACCTTTTTGCACTGCTTTATTCAAGATGACTCAATTGCAGCTATGCCAATCATTAATGCTGGATTTTTAGAAGATACTGTTATTACCTACAAAATTTAAATTGAACATTAAAGTTACTATTAAATTAGCACATTCATTTTATCCTAGAAAACATAATCATACTTGATCACATCTGTACAAAAACACATGCTAACACATATTTACATGTATGTATCACATAAATTAGTATTAGCCCCATCTTGCATCTTCCCCGGAATTTTCATATCTGCCTTACAAACATGCTTTTCTTTGCCAATCTTATAACTCATTCAAAAATAAGGAGCAGAGTGTTTCTGGACAAACATGGAACTCCAGGACCTAACTAGCTTATGCAACAACCTTTATTTTCAAGACTGATGAAACATGGTCTATCCATGACATTGTCAACAATTCTTTTTCCCCGAAAATATAAAAAATATATATATATATAAACAAATTACACTTATCATTTTTAATTCTGTTCTAAATACTATTTGCTCTGAGGATGGAGTTACTTTGGTTATTTAAAATACGCAGTAGGCTAGAATACTATTTTTTAAAGGCAAACAATGTAATTGTGACTAAGATCCCTCAATAGGAAGTATGTTAAAAATTTAGCCAAAATGTTAAATCTCCTCAAGAAATTCCAAAAGAGATATAAAGATTTTAGAAAACTGTGTTCCATGAGGCTATATCCAAAAACTAAAAATATTTAGCTTAGAAGAAAGCTAACAAGTGACTTCATAATAATCTTAGTAGAAAAAGCTATCAGAGTAGTCTTCATTTTATGGGAGACGAAGTTAAAAAAAAAAAAAAGCAGTGACTACAACAGCAGGATGAGGCATACAGATTAACTGCATGGAAGAATTTTTTAACTTCAAAGATGATAATATTGAAAAAAAAGAGTATCTTTACTATTTGCTGTAGTAGGTAAGGCAAGTAAACACAAATTCCTTGAGTAACAAAAAAGGGATATAAGCACAGATTCAAAAGAAATAAGAATTATTAGATAACAAATTATGCAAATAAATTTGAAAAACTAGGTGAAGTGGGCCATGCTTTAAGAAAATATAAATTATTAAGAGAAAGAAGTATCAAAATTGCAGAGGAAAAGGAGAAATTTTTTGCAGATGATAGTATTGTCTGGAAAACCCAAGTACATAAACCCAGTAACTTTATAAACATACTATCAAACTGAAAAGTGGAAGGAAAAATTGTTTACAAGAGTAATAAAAAAGATAAATATTTATGCACAGTTTAACAACATGCAGAATTTATGTGATAAATGCTATTTTATTGAGGGGAATAATGGAAAATTTAAAATGGAAATCCCTATCATATTACTAGATAGAAAAATTCATTACAATGATGGTGTTATTCCCTCTCCGCAGCCCCAATTTTTACACCCCCCCATATGATCCCAAGATGGCGTGTGTTAGTTTGTTTTGGGGGCAAGAGACTGAAGTGTTTTGACAAAATTATACTAAAATTTATCTAGAAAAAAAAGCGATAATATCCAATAAATTTTAAAAGATGAATGAAAAGAGAACTATCCTAGCAGACAGTAACACAAGTTACAAGCTGCAGGAGTGGAACAGTTTGGTGCTACTTGAAGTTATATATAGACGTATCAGTAGCAACAATACAGAGTCCAGAAATAAATGCACACTAGGACTTTATAAAATCCTATATATCCAAAAATAGGAATATATAAAATCAAGACTGCATTTTAAATTATGGGGGAAAAGCATGTTTTAATAAGGGGTGTTTCAAGCAACTTGTTGGCTAAAGCCGGGTCCCTACTTCTCTCTATACCAAATTAATTCCACATGGATCACTGATTTAAGCATACAAAACGAAACTAAAGAATTACTAGAAAAAGTAACATTTTAAAAAATAATCTTTAAGTGAGAAAGCCTTACATATAAAACACAAAGCCGATAAAACAATGTAAAAAAATTAAGTACATGGAAATTAAACACTATGTAGTGGCAAAACAGTAAGCAAATAAATAGATATAAAGTAAAAACAACATAAAAATCACAGAATTGGGAAAATATCTGCCAATACAGCGATATGGAGCTAATTTCATAACACAGAGGAATATGAATAAATCAACAGAAAACAACTGAGTAAACCAATAGGAAAATGTGTCATAAGTTTATGAACAGACAGTTCAGCAAAACACAAAATCTGACCAATGAACATATGAGAAAATGTTCAACTTAACTCAAAATCAAGAAAATGCAGATCAACTAAAAGTACTCATTAAGTCAAGAATTCGACTGCTAAGATTTTATCTTATGCAAAAGTATGCCAAGATATATATATAGAAATCTTCACGGTAATACTATGTTAAAATAAAAATATCTAAATGTTCATTAAAGGGGGCTGTTTAAATTAATTATAGCACAGTCATACAATGGGACATTATGCGGTCATGAAAAAAAAAAGGGCAGATGTGCATACTGATATCAAAGATGTGCAGATATATTCAGTGAAAAGAAATTAAATTACTGGGAATGAATGACGTGGGGACTAGAAACACATTCATGTATACTTCCTTATATATCCATAGAAGTATCTGGGAGGATTGGTGGTAACACACTAATAGCACTTATCTCTGGGCTTGAAAAGGATAATAGTGGGGGCAGGAGTGGTTTCATTTTTAATTTTACAAACTTTTGTTTCAGTTATTTTTTGTGTTTGAAAACAAATTAGCTTAAAAGTATTTATTTTCTTTTGTTCTACATAACCAAGTTGAAAAAAATCAAGAGTACAAATGTTGATCTCCTCAAGAACATCCCTACTACCAGGAGTCAAGAGTCCACATGCCCCATTAATAGACCACAATCTTCAAATAGCTTAAAAGCTATGGTTTACCTCTAAATACCTAGCTTCTATTTCAATACTGTTTTAAATTTGGGCATTACAGATGACCCTGCTTCTCATCACTTTTCACTTTTCAGATCCAACTTAAAGAAAATCTAACCTCTTCATATAAGCAATTAAACCAATGTCAATAGTCTCAATAGTACCAATAGAAATAAAAGCTAAAAATCTCAAAAAAAAAAAAAAAAAAAGTCATTCACACAATGTTTTTTGGAGTTCACCAAAAACCTTAAATGCAACACTTGAAAGATGACTGGGACATTATGGTCATAGTAGTCTACTTTGAAACATACAATGAACTGTATTCTTTGTTATCAGAATGGATGTATTTGAATAAATATCAAAGATAACTCCTTATAGAGCAAAATTTTGCTGGTCAGTCTCCATTACAAACAGGTACATAGGGAATAAGAATAGCACTACACGCAGAAGCTAAAACTCTGTAACTAAGTCCCAAAGAAACATGGGAGCGAATGAGAGACAATCTGATGGTTTATCAACCATCATCTGCCATCATGCTGTAAAGTCTACAAATGTCAAGCCTTTGACCACAATTTCCTATTTGTCTTTATAAGTTCCTATATATGAAGATTTATACTTTTCAAAACATCATTATAAATTATTTTAGAAAAAAAAACTCCAGAATTCTAGACCTGAAGGAAAGTTATTATTCATCTAAGCATGAGCACATAACACATGAAGCAATGGAGGATCAGGTTAAGTGTCTTATCCACCTAATCTTCACAACCCTGGTAATTAGGTAACAGTTGAGTGACTTGCTTGGGGTCATACTGTTAGTTGCAAAACTGGGCTCAGAAAAGTGGTTTCTTCAACTTCTAGTTCCAGTGCTTTTCACTATACCATGATGTTTCCTCTTATGGTGTCAGTCACACGTTTCCCACAGGACCTCAAAAATGTCTTCAATATCCCTGGATGCTGGTTGCTGCTGAGGCAGGCTGCTAAAGCAGCGCAGGAAGGCTGATTTTTTTTAGGTTAACAGGGTCCAAATAGTTCAGTATTAATATCCTATCTTCCTCCCTCTGAAACAGATATTAGGTATCAATGTTTCTATTGAAATAATTTGTGATACGCTTTAAAATAAATGAAGAACTAGCAAAACCAGGGCTAGAAATCACTATGTAGAGCCTTTGCATAAAGACCAAAATTTGGCCAAAATATCAACTAATTAGGCTGAAGTATCAAGTACATTAGTCAGTATGTTAGACATGTTAACTTCATTTAACATGAGGCAGTGTTAAATAAAAAAACAAATTTTTCCTTATTCATTAAAGTATGTATGAATTACTTATCATTGAGAACTTTCTTAAACAGAGAAACACAAACAAACTGTTACAGATAATTGTCAGAATTTGTAGACAACAATTAAAATGTATGGTTATTGGTAAAAGGGTTCCTTTTGCATTAGAAAATATGAATATGTAGAACTTAGTTTATTAGATACAAATAAATCCAAACCGAAGTGACTGCAAACTTAGAAACACAGAAAGTAGCAACTTGTAAGACAGTGGCGTCAGGATTACCCTCTACTAATACCCACATTTCCTATCAGATCAGTCCCAAAAAGAACGTAAGCTGGAAACTATAGTAATGCAGAGAACACTGCTAACATTTTCAAATCATCTAACTGCTCTGAATTTCCACAATTTCTGAAAAAAAAAAAAAAAAAGCAAAATATGAAAACACAGATATTAGGAATAAATCACTAACATGGAAGGCTTTAAATCCCAAACAATATAAAGTGCTAATATTCATGGGAAATATATTTAAGGAAACTGGATAATGGGTAAGAACACACAGTTCAGCAAAAAAAAAACAAACAAAAAAAACCAAAATCTGATCAGTATCTGACACTTTTGGAAGACTAGAATCTCATGGAGGTAAGAGGTTTTTTGTTTTGTTTTGGTTTCCAAGATAGCAACATGAAGCATAAGAGGAAAATGAAATTTATCTAGATGACATAAAATAAGGAGTAAGAATGCTATCAGGCAAGAAAATCTATTGGATAACAAATAGACGGCTTTATAGATTGGCTAATTTGAATAGTCAGGAGATGATGGGAAAAGAGGAAAGGTTTATAAACATGTTATATTAAAAAATTAAGCTTGCTTTTAAAAACAACGAAATTTAGGCAGGTAATTGTAAATTAAAATGGCAAATGCCAGCATTTCTCCATTACTTAAGAAATACACAACTTGTTCAAAACAATCTTTAGAGAAAGATGTAATCAATAAGTATAACTTTCCTAGAGTTATCTGATTATAAAGGTTAGGGATAAAACCTTTTTCTGTTTCACTTTAAATATGAGAGATTTGAGGGCTATGGCCCAGGAGAAATAAGGCATTCAACCAAGCTTCATGATAAAATGTAGTAGAAATTCATTACCTCAAAGTTCAATGATTTCATATATATCATAGAATAAACACATTTAACAGTGAAGGAGTGATATTTGGCCTATTCTGTGAGGCAAGTTGGTGTAAAAAAAAAAAAATCAAATCTCATTGTCATCAAATCTGATGAGGAATTAGCCCTTACTGAATCCCCCATACCTTTGTCTCCTCCCAAGCTAATGAACTATTTTGGTTGTTAACCAAAGGATATGCTACGCTAACAGCTTAGGGCAGGAAAGCAGAGTATAACCATGTGACATAAAAATCAAATCAAATATTACCTTAAGAGATGTGAACTATCATCAACTGGTTCAAGTAGAAGTCTGGACAAAGGACAGAATTATGCTCAGGACATAATTATGTACACTGATAACAGAAGACCATTAATTAACCTACCTAACACATTCTAGAAGAAGGGCCAGAGGTGGGTCAGAAATAATATAAGTGGATAGTTTTAAGTCTCTGTAACATAATTCCAGCAGAACCTCTATGCAATATTTACTGATCCATTATGCTAGCCATACTTGAAAACAACAATTTCTTTTAAACATTTACCATTTCTTCTAATATATTATGAATTTCAGAGCAGTCCAAATTACTGAGGTTTTATTGTTTCAATTGCTCACCAATTAATGTGTGAAAATGGTTGTGGTATTTTTCATGTATTCTATTAATGTTGAAAGGAAAGAAAAAAAGGTAAGATTTATTGATGCTTTTATCCTGATAAAAAGGAGACAAATGAGGAACATAAAATTTATGTACTAGTGACCAAGAACTAGCATCAGCTGGTATTCACCTGAAATAATGAAAATACAGTGAGTTCTTACTATACATTGTGCTAATAATCATATTTATTACCTCACTTGGTTTAATTATTTTAAACCACCAAGGTTACTGTTATTTTGTTAAGTAGTGCAGTTACCTCCATTTTACAGTCTGGAAACTAAGGTCAGACAAGCATAATAGAAGATTATAAAGCTAGCAAAAGGAAAAGCTGGAACTGGACTCAGGTTTACTGGGTTCCAGAATCCAGGCCCTGAGCCACAGGTATTGTTGCAGCGCACCTTCTATTGTCAAAATGGATTAGTACAGAAGGACTACATACAGTCCAGTGCAGCTCACTGGACTAGGGATTCAGATATCGCACAAGCTGTACTGTGTCAGTGCTTCAATGTCATGTAATACCTAGGAATCGTTATCTATCTGGATTACTGGGCTTATCTTATGTCTCCTTTGATTCTTACAGTTCCTCTGAGCCTTCTGTGTAGCAGCTAATCAACCAACAGGAAGGAGACTGTGAAGATCTGACATGACAGGGTTGGCCCCTAACACAGCTCTTGATTTATCCTCAAATCATGAGAATAGTAAATGTCATTATAGTTATAATCTCATGAGAGATGAGCAGGAATCTTGACTACTCTCTTCAGGCCTACAATCTTAAGATCTAGAAGGGTGTCCAACACATAATAAGAGTTTAACAAATACTTGTATAGAGAATAAATACATGGCATTAAATTTTCCTTTGAATTCATATAAACTATACTACTAGATCATCTAACAAAAATTCACCTATACATATATAATTATACATTTACTCTTTTGGCAGTTTTGAATTTGAAGTAGTCTGGCAATTTATTCTACTTGACAAGAAATATGTAGACTCCCATACTTGTATGTTCCAACACTGGTGCTTCATTGTATCTCTAACTTAAACAACTACCTCAGACCTGAAATGCCGCAAAATACCTAACATAGGTTTCTCCACATTGCTTCCTACACGGTTCTTGACAGTGGTAATTTTTCACTGAAAATTTGACATTACAATTCATTAGAGTCATCTTCAGAAGTAACTGGGGTATCAATTTCATTTGATTTTATAACTGAAGACTCTTAACTGACAGAAAAAGTAAACACAGTGCTTCCTTTCATAGATGACATTAAAGTTTGTTTTTAGATGAATGAAAGTGGCCTCCAATTCAATTTTGTATGAAAAGGAATAGTTTCATTTGGTGAGAGAACATCCTTTCTTTCACAGGATATCTTGCCAATAAAAAACAGACTGCATAACGTAATAGTAATGTTTTCTAACAACACTACTGTTAGAGCACACACTAAAAAAAGTTTCCAATGAGCTTTACTAAATTCAATTTACGCTGAAAATCTCTGTGCTGTCCAAAGTAGCCAGGGGAAATCATACAAGGTAGGGCTCTAACACATAAGTAAAGAAATCCCAAGTTACAATTTAGCATCTTTGGCTAAAATAAAGGTTAAAGATCTTCTAAACTAATACTCTGGTAAGAAGAGAGTAAGACTCCAGGTGAACCTACCTGAGTGTAACATTTGAGGATATACTAAATTTTCTGTTTTGATAGTATTTATCCTTCTCTAACATATTTACAAATTTAAGGGATGCAATGATGACAAACTTTTGAAAAAGATTTAAAAATCCAATTGGTCTCATTCAAGTTACTGGATTAGAAAACAGAATTTTAAAAAATCATTTTATACTTGAGACAAAGAGAAAACTGGAAACTCCACTAAGTGGAACCATCACCTCCAGAAAAAGATATAATTTCAAAGTCTTACTCAAAAAGTACTGCTATGTAATTCTGGAAGGTTCTAAGTGGAGTGAAATACTCTTTGATGCAAAATAAAGTTAGTGGGACTTACTACTAAATGTTGGAAAATATGGGCCTTTGAAAATGATGTACCCAAAAACTCTCCAAGAGATCGCTGCTAAATTGATAAATGAAGTGTGAGACTGCATCCAGGTTGGATGGGTAATCTCCTTTCCCATAGGATCTGCTTTATTTGGGATGCTAAGAGCTTGAATTTCCCTGGATAACAGGATTTGGCTCTCTTCAGTTTTCTCATCCCATTCAGAAGTCTGCTTCTGGAGGGGAAGAATTACAAAATGAAGAGTGAAATCCAAAGAGCCTTTGCCTCCTAGTTCTTGTCCACTTACTCAAAATTTCAGATGAAGCCAGGAAGAGTGTTCGGCACTACTCTGCTGATCTGACTGCCTATGGTAAGCCCTTTCTTCCAGATCAGTTGTAATCCTCCTCCCGAGGTAAAGGGAAAGACCACGTCGGCTGACGGCAGTTATCTTCCAACTGCCATTTAGGCAGTGTTTGAAGCTAATTATAAACATCTGTAATTTCTGAAAGAAAAGAAATATACAACAAACAAAAACAGCCTCCCTGCTACAACAACTCACATAATCGTAACTATGATATCATGGAAAGAGATGTAAGAGATTCAAAGACAACACAGATAAAAATTTAAAATATCTGAAATGCTTAAGAGTATACTACCCTCATGGGATACCCCAGCTAACAACATTCATACACAGTGAATGACACAAAGATCACACACACACACACATACACACACACACTCATTTTAAGAGGCAAAGAGTTAAGGGGTGAAAACTTTTTAAAAAGATAGAAACATGTCCAACAAAAAACAAGAAAGGAAAGCTGTTACAGCTACAAAAATTATAAAAATTAAGATTCTGCTGGCTTTTATGTATTCCAGAAATAAACACCAGTTTCCTCACAATGGGAATTATTCTATGAATAGATCACTCTTTTTAAACTTTAGAAGTTAATAATTCTAAGAACTTACAATAACAAAAATATACAACAGAAATTTATATATTTGGATTATAATCATGTTAAAAAAATTAAAAAGGAAATATAAATGGCGGGGAGACAGGATAATTTTTATTTCTATAGTTTCCTACTTTACTGAGCATGTATTACTTTAACAATGTAAAAAATAATTTTTGAAAATTTTCATATCTCCTATAAAATACTACAATTGTAGACAGAATCAATGTTAGCTAATTGAGTCACAAAAGGAATTAGCTTTTTTCATGGAAGTGCGGGTCTCTAAATTTTTTAATTCATAGAAATCCCCAGCTCTACATTCAGAAAATCTTTGTAGACATATATGATTAACAGGTTATTGATAAATGATAACTTAGGATAGAAAAACACACCATACCCAATTAAGAATTATATATATATATTTAGCTAAGTTTCTGACGATCCTGATTATGTTTTTTTAAAAAAAACTAGTAATAACTATATTATTTTGAATGCTCAGGTATTTAAGTATCTCTAAGATTCCGAAGAATGGCATACTGCAATTTAGTACATACTTTTATCATTTCCACTGCTTAGAATATTTATATTAATAAAGAGGGCTATATTAAAAACCAATTTTACAAAGTTATTAGACATTTAATTTTAAGCTCATTTTTTAGAGGTATACTGTTGCTGAATAAATTCATCACCCACCCTGATTGAGAGATAATAACATACATGAGAATGGTTTGCCACATTAAAACTAACCAACCATAAACCCCTATGTATGAAATTATAAATTATTCTAATTAGCTCCCTAACACAGACCTATTTGAAATCATTTGTTTTATTCTTCTCGGATTCAGGACTTTCAGTAATGTTTTGTATTGTACTAAGTGTACTCACTGCACTTCATCAATTCAAACATTCATCCACTGAAATTAACAATCTAAACATTTTTAATTAATCTCCATTTATCCCAAAGGTGCAGGGATAGAATAATCAAACTGATGTTTTTATATGTCCATCATAATTATTACTTGATCTAAATGAATAACTGTGTATCTTATTTAGACCCCATAGAATCTCTAATATTTTTTTACTATTACAAATAATAAATTATTATAATTTATTATCTGTAAAACAAAAGCCAAAGGCTTGAAGGTACAGTATAAGAGTACACAACACTTAGGACGGTGGTTTCTGCTCCTCCTCCCATTACTATCGGGAAGTATGAAGCTAAATTTCACCACAGGACTTAAAGCAGACCAACTACTATAGCAGCTATCATTCTTTATATGACCTTGGGATGTAAATATGATAGCATATATCTCATGTTGAATATTGACGTCTTAGTCACATCTAGAATGGCTTCATTTGCAAATTTTAATAACATGACCTGAAAAATCAATACTTAACACTGCTATGTGTTTTGAACAATTTCAAAAAGTAAAATTTTTAAAATCCAGATTATTTTAAATACAGAAACAAACTGAAATTTATTCTTTTTTTTTATAAGGAATATTGACAGCTGTATTATTCTGGATTTACATTTGCTATATCCAATTCATCTTATTTCATTTATAGGCTGCTCTTATAAATTTAATCCATGGTGACAGGTGTTCACAATTCCAGGCTTTTTATGAATTTTTCTTCCTGCCGGTTTTCAGTATGTTATTCAAGTGTCAGGTAAATACAAAGGCAAATAAAGAATGAGTAATTACTCCCTTAGAGAAGACAGACGGACCCTCCTTCCCTTTTCCTGTACATAAGCAGTGACCATGTAGAAATCCAGAATATAAATAAAGGATATGGATAGGTGTGGTATTTCATAATCGATCTTTCAAATGCAGCTTTTTCACTAGACTTTCTCATTAGATAATACTCCCATTTTAAAATTATAATTGTAGAGCCTCTAATAAACAAAAGAACTATTCATCTCATGAGAGTGCCAAAATTGAACATCATTTTCTATTTATTTGATGGAGTAAGAAGATATTTTTGTCCATGTCCTTTATCCCCAACAAGAGCTTATTAGTGTAGAACAATAGTGCAATCTTAAATCTTGAATTTTTCTCTAATAAAAGCAACACAATTTTTTTTAACTGGAAAAATAGTATCTGTGGTCAAAGGAGCTTGAAAAGATTTTTTCACTGTGGCAGGAAAACAAAAACAGAAAGAACAAGGGCAATTATACTGTTAAAGAACATATTTCACTTCTAAGAAGGGTTAAAAACTTAAGACTGATGAATCCTTAGGACCACATGAGCCACATGACAGTTTACTAGCTACTAGAATATTCTTTTAAATTATTTCACTATTCAAGGGATTTTAAATAAATGTAATCCTACTTAAAATTTTCTTTGCATTAAAATGGCAAGTCAATGCTGAAATATCCAGAACTTTTCCAGATAAATTCTTACAAATCTTTATGAAAACTACCATGGCATTAAGTGTCACAGACCAACCACAGGAAACTCAGTAAATGCCTTGCAATCAAGAAGTTTAGCATTTTTCCCTTTTAGAAAGGCCCCGTGTCTAGCTGAAATGTAAAAAGCCAATGAAGACATTTCCAGACCTCTCTTTCCTAAGGCATACAACAATATGTAACAACAGGCTGGGTTCTTTCTAGCTTCTTGTAGAAGGAGTAGGTTTTGTATGATTTTGGCCAGGGGTGAAAGAGACCAGTGGGGACCAGATACCAGTCTCTGATCCCAGTCATGGCTATTTCAACGGTCACTGTTCTCATGTATTTACTTATTCCAAAAAGATAATACTATTTTGATGAAAACACATTTTTTGGCACTCACATATTTCTTAGTCCTAGTACACACAACCTGGATTTCTACTTAATTTAAATGAATGCTAGGCAGGTAGACATTTCAAAAGAAATGTCTTATACTTTTTAGCATCCTTTTTTGTAAGCTCAGTATTAAAAAATTAAAATAGTCATTTTCTAAGAAATAGAGAATACTGATATATAGAAATAAAATCTTGGTAAACTTAAGAATTAGACTCAGAAATCATGGGCTGAATCAATTAAGCCAAAAGTTGAACAATTAAGGCAGTTATTTATTAAAATCTAATTCATATAAGCTCAATATACATAAACTGATTAACATAAATAAGGTAAATGTTTCTTTGTTGATCCCAAAGCACAGCAGTCATAGGGATTAAACATCGTATTACTATAAAAGAGAGAGACACACACACACAAACCAAGAAACAGACTCTTAACTACAGAGAATAAACTGGTGGTTACCAGAGGGGAGGTATGTGGTGGGGGGAGGAGTAAAGCAGGTGATGGGGATTAAGGAGAGCACCTGTGTTGAGCACCAGGTGATGTATGGAAGTGTTGAATCACTATACCATATACCTGAAACTAGTTTTACACTGTATGTTAACTATACTGGAATTTAAATAAAAACTTCCAAAAAACCCATCATATCACTAACATTCATTCACTCTTTAGAGGATTTTTTTTTTTTTTTTTGGTATATCTAACTTACTAGTGAAACAGGACAGAATAGTTTTATCTAAATTGAAAATTAAAGAAAACCCTTCAGTGCACAAAAAACAGTTCTGCTCACAGATCTTTCAGAGACATTGATAGTATTTTCCAATATAACCAAGAACAAACATACGTAGTTATGCTTACCATAAAAATTCTTCTAATGTCCTGAATTAATTTTTAATATTTTATAATAGGGATATAGCATATGAATATTTAGGTTAATAAGTAAATATAATGACCATAAAACCAACTTTGTTCATTGTATATATACATATGTAATGAAATAAAAAGTGAACCAAAGAACAGAATTTCCTTTCTCATTCTAAGACTATAAATTATGTCACTGTCCAACTTCCGTAACAAATCATGAATGCGCCTTATAATAGCAGTACAACCTATACGGTTTTGGAATAGAACAACAAATTCATATTGCTTGAAGTTATATAAGTTTATTATTATTAAAAGAAATTTGACAAAAATACTTTTAAAATGCTAAATATAAAATATTGACTAGCTATTACTATTTTTTTTATGCAATGGCATTACATTACAGCCCAGAAAATTTACAGAGAATATTAAAAATGGCATTTTGCTAATAAGCAGATAATTGAAAATAAAACTAGTGAACATTAAAAAATAATTAAGTTTAACTTTAAATCTTAAAGATAAACTCTGCATTGCAAAGCTACAAAACATATGTAAGCAAATGCTAGAATATATAGTATGCCCTAACTTTAGATGTAGAATACATTTTTTCTGTGCTTAAATAATGCAATTACTTTGCTTTCTGTAAATACGTAGAAAAACATTTTAAAAGGAAAAAGATTTTAATTCCCTAAAACTGGACATACGGGCATTATGGTAGCAGTCATACAAAACATGTTAATAAAACATTCCAAATAAAATGACAAAGACCATATGAATTTAATATTTCAGGTCTGACTAATCATCATCATCATCATCATCATCATCACTACTGCTACTGTGAGTCATAATCCACTCCCTGTAGACCTGAATTTTCTGTAAGCATGGTAGAGGAAAAAAGAAGCACAAAGGTTAGTTAAACATGGCAAAATGCTTGCAAAACATGTAAAATTGTGAAATGTTCAAGGAGTCAGAATAATCTTAAGGCAGAGTTCAGATCTGAGTAGGGCAGTAATTACAGATATAATATTCCATAACTTAATAGACCTAAGACTAAACCTATTGGTTGGTACACTCAATGGATAAAATAGTTGGATGATACCAGTAAGGTATTCCATGAATATATGAGAATTATTATTCTATTTCTCTAGTAGGTAACTTGAATTGACTAGTAGGAGACACTATAATACAGTACTTCTTTCTAGATACAAAGACATACAACCAAGGAGTGTATTTTATATTTAATTATATATACGCCCATATAATTTACTGAACACAGAGTACCTTTTTTTTTTTAGAGAATTAGAAAATATAAGGAGAAACATTTAAAGTATTAAACATTTTTTAAGGCACCAATGTTAAATCACTTAGATTAAATCTCTCCAGATGAGATTTTAAATCCTGTTTCTATGTCATCTGCTTTTTTTCTACAGTACTGGCACTAATGTATTGTAAACTATTTGCTAATAATAGAGTTTTGAGTAAAAAAGCACCACTACCACCAAACCAACAACCTACTTCTTATACCCGTAAGAGAACAATGCTAACCACAATCATCCTAAGGCCTCTGGTGAATTCCTATAGGTATTCCAGCTAATATTGTGTTTAATAATACTCTTGCTGAAAAACAAGTAAAATAGCTGACAAGGATTGTGAGGTTTAAGTCATTTAAATAGCTCTTTTAGCAGTTAGTACTAAAACTGGCCTACCAAAAATAATATGTACCTTTAAAACACACAGTCAAAGGTCATGGCCTTTAAATCCCAAAGTTTAAAGCTTCAGCAAACCATTAATGAAGGTATAAAATAAATTTACTTGTCACTAAAATCAAGTTATCAACTGAGAGAAATTTCTGGTATCTCATGGCTTTCTTATTTATCATAATCTATCTCCTAATAATGAGGATGTATTTCTAAATTCTCCTCACTACTCATCCTTACTTCTTACTGAATTTATTAAAAGTTTCTCAAGAAATATTTTTAGTTTTTCAATAGGTGATCTAATATTCAGTCCAGTAAAATGTCAGTAATATGTTATTAACATAAGCTACTAATGTAAGTAACATGTTACTTCCCTAAAAAAGGGAAGGCAGGAATTGAGTAGTTTATTTTCAATTGTATTAACCACGGGTGACTTCTGCACCATTTCCATCTTCCAAAGAATGATATACTGTCATTGTAGAAATTGCACAAAATGCCTTTTAGAGCACAACCTCTCCCTAGATCACCACTTCTGTTCCAATATGCAATTATTTTGATGCTTTAAAAACATTTTAAATACACTGTCACTTTACTAATACACATTATCTCAATGGTTATGTTTTACTATATTAGATGGAAGTACATTTTATGCAAAATTATATACTCTGCATGTAGTGGGTAAAGTATTGAAGTTTTAAATATTTACCATGATCATTTTAGACATGACAGTATTTAAAATATCAAGGCTATAAAGGAAGGACCATATCCCACAGTTTATTATTACTACAAATATTTTCAAGTCTATATATACATAATGACTCCTTGTCTGTTTGCAAACAAATGATTTAATTTAGTAGTCCACATCTAAACCACAGATGAAATAACTTTAAATTGGTATGATCTATTATGGTATGTTACCTACACCATAATCCAAATTTTAAAAAGTCCAGTTTTCAAAGTAAGAAAAGTATCTATTATTTTAGATAAAATATTCTACCTTTAAATGGTCTTTTGTTTCAAATCTAATTTTCCTTAATAAAAGATGTTGGCTTTCATGTGCACTGCTTATCAGATTCCACAGATTTTAAATAGACTACACAAGCATAAGGCAGGAAGAGGGTCAAGGCCAGTGGAGTATCTTCAAAAGAAAAGACTAAGAACCCAAGAATTAGCCAACAGCAATGGTACTGGTTTTTTCCTTAATCATGCCCAAGTGGACACGAGAACTGTGTAAAAGCTACTAGTGGCTTGATATGCAGAAGGAAGTACCCTAAACAAAAATGGTTTAATTGGTTAAATAAGTACCACCAACTATGAGGGTACATAAGGCACAATGGTTTTCAACAAATCTAGCAAATCCAGTACAGAACTAAGGATACCCTATAAAAAGATCGGATTCACTAAAATCCTATTCAAAAAGTTACCAATACAAAAGCTTTTCTTTGTATTCAAAATACTGAAACAGCTGTACGTAGTTTGTAAATTTTAAGACTAAAATCTACTGTTGGCTTTCACTTGCAAAGTCATGCATTAACTGTTTTCATATCAAACTTTTTGATGCCTGTAAAAAAGAAAAAAAGATCTTATAGTAAATAAATGTACATTAAAACCTAAGTAAATATAAGAAACTTATAAACAGAATTAAGTAAAACATACAAAAACCCAAACAATCTAACATATATTTGAAATATTATTTAACTACTTTTAATAAAGTGAACTTGACTAAATTAATCTTAATGTGTAAGATATTTCTTCACCCACCTGTAACATCTGGTTTCCAGTCCCATCCCTCAACCTGTAAGGTCTGATAACTCCATCCTCATTAAAGAATCGAGGGGGTCGCAGGCTCTCCACCTCATCAGAAGTCTCTGTAGCTCTACAGGAAAAAAATATATAACTTGATTATAAAAATTATTCAAAAATTCTTAAGTACACTTTAAAATGCAACTACTAAAAAGAATCCTTTTTTTTTTAAGATTTTATTTATTTATTTGAGACAGAGAGAGGGAACACAAGCAGGGGGAGTGGGAGAGGGAGAAGCAGGCTTCGCATTGAGCAGGGAGCCCAATATGGGGCTCAATCCCAGGACCCTGGGATCACCACCTGAGCCAAAGGCAGACGCTCAACGACTGAGCCACCCAGGTGTCCCAAAAAAGAATCTTCTTTTGGATAAGACTATTACATCACTTCTCTATTTTAAAATTTGTCTTTATGACAATGACACTAATGTAAATTCTCTAGAAAAATGTCGACTTGTAAAGAAGTTTGTTTATAGATTGTCTTGGACTTTCTTTGTAGACAATAATCAGAATCAGCAAATGAATACTGCTTTTTCTTTTTTCTCTGATTTAAGACTTAATTTCTTTTTCGTTTCCTATTATACTGTCTGGTTCTTCCAGTTCAATGCTAAGTACACCGATACAATGCTAAATATAAGAGGGGATTGTAGGCAACCTTGTCTCATTTCTAACTTTAAAGGGAAAGCTTCTAAGAGTTCTCCATGAAGAACCAATATTAACATATGTTTTTCTTTTGTTTTTTAAAGGCACATTTTGTCAAACCAAGGATGTTCATTTCTACTCCTAGTTTGTTTATAGTTCTTTGTTATTGTTATTTTTTTTTTTCAAATCTAGAATGGGCAATGAATTTTAAATAAGAAATTCCTTCCTGGTCATTGCTGTCTTCATATAGTTAATCTCTTTCAATCTATTATTGCTATAAATCACATTACATGTATGGTTTTCTAATGTTCAAATACCCTAACATTCCTCATAGTCCCACCTGGGCTTGACATGCACTGTTTGAAATATACATATGCATTGCTAAATTTGGTACTATAATAATTTAACATTTTTGACTGTATGGACCTACATGAGAATGTCCATTTGTTTGTTCATTCATTCAACAAATATTCATAGATTCAATAAACATTAAGAGCTTACCACATAATGTGTCCATATGTATAACACATACTTATGGGTAAGTTCTCCAATTACAAAGCAGAAATTGGCAGAATGGATAAAAAAAAATATGATCTAACTATATGCTGTCCAAAAAAGATTCACTTTAGAGTCAAAGATGAAAGTAAGTTGAAAATGGAAGGATGGAAAAAGATATACCATGTAAATTGTAACCAAAAGAGAGCTGCAATAGCCATACCAAGTTTAGAAGAAAATTAGACTTTAAACAAAAAATTCTCATTAAATACAAAGAAGGACAATTTACAAGAAAAGTTAATACATCAAGAAGATATAAAAATTATGAACACATAAGTACTTAACAACAGAGCTCCCAAATACATGAAGCAAAAACTGGCAGAAATGAAAAGAGAAAAAAAATCAATAGTAATAGTTATTTCTATATCCTACTTTCAATAATGAATACTACATATAAGATCAGCAAGGGAATAGAAGACTTGAATTAACACTATAATCCAACTAGACCTAACAGACATCTATACAGAGAACATTTAATTCAACAACAGGAAACTACTTATTTTCCTCAAGTGCACACAGAATACTTTCTAGGACAGACCATGTATTAGGCCCTAAAACATGTCTTAATAAATATAAAAATACTGAAACTTATAAAGTATGTTTTACTGGCCACACAGAATAAAATTGGAAATTTGTAAGAGAAGGAAATTTGGGCAATTCACAAATTTGTGAGAACTGAACAGCAGAAGGTCCAAGAAAAATAACCAAGGAAAGTAACTACTTTGAGACAAATGAAAACAAACACAACATACCAAAACTTATGGGATATGGCAAAGAAAGTGTTCACAGAGTGATTTATAGCTGTGAATACCTAACACTTAAAAAGAAGAAAGATCCCAAATCAATAATCTAAATTTACACCTTCAGAAACTGGAGAAAGAAAAGGAAACGATACCCAAAGCAGACAGAAGGAAGGAAATAAGAAAAATTAGGGCAGAAAAGAAAATCAGAGCAGAGATAAATAGAAAAACAATGGAGGGGATCAATGAAACAAAAAATTGGTTCTCTGACAGTGTCAATGAAAATGGCAAAGAAAAAAAAAGAGAGAAGACTTCGACTGAAGAAACAACCTGATTAAGACTTCTACCAAATAAAGAGACTGAAGTAGTAATCAAAAAACTTACCAGAAATAAAAGTCAAATCCAAATGGCTTCACTGATGAATTTTAACAAATGTTTAAAGAAAAATTAATGTAATTCCTCCACAAACTCTTCCCAAAAAATGAAGAGAAGGGAACACTTCCTCATCATTCTATGCAGACAATATTACCCTAATACCCAAACCAGGCAAAGACCACAAAAAACTACAGACCAATGTCCCTTGTGAATACATATGCAAAAAAACCTCAACAAAACGTTAGTAAACTAAGTCTAGCAGCACATAAAAAAGATTATATACCATGACCAAGTGGGATTTATTCCAGGTAGGCAATGTTGGTTCAACATATGGAAATCAATTAATGCAATATACTATATTAATAAAAGAACAGAAAAAACAAACAATGCCAATTTAATTAATACAGGAAAAGCATCTGACAAAACCCAACATCCTTTCATGATACAGGCACTCAAACGCAAAACAGAAAGGAACTTCTTCAACCTGATAAAGGATATCTCCAAAAAAAGCCATGGCTCTTATCATAATTAATGGTTTAAGACTGAAAGCTTTCTCCCCTAAAATCAGGAGCAAGATAGGCATGACTGCTTTTGGTACTTCTATTCAACATTGTACTAGAGTTCTAGCCAAGATAATTAAGCAAGAAGAAACAAATGGCATTTAGATTGGAAAGGAAGAACTAAAACTTTTGTATATACAAAATCATGCCATCTGAAAATAAAACCTTAAGGAATCTAACTATTAGAGCTAACAAACAAGTTTGGTAAGGTTGCAGAATAAAAGTTCAATATACAAAAACTAGTATTTCTATATACTAGCAATACACAATCCAAAAATGAAATTAAAACAATTCCATTTATAATAGACCAAAGATAATACTTAGAAATAAATTTAAGACATGAATACTGAAAACTATAAAACATCATTGAAAAAAAATTAAAGACCCAAATTAATGGACAGACATCCATTTTCATTCATTGGGAGACTTAATATTGTTAAGATGGCAATAATCTCCAAACTTATCTTGATTCAATACAAACACTATTCAAAATTCCCACTGTCCTTTTTTGTAGAAATTAACTGATCCTAAAGTCATATAATTCAAGTGATTCAGAGAATATCTAAACAATCTTGAAAAAGAAGAAAGAGGACTCACACTGACTGATATTAAAGCTTACTACACAGCTACAGAAATCAAAACAATGTGTATTGGATTAAGGATAAACATACAGATCAATAGGATAAAACGGAGAAATCTAGAAAAAAATTCAAATTAATAGTCACTTGATTTTGGAAGAGACTAGGAAGACCATTCTGTAGGGAAAATGCAGTCCTTTTGACAAATGGTGCTGGGACAACTACATTTGCACATGCAAAAGAGTAAGTATGGACCCAACCTCTCCAACCTCTCATTGCATACAAAATTTAAAAATTAAAATGAATCAAAGACCTGAACTTAAGGGCTAAAACTGTAACTCAGTTTTAGATGTAAATCTTCATGACTTTAGAGTAAGTAATGCTTTCTTAGGTATGACAGCAAAAGCACAAGCAACCAAAGATAAAGATACATCAGACTTCATCAAAAGGCACTAGCAAAAAAGCTAAAAGACAATACACAAATAGGAGAAAAGGGCGTCTAGTTTCCAGAATATATAAAGAACTCTTACAATTCAACAGCAAAAAGATAATCAGCCCAATAAACATAAAAGGATCTGAATAGACATTTTGCCAGGAAAGATATATAAATGACCAATAAGCAAAATGAAATGAGTGCTCTACATCATTCAGAAATGCAAATCAAAGCCACACTGAGATATTACTTCACCCAACAGATTAGCTATTAAAAAAAAAAAGCAAAATGGAAAATAACTAGTATTAGAGAGAATGCAGAGAAAATGGAAACTTCTAAATTTTTGGTGGGGATATAAAATAGTATAGCTGCTGTGGAAAACAATTGGGCAATTGTTCAGAAAGTTAAACATATAGGTTACCAAACTCACCGAGCAGAGCAATTCTCCTTCTAAAGAAAAACTGACAAGAACTGAAAGCATATGTCCACATAAAAACTTAAACATTGTTTTTAGCATCATTGTTCATAACAAAGACTAAAAACAACCTAAATACCCGTCAGCTAATGAACAGATAACCAAAGGTCGTCTATCCACAGAATGGAGTATTATTTAGCCATAAAAAGGAATGAAGGTCCCATTTATTCTACAACATGGATGAACCTTGAAAACATCATAATGCTAGAAAAGGCCACACATCATATGATCGCATTTATTTGAAATGTCCGAAATAGGTCAATCTACAGACAGAAAGTAGAATAGTAGTTGCTACTGGCTGAGAGGAAAAGACATGGTGAGTAACTGCTGACAAGCACAGGGCTTTCTCTACAGTGAAAATGTTCTGGAATTAGATAGTGCTGACAGCTGTACGATCTTGTGAATGCTAAAACCTACCAAAATGCACTTTAAAACAGCGATTTCTTATAGCATATGAATTCTATCTCAATTTTAAATAGACTATAATAAGGTGTTTAAAGGAGCATTAAAGATTTCAGGGGTCTGAGGGAGGGAGGTAGATGAGTTGTGAAAGGGCAATGTGAATTATTTGTGTGGTGCTGGAACTGTTTAGTATCTGGACTGGTGGATACGTGAACATGCACAGGTAATGAAATTGTATGGGATGAGAGCATATACATGCCAATGAGTGCAAATCAAAGTGGGGAAATCTGAATAAATTCGATAGATTGTATCAACGTCAATATTGGGTTGTGATATTATACTATGGTTATGCAAAATGTTCTTAGTCTGAAATCTGAGTAAAACCTATGTAAGTGATCTCGATGGTGGTTCCTGAAGAAATCAGGCTAGATCCCTGAACTTCTTTTTATTATTATTATTATGTTATGTTAATCACCATACATTACATCATTAGTTTTTGATGTAGTGTCCATGATTCATTGTTTGCATATAACACCCAGTGCTCCATGCAGAACGTGCCCTCTTTAATACCCATCACCAGGCTAATCCATCCCCTCTAGAACTCTCAGTTTGTTTTTCAGAGTCCATAGTCTCTCATGGTTCATCTCCCCCTCCAATTTCCCCCCCCTTCATTTTTCCCCTCCTGCTATCTTCTTCTTCTTTAACATATAATGTACTATTTGTTTCAGAGATACAGGTCTGTGATTCAACAGTCTTAGACAATTCACAGTGCTCACCATAGCACATACACTCCCCAATGTCAATCACCCAGGCACCCCATCCCTCCCACCCCCACCACTCCAGCAACCCTCAGTTTGTTTCCTGAGATTAAGAATTCCTCATATCAGTGAGGTCATATGATACATGTCTTTCTCTGATTGACTTATTTCGCTCAGCATAATACCCTCCAGTTCCATCCATGTCGTTGCAAATGGCAAGATTTTATTCCTTTCGATGGCTGCATAATATTCCATTGTATATATATATACCACCTCTTCTTTACCCATTCATCTGTCGATGGACATCTTGACTCTTTCCACAATTTGGATATTGTGGACATTGCTGCTATAAACATTGGGGTGCACGTACCCCTTCAGATCCCTACATGTGTATCTTTGGGGTAAATACCCAGTAGTGCAATTGCTGGATCGTATGGTAGCTCTATTTTCAATTTTTTGAGGAACCTCCATACTGTCTTCCAGAGTGGGGCTGCACCAGCTTGCATTCCCACCAACAGTGTAGGAGGGTTCCCCTTTCTCCGCATCCCTGCCAACATCTGTCCTTTCCTGACTTGCTAATTTTAGCCATTCTGACTGGTGTGAGGTGATATCTCACTGAGGTTTTGATTTGGATTTCCCTGATGCCGAGAGACGTGGACCACTTTTTCATGTGTCTGTTGGCCATTTGGATGTCTTCTTTGGAAAAATGTCTGTTCATGTCTTCTGCCCATTTGTTGATTGGATTATTTGTTCTTTGGGTGTTGAGTTTGATAAGTTCTTCAGAGATTTCGGATACTAGCCCTTTATCTGATATGTCATTTGCAAATATCTTCTCCCATTCTGTTGGTTTGTCTTTTGGTTTTGTTGACTGTTTCTTTTGCTGTGCAAAAGCTTTTTATCTTGATGAAGTCCCAATAGTTCATTTTTGCCCTTGCTTCCCCTGCCTTTGGCAATGTTTCTTGGAAGAAGTTGTTTCGGCTGAGGTCGAAGAGGTTCTCCTTTAGGATTTTGATGGACTCCTGTCTCACATTTAGGTCTTTCAACCATTTGGAGTCTATTTTTGTGTGTGGTGTAAGGAAATGGTCCAGTTTCATTCTTCTGCATGTGGCTGTCCAATTTTCCCAACACCATTTGTTGAAGAGACTGTCTTTTTGCCATTGCACATTCTTTCCTGCTTTGTCGAAGATCAGTTGACCATAGAGTTGAGGGTCCATTTCTGGGCTCTCTGTTCTGTTCCATTGATCTATGTGTCCGCTTTTGTGCCAGTACCATACTGTCTTGATGATGACAGCTTTGTAATAGAGCTTGAAGTCCGGAATTGTGATGCCGCCAGCTTTGCTTTTCTTTTTCAACATTCCTCTGGCTATTCAGGGACTTTTCTGATTCCATACAAATTTTAGGATTATTTGTTCCATTTCTTTGAAAAAAGTGGATGGTATTTTGATAGGGATTGCACTGAATGTGTAGATTGCTCTAGGTAGCACTGACATCTTCACAATATTTGGTCTTCCAATCCATGAGCATGGAACGTTTTTCCATTTCTTTGTGTCTTCCTCAATTTCTTTCATGAATGTTTTATAGTTTTCTGAGTACAGATTCTTTGCCTCTTTGGTTAATTTCTAGGTATCTTATGGTTTGGGGTGCAACTGTAAATGGGATCGACTCGTTAATTTCTCTTTCTTCTGTCTTGTTGGTGTATAGGAATGCCACTGATTTCTGTGCATTGATTTTATATCCTGCCACTTGACAAAATTCCTGTATGAGTTCTAGGAGTTTTGGGGTGGAGTCTTTTGGGTTTTCCACATAAAGTATCATATCATCGGCAAACAGTGAGAGTTTGACTTCCTCCTTGCCGATTTGGATGCCTTTTATTTCTTTTTGTTGTCTGATTGCTGTGGCTAGGACTTCTAATACTATGTTGAATAGCAGTGTTGAAGTGGACATCCCTGACGTGTTCCTGACCTCAGGGGGAAAGCTCTCAGTTCTTCCCCATTGAGAATGATATTCGCTGTGGGTTTTTCATAGATGGCTTTTATGATATTGAGGTATGTACCCTCTATGCCTATACTCTGAAGAGTTTTGATCAAGAAAGGATGCTGTACTTTGTCAAATGCTTTTTCTGCATCTATTGAGAGGATCATATGGTTCTTGTTCTTTCTTTTATTAATGTATTGTATCACACTGATTGATTTGCAGATGTTGAACCAACCTTGCAGCCCAGGGATAAATCCCACTTGGTCGTGGTGAATAATCCTTTTAATGTACTGTTGGATCCTATTGGCTAGTATTTTGGTGAGAATTTTTGCATCCATGTTCATCAAGGATATTGGTCTGTAATTCTCCTTTTTGATGGGGTCTTTGTCTGGTTTGGAGATCAAGGTAATGGTGGCCTCATAAAACGAGTTTGGAAGTTTTCCTTCCATTTCTATTTTTTGGAACAGTTTCAGAAGAATCGGTATTAATTCTTCTTTAAATGTTTGGTAGAATTCCCCTGGGAAGTCATCTGGCCCTGGGCTCTTGTTTGTTGGGAGATTTTTGATGACTGCTTCAATTTCCTTAGTGGTTATACGTCTGTTCAGGTTTTCTATTTCTTCCTGGTTCAGTTTTGGTAGTTGATACATCTCTAGGAATGCATCCATTTCTTCCAGATTATCTAATTTGCTGGCATATAGTTGCTCATATGTTCTTATAATTGTATTTCTTTGGTGTTGGTTGTGATCTCTCCTCTTTCATTCATGATTTTGTTTATTTGGGTCATTTCTCTTTTCTTTTGATAAGTCTGGCCAGGGGTTTATCAATCTTATTCTTTCAAAGAACCAGCTCCTAGTTTCGTTGATCTGTTCTACTGTTCTTTTGGTTTCTATTTCATTGATTTCTGCTCTGATCTTTATTATTTCTCTTCTCCTGCTGGGTGTAGGCTTTATTTGCTGTTCTTTCTCCAGCTCCTTTAGGTGTAGGGTTAGGTTGTGTATTTGAGACCTTTCTTGTTTCTTGAGAAAGGCTTGTATTGCTATATACTTTCCTCTTAGGACTGCCTTTGCTGCATCCCAAAGATTTTGAACAGTTATGTTTTCATTTTCATTGGTTTCCATGAATTTTTTAAAATTCTTCTTTAATTTCCTGGTTGACCCATTCATTCTTTAGTAGGATGCTCTTTAACCTCCATGTATTTGAGTTCTTTCCGATTTTCCTCTTGTGATTGAGTTCTAGTTTCAAAGCATTGTGGTCTGAAAATAGGCAGGGAATGATCCCAATCTTTTGGTACCGGTTGAGTCCTGATTTGTGACCTAGGATGTGATCTATTCTGGAGAATGTTCTATGGGCACTAGAGAAGAATGTGTATTCTGTTGCTTTGGGATGGAATGTTCTGAATATATCTGTGAAGTCCATTTGGTCCAGTGTGTCATTTAAACTATTTCCTTGTTGATCTTTTGCTTAGATGATCTGTCCATTTCAGTGAGGGGGGTGTTAAAGTCCCCTACTATTATTGTATTGTTGTCGATGTTTTTCTTTGCTTTTGTTATTAATTGGCTTATATAACTGGCTACTCCCATGTTAGGGGCATAGATATTTACAATTGTTAGATCTTCTTGGTGGATAGACCCTTTAAGTAAGATATAGTGTCCTTCATCATCTCTTATTACAGTCTTTGGTTTAAAATCTATTTGTCTGGTGTAAGGATTGCCACTCCAGCTTTCTTTTAGTGTCCATTAGCGTGGTAAATGGTTTTCCACCCCCTCACTTTCAATCTGGGGGTGTCTTTGGGTCTAAAATGAGTCTCTTGAAGACAGCATATCAATGGGTCTTGTTTTTTTAACCAATCTGATAGCCTGTGTCTTTTGATTGGGGCATTTAGCCCATTTACATTTAGGGTAACTATTGAAAGATAGGAATTTAGTGCCATTGTATTGCCTGTAAGGTGACTGTTACTGTATATTGTCTGTGTTCCTTTCTGGTCTATGTTGCTTTTAGGCTCTCTCTCTTTGCTTAGAGGACCCCTTTCAATATTTCTTGTAGGGCTGGTTTTGTGTTTGCAAATTCCTTTAGATTTTGTTTGTCCTGGAAGTTTTTTATCTCTCCTTCTATTTTCAATGACAGCCTAGCTGGATATAGTATTCTTGGCTGCATATTTTTCTCATTTAGTGCTCTGAATAGATCATGGCAGTCCTTTCTGGCCTGCCAGGTCTCTGTGATTATGTCTGTTGCCAATCTAATGTTTCTACCATTGTAGATTACAGATCTCATCTCCCGAGCTGCTTGCAGGATTTTCTCTGTCTTTGAGACTCATAAGTTTTACTATTAGATGTCGGGGTGTTGACCCATTTTTATTGATTTTGAGCTGGGTTCTCTGTGCCTCCTGGATTTTGATGCCTGTATCCTTCCCCAGATTAGGGAAGTTCTCTGCTATGATTTGCTCCAATATACCTTCTGCCCCTCTCTCTCTCTTTCTTCTTCTGGGATCCCAATTATTCTAATGTTTCGTCTTATGGTATCACTTATCTCTCGAATTCTGCCCTCATGATCCAGTAGTTGTTTATCTTATTCTCAGCTTCTTTATTTTCCATCATTTGGTCTTCTGTATCACTAATTCTCTCTTCTGCCTCATTTATCCTTATTTAGGCAGTTAGAGCCTCCATTTTTCATTGCACCTCATTATTAGCCTTTTTGATTTCAACTTGGTTAGATTTTAGTTATTTCTCCAGAAAGTGTTTCTCTAATAACTTCCATGCTTTTTTCAAGCCCAGCTAGTATCTTTAAAATCATCATTCTGAACTCTAGTTACAACATCTTACTAATGTCTGTACTGATTAGGTCCCTGGCAGTTGGTACTGCCTCTTGTTCTTTTTGTTGAGGTGATTTTTTCCGTCTTGTCATTTTATCTTCTAGAAAGTGGTCGCTTTTCTGTTCAGAGAGTTGTTGCTATTCTTTTCTTCGATCTCCTGTTGAGTTCGTAGGTGTTCAGAATGGTTTGATCCCTATCCAGATGAATTCCTGGGACCAGACGAAATCCAGATCTCCTACTCCTCCGCCATCTTGCTCCTCCCCCCCTAGATCCCTGAACTTATGAATGTCATTTAATATGGTAAAGTCTCTGAGGATGTGACTAACTGAAGGACTCTGAAATGAGGTGATAATCCTGGAATATGTAGGTGGGCTCTAAAAGCTACCACAAGTGTCCTCATAGGAGAGATTCAGAGGGAGACCAGGCCTACAGAGCAGAAGGTGATGTGAAGATGAAGGCAGAGCTTGGAATGACGTGGCCATAAGCCACCAGAAGCAGGAGGAGGCAAGAGGCAAATTCTACCCTCCCAAGGGATTGCAGCCTTGCTGCCACCCTGATTTCTGACTTTTGGCCTCCAGATCCGTAAGAGGATGAAGTTTTAGCGTGCAGGCCACCGAGTTCATGGTAATTTGTTACAGCAGCCATAGGGACACAACACACTGTACAAGGGATCTCTCTACATTATTTCCAACAACTGCATGTGACTCTACAATTATCTCAATTAAAAAAAATAAACAACCTACCACAGGTCAAGCAATATTCTAAGTGCTCTGGAAATAGACAAGAGCTACTGCATTCACAGAACTTACTAATTCTAGCAGGAGAGACAAGCAAGGTAAAATATATAGTGTATTAAGTAGTGAAAAAAGCTAAAGAGAAAGAAAAATCAAGGAAGGAAGGGAGATATGAAGTATTTGGGGCAGGACAGGGGCTAAAATCAAATTTTAGGGTGGCTGTGGAAGGCCTCACTAAGAAGATAGCTGATGAATATAGGAAGCAACCATACACCAGAAAGAGTATTTCCAGCAAAGGTAAGGAGTGGGTACAATACCTATTTTAAGTTCCATATCTATTTTTCAAATCAAACTTATAATACTCTCACTAAGATGAATGGGGAAGTGGGGATTTCTCTTTCCTCTTATCAGAATAAACTGAGATTGTCTGTTTCTTAGCTTTGGGAACACCACCTTCTTGATTATACCCCTTACTTTAATGGCCATTCCTTTTCAGTTTCCATTGCTGGGTCCTCTTTATTTTCCCAACTTCTCAGTGTTGGTGGACCTGGGGGCCAAGTCCTTGGATCTATTTTTTTTCCTCTTTCTTAGTCTCATTCCCTAAGTGATCGCATTCAATCCCATGGCTTTAAACACCCTGTTATAAGCTCGCACATTTCAAATTTTTAACTCTAGCTTGCACCTTCCTCTTGAACTTCAGACTCCTATACTCAGCAATTACTTGATGTCCCCATTTGGATGTCTAAGAGATAGTTTAGACTTAATATGTTCAAAACAAAACTTCTAATTCCCTCCTTCCCTAAATGGAATGACAATACGATATTTCCAGTATTTCAGAAAAAACTTTAGAATTATCCATGATGATTCTCTTTAATTTGTGACATCCAATTTATTAAGTAATCCTGTTGTCACTACATTCAAAATACAAATAGAACATGACCCCTTCTTACCAATGTCTAGCCTACATGGGTCTCATCACCACTACCTCTCACCTCGATTATTGCAAAGGCTTCTTTCGTGTTCCCCTGTGGCTTCCCTGGTCCCCCTATGATTTCTTCTCAATATATACAGCAGCCAGCTCACATCATTCTTCTTGTCCAAAACCTTCTAATGGTTTCTTGTCTTAAGAAAAAGCCAAAGTCCTTAACAGTGGTTTACCAAGCCCATATGATCTGATCCCCTGCTCATTCTCCACTATCATCTTTTCCAACTCTCTCCTCTGGGTACACTGGTCTTGCTATTTCTCAAGTATACTCCTGCATCAGAGGCTTTTTACTTGCTATTCCTACTGCCTGGGACATTCTTCTCACATGGCTCACTCCCTTACTTCCTTCTGGGCTCTTCTCTAGTTTAATCTTACCAGTAAAGCTGCCTTGAATGTCTTATATACAAGATAGCAACTTTCCTCCTCACCACTTTGGATGTTATGTTTCATGCTGCTTTATTTTTCTTCATAGAATTTTTCACCATTTAGCATATCATATTTATCAGTTTACCTATTTTTGTTTACTGCTCTCCCAAGAGAATGTAAGCTGTATGTGGACAGGAGCTTTGCCAATCGTGTTTGTTTCTGGTTCCTTACGTGATTAAAAGAGTGTCTAGTTGGGGTGCCTGAGTGGCTCAGTTGGTTAAACATCTGCCTTCGGCTCAGGTCATGATCCTGGGATCCTGGGGTCCTGGGATCGAGCCAAGCATCGGGCTCACTGCTCAGCAGAGAGCCTGCTTCTCCCTCTCCCTCTGCCTGCCACTCTATCTGTGCTCTCTCTCTGTCAAATAAATAAATAAAATCTTTAAAAAAAAAAAAGTGTCTAGTTGATACACGTCTTATGTAGAATACAGAGCATATCCCCTTCGTAAATAATACATGAAAATGCTTAATGCCAATTATTCACTTCTCAAATTGCAACTTATTATTTTTAATATTTTGGTTTCAATCTTGATTTTATACAGTTCAATTAGATTTATTCACCCATTTATATTCTTATATATTATTCTCATAGCCCATTTTTCCTTTCTGGTTTTATTTTTATCTTATTTTTTTAAGATTTTATTTATTTATTTGACAGAGAGAGAGAGAGAGAGAGAGTACAAGCAGGGAGAGTGGAAGGGAGAGGGAGAAGCAGGCTCCCACTGAGCAGAGAGCCCAACGTGGGGCTTGATCCCAGGATGCTGGGATCATGACCTGAGCAGAAGGTAGACACTTAACCAACTGAGCCACCCAGGCACCCCCTTTCTGGTTTTAATATCCTTCTTCACAAGTACATCTTTAATAGTTCTTAGTCTTATTTTTATTGAAAATGTTTTAGTTTGCCATTAATCCTTAAAGGTAATGCAGCTCAGTACAGATTATAAAGTTTTAGAAAAATGTAAGGTTATTTTAGCAACTCTGGGCATATACTTGCATAGCTCTCTCTAGATCTTGAATTACTTATGTTTCATTGAGTTTTGAGCTTCTCTGATGACAAGTAAACAAATTCTATTTGTGAATTTAAAGTTACATGTAGAAGAGATTGAACCTTTTTCCCCCACCTTAACTCTAAATTAGAAAACCGGAAACACCCAATTAAAGCAATATGAAATACTGACTTGAGGGAAGCAGCTCATATGATGACATTACTTAACTCTATAAAGCAGGAAGGAAGGAATATATTAGGGAGATGTCGACCCACCTAACTTTCTAAGTTAGGTCCCATTAGCATGAATTTAATCAACTGTTGTATGTGTTACAAATCTCTAGAGCAGAGATAACAATAATGTAACTATCAGGACGCCTGGGTGGTTCAGTCAGTTAAGCGGCTGCCTTCGGCTCAGGTCATGATCCCGGGGTCCTGGGATCGAGTCCCACATCGTGCTCCTTGGTCAGCAGGGAGCCTGCTTCTCCTTCTGCCTCTGCCTCTCCCCCTGCTTGTGCTCTGTCTCTCTCTCTCTCTCTCTGACAAATAAAATCTTTAAACAAAACAAAAAACAATAGTGCAACTATCAAATTTCAATCCTAAGCTCAATTTAACTTGGAAGAAGAGAGAGCATTTTTTTTTTTTTAAAAGATTTTATTTATTTATTTGACAGAGACACAGCGAGAGAGGGAACACAAGCAGGGTGAGTGGGAGAGGGAGAAGCAGGCTTCCCGTTGAGTAGGGAGCCCGATGTGGGGCTCAATCCCAGGACCCTGGGATCATGACCTGAGCCGAAGGCAGACGCTTAACAACTGAGCCACCCAGGTGCCCCGAGGGAGCATGTTTTAAAATTATTTGCACAAATGAAGAGAAATAGAGGAAATAGATGTTAATAGTTTCATAACAAAGTAAGATCATAAAGGGAGGGGAACACAAGCTGAGTTTGAACCAGGAATATAAAATGTCCTTCTTTACTTCTTAATTATATTTGCTAATTTTATAACTCATGGGGGTGTGTGTGTGTGTATATATGCAGCATTACATTATTATATATGTGGACAGCATTACATATATATATTATATGTACATTATATATATGGCATTACATTATTATAATGTACTTATAATAAGTAAGTAAAAGCTTGCTTAACTTGCCAAGCCTTTCCTGCCAAGGCTGCTGGGAATGAACGACCAATAAAGGAGAGCTCTGTAATGTTGAAATGATACAAAGGAAACAACTTAAAAGGGAATTAGGAAGATGATACATAACTTACCATATTATAAGGTTCAAAACTAAGGGCCTTAAGTCAAACAGCTGATTTATTTTATTTCTCAGTTTTAAGCATTTTACTCGTATCTTCCACCAAAGAGAACTTACCTTTTTATTCCCTGAAATGTACTGCTGGCCATGTCTATGATGCCTCCCGTTGGCCTTGCCACTGCTCCAACTAAACCTTTCCCAACACCTTTAAAGAAACCAGCTGCTCCTTCTTTTTGAGCTCCTAGAAAGAAAAAAAGACAAAGGTTTAGGCAAGTGGATCAAGAACGAAAACAGAATCAATTTGTGAAAGACCTGGTAATATAGATCACCCAAAGGAATATACTTGCCTTTGATTGGTTTTGTAACAATTCCTGTTATGCCACTTACAAAACCCTAGAGGAAAAGCACAATCGAAAATTTATACTTTGACATGATGTTAAAGAACCAAGTCTGGCTTACAAAAAAATAGAGAGTTCTGCTTTCTAGATACCGTAAGAATCTAGAAAGCACTGAAACAGAAATACATCTAGAAATACATTGCCTAATTATCTTAGCTAAAGAGAATGCTTTAGAGGCTACTGACATTTTATATAGGACACAACTCACTGCTCCTCCAATATCGAAATAATGCTTGAAGGAATGCAAGTTAAATGTCTATTTTCTTATTTGAAGAATGTAGCTTTAAAAGATATTCCCTGAGGAGTGCCTGGGTGGCTCAGTCGGTTAAGTGTCTGCCTTCGGCTCAGGTCCTGGGACTGAGCCCCGGGTCGGGCTCCCTGCTCAGTAGGAAGTCTGCCTGTCCCTCTCCCTCTGCCCCTCCCTCCTGCTCATGCTCTCTCTCGCTCTCTCTCTCAAATAAATAAAATCTTAAAAAAAAAAAAAAAAAAAGATAATCCCTGATGGGTTCACGACCCTGGGAAATTTCTTACAGACACTAAGCCTTTTCCTCCACGAGTGATGCCTTCTCTGAGACCAGCTGGTTGCTTATTCATGGCCTCTCTTCTCTTCTGTTGATAGTCTTCATCCAGAGTCATGGCTGCCACCCCCTTAGCCATAGCACTGGTGATCTTGGAGGCAGCACCAGCTAATCCACCTAGCAGAAATGGCAATTATTTTTAGTAAAAGCAAAGGTATGATTACTTTCTAGCATAGTCATACCTGGTAGGCATTCTCTTTCTTACCAACAGCTCCACCAACCAGTGCCTTCAGTCCTAATGCCATCCCCTCCACAAACTCTTCGGGACCCTGGATGGCTCCCTAAAGGGTCAAATAATAATAACAAGGTTACATTTTCTTTTAAAGGTGAACTTACTGATATAAATGAAGAAAGCAGTAGTGACAAAAATAAAAATATCCCAGACGCAGTGACACCAGCAAAAACCTTCACATGAACAAAATTCTCAGAGATACTTCACGACATTGAAAGTACAAAGAATAAGTTGATCCAAACTCAGGAACAGGACTATTCACCAGTGTGTACAAAACATGTCTGCTCCAAACTGTAAGTTACAGGATGAGAACATAAGCACAAACTACTCTTGATAATTTTTGTAAAAGAAATAACTGCACTTTAATTCTTAATATTTCTTACGTTTTAAATTATACCATACAATGTAAGTAACAGTTTTACTTTTTCATTACCCTCTACATTTAAAAGTCAAAGTAGGAGAGATTTGAATATTTTAACAGAAAATGTTAAGGGACACAAAACAATCATAATTTTTGCAAATGGTTAAGACTGCTTTGCACAGTGTCTGCCTGCAGTTATTTTTACTGTCCCACACAACAGTGCAAAGCAAGACTGCCTGCCCAGGGTGATCTTACTTCTACTGCAGAAAAAGTTTACCCACCTTTAATATTCCAACAGAATACTTAAATTTCAGTATATCTTAGTATAAAGTCTTAAGTTTAAATTTTGAGGGAAAAGGTTAAAATTTCCCTCCAAATTTCTCAAAACCTTTTAACCATTCTCTGCTGCAAAATCACATTCTTTTGTTGTGTCTCCCAAAATCTGTTTACACCTACGTTTTAAGTTAACAATTTGGAATGCGTTATCTGTTCAAAAGTATTAGTGATATATTACACAATGCAAGAATATGTATTTTATTACCTGGTAAGGTTCATAAAAAAATGCTTCCACACCTTCAGAAAATTCTCTAATCAAGCCAAAGGGATTTCCCAAAACTTCAAGTCCAAGAATGAGTACATACATTTGCTTAATGGCCTAAAAATGAAATACAAACATTAATCAATTTAGTCAATCAGAAAAAAATTTCAATATTCAGTACACACATCCAGTTTTTTTTTTAGGCTAACATCCTTATCACCAATTTCAACACCTACACCATATCAGCCTATTTATCACTAGTTTTGTTTTAGATTTTTTTTTTTTTAATTTGACAGAGAGACACACAGTGAGAGAGGGAACACAAGCAGGGGGAGTGGGAGAGGGAGAAGCAGGCTTCCTGCAGAGCCGGGAATCCGATGCGGGACTCGATCCCAGGACCCTGGGACCAGGACCTGAGCCGAAGGCAGACACTTAACGACTGAGCCACCCAGGCGCTCACTAGTTTTGTTTTTAAAAAGTTATTTGGTGTTAGAGTATTAGAAATAATATGACATATTTACATAAAGCTTTAGAATACTCAAAATGCTTTCACTTTTACAACTATGTGTGACAGTTGTTATTACCACCATCATTTTATAGACTGGAGAAACATACAGGTCAAATGATGCCCAGGGTCACATAGTAGGTAAATAGCAACACTGGAATCCAAACCCAGACACCTTGCATCAGGCTTAGTGTTCTGTCCACTACAAAACAGCTGTCTCAGACACTCTATAAGTTATATCCTAAGATACTGGAGTCTTGCTAAAGGTGGGAAAAAAAATCCATTAAAATAACATATCTGACTCAACAACATAATTACATTAAAAACAGCCTGTATTCATTAGTTACTAATAGTTTCCCTTGAAACTATTTTTTTGAAGTAAGTTTGGTGCATTAGTCAATATTTTATTTAAAGATACTTGTTTAAGTCCACACATACCCAGAAAACATTTCTGTCCGTGGCTAAAAAACAGAAAGGCAAAAAACTGAAATGGTGGCATGGCTCAATTTCTTTCTCAATTCTGAGAAAAAGAAATTTTTAAGATTTTGAAAATGGTTATTCACTTTCTCATCAAATCTACATTATACATGTACAGACACAGTTTCAATATATCAATCTGTCCCTTTAAAAAATAAATCTCAGACAAACCTGTTTTGAATAGTGTCTTATTACTTCAGACTGTAGTTCAGATGCTGTATGGAACTGATAGTTCAGTTCAAAAAATGCAAGCCTGAAAAACACATAAATATGTGTGAGGGTGTGGGTAGAAGGAGAGGAAGAGGGAGAGAGGGGAAGAGAATTTTTTTAATATTCACGAATGGTTTCATTTTCTTTAGAATTTTTCTCTCAATCTTTCCTTTCCGTACATTTCCCAAGCCAATCAAAAAACATGCTCTTTTACATATGCGCATTCTGGTCAAAGAACCCTCTAAGACTCTCATGAGAGCTATGGATCTTATCCTCAGAAAAGCAACCAATATATACGTATTATTACATCCTTTAGCGGATTCAGAGACCCTCTGGATCTCACTCACAGACATGGACTGGATTTTTCAACTCTGCCCTGTCATGGCCCATACAGAAAATGTCGGGCATGCTGAGGTGAATGGAAGAGGCTGCTCAGGAACGGCCAGACTTCAGCTGCGGCAGATCCCGTCTGATCAGCTGACAGCTGAGGAACCAAGGTCGGTTGACTGCTAACCTATTCACAGCATATACGGATCCACTGCTTGGGAAGCTCTCTGTTAGCTGGTAAGACAGAAGCTGGATGAGAAATCTCATTCTATTCCCAACGTCTTCACACCTATGTTCTTTAATTTGACTGTTACCTAACTTTATCTAGATTTAGAGTTACATCCTACTGGACTCACTGATTCTTACTACGGTCCTTAATAACAATTCTGGGTGCTACCTGCAAAGGTCACTCTCATTTGAAGTCTCCATTCAGATACTCTAATAGCTTCCATTATGACTCACATTAAAATGTATATTCTTGGCTGTAACATTTAAACGAATTCCTTCACTTCCCCTATCATGTCATTCATTTTGTTCTAGTCACATATGTTTTGAAGAATCTCGATCCTAGAAGCCTTGAAGCCACATGGTTTAATCACCATACCTTTGGGCATACACAGCTTAGGAATCCTTCCGTAGGCCAGAAAGGCCTTATATGATGCACAAACTTGTATGGCCTCTCTCCCTCTTTCTTAAGGAAATTATTTAATAATAACCCCTATCTGTCTATGATCTCCAATATCCTTTACACACTTTTTCACTTGTAAAGTTTTTAGGTAAATATAAAATGGACTTTTCATCAATTTATAGATTTGAATATTAAACATACTTAAAAACTACATCTTGTACATCTGTAAGGGTGGCACCAATACTCTTCAGCAAAAGATTTAAAGAACGAACGGCCATCAGTCCTTCCTGTTGTTCTGAATCTTTAGCTTCTTCTCTGCCCGAACTCAGTGAAACACTTAAATGCAACTAAAGAGATAAAGAGATAAATATTTAAAGCACTATCTTCAAGATGACAATTTTAACTTTTAAAATTTAATCTTATTTTAAATTTACTACACCATAAGATTTCAAAGATACCTGGATTATGCTGAAATTATTAAGTGAAAAGTTACAAGAATTTAAAATTGAATACAGCTCTATTTAATTTTTAAATTCAGCAATATAAGCTAATACGGTATTTAGGTTCAATCCTTTTGGTAAAGCTATGAAAATAATAATTTTTATACATTTTTTAAAAATAATAATCTAGAACTTGAAGTTGTTGAAAATAACTCAAATAGTGTTTCAACTATTAGAATTAAGTTAACATGTCAAAATCAGTTAAAACAAACTTTCACATTTTTGTATTGTATGCATTTATGTATGTGTGTATATGTATGTACAGCTATACAATAATTTTCTTTAGTGTTATGTAATTCAGAAACTCTGTATTAAGAACTTATATTTAGTTCCATTCAGTCTTCACTTCTTAAATCAAGGTTACTTCATGAATTAATTTAAAACTTACAGACTATAGTTAGTAATATTGTAGTGCATTATTTGAAAGTTGCTAAGAGAATAAATAAATCTTAAAGTTCTCATCACAAGAAAAACTTTTTTTAACACTGTGTGGTGATGGATGGTAACTAACTTATTGTGGTGATCATTTCACAGTGTATACAAATATTAAATCATTACCTTATACATCTGAAACTAAGGTATATGTCAACTATACCAATAAACAGACACACACAAAATTTTGAAAACTGTCATTAAATACATTAACAGAAAACTAAGGTAACAAAATGTTAGCTCAAGATATAAACATATAAACACATGTTGTAGGTGGCTCCAATATTATTTCTATATAGTGAAAAACTGTTAGAAGTATAAATAAAAATTTCAAAGGATTATTCCTGCTACTTTATTTACAGAATTTATATACTATTAGAGAACATAATTTATACGCTCATCTCCCCAAACAGATCAAGTCAATTTGCTATTACCTAGATTATCGAGGATAATAAAAATGACTTCTATTTCCCCTACCTTGATAGGAGATATATGGAAGTATTCATAGAGACTGACTTGTGACGAATCTGCTAATGAAGCTGTTTTATATTCTTCTTGGAAAGCTTCTATATCTTTATGAAAAAGTTCAATCTATAAAGAAACAAAAAGTATTAACAACTTAAAGGATCTATCTGTATGAGGCATTTAAGTCAACAGCTCAGACACTGCAGAACACTCCCCTGTAACATCCATATTCAACACTGCTCATGACTAGAAAGTTATTGCATGAGAAGGGAACCTAACACCTGTTAGTAAAGCTTTGTCCCTAACTCACAAATTGATAAGCATATCTTCTTTGTTCCCATCTAATCCATTAAAAAACACGAAGCTTTTCTTCTTGGGACTACAGAGTTATCCCAAAAGGCTATGATAATCTAGTGCATCAACACTTTCTTAGGAATATTTGTTTCTTTAAATATAATCATAGTTCATTTGTAGCTTTTTAGTAAATACCTCGCTGACATCTACAGAGGCCCATGATATAATCAAAAAGGGGAAGGCACTGAAAATGATGTTGTATGAAGTGATGATTATGGCTTTCATTCTTGATAATCAACATTAATTCTCTTTTAAACACACATTTAAGTTACTTCTATATGTTGAGAAATGGCCCCAACATTCACATTTTTTTTTTTTTTTTAAAGATTTTATTTACTTATTTGACAGAGAGAGACAGCGAGAGAGGGAACACAAGCAGGGGGGTGGGAGAGGGAGAAGCAGGCTTCCCGCTGAACAGGGAGCCCGATGCGGGGCTTGATCCCAGGACGCCGGGATCATGACCTGAGCCGAAGGCAGACGCTTAACGACTGAGCCACCCAGGCGCCCCCCCAACATTCACATTTTGACCTATCATCAATAATATTAAAATGATAGCCTTATTAAAAGTATAGAATCTGGAAATTGACTTCTGGGACGACAGTGTGAAGGGTTCTTTAGACCAGCTCCCCAGTGAAACTGGTGAAATTAAAAAACATTTGGGTGCCTGGGTGGCTCAGTCGGTTAAGCATCTGACTCTTGGTTTTGGCTCAGGTCATGATCTCGGGGTCATGGGATGGAGCCCTGCATTAGGGTCCACACTCAGTGGGGAGTCTGCTTGAGATTCTCTCCCTCCCCCTTTGCCCCCCCTGCATGCTTGCTCTTTCTAAAATAAATAAATATTTAAAAAATTAAAATAAAAAAACATTTAAGGCCTCTATGAATGAACCTAATGGTATAAGCAAATAAAACATCTTCTCAAGAAAATCTACAAAAATTTGGTAAGAAAAGTGAATCTGTAAGTATTTGAACAAGGACCATTCTCTCAGATCCCCCTCCTAGTTCAACAAGCCATAACTCTACTCTAGACTGCTATACTCAAGAACACAAACCTCCCTCTCTGCCCAGTCTCCAGTCAGGAATACTTTCTTCCCGGGAGGCATAAGATGTCAGCATTTCTTATCCTGCCCCCAGTTACCAGCTGCTAACGCTACATTATGGGGGATGTGGGAGCTTCCATCCTGCTGCCCAGCCTCTACTCATGGGAACAAAGGCTCTAACTGGGTGTGATACCGATGAGAATACTGGGTTCTCATCCCTCTTGTTCCACCCACAGCTCTGAAGCTCTGGTTCAGATAGTTTTACCTGGGGGACAAGGAAACTTTGACTCCTATCTTTTCCCAAAGAAACTGCCTTCAACTGCAAGAGAGTGTGAAGAAGTTCAAGCCTGAGCTTTAGGAAACAGTGAATGTCATAGGGAAAGGTAACTATAAGGAAAATCATTGATTCAATGAAGATACAGGCTAAACTGTAGGTCTCTTAGTTTTCATGAGCAAAATGGGGAAAGAGACAGTTTAAAGGGGTCCCCCTGGGGCTAGAACAAATACCAAACACTGATCTCCAGATCAATTCCTTCAAAAAAGAAAAAAAAAAAAAGCCCAAGCAGAACAATTTATGGCCTAAGGTACTGTGAGAAAAAAAAATAAAGCAATCAGCCAGCGATTAGTGGAGCTCAATAGCTAGGCGTGGTTGTGAAAAGAGAGGAAGAGGGCCCCGCCCCAAAACCACTTATTCTAGGGTAAGGGTGGGTATCCCAGATCTTCACCTCTCTGAGGAGCAACACCAAAAGCTTAAGAATGCAGGAAAAGTCAGGGGTGTGGGTAGGATAGACTTCAATAAAAAAATCTAACCAGTCATAGAATGAACAAATAAGCTAATAACAGTAAGCTTTGGAGAGAGAGGAACCAGTAGCCAGTTTTTATAGTGTATCATCTAAATGTCCAGTTCCCAACCAAAAATGATGATATATGCAAAGACATAGGAATGTATGACCCATACACTGGGAAAAAACTAGGCAAAAGAAACTGCATGTGAGATGTGACCAGACTGGATTAAAAGAAAAATACTTCCAAGTAACCACTGTAAATATGTTCAAAGAACTAAAGAAAACCTGGGGTGCCTGGGGGGCTCAGACAGTTAAGCATCTGCCTTCGGCTCGGGTCATGGTCCCAGGGTCCTGGGATTGAGCCCCACATGGGGCTCCCTGCTCAGCGGGGAGTCTGCTTCTCCCTCTGCCTGTGCTGTTCCCCCTGCATGTGCTCTCTCATGCTCTCTACCAAATAAATAAATAAAATCTAAAGAACTAAAGAAAACCATATTTAGAAAAGTAAAAAATTATGATGACCATGTCTTATCAAACAGAATAATATATCAATACAGATGGAGAAAAATTATATATTAAAAAACCTATTAGAAATTCTGGAATTGAGAACTGTAACAGAAATGGAAGATTCACTAGAAGAACCTAACAGTGTATTTGAGCTGACAGAAGAAATATAAACACTTCACTATATGCTAAATTAAATGCATTGTTTCATCATGAACTTGAAGTGTTAAAGATTATGCAATCTGGAGAACAGAGGAAAAAGAGAGGAAAAATCAGCAGTCTCAGAAATGTGGTACACCATTAAGCATACTAACATATACAATATGGGAGTATCAGAAGGAGAAAAGAGAGAAAAAGTAGAAAAAATATGCGAAGAAATAATAGCTGAACACTTTCTAAATTCAATGAAAAACAGTAACATATCCAGGAGGCCAAATGAACTCCTAGTGCATAAATGGAAAGAGGTTCACAACAGATACATAACAGTTAAATTGCTGAAAGTCAAAGACAAGGAGAAAATCTTAAAAACAAGAAGAGAAAAGCAATTTATTACATACAAGAGGACCCTGATAAGATTAATAGTTGGGGTGCCTGGGTGGAACAGTCGGTCAAGCATCCTTAGATCTGGCAAAGGACTCTTAAAAATGACACCAAAAACATGAACAACTAAAAAGAATTTGGATTTCATTAACATTAAGCTTTTGTGCTTCAAAAGACATCAGGAAGTAAAACACAACACACAGAATGAGAGAAAATATTTGCAAATCATTTATCTGGTATGGGACTTGTATTCAGAATATTACAATTCAATAAAAAGGAGACAACCTTTTTAACAAAGGCAAAGGATCTGAACAGACATTTCTCTGTAGAAAATATGTAAGTGGTACATCAACACATCAAAAGATGACCAACATCATTACTCATCAGGTACAAGTAAATCAAAATCACAATGATATACTACTTCACACCCACTACGATGGCTAAAATCCAAAGGATAGACTAAAACAAGTGTTGATGATGATGCATTAAGAATCATACATTTTTTATGATTTCAAACTTCACAAATATTCATAGCAATATTATTCATAATAGCCAAAATGTGGAAATAGCCCAAACATCCCTAACTGATGAATGGATAAACAAAATGTGGCATATCCACAGAGTCCTGGATATACATAATATGGAATATATCCATAACAATAGAATATTAGTTGGCCATAAAAAGGAATGACGTACTGAAACATGCTACAACTTGAATGAACTCTGTAAACATTATGCTAAGTGTAAGAAGCCCATTAAAAAAACTACAAGTGGATGATTCCACATATCTAGAACAAGAAATCCTATAGACAAAGTACATTAGTGGTTGTATGGGACTGCGATGGTTTCTTTTTTGGGTGGATGAAAATATTCTGGAATGAGATAGTAATGATGGTTGTACAATTCTGTAAATATATTAAAAACCACTGAACTGTCCACCACAAATGATTAAAATGTATGATGTGTGAACTGTATTTCAATAAACTATTAAAAGAAAAAAAAAAGTTATTTGTCCTTGTCCTTATCCACATAATTTATACTATCTTCAGAATTCTTTTTATGAAGACAGCTGAAAAAGAGATCAGATCCGAGCTACCCTATCACTGTGATTTTACAGTCTTTCCATCAGTCACAAATAAGATACTACCTTTTATTTTTATCCCTTCTCTCACTGAATATTCTTGCCACACCCAAATTTCTAAGTTATTAATCAAAACAGAAGTAACTCAGGAAAATAAAATAGGAAAAAACAGTGATGTGAACCATGACTACTTCTCCCTACTACTGGCCTAAAACCTTTCCTATTTGCTAACTCACCTTCATAAGGCTATTTTAACTTGTCTTGCTTTCTTCATCTATAATCTGAAAATGGGATTTCTACCAATTTACCCACCATAGCAGCATAAGAAAAATTTAAAAACTTTATTTTTAAGATGGATCGAAACCATTTTAATATCTTTAAAAATTTATAATTCTTTTAGTCCTCCTCCTTCCCCAACCCTTCCCATCAATGCTATCATTCTGAATCTTACCTCAGTTTTTTCAGTCACTTCGGCTTCTGTCATAAGTTCTGCTAAAGCATAGACAAACCCAAGATCTAACCTGAGGTCCATTTCTTGGATCAACACCTTGAAATACCTATAATACAAAGTAGAAAACATTTAAAAACCATCGATTAAGTGCATTAAGAAAATCAGGTGGGAAAAAAAGCATTAGATAACTATTAGAATGTTGAAATTTAGGATTTTCTAAATGAACAAATAAAAATGTCATGGCAACATTGTTCATAATACCAACCAACTCAAAATGTGAAAATGCCTATGAAGAGAAAACTGGTAAGTAAACTGTGGTATATAGTCATAGAGCAGATTATTATACATTAGTGATAATAAACTCTAGCAAATACAGCAAAAATAATAAATTTTGGTAAAAAGTTGAATGAAAAAATCCAGTCCTAAAAGTACACACTCAGTTTAACAAAAAAAAAAAAAAAAAATTTTTTTTTAATTATGAAAAAAGGAAGACTAAGAAGGTACATATGTGGTAAACACATATGTGTTTAGGTACATATGTGGAATGAAATTATATTTTAAAACATAAGGGATGAAGTTAGTGTTTATTGTGGTTGACAGGGTGGAGAAAACAAGAAATAGGGGAGTAATACATCAATGGATGTTTCTGTCAATATTCTATTTCTTAGACTGGGTGGTGACAATTTTAAGATACCATTTTTTCTTGTTTCTAAAACAATATGCAGTAATTATAGAAAACTTAAATGAGAAAACAATAAATAAATAAAATACAAGTACATTTCATTCAGAGCCTTCTGACTCTTCAAGATTATAAAACAGATTTTCCTAATGATCTTCATAATTTAATATTTTGCATGTAAACCTTTGCCTCACCTGAAATCGATTCTTTAAAGAATATAATTAATTCACATATTTAAATCAAAACATTAAATAAATACACAGAAACATATTAAGACACTTACTTAATACGTGATATCTGGGAATGCCCTGCAGATCTCATGACAATACTGACATCTGTAAAGGGCTTTGGAGCTACAAAAGTTAATAAATATGATTAATCCCATGATGCTTTAAGCAAAAGATAAGCATTTTCTTGCAATTTAATACACATCACAATGGAGATTTACTAAATCATGAGTGTCAATTAAAATTACTATTTGTAAGATTGATTACAGTCTTATTTCAGACCCCAGGATGTTTTTTTTAAGTATCTGTATTCACTTTAAGGATAAATCCTTAAATTAGCAATTTTAAAGTAGAAGTATGCATTAGAATCACCAGGGAAACACTGTGAAAACACAGATTTCAGGGTCTTGTCCTGGGCTTCCAGGTAGAGGGGCTTGGGCATGTGCAATGGTGAACAGCTTCCAAGCAGATTATCAATACCGCCTTAGATAGTTCAGAGGCAGTGGTGTGGAGGTGGCGGGTGGGAAGCAAGGGGAGGAGGGAGGAAAGAGAAAGGGGAAGAGCGATAACAGAGAAAGAAGGAATACGAGGGAGAAGCAGAGGATGGAAGAATAGACTTGTCATTACACTCATCTGGAGAATACAGGACGTTTTCCATGGTTAGAAACCACTCTGAATTTGATTTTCTTCACAATTTATTCAAAGGTCCTAGTGGCTTTTAAATCAGGAATTTACAAATCAGTAATATTTCTAAAAATTTAAATATATATTCCTAATTAATCTTCTCCTCAGAATTCAATGTGTTGTTGACCTTAGTTGAGTACTTGTTCCTTTACAAGAGGTTTAATTTTCTAATGATCCCACAGAAACTAAACTTGAGAATGGTTTCGTGTTTTTATAATAAAATAAACCATACAGAGAATACAAACATTTTTATGGCCATCTAAAAATATAAACAAACCTGAATCCATGGTGACCGACTTGGGAGGTTTAATTGGATAAAACACAAATGGAAATATAGCACCATGTATCTGGTTTTGGATCTAAGAAAATAAAAACAGGTCAGTATATTAATATGTTAATTACAGAACCTGACTAGAATAACAGGATTTAATAAGTAGAAGGAATCAAGCAGTCTAGATCAACACTGAAACTGAAGTACTAGGTAAGAGAGACCATGGGAATACATTTGGTTTATTGCTATGTTCCTTATGAATACAATTTGACTATCTTTTCAGACTCACCTGTATTCTGTAAACTTGAATTCTAAATGATGACTGATGTGCAGATGTGCTATATTCTACTTTCAATGCTGGAAGATAATTTCTTCTTATAGCTATTACATGTGGCTGCAGAATTTTCATGTTAGTACCACTAGGTGTGAAGCAAACCTGAAAAATACCCCCCCCAGACTGTTGTATTTCTCTGTATTCATAATTAAAATTAGAAATTTGTACTGAAAACTTTAAAGATAATGTTAATTAAAACAGTAGTCTAAATAGTTGACTAGACTGGATCTTTACAATTTGACTAGGTTTAGACTGGATCTTTCCAATACAACTCACAAAAATGTTCATATAATCCTTATAGCTTAGTTGTATCGCTTTTTATATAAATTTACTAAAAAATAAAGTGGTAAAAGAAAAAATAAAAAGTAAAATAAGTAAAACAACATATTGGCTTCTTGTTAACTAAGGAATAGATCTCATTAGCATCTTAAGAGAAAGTCTGAGTTGTTAATACAGACAACTATTCCTTTAAAGTATTTTGTATAAAGTATATATGACAGAATTCATTGTTTTGTAAGGAAACCAGACTTTCTTAAAAGTTCACTAGTGATTCATCTAATTACAACAGGTAAAAATTAACACTTCACATCAGTACTTAAAAATATTACCGGAATGTTAGTGTCCAATTCAACAACCTTATCTTCTGAAGGTGAAGATTCAGTATATTCCTTAAATTCTTTCTCTAACTTCTCAGTGTGCTTTACACTCATTGGCTTCCATCTTGCCTTCTTCTTGGGCTTTGTCTCCCAAACCACATCAGAACTTATATATGAAAGCAAAAATCATGGTGCTAATTTATAAACATTTTCATTTTACCTGGTTTATTACATGAATTGCAAAACCTTCAGTAAAATTTTACAATATCCTCAGTTATATGCAAGTACACTACAGATTTAAAAATAAGAATTCAATCAATACTTAGACTTTTACCAGACACTATTTAGGTGGTAGAGATATTATCAGTAAACATCCTTGCCATCCTAGAGCTTTATTTTAGTGGAGTGACAGACGCATAAATAGTAAATATAATAAATTTGTATATTATAATATAGTTAAGAAGTGAAAATGCTTTTGAAAAAAGAAAAAGTAAGACAGGGTGAGTGATCTGGAGTACTGAGATATGCCAAGTGATGGGGGCTGCAGTACTGAAACAGAGTGCTCAGCCAGGGTGTCACTGACAAGACGAGACTTCAGCAACCTCACAGGAGAGAAGGGAAGTTACCCAGCAGACAAGAGAAAAGCATTCCTGGGACAGGGACTAGCTACAACAAAGACTCAAAAGCAGAGCACGCCTATAGTGTACAAAGAAGAGCAAGGAGGCAGGCAGGCCTGGAACACACTAAGAGTAGAAGATGAAGTAAGACAGACAGTGGGAAGCCAGATAATGTAAAGCCTTATAGAATATTGTAAAGACTGAGTTTTATTGTGAAATGAGGAATCACTGAAAGATGAGATCATCAACGTGATCTGACTTAAGCTTTATAAAGAATACACTGTGTTCTGGGAGAGAGGGGAAGGGGTGGGGATGAAGGTCAGAAGCAGGAAAACTGGTTAGGAGTTTAATGGAGTAAGTCAGGAGAAAAACGGTGATGGCTCTACCCAGGGTAGAACAGTGAGGCAGTAAAAAATGGTCAGACCTGTGTCTGTCTTGAAGACAGCACAGAACTTCTAGATGGATTAGATGTGGAGTGTGAGATAAAGAGAGGAATCAAAGATGATTCCAAAGCTTTTTGCCTGAGCAACCAGAAGGAGGGAGTTGTCGTTAACTCCAATGGGGAAGTAGGTTTTGTAGAAGGATATTAGGAACCAGGTTTTACGCATATGAAGTGTAAGACGTCTCTTAGATATAAGAGTAGATATTTTATGTAGGTGGTAGATATACAAGTGTGGAGTTCGGGACAAAGTTCTGGTTAAAGAAACATTTGCTAAATTTTTTTGGCATATATTGTGGTATTTGAAACAGAGAAGAGAAGAGGACTCAAGTCTGAGGGCTCCAGGGCACCCAGTATTAAGCAGCTGAGAAGTAGCCAAGGAACGAACACATAAAGTGGAGAATTCTGGGATAGAAAGAAAAACCAAGATGGTGAGGTATCCTGAAAGTCAAGGCAAAGAAAAACTATCAAGGAGGAAAAAAAAAAAAAAGACGGGATCTGTATAACTGCTGTAAACTTAAGCAACATGAGGACTGGTCTCTGGTGATCTTGACAAGACCAGTGTCATGGTGTGTTGACAGCAAACTCCTGCTGGAGTGGTTAAAGAAAGAATGGGTAAAATAATTATTGGATATAGTGAGTATATTAAACTCTTCTGTAACTGATAACACTTTTGAGGAGTTTGGCTATAAAAGGAAGCTAAAAAGTGGGCAGAGGGTAGCAGGGAAAGTAGGCTCAAGAGAATTTTTTAAGTTGAGATAAATAATACTGATGGGCATAACCCAAAAGAGAGCCAAAAATTATTGATGTAGGAGAGAGAAAGAATTGTGGGATCAATGTCTCAAGAAGGCAAGAGGAAATGGAATAGAATGCAAAGTTGAAAAATATTTTTAAATAGGAGCACATGTATCTATGATAACTGTGGAGAAGATGTTGGCACAGCGTGTAGGTAAAAAATGCTCATGGGTAGAAAGTTGTGATTTGGGGGAGTGGGTCGGTCTTTGGAAATTCCCTTTTGACTGCTTCCATTTTCTCACTGAAATGGGATACACGGCAGTGAGGTATGAGAGAAAATAGGGGTTTAAAATGAGACAAAGTGTGAAACTGTAATCTAAGAGGGGATGGAACAAATCTCACTGAAAAATTGCTGAAAGACTTAAATACAGAATAAAAACATCCATCTACATTCTAAAATTACTCTGTTTACAAATGTAAGTTATTTAAGTATTCTATTTATTAATTCCCTCTAAAATTTATATTCACTTAATAAACAGAGAGGCAGGAACTGTGTATTATTCCTCTTTGCATTCACATCATTTAGCATAGCACTTAGAAAATAATAAACACATTTCTTGAGAACAATAAAAATTTGTAAGAAAATAGTTTTTAATATTCCTTTTTAAATGGCATGGATTCCATTCAAAGAAAAGTCAAGGGCGTTTCTAGATGAATTTATATAGAAAAACAAATTTAAACCTATACCATATACCTTTAAATTGTGTGACAGCTTAAACTCAAGGGTTAAAACTACATTATCCTGGTTATACAGACTGGAATCTATAAATGCTCTCAAATTAGGCACTAATATATACAAATTAATTTTACCTTAAGTATTTATGAACAGGAATATTAAAGGCATAAAGAAGAGTTTTACTGGTGATGATTTACATGGGGAATGATATATTCCATATTATCTTATTGTATCTTAAAAGCGTCAAGCTCAAGTTAAAGAATGATTGGCTTTATTCTTCCAACAACTATTTATGGAGCATCTATACTGTATCCTAGACCGTGGGTAGTAACAGAAAATTAAGTATTTCCTTATGACATGTTAAATAAAGTATACTTTTGATAAGCTGAATAAATCTTTTTTGAAAGCTGAGATCATCAACATAAGACCGGATTTATAAATTTGATTTCTGACATATCTTTATCTCAAAAGGCAAAAAAATAATCTCAAAAGCATTTTTAAATCAGCATTAGCTTAGTATAATAGTCAAAACACAAAATTTAAACAATAATTTTAGATTTTACTATCACCGTTCTTAATCATTAAGAATTACTTAAAATTTAATGTATCTAACCTTGTAATGCCAATATAGGCTACTTCTTGCTTTGTGTAATTGTTGACGAGAGAAATTCCAACATCTTGTAAGGCCAACACAATTTCTTGCTCTGCTAACTCTGCTTTCTCACTTTCATATGTTGCTTTAAATACCCTTGGATCTTCAGTGAATAAAATAATGCGTTGTAAGCCTTCAAAGAATGAAACTAAATAAATGGTCTTTTTCCCCGAATTTATAGGTGTCATCATATCCTAAAACAAAAAATCAGAGTCTTAACCAACAGGAAATCTAGATTCCACATTTGAAAAATGAGAATTATAATGGTAACTCCTTCAAAGGGTTGGACAAACTAAATGAATTAGTATTTGTATAACATTCAGAAATTTACATAATTAAAATCTGTTGATGTTAGCTTCTGCAATTATTATTATGAAGTTATTAATCAGGAAGACAGGTTAACTGTTATTGTTCTTTCAACATCTTAAAAAAATTTAGTCTTCCTTAGTAGACTAATCAATAACACAAAATATTATTTTCTCTGCTTTATTCTAAGACCAATCAATGTGTTATGTTAAAAGCTGTTCAGTCAGAAATTTGTATTTCCTTACAGAGCTGAATTAAATAGGATAAAAAATATCTGACACTTCAGTTGCATGCTCTATAAAGCACAGATATTCACCACATGGTTAATTCTGCAGGAAGCCCTTATTTATAAGCATTGTGTTAATATCAGGGTCTTGAAGTTCAATGACAAGATAATAGCAAATTCTAATAATAAACAGTCAGCCATGAATTTTTGGTCAATATTCTAGTGAATATTCTGATCAATAGGAAATTTTAATATACAGTAGTCCCCCTTCTCTATGGTTTTGAATTCCATAGTTTCAGCTACTTGTGGTCAACCACATTCCAGAAGCAGATGATCCTCCTTCTGACATAAGGTCGGAAGATCGGTAGTAGTCTAATACTACATCCCAACGCCTACGTCTTTCATCTCACTTCATCTCACCCATCTATGCATTTTATCATCTCACATCATCATCATCAGGGCGAGTACAAAATATTTTGAGAGAGAGAGAGACCACATTCATAGGACTTTTATTACAGTAAATAACTGTTTCATTTTATTATTAGTTTTTGTTTTTAATCCCTCACTATGCCTAATTTATAAATTAAACTTTATCATAGGTATGTATGCATAGGAAAAAACATGGTTTATATATGGCTTGGTACTATCAGCGGTTTTGAGCATCCACTGGGGGTATGAGATGGTGGGGGACATACTGTATCATACACATTCATGTTATAATACAGTGAATTTAAAAAGTGGAATTGCTACCATAAAGTCAGTACTTAGAGTTAATCTATTTATAATACTTGCTAAAATAAAATACATAGCACTAAAACTACAATGAAAAATAAGACAACTAATTTATTTCCAAATAATTCTAAAGTCCTAATATTCTGAAGTGGATTTCAGATTTATCTTTATAAAGTTTAACTATCATTATGATATAAATATGCAAAAGTACTAATCAAAAGATCAAATAAGATTATTTATATAAAATAAAATCATTCTTCCTGAATAAATTCTAATAACCAAGAATTAAAAAATTAAAATTAGGCCAATTATAGGCAGCCTTCTCAAATATATCAAAAGACAAAAAAAATCTACACTGGACTCCACAACAGCAAAACTAGAATACAATGGAAAAATATATCAATATACTAAGAGAAAATGACCCTCAACCCAGAATTCCTTACTCAGCAAAAATATCCTTCAGTAAGTACAAAATAAAGTTGCCTAAAGACAAAAACTACTAAATTTCACCATCAACAAGGACTCACTCCTGTAGGAAATTCTACAGGAGGAATTAAAGTGATTCAAGATGGCTGTTTGCAAGAAAAAAGTTATGCAAATAAAACCGCACCTATTTGGGAGAAAACATTTTATAAAATTCAATATCCAACTATAATAAAAATCTTTGGCAAACAAAAGAGTAGATGAGGAGTTTTGCTTTTTTTTTTAACCTCTTATCAAACTGTCCTCCGAAAAAAGAAAATACCAAACTTTGGCAAAGATCATATTTGAAGGCAAAATGTTGAAGGTATGTAATTTAAGATCATATATAAGGCAAAAATACTTGCAAACACCACTTTCACTCAATAGTATATTAAAGATCCTAACCAGTCCAGTAAGGCAAAAAGAAATTAAAGATGAAAGGACTGAAAAGGGGAAAACAAAACTCTCATTATTTGAGTCATGACTGCCCATATAGAAAAATAAAAAACAAGTAATATTAATAAGAGAATTCAGTGAGTTTTCTGTGTACAAAATCAATACACAAAATGCCGTAACACTCCCATATGCTGACAAGCTTAATTCTGAAAAGATACCATGAGTTACTGCTCTAGCAGTTGATGAGTAGGTGATCTCTAGACCAACCCTCTTGCTAAGAACAAGAACTTTCACTAGACAAAATATAAAGAGGATAATGTGTTTGAAAAGACAGCAAGGCTACCAAGACAGGAGGATTAATGAAACCAAGATCTGAGTGAGAAGGAATTCTCAAAAAGCCAACTGCCAATTCTAAAAGTAGAAGCAGACACTGAGAAGTTAAGAAAATCAGAAAAATATTGTGTAGTCTCATGGAAATGGAAGGATTAAAGCTGGAATATAGGGCATAAAAAAAAGAAGGGGTCAACAGCTTAGGCTTTTAGTTGAGTCCCCAAAGGGCTATACTCTAGGTGGCAGGGTGAACTCGAAGTAGACTAGTCCTTACAAGGACTGAAGACTAGATTCAAATCATTTCAATCCTCCTTTAGATTAAGGTAATCCACCCCTCAAGACCAGCTGCCTGACAAAGGCAAAACCATTTCTTCTCAAGAAAAAGGGGATACTATACAGTGCCTAAAATTGTTGCTAAAACTTTTCATATACTATGTCCAGCACATAGTCAAAATTAAACATGCATTTAAGGAATATATATGAGTGAACACTAAGAAAAAAAAAGAGAAGATATAACAGTATCCACAAGAGATCTAGATATCAGATTATCAGATAAGCTTTAAAATAGCTACAATTAATATATTCAGTGTAGGGGCGCCTGGGTGGCTCAGTTGTTAAGCGTCTGCCTTCGGCTCAAGTCATGATCTCAGGGTCCTGGGATCGAGTCCCATATCCGTCTCCCTGCTCAGCGGGAAGCCTGCTTCTCCCTCTCCCACTCCCCCTGCTTGTGTTCCCTCTCTTGCTGTCTGTCAAATAAATAAATAAAATCTTTAAAAAATATATATATTCAATGTAACAAGGTAGAGAATTTTGAAACAAAACTTCTAAAAAGAAATCCTAGAACTGATCATTTCAATAATTAAAGTTAAGAACTCAATGGATGACTTTAAGAGATTAGACACCACAAGAGAAGTCTAGTGAAAGGTCAGAAAAAGATATTCATACTGAAGGTCAGAGAGAAAAGGATGAAACAATATAGAATATCACATGAAAATCACAAGGGACATGGTGAAAAGGTCTAATATTTTTGTAATACTGGAGTCCTAAGGTGAAGAAAAAAAGAAGTGCCAACTCTGAAATTTGACATCCAGCATAAATATCTTACAAAAAAAAAAAAAAGGGGACAAAATAAAGACATTTCTAGACAAATGAAACTGAAAGACAATTTGTCAGCTGTCGACTTGCATTAGAAAAATACTGAAGAGAAGAAAAATTAACACAAATGGAAACATGGAGAGGCAGTTTGGAAAAACGGAAGAAAGGAAAACATGTGAGTTAATTTAAATGCATTATTAGTTGCAGAAAGCAGTAATAATACTTCTTATGGGATTTAATATATATTTAGAAATAAAACACACAACAGTACATAAGATGAAAGAGGGTAAATGGAGTAAGAGTTCTAAAGTCCTCATATTATTGGGAAAGTGGTACCAGTACTAATTTACAGCAGGTTTTAGTAAGTCAAGAATGCATGTTGTAGTAGCACTAAAAGCTATAGATTTCTTTTAGTGTGATGATGTCTATACATTCCTTGCAGAACACATATAAGCTATGGTCATGGGTTGTTACAAGAGATATGTGCTATTGTGGAATAGGGCTTGTAGGTCAAAGTGGCTCATAACACACCCAAGTGAGCCTTGTTCCATCACAACAAAACTGTCATTGCAGATGACCAAAGAGAATGCTTCCTTAACTGATAGGCAAAATGTGTGATGCTCCCGGCTGGCAAGCTTTGTTTCCTGACCTGTATCTTTCTGCGTAGGCAGTTGCAGACTGTAGTCTATGATAGTTTTGAGAGTCTAAATGTTTAAATCTAAAAAAGATACAATGGTGGGCACTGCAATATTATATACTAATGATGCATGATTAAAATGATCAACCTACCAGGAAAATATAACAATTCTAAATTTTTATCAACCTAATCACATAGTTTCAAAATATAAAAGCCAAAATTAAAAAACTAAAAGATGAAAGTATGTATCTACAAGAGATTTTAAATACAACGCTACAAGCAAACATGCATACAAAAAACCTAATGAGCTAGAAGATTTAAACAATATAATTAATAAACTTGAAATTGACATATATAGAACATTATAACCAACAACTACAGAATATTCTTTTCAAATATACATGAAATATGCACAAAATGACTACACAAAATCTGGCCCACAATATCTATCTCAATAAATTTCAGGACCGAATCAGAGTATGTTCTCAAATCACAGTGGAATTAAGTTAGAAATCAATGAACGTAATTAGAAAATTCCCTTACTTTTTGAAAACTAAGCAATGACCTAAGGAGCCATGAAACCAAAATATAAAAAAAATCACAAAATAAAAAATATGTAAAATATTAAAAACAAAATATATATATGGATATAAAAATAAATAAAAATGAAATTTAGAAAATATTTTGAACTAAAGGATAATAAATATAAAGTACATCAAAATTTGTGAGATAAAACTAATGCCGTTTTTTGGAGGGAAATTTGTGCCTTTAAGTGACTTCGTATAAAAGGAAAATCTGAAAACCACTGATCTCAGTATCTGCTATTAACTCGATTGTGTCCCCTCACTCCCCCAAAGTCATATGTTCAAGTCCCAACCTCCAATGTGACTCTTTTGGACACAGGGCCTTTATGGAGGTAGTTAAGGTTAAATGACATCATAAAGGAGGGGTTAGGGCTCTGATCCAACAGGATTAGTATCCTGCTAAGAGATACCAGAGAGTTCACTCCTTCTCTCTCCACCATGTGAGGACAGAGTGAGAGGGTGGTCAACTGCAAGTCAAGAAGAGTCCTCATCAGGTTCACTAGAACCTGACCATGCTGGCACTTTGATCTTGGGCTTCCAGCTCTCAAACTCTGAGAAATAAATTTGTGTGGTTTAAGCCACCCAGACTAAGGTATTCTGTAATGGCAGCCCAACCAGACTAACACAGTATCTATCTCAAGAATTTTTTTTTTTTAAAGATTTTATTTGACAGAGGGGGAGAGAGAAAGAGAGAGAGCGTGCACACATGCACAAGCAGGGGGAGCTGCAGGCAGAGGGAGAGAGAGAAGCAGACTTCCCGCTGAGCAGGGAGCCCCACATCGGGCTCAATCCCAGGACCCCGGGATCATGACCTGAGCCGAAGGCAGACACTTAACTGAATGAGCCACTGGGCATCCTGACTAATAACATTTTAGTAAGAATTTCTCAAAGTCATTCAAAATGTTACTGGAAAATGTTTATACATAACTTTATCATTATAATAAACCACTCAAAAATAAATTCCTTAGTGGGTCCCTAAAATGATCCTCACAGAAGCCACATTGACCTAAAATGACTGTCAGTGCACAGACTATACCTGTTTATGAGACAAATGCTGAAAGCACCTTACCTAAGCCTAGTGTACCTTTTATAACGTAACAGCAGCAAATAATGATGTAGCCATACAGGACCTCTTCTGGTTTTAAATGTTTTGGTTAAAATTTGAATACTGCTTTTAAAATCTTTGGCAGTTTTTTTTTTAAACAATATTTGGTTCTAACCCATGAGCATGGAATGTTTTACTATTTCTTTGTGTCATCTTCACTTTTTTTGATAAGATGTACAGATCTTTTACCTCTCTGGTTAGGTTTATTCCTAGGTATCTTACGGTGTTTGATGCAATTATAAATGCGAATCAATTCCTTGATTTCTCTTTCTGCTGCTTAGAGACTATATTATGCTTAGCGAAATAAGTCAGAGAAAGACAAATACCATGTGATTTCATTCATATGTGGAATTAAAGAAACAAAACAAATGAAGGGGGAAAAAAGAGGCAAACCATAAAACAGACTTTAGAGAACAAACTGAGGGCTGCTGGAGGGGGATGGGTTAGATGGGTGATGGGGATTAAGGAGGGCACTGGTAATGATGAACCCTGGGTGTTACATGTAAGTGATGAATCACTCAATTCTACTCCTGAAACTTAAAAAAAGAAAAAATCTTTGGCAGTTGTTTAAAAGTACAGACACAAAGCAGGCCTTATAAATAGCAAAGCCGGAAGAGAATATCTTTAAAAAAAAAAAAAGATGTTTAGAACAGTAATACTCAACCCCATACGTACATCCTTTTGTGTTACTTCACCATGGCTTTTTCCACATCTCCACTTCAGCTTTCTAGAGCCCACTGGATCAGCCCATGTATAAAATACTGCTTTTCCAGGAGGGAGGGAATCTTCTATTTCACTGAGAGAACTATCATAAATAGTAAAAATATGCATTAAGTGCAAACATATAAATGTATAAAGAATCTAAAATAACACTTAATTCGGAGTCCACTCATTGAGATTTGTGATAGTTCTTATTAAGAGTAGACTGAAAATTTTTTTCCTTATACAATTAAAAAGAGGTTTTCTAAGAAAATGAGAATATTTCAAGGGAAACATTTGTCCCACTTAGAAAATAAAGAGTTTCATGTTTTTGAAACTTTTTTCTTAAAGATTTTATTTATTTGAGAGCGAGCGCAAGCAGGGGAGCAGAGGCAGAGGGAGAAGCAAGCTCCCCACTGAGCAGGGAACCTGATGCAGGGCTCGATCCCAGAACCCCGGGATCATGACCTGAGCAGACGCTTAGCTGACTGAGCCACCCAGGTGTCCCCATTTTTGAAACTTCTTTGAACTTTTGTTTTAATGCAAATGAACTGTGGAAGAAAACCATTCCAACTATTAACTATACTAAATTTGAGAGAATTTAATTGGGAACTCTTTCCTAAGTATTGGTCTTATTCTGGCAAAAACAAGACAGCTAAATTATTTTTTTTTTAAATCTTAAGACATGGCATATAGGGGCGCCTGGGTGGCTCAGTCATTAAGCATCTGCCTTCGGCTCAGGTCATGATCCCAGGGTCCTGGGATCGAGCCTCGCATCGGGCTCCCTGCTCGGCAGGAAGCCTGCTTCTTCCTCTGCCCCTCCCTCTGCTTGTGTTCCCTCTCTTGCTGTGTCTCTGTCAAATAAATAAATAAAATCTAAAAAAAAAAAAAGAAGACATGGCATATAAATCTAAGAAATTCAATCAACTCACAAAATAATTCCCAGAAAAGCAAAAAATTGGAGAAGATACAAACCAAAGAAATAATAGAATGTAACTTTTCTGAGCTGAAGCAGCAGCTGACTCCGGATATTCAATGGCAGGACAAGACACAAAAATTAATGAAAATGGAATATCATCCTAGACATATCTTTGTAAAAAGTTTAAGTTTTAAGAAAACATACAGAAATCTGCCCATAAACATCTAGGAAAATCACAGTTTACCCACAAAGAAAAATAAGACTGGTCTCACATTTTTCTATAATACTGAATGCCAGAAAACAATGGAGCAATGTCTACACAATTTTGAGAAAAGAAGTTAGGACTTAAAATTTTATGTCAAATTGTCATTAATTTGCAAGAGTAAGACATTCTCAAATAAGCAATAACATATTATCCACAAACTCCTACTGAAAAAGTAACTCAAAGTCTTTTTCCAACCAAGCCAGAGAGGACTTAAAATAAAATTTTAAGAACTGGGATATAGCGTCACCTGGCTGGCTCAGTTGAAAGATGGTCTGGCTCTTGACCTTGGAGTCCTGAGTTCGAACCTTATATTAGATGTAGCCATTACTTAAATAAATAAAACTTAAAAAAAAATTGGGATATAAAAATATTAAGCAACTAGTCAAATCAACTTGTCAAAAGCCAAAAAAGCAGGCGCCTGGGTGGCTCAGTTGGTTAAGCGACTGCCTTCGGCTCAGGTCATGATCCTGGAGTCCCTGGATCGAGTCCCGCATCGGGCTCCCTGCTCGGCAGGGAGCCTGCTTCTCCCTCTGACCCTCCCCCCTCTCATGTGCTCTCTCTCATTCTCTCTCTCTCAAATAAATAAATAAAATCTTTAAAAAAAAAAAAAAGCCTTGAATAAACACATTTTTGAAAAACTAACCATTTTATATAATTTGAGTCAAAACTTCCAAATTATATTCATAAGAAAACTGGGAATTCGGGAAGAGAAGCTGAAAATGTGAAAGTATTCCATTTTCTCCCCCATGGGTCAATTAGTAGATTCTCTTTCACTCAAAATTTAAAATGCATCGAAATCCTCAAAAACAAAAAAGTAATTATCTACAACAAAAACAGAATATTTTCCAAATCATCATTAGAAGAAAATAATCCATATTACCAAAAAAAGGCAAGGAATCTTTAGTTATTAGAAGGACTACAAATGGGTTAAAGGTCTTTATTAAAAGAGACAGATTCTAACATTACACTATTAGACAATACCTAAAATTCAAATTCCAAAATTTGAATTCAAATTCCAAAATTCCAGAATATTTATAATGCATCTAAATGATGGGATATCAAGCATTTATTAAAAACTGTTCTAAAGCAAATTTACATGCTCACAATAGCTATTAAAAACAAAGAGATTCAGAAATATAGATAGATGGATAGCAACAGTAAAACAGTGTGATAAGAAATGCAACAAAATGTTGACAGTGTTAAAAAAAAATGTTGACAGTGCTGGGATTTCAGAATTATGGTTTTCTTTTCACAATTTTTCTATGGAATTAAGAAAATTGACAGCTATAATTTTTATCTGCAGGAAACAACCACCATATGAACAACAACAACAAAGCCAAGAAAGGAAAATCAGAGGAGAAAACAGCCCTATGGTTATTGTTTACTCCATGAAAAAAATATCAGATGTAATAAACGAGAAGTTGGTTTAAAAATATCTAGAAATGCTTTTAATTCATAGAAATGGTAATCTTGTTTAACTCACTGCAGAAATATTTCTTACAAAGAAAATTCATCTCAATTTATCTTAGGCAATGGGAATTCAAAGAAAATAAAATCACAGTCCTCAGAATGTTAACTATACATGTGTACAGTCTTAAACTCACAAGCCAATGACAATGCAATGTGACAAATGCTTTAATCTACATACGCAAAAAAGGTACAACTGAAAACTGGTGCATAGATTAAGATAGTGAGGGAAGGGATCACACGCAGTGGGAGCTTTTCTGGCAGAAAGGAGCACCAAAAGGTGAAAACACATGGAAGGACAGAGAGCATTCAGGAAACAAAGACTTGAGCTTGTCTTAAGTATGGGGAAAGAAAAATGTTGAGAAAAGTAGCCTAGAAACATTTTATTTTAAAAGAAATGGAAAGTCACTAAAAAACTTTAAACAAGAGAGAGACAGGACTATATTTTGTGTTTTTGGAAACCTACCTCTGGTGGCAAATGGGGGATTTAGTAGAGACAAGGCTATAGTATAAGATGCAGATAAAAAAATCTACTCAAACAAGAAATTTGGGAGTTTGAACTACGATAATTACAGGAAAGACTAGACAAGAGGAGATTTAAAAAAAAATAGTTTATGTGATTTATTAAGTATGTGATATTATTAATTACCAGAATATTACAACTACTAATTATGTGATAATGAGGAGGAGGTAGCAGCCTGAAGCTCAAGAGAGGTGGTCCATGTTGGAGTAAGTGATTGGGGGATCACTGGCACACAGGACTCTGGAATTAATGAATGAATGAATTTGTTTGTTTATTTGACAACGGGTGTGGGGGAGGGGCAAAGGAAGAAGAAGAGAGAAAATCCCAAGCAGATTCTGCACTGAGCAGGGAGCTGGACTCACGACCCTGAGATCACGACCAGAGTCGAAACCAAGAGTCAGATGCATAACCGACTGCACCACCCAGGAGCCCTTCAATATTCTTTTAAACCACAGTTTCAGGTTCTTGATTTAATAACTACAAATAATTCTAAATCTAAATCTAGTGTTCGTTACTGCAGGTTGTTAATTTTATAAATTTCCATTAAGGTTGCAATTTTTTTAGGTTTCAGAATTTCAAAAATAGGATAACATTCCAGCTTCTCCCATATCCCTTACTTTCACAATTTTAACAGTGGAATAGATAAGATTTCTAAACACTTAATATCTGAACTGTATGAAGACAACTGTAAGGTCAAGGCCACAGACAAGACTGAGAAGTCTCTAGTTCAGCTTCAGCCAGGCTCAACCAGTTGTCAGAGAAACTATGATGCCCTACATCATTCATAGTATATAAAGAATTGACTTAGCTCCTCCGTGTGGATCTAAAATGTTACCAGCCATACACTATCCTTGAGTGAATGGAAAAAAGAGTTACTCGAGTCATTCTCTGTAGGTCTTAATTCTGTTAACACTATGAGAAAGGCTACTTGGGGGTACATGGATTGAAGGGCAAATAAGAAATTATTTATTTTCATCGGTTATGATAAATCAATTCATTAGTTTTATAACAGGGATAATCATAGAACACAGGCTTTCCTGTTTCTCAACATCTTCCATAAATGAGAGAACTGATAGGGCAGCAGAAGTTCTAGATACTTGCTAGTCCAGCCTTGTGGTCCTTACTCAATACTTATTTGATTTTAACCAGTGGCTAGAAGTGTACATTAGCAGTGGAAGGAAAGCATAAATGAACTCATAAATATAGGCTCACTGACAAGCAACAGATGAAAACAAAAAGAGCAGACAAAATAAATTCAAGAGAGGCTGGGACCAAATAAGAAGAGGAACAGAAAGTTACATAAATGGTCATGGTACTAGGAGGATATGATATCATAGCAAGTTGAAACAAATGATGTTAAGAGTAATCCTGGAAAAAAATCAAGATTTAGATACAGTCTTTAGGGAAGCTTAAAAAGGTAGCAGTCCTTTCCTCCCACACCCATCAGCAAGAAGAGGATATCTACTGTTTGAAAAAAACCTAAAGTTTCAATATTTACATTATGTTCATTAAAAATATGAAAAATGTAAAAAATAGACCAAGTTCTTATGATAAACCCTGACATTTCTTCACCAGATTCTACAATGATCAAGCTTTTGCCATACTTGCTTCAGTTCTTCCATTTTTCTTTTTTTGAAGCATTTCAAAGTAATGAATGCCATAATCATCAGAGAAATGCAAATCAAAATCACAATGAGATATCACCTCAGACCTACTAGAATGGCCATTATCAAGAAAAGACAAGAAGTGTTAATGAGAATGACTGCTGGTGGGGATGTAAACTGGTGCAGCCACTGTGGAAAACAGAGAAAACAGAGGTTCCTCAAAAAATTGAAAATATAACTGCCATTTGATCAAACAATTCCACCTCTGGATATTTATCCAAAGGAAATAAAAACACTAACTCAAAAAGAAATCTGCACCCCCACATCACTTCAGCCGTATTTACAAGAGCCAAGACATGAAAACAACGTAAGTGTCCATCGATGGATGAAGGGATAAAGAAAACATGGTGTATATATACAACAGGCTATTATTCATCCATAAAGAAGAACAAAATCTTGCCATTTGTGACAACATGGATGGACCTCAAGGGCATTATGCTGAGTGAAGTAAGTCCGAGAGAGACAAACACTGTATGACCTGTACGTATTTGTAAGAGGGATCTAAAAAGCCAAAAACATAAAAAGAAAACAATAAAAAAATCCAAACACATAGATTAAAAAAAAAAAAAAAAGAGTGGTTGTTAGAGGTGGGAGGTGGGGATTGGGTGTGAAGTGGGTGAAGGGGTCAAAAGGTACAAACTTACAGTTATAAAATAATCATGGGGATGTAATGTACACCATGGTGGCTATAATTAATAATACTGTATTGTATATTTGAAAGTTGAGAACAGAGTAAATTTTAATTCTCATCACAAGAAAAAATATTTGTAACTATGTGTGGTGATGGATGTTAACCAGACTTAACTGTGGTGATCAATGTGCAATATGTACAAATATCAAATCAGTATGTTGCATTCCTAAAACATAAGGTTATGTCAATTACATCACAATTTTTAAAAAGTAAACTACATATATTAAGGTCAGTTTTACCCCTCCATACTTCACTATACACCTTTTTTAAAAAACGAGGACATTGTTTTACATAGCTTTAGTGTCATTATCAGTGTTATATATACATATACATATATATAAAAGGTTTTATTTATTTGAGAGAGAGAGAGCACACTTGCCTGTGTGTGTGAGTGAGCACAAGCAGCAGGGAGGAGCAGAGGGAGACGGATGCTCCCTGCGGAGTACAGAGCCAGACATGGGGCTGGATCCCAGGATCCTGAGATCACGATCTGAGTCTAAGTCAGACACTTAACCAACTGAGCCACCCAGGCACCCCATCAGTGTTATATTCTTAAGAAGTCATCATAAAGTCAATATCCCATCACCTAGACTCTGCTAGAATCAGGGGGATACTGTATGTGTGATAATCTTCTTACCTTTGATTGTACTGAACAATATCACTCTTGGTGTGATTTATTAATAGGAATGGAGCTGCTCCATCATGATAATCTGAAAATGTAATAACTGTAGAATGCTCAGCCAAATTAACTTCTGCTATAATACCTCCAAGCTAGGAAAAAAAAAAAAGAAAAATATTCTCTTACGTGACCATTTTCCAAAGAATATTAACTAATAACATTTAATAAGACTATTCATAATTTAATACATTTTTTGATGATTAAGAAAGCAAGTCAGGATTTTCTACTGCATATCTGGGAAACCATGAATCTCAGTGTATACAGATGGGTCCAATTCCAGATGTTCTAGTATTCTAGGCACTCTAACATTCTGTTTAACAATTAAATTATTTTATGTCTGTTTCTTTTTAGTACTTTTTCCCTTTACAAAAAGAAATGTTTGTTCCGTTTTGGGAAAAGGGAAAAAAATAAAAGATACAAATAAAATTATAAGTATATAATAGCTTCTCTAATCACACACACACACACACACACACACACACACAAATCACCCACCTCATTATCCAGACGCAATAAAATACAATTTGCTTGCTTGTTAAAATGTATCCTTTTGGGAGGGCCTTGATTTCTTTCAACTTGAATAAGAAGTGCATTAGAAGCATCCTCGGGCCAAAAGGGGATACACTAAAACATATATTACATACATTTATTTTTTTACAAAAAATTTTCATCATCAAAATTTTATCATTTTAATAAACCCATCAGGATAGACTTAAAATAAAGGTCTTTCAACACTGCTCTAGTTATTGGGTTGCTTGGCTAGACAGCTATGAACTGCCAACTTAGAGCTGGGTCACCACCTGTGGGCACTGCGAGTACAGGCAGCGCCGGATGGGAAGTTGAGGAGCTGTGGTAAGCGGAGTGCTGGCGAAGAGATTTCAATGTGGTCCAGACATCTAGAGGAGGGCTGAAAAATCAGCATGTAAAAGCTGAGCCGAGAAGCAAGTGATCAGTTTAAAACAAGGGTACGTTCAGTTTCTAAAAATCATAATCAGGTTGTGGGTATCATTTGGTAACTAAACAATAGCCAAAGTACACGCAAATGTTGAATCAGGTCATGCATGAATCCAGAGTCCTAGAAGTCCAATAAAGGAAAAAAAAAAAAGTAAAGGAAGTATCTAAAGTTCAGAGTAGGAAATAGGCTCAGAACCTTAAGGAACAACACCGATGTCAGTGATCTGGAATCCAAACTAGTAAAACATGAGACAGTCAACGCACTAAGAGAGTTCTAGAAGCCCAGACAAAAGGAGCAGAAACAAAGAGAAGAGCTAAGAGAAAAGGAGAAGCAGTGTGGTCTGTAAACTATTCTGTACACCCTGTCTTACTGTGATAGGCCCAAACCAGACCGATGACTTCACATACTTCAGTGCAACTGTTCATGTGTGATACCCATCATCATGACATGACCTGGAGCAATGGAGGAGGAACCTGGATGTTAAAGTCAAATGCCCTAGCTTGTTAAAGCCAGCCTTATTCAACTTTAAGAAGTAACTAATGGAACTAGACATGAGACACGGTTAAGGCTGTAAGAGGCTTAGAAGGCTCCCACTCAGGGCTTCCTGCAACCTAGAAGGAACTTACGTGGGAGAGTCAACGGAGCAGCAATACTAACTGAAGCATCATACTTCCCATGAGGAACTGAGGAGACTAAAAATGATGTGCTTTCTGGATATTCCCAAGCCTGCTACTCCCTGGTAGCCGGTTTAACCCTGTATTGTTTTAAAGAGTTATGTGCTCAAAATCTTGCCACTAGAGAAAGTGCTAATATACTTGTCTTTTGTAGTGGGAAAACAGAGATCTAAACAAGTTTAACAAATCAACACAGGCCATAATCACAACTAAACATCTCAAGGTTGACCACTATAAGCCAAACTGAAATGTAAAAATTTTAAACTAGCACAAGAAAATTTATCTTAAGAAAAGGTGAAATTGAAAAAAAGAAAGAAAAGAAACAGAGAAAGTAAAATAAAAAAATAAGTTGTTATGCAGTTGTAATTGTACTTAATGTAAACATAAACTGCTCAAAGACAGAGGCTGTATGTTAGGTTTTTAAAAAGCTAAGGCCTAACAATGTTATCTGCAATGACATACAAATCGAGACACAGAGCAACTCTAAGTTTGGAAGAAGATACACCTAGAAAATATCTAAAGCAAAACAAAGCTGGAGTTGGTAGTCTTAGCATTTGGACACAGAGAGTTCTACATCCAACAAACCAAGAATCCTAGACTTAATGAGCACACGTACACGTGGAACACTTGCAAAAATAAAGAATATATTCATTCAACAAATATTTATTGAGAACCTACTAATCACTGTTCAAAACCATCTAACAGCTCTTCACTTCATGCAGAGCAAAAGCTAGAATCTTTGCAATGGCTCCCAAAGTTCCACACGATTACTCTTCATCACTGTTATGCCTTGTTCTCCACTACTTTCCCCTCTCCAGTAATATTGGCTTCTTTTGCTATCCCACAAACATGCCAAAAGTCCTTCCACTTCAGGGCATCGATCCTGGCTGATCCTTCTGTCTCTAATGCTCTTTTTCCCCAGATATCCACATGGCTGAGGATTCTAGCCCCTGGCTAAAAACCTACATGTTTTTTTTTTTTTCACATCACACCATAGGCAATTACAAAGGCCTTATCCGGCAAGGCTCACAGGGCTAAGCTGCACCCCCCTCACAGCAGACTAGGTGCACAGTCAGTGTTCAGCAGTCTCAAGGACCCAACCATCACTTCCAGCCATGCATTTACACATATATGAATTCCTACCTGAGGTACCTTCATTCAGAGGCCTCTTTGAGGAACCTCCCTGCAAGACCTCTTTAAAAAGAGATAGGGAGAACCTTGAAGATGCTTTTTCTCTCTCAGTGTTCAGTACTTTTCTACTCCTAGCTCTTCCCCCTTGTCATTGTTCATCTCCTAGGTCCAAACTGGAAGAGCCTTTTGTTCAAGGCTCCCTTGACAGTGACACAACTCCCAAGTCTGTGCTGAACCACCTGACCCCTGACCAATGCTCTTCCATAGGCAAAGTGGAATGGGGTGGGGAGAGTTTGGCACGTTCTCCAGTTTAGCCTCTTGCTTATTCTGTGGCATAAGTGACTAAAGGTTAACTGTTACTTTCATTTTGAGTTGTTGTCCTAATCAGCTACTCTAACACATGGCAGCTCAGCTGAGCTCTTGGCAACTGCTACCTCCTACATCTCCTACAAGTCTGCTCAAATATGACCTCAATGAGTCCTATCCTTGACCACCTTATATAAAATTATAGCCCACCCTGTGCTTGCTAGAACTCTTAATATTCATACCTGTCTTATTTGCATTTCCCTGACTAGACTTTTCACCTTTAAACATATATATTTTGTTAACTGATTATGATATTATTGTTTCTACAACCTCTACCCCAATGAAACATAAACTACAGAAGCACAGGGACTTGTGGTTCTCTTAACAGATGTATCACAAGGCACCTAAGGAATACACACAAATATTCATTAATGAATGAACAGGCAGACTTCAAAAAAGGTGGAACTTCTGAAAATTAGAAATATATTCAAATAAAAAACTCACTAAAGGCTTAAATAGCAATTTAGACAGAGTAAAAGTGAAAATTTACTAAAGATATACATGTAGAATTTATCCAGAATGCAGCAAAGAGAGTTATATAGATGGAAAAATACAAAAAAAAAAAAATGTTAAGAGACATGGAAGATAGAATATGGAGGTCTAGAATGTGTCTGATTAAAGGCCAAGAAGAAGCAAATGGAAGGACGAAGGAGAGACAATATTAAGGAGACAACAGTTGCAAATTATACAGCAAGTATGAAAGATTGATCCACAAATCTCAGAGTATAGCGTCTCAAGAAGGATATACAAAAAGAACCCACACGTGGACAAATAGTAGTATGACCACAGAACATCAAAGACAAAGATCATGAAGGCAATTAGGAAGAAAATGACCTCTAAAGGAATGACAGAATCACAGGAGAATTTTCAACTAAAGTGGAAACCAGAAAATAGTGGAGTAAAATCTACACATGTTGAGGAAAAAACAGAACAGATAAGAGAAATTATCATAAAGGAAAGGTGACAAAAACTTTTACGGATAAACACAAACTGATGGCTTTTGCCTCCAAAACGAGCTCTGAAGGAAAATCTAAAGAATGTCAAGAATAATAATCCCAGCAGGATGGTTTAAAAGCAAGAAGGAACAGTGAACAAAAACAGCAAACACTTCTCTTATAATCTTAACATATTTAGAATAAAATTTCTTCAAAAGTAAAATATTCCATCAACCTCAGGCAGTCCTTTAGAAAGCTCTTACCCAAAGGTCTAATAGCTAAAGATGGAGTAGAATCAAAATTTCATTCCTAAGTCACTCCATCTTCTTAAAATAACTGCCCTAACTTCTTCCACAAAGGCATTCCTAACAGCTTTGCAGAAAGAATAAATCATTTCCTACTCTTTACTGCATTTATACCTCATCTAGTCTTCTACTGCTGTATTTACACTGCTTGGTTAGTAGTTGTTAAATATCTACTTCCCTTGTCAAGCAATGCATTCCTAAATTACAAGGTCTGGTTTTTAAAAATTAAAATCTAGAGCCTGGTACAAATAAAATGGGGGGGGGGCAATTAAAAACTTACATAGTGGTTTCAGGTATGTAACTTCAAGGAAAAATGAAAATCCAAAGAGGTACTTTTTTGAAATACATCTACCCACCTGCTCCAAATCAAGAGAGAGCCATTTATCATTTCCCTGTTCGGCCACTGATACATGATATTTGCTTTTGTTTTCGATCATATAAAAAGGAGTAAATGTCACAATTCTGGTAATGTTAAAACTGCTGAGGTCTATAGTGACACCAACCTAAAGGGAAAAAAAAATTAGCATTTCAAAAACTGTTACATTATCACAATATCCTTATAAAAAATTAAGTAGTCAGTACACACAGTTTAAAATAGAAGTTTCTCCATGAGCAAAGAATGAACTCACTTGATAGTCCATTTTCAGGCCTTTACATTTAACAGCTCCATGACTACCAACAGTATCAATTGAAAACTGATCCGACAATTCACTATCAGTTATCATAAGCTGAACCTAGGAAAAAATATTCCAAATACATTACAATTTAGGTACCTTTAATAATTCCTACCTCAATTGATAATTTTTTTGTTTTGTGTAAATATTATATTAATGCACTAAACATTTTCCCATACTAAATTCTAATCTTTTTAACCTCAAATATTTAAATGTTATTTCTACTTGTTTCATATTCTTCAAAACTCTAAAAACTAAAAGGAGTGAAAAGTAGCTAAAGAAGAATGAAAGTTTTAAAAAACTTACATACCTTATTATTATTAAAAAAGTGCTTTGGTTGAAAAGAAAACAGAACCGGCTTTTTATAATTAGGTGGATGCTTTCGATGAATTCCATCTGCTTTATACTGTAACATTCGACTGGTTTTATTGACCATCCAATAAGGACTATGAAATGCCACAACTGTCTGGCCAATATTATAAGTCACATGGATAGCAATATCTAAATCAGTCTTTTCTATTTCTGTAACACAGGTAAAATTGATGAAACTAATATCTTGCTGATTAGGTTTTATATGATATTCACTTTTCCAATCATGATTAAGATAGTCAAGTAATTTTAAATGTAGTCTGGCTTTTTCCAAATGCACAGTACAAATGTGGGCTGAATGTCCTTCATTTAGAGTATAAACGTTATGTTCAATCCCCTGTAATAAAAAAATACAGTAAAATTTTAAATGTGTCATAATAATATGCTAAAAAATTCTATTTATAATGATTCCAAATGTCATACACATAAGGCTTTTGAAACACCTCTGTCAGAACAAGATAGAAGACTTATATTTGAGTTCTAACTCTGCCAAATGTGTAAACTTCTATAAATTGAGATTTGAATTATCATATTTATAAAATGGTATAAATGATCTACTTCAAAGGACTGCTGGGAGGATAAAATTAAATAATACAAGTAAAACTATGCTGGAACTAATCAACATTATAAAACACTGTAATTAGTAAAACATTAAAAAAAAGTTATCCATTAGTGATGTTAGTTTTGAAAACTACAAAATGAAAAATGAAAAAAATGACAGTAATCCAAAATAAGCAATCCCTACTAATTCCCATTCTTGCTTTTTAACAATCCCTCATCATCCACTTTCAATCACTGTCTATACTGCATCTTCTGTATGTCTCAAAACTGTACCCTTATTAGTTCATGTCACTGTGACCTCTCACTTTAAGAATCTCCTAACTGTTCTTTGTCCCTTACAATCCTCTCTCCATACCACGGAAACTAGCCAACAAAATGTGATCTCTGAAAGTATCAAATTAAAAGTTCAATAAGAATGGGACATAGATAGGTAGTACATCACCAGTCTTTCCATCATCTCTAACCTGATTACTTCCTGTTGTTAGAACACGGGAATCTCAAGATTTTAAATTACTTAAAGCAAAAATTATATAAATTATTGATGCTTGACATGTTAATTAATATTTCACAAGGTAAGAATAGTAGTGGTTGGTGGTGATGTGAGAGAGGAAATAATTGGCAACCATGTGCCTGGGAGGCACTATGCGAAGTCCTTTACATGTATTATTTAATTTGATTTTCCCCATATCCCAATCATGCAAGTTTTATTACTATTCCTATTTTATAGACTAGGACAAATGATTTAAAAAGATAATAAAAACTGCTTAAAAACATAAAGCTAATAAATGATAGAGCTAGGATTCAATCTCAAATCTATCTGATAGCAAAGTACAAATTGTTAACCACTATGGTATCTGCCAACCATATGGAAAATTGATAACCTTAAACCACAGATATGTTAACTGCCCCCCCAATTTATCAGACAAGTATGAACACATAGTAAATCCCTATTATTAACAGACAATAAAAACTATTAATAGGCTACAATAAGGAACTACTCTTATATTTGATAAGCATGGCAAATGGAACATTTACTTATTCCTGTTATAACAAAAGGAAGGAAGGAGATGTAATCTGTTAAACCAGAGTACTTAAAAGAAAAAACATCTTTATAGGGAATTAAAATCCTTTTTCGAAAACTAGCATGAGAATAATATAATGTAGGGTGTTTATTCTATTTACGTCTAGTATTTGAATATTAAGACTAATTCTCATACATGTTTCAAAAGTTAGTGTCCATCTTTTAAATATATAATAAATGAGATGTAAATGCACAGAAAAGATTTTTTAAAAATATATACAGGCATACCTCAGAGATACTGAGGGTTCAGTCCCAGACCACAGCGATAAACCAAATATCGCAATAAAGCAAGTCAAATAAATTTCTTGGTTTCCCAATGCATATAAAAGTCACATTTACACTACACTGTAGTCTAGTTAAGTATGCAATAGCATTATGTCTAGAAACCAATGTATACACCTTAATACTTTATTGCTAATAATGTTAACCATCATCTGAGCTTTCAGCAAGTCATAATCACTGATCACAGATCATAACAATTAAGAATGAAATGTTTGAAATATTGTGACAATTACCAAAATATGATACAAAAACACGAACTGAGCAAATACTGTTGGAAAAACGGTGCTGGCAGACTTGCTTGACACACGGTTGCCAAATCTTAAATTTGTAAAACACAGAGTTTCTCTGAGAAGTGTGATGAAGTGAGGTATGCCTGTATTCTAAACCCGAGATGCTATCTTCATCTGAACATGAAACTTTCAGATGACGCAATTATAGACAATTTTTATTAGCTCTATTTTCTAAATTTTCCCATAGAAATATATGTCATTTTCATAAATGATTTAAAAAATGGCATACTCCCTTTGTGCACATAATTTATATTCCATTTAGTAGCCAGATTTCTATGGTAAATCAGTGAAAAAAAAAAAATTTTTAAAAAACCCTTTTTTTTATAATGATGGAAACATTTTTTTTCCCTGTGAAAAACATCTGGACCACCTATTCACCAGCACTATCATTTTTATGAGAACATTAAAACATTGTTTCATTGCTTGTTATTTTAAATAACCAAAGCTACAAAATTGAAGACAGGAAGGCATTTAAAAAATTCTATAATACCTCTATATAATAAGCAATTTTATAAGGAAGAAGATTTCGGAGCAGGATAGGTGGCCACAAATGCATTATGTATGGTAAGTCCCAACCATCTTCTGAATACACTGACAGAGAAGCCAAATTATCTTTTTCTGGGACAACGTGAATGTTAAATGGTTTCTTAGCAGTGTTTTTAGATCTACATTTCTTCTTTAGAAAAGTGCCATCATTTTTTATAATTTCTTCAAAGTCAATTCTTTCACACGCTTGATAGTCCTCATCTTCTGGCTTCAGAGAAAGGGGTGATCTGCGTAAAGGATGAAACAATATGCTTTAAAATGCTTTAAAAGAAAACATTAATTAGGTGATTACTACTTTGGAACAATGAAATTACATCACTCCCTGCTCTTGTAATAAATTTTTTATAGTTTCACATTCTTCTTAGAGATAGAGAAGATAGATTGGTAAACAGATATTGTCATACCTTAACTTTCTGGAAACTAATCAAGTTATTTGGCTCTTAAAAGGAGAATATTTTTCTTACAAACTTACTATCTTAAAAGTTTACAAGATAATAACTGGTTTCCTACAGAAAATATATAATTTTATAAATCATATATGCAAAGCAAACATATACAAATATCTGTCGATTTGCCCATTTAACTTAAAAATGTTGGCTTTCCTGAATATGTGGTCCTTATAGGAAGTACATGTCATGACTGAATTCATAAACTAAAAACACATTTCCATTAAAAAAAAATCATCACCAGCTTTTCAATGTTAAACAAAAGCTTTCAATAGATATTTAATTGCTGAAACATTGGGCACAGTTGCAGAGGTGGTTGCAAGATAGTGATAAAATCATGTATGATTAATTCTTATTATTTAAATATCACACTCTCTGTTGATATTTCAATTATATTTTAGGTTTAGTCATTTTTCAACCTAACCTGTCCAAATATAAACACTTAAATATTTTTATACTTGTAAAACCAATCATCTATGATTGTGACACTATCCCTTACAAATGAACAACTGTCCATACTATCTCCAGCCCAGATTTTGTCCTAAGCCCTAGTCCTAAAATTTTAAATATCCACTACACACTTCTGTAATGATGTCTGACAGTGACTTAAATTTGCTAGATTGAACTCTAAACAGTCCATACCCGTTTCTCTGTGTGTCCCTTGTCAGGAACTTCCAACTACCAGCACTCTGGACTATGAAAGAGTATTTGACTTTTCCATCTCCCTTGACATATACATAAATCTAATCATCTGTCAAATCAGTTATCAGGTTTAATCTATTTTTTCATTCTCTTTTCCATTCTTCTAATACTTAAAAACTTAATTTTCCCCAAATTAAACTAATGCCCATAACCTCATCCAGATTATCAAAACCTTTATTGGACCCATTATTTACCAACGAGAAGGTAAAACTGGAAATGAACAAATGAGTAAGTCTTTCTTTACTCTGTATTACAGATCCCAATCAGGTGGGGATGTAATGTTAAAAGAGAACTAGTGCATTGTGATAGGTACAAAAAAACATGTACACGGCAGACTGAGGGCAAGAGAGTGTGGTTAAATCTTTCTAGATGGCTGCAGAGCTTTTTGTAGAGGTGACAATTTTGCCAAAAAGCTTTATTCTGAAGAGAACACCTGAATTAGAGAAATATGCGAGGTTAAAGGAAAGTTTAAGAAATGAATAGGAAGAAAACGTGAGAGAAAGGTATCAATGGCAAGAGGTTCTGAATGAGAAGAGCTTCTAGAATGAAAGATCTTGAAACAGAAGGACACCAAATGTTCTGTGAGAAGAAAGAAGAAAAAGATGATATTCAAGATAAAGGTAAAATTAACATAAATGGGGGCAAGAAAATGAGAGAGCAAGTACCTTAATGTGAACTTAAACTATGTTTCAAATGTTCTATTACAAGATGCACACTACACTCTGATTATCCTGCAACTATTCTTTATAGACACATACAAACCCTGTGCTTTCAGGTCTCCTTACCTTTGTTCATGCAATTCCTTCCACTTAAGATTGCCCTTCCCTGCTCATCCGCACATTATTATGTTTGACCTTTAATTCATGTGTCTTGCCCAGGAGTCAATCATTAATACCTGCTTTGTTTTCTTTGGTTTTCTGCAACTCTACCTCTTCTGTAACTACCTCTCCCTACAACCCCACTGTTTTCTTTCTTCTATATTTACATAATGTGTCAATCTCTCAAAGGTTCCAGCCATGCCCAATTCATCTTGGCATCCCACAGTAATGCCTTATACACAGCAGAACACCTGACAAATATTTGTTAAATGAATTAAATTTAAAGATCAATATATTTAAATTCTCCAGGGCAAGGTAGCCATTTCTTAAGACCTCATATCTTAAATGTAAGCATACCTATATCTAAGAATTGGATTAGAAACATATCTAATGTGAAATACAAGCTGGCTCATCACTAATAATTCCAATTAAGATTAATTTCCATTTGACAAATTAATACTTAGCCTTGAACAAGAAAGTGTAAAAATACTCTTAAGTTGCCTCTTCTATGGACAGAGTCACAAAACATACAGCAATAATTTATTAAAAATAAAGCAAAATGCCATTAACTTTTCTCATTCAAGGATGAAATAAGTTTAAACTTCTTCACAGAAGTTTTTAAACATATCCTACATGCTATCTTTAATCTAGTCTTATAACCCACCAAAAATCCTTCCTAGAATAAGGTCAGATATTGTGAACAACTACATTGTTGTTGTTCTTGCAACAACAGAATTCTTTCCCTCAGCAAATTTGAACTAAGCAATCAAACACTCATTAGGGTTACAAGGTCTAAGTAATAAAGTACTCTTTAGAATTAGCAGGTCTACTAACTGAAAATATGTGCCTGTAACTGCTAGACTGCTCTGTAAGCATGAGGGAGCCAATCTGGAACTCTGGGCATGGATCAGAAGAGAGGCAGAGGGTATTTCAGCACGGCTTGCAGTTCTGCCTCCGTCCTTCTGCAGCACAGGTCTGGGCCCAGGGCTAGTGTGTGTTCTGAAATGGTACTTAGACAAACTATAGTGCTTATTCTCAGGAAGACAGATTTTCCAATAGAGTTCACTATCCCTGAAAGAGATTATTTTCAATTCCTGATTAAATATCCAGAATACTTGTTTGTTATGATAATTAATCCTATAATTTTAAGACTAGCCCATCACTAGCATTTTGTAAGAATTTTACATATAAGATTTTATATCAAGTTTAATCTAATTTTTAGTATTTAAGATTGATGTACTATATGTCACAATTTAGAGTATAATTCCATCACTTAACAATTAATAAATACGTAGATAAAAAGATAAAATATTATGCTTTCCAAAGGGATTTTTAAAAAATTCCACTGTAAAATATTTGAAAAGTAAAAATCACTTCATAATAGTTGTATATAAATCTAGAAGCTACCGATCATGCTCAATTCCACATTTTCTAAAAAATCACGTATAAATGATTATAGTTATGGCAGCTATACTTAAGCATGTAATAACTGTATTTACTAGTAAAAGCATAAGTAATTTATATAGTATACATTACATTAAATATTTCTTTAAAAAAAACAAAAAACAAAAAAACCTTCTAAGCACCTTGAAACTTAAATAAGTTAGACAAGTTATTAACAAGTGATTAAACTTTGATCACTTAAAGACAGATATCCCTACAAAATCAGAACCTAAAAATTCTGTAAGATACTTTAGAGCAAATAAAAAGATAAAGGAAAAAAAAAATCACCGGTAAGATGTTAATGGTATGTTGAATTCACTTCCAGGTGAAGCCGTTCCCAATAAAGTGTTCCCTTCATAAACACAAAGTGGGATTGAAAAATGATTTTTAACCTGAGAAAGAAAACAAATCATATTTAGCACATTAATCTAAGAATCTAAAGACATTTTTTAAAAATCTCATCAAAATATCCCAACAAAGAAACTAGCAGGCAATATTTATCTTGCTTATATAAGTTAGAAAAGAAACACACTTTTATCCTAAAAAATACAAAGGTCACTAGTTTTATAGAAAAGGTGTGTCAAAAACGAAAACTTTAGAAATCCGAGATGGAAGATAATATGTTCTTGACCTTGATATAAGTATTAACTTCTTCAGATAAAAATAGAAGAATTCATGGGAAAAAATATATTAAAATTTGAAATGTCTGTATGACAAAAGTGTTTTGAAAAAAGGTCACAGGCTGGGAAATGAGTGCCTCTTTACTTCACTGTTGTATGCTGCTCATGGGATGAGATACTCTACATGCACTTTGGAGAATACCTCATCCATCCATGAGCAGCATACAAAAATGATGTAAACGGTAACATCATTTTGATTAATATATATTAGATAAACTTCCAAACACTTATATTTACCTTTGAGATGGATAATAACAAATTGGTTAATAAAACCACTTTCATATTATAATCTTTCTCTTAGTAAAATCTTATTTTTAAAAAATCATACCAAAATGGAAAACATGCTGAGAACTAAGAACTGATAAATGGATAATCCTAACTACACTCTATCTCTAGATAAATTGTTTGCTCTATTTGAAGCAATAGGAATACATTTAAGTTTCTATAAATAGTACCTATAAGAAATTTAAAATTAATGTATAACTATTTAAAATATAAAAAAAAAAAAATCAACAATAGAGAAAGTAGCCCAACAGTCATCTTTTAAAACAGTTAACTACAGATCAAAAATGAAAGGGAAGAATTTCTGCTTTTAGCCATGATGGAATAATAGAGACCAGATAAACCTTCCCAGCATAGAGAACTAAAACACAGAGGAAAGAGAACCCATATTAAACAATGGTATTCAGAAACTGGGCAGCATGCAGCACAGGAAAGAAAAAACAGTAAAAAGAAACCACAAGGGTTAAGTCCTCAGATTGCCCCAGCTTGCTGCCTCAAGTTTCTAGATTACTGTGTAGGTGAAAAAGAGAAGTCAAACAGAGCCAGTCTGCTGGAGTCAAAGAGACAGATATGAGAATTTGGGGAAGCCAGTGCTTCTCAAACTCACAGCACACTGAGCGGGGTACATGGAGATGCAAGAGTTGCAGATTTAAGAGCGTCCCCTGTTGTCAAAATTTCATATTGGTACTGACTGCAATATGCACATGAGTAAACTATCAAAGGCTCAGTAAAGACTGATGACCAACCCGTTCTCAACAGGAGTTCTCCAGAGCAGCTCAGGTCTCCTCCCACAGCAGCTCTGAGCAAACCTTATCATCATGCACCCACTTCCATGGTCTCCGGCAACAGGAGTCCATTCAAAATGGTGTCACTAACCTGGCAGTGTGCAAGGAGACCTACAGGAGCCAGCATCACTTCAAAGTGACTGGTGTGACCCAGAGAGGGGAAATAACCACACACACCAGTTCAACTACAGCCTCAGCAGTGGACTGGGGGAAGACAACTAATCTGAATGCGGGTCCTGCCCACCAACAAAAGCTTCCTGGGGGACAAAACAGGGAGAGTACCCTACAGTTTGGTGCGACTACACCTCTGGCAAAAGCCTGGTCTGAACAAACTCAACTTCAAGGTGGCCCCAGAGTGGCCCACTAACAACACAGGAACTAAACCCTACCCCCAAAAGGCAAAGAGTCATTGTAGACAACTGAACTGAAGGCAAATGCAGCTCAGCCACAATAGCAGGGCACACATAACACACATAGAACACACCCCTTGGGTAACAGGGGATATTACACTCAGGACATGACAGGACTTCTTCTTCATAAGGCCACTACTTTCAAGATCAGGAGACATAGCTGACTTTTCTAACACACAGAAACATACACAGAGGATCAGACAAAATGAGCAGAGAGAGGAATAGGTCATATGAAAGAACATGACAATCATGGAAAGAGAGCTAAATAAAATGGAGATAATATGCCTGATAGAGAACTTAAAGTAATGGTCATAAAGATACTCACTGGACTTGAAGAAAGAGGAGGGTCTCAGTTAGACCCTAAAAACACTGACAGAAAACATTAAAAAGAAACAGAGATGAAAAACTCAGTAATTGAAATTAAAAATACACTAGAGGGAATAAACAGTAGACCACAGGAAGCAGATGAACAGATCAATGATCTGGAGGACAAAGCACTGGAAAGCAATCAAGCTGAACAGGAGAGAGAAAAAGAATAATGAAAAATGAGAATAGGTTAAGGGAACTCATTGACATGGTCAAGCACAATAACATATGCATTATAGGGATCCTAGAAGAAAAGAGAGAGAAAAAGGGGCAAAAATTTATTTTAAGAAATAATAGCTGAAAACTTCCTGAATCTGGGGAAGGAAACAGATATCCAGATCCAGAAGGTACAGAGAGCCCCCAACAAAATCAACCCAAGGAGGTCCACACCAAGACACACAGTAATTTAAATGGGAAAAATAGTGATAAGGAGAAAATCTTAAAAGCAGCAAGAAAAAACAGTTACATACAAGGGAAATCCAATAAAGCTATCAGCTGATTTTTTCAGCAGACACTTTGCAGGCCACAGAGAGTGGCATGATATATTCAAAATGCTGAAAGAAAAAAAACCTGGAACTAAGAATACTCTATCCAGCAAGACTATCATTCAGAATAGAAGGAGAGATAATTTCCCAAACAAAATTAAATTAATTCATCATCAGTAACCCAGCCTTATAAGAAATGTTAAAGGGGACTCTTTCAGTGCGAAGGAAAGTCCATAAGGAAGAGTAAGAGAAGCACAAAAAACAGTAAAATTAAGTATATCTATAAAAATAAGTCAAGTGATTCACAATGTAAAAGAATATAAAGTATGACACCACATACTTAAAATGTGGGGAGGAGAGGAGTAAACATTTAGTGCTTTTAAAAAAGGTTAAAAAATGGGTTCAAACTTGAGACCATCAACCTAATATAGACTGTTATATGCATAAAATGTTATATATAAACCTAATGGTAGCCACAGATCAAACACTTGTAATAGGTAGGCAAAAAATAAAGAGAAAGGATTCCAAGTATATCATTAAAGAAAGCCAGCAAACCGTGAGAGAAAAGAGCAAAAGAAAGGAATATAAAAGAACTACAAAAACAACCATAAAACAAGTCACAAAATGGTGATAAATATGTATCTATTTATTACTTTGCATGTAAGTGGACTAAATGCTCCAATCAAAAGACATTTGGCAACAAAATGGATAAAAAAGCAAGAACCATCCATATTCTGCCTACAACAGAAGCATTTCAGACCTAAAGACATATGCAGAATGAAAATGAAAGGATGGAAAAGCATTTATCATGCAAATGGAAGTGAAAAGAAAGCCAGGGTAGCAACATTTGTGTCAGACAAATAGACTTTAAAACACTGTAACAAGGGACAAAGAAGGACACTACAGAATCATAAAGGGAAAAAGCCAACAATAAGATTTAACAATTGTAAATAGTTATGCACCCAACATGGGAGCACCCAAATACATAAAGCAGCTATTAAGAAATATAAAGTAAGTAATTGATAGTAATACAATAATACTTGGGGAGCTTAACACCCCACTTCCATCAATGGATATATCATCCAAACAGAAAATCAACAAGAAACAGTAGCTTTGAAAGACACACACACACAGATAGATCTAATATATATTCAGAACATACCATCACAGAACAGCAGAATACACATTCTTTTCAAGTGCACATGAAACATTCTCCAGGATAGGTCACATACTGCCACAAAACAAGTCTCAATAAATCCAAATACTGAAGTCATACCATGCATCTTTTCTGACCACAGTAACACGAAACTGATCAAGCCCAAGAAAAAAATCTGGAAAGAACACCAATACATGGAGGTTAAATAACATGCTACTATAAACTATGAATTGGTCAACGAAGAAATCAAAGAAGAAATAAAAAACTATATGGAGACAAGTGAAAATGAAAACACAAGGGTCCAAAATCTGTGGGATGCAGCAAAAGCTGTTCTAAGAAGGAAGTTTACAGCAATACAGGCCTACCTCAAGAAGCAAGAAAAATCTCAAATAAAAAACATAACCTGGGTACCTGGGTGGTGGCTCACTTGGTTAAGGGTCTGCCTTTGGCTCAGGTCATGATCCCAGAGTCCTGGGATCAAGTCCCACATCAGGCTCCCTGCTCAGTGGGGAGTCTGTTCTCCCTCTCCCTCTGCCCCTCCCCTTGCTTGTGTGCTCTCTCTCAAATAAATAAAATCTTAAAAAAATGCTTTAAAAAAACAAAAAAACAAAACTAAACTAAACTTAATCTAAAAATGCTAGAAAATGGACAAACAAAAATCAAAACCAGTGAAGAAAGGAAAGAATAAAGATTAAGAGAAGAAATAAACAAAACGGAAATTAAAAAAAAATAGATCAATGAAATCAAAAGCTGGCTCTTTGAAAATACCAACAAAATTGATCAACCATTAGCCAGACTTATCAAAGGAGAGAGAGAGAGGACTCCCATATGAACAAAATCTGAAATGATAGAGGAGAAATAATGACCAACACTTCAGAAATACAAAAGATTACAAGAGAATATTATGAAACATTATATGTCAACAAACCAGACAACCTAGAAAAAGTGCACACATTCCTGGAAACATAACCTATCAAAACTGAAGCAGGAAGAAATCGAAACTTTGAACAGATTGATTACCATCAATGAAACTGAACCAGTAATTAAAAACATCCTAACAAACACAAGTCCAGGATCAGACAGCTTCACAGGTAAATTCTACCAAACATTTAAAGAAGAGTTAATACCAATTCTTCTTGAACTATTTCAAAAAATAAAAGAGGAAGGTAAGCTTCCAAATTCATTCTATTAGGCCAGCATTACCCTGATACCAAAACCAGATGAAGACACTAGAAAAAAGAGAATTATAGGCCAGTATCTTTGAAGAACATAGATGCAAAAGTCCTCAACAAAATATTAGCAAACTGAATCCAGCAATGAATCACACAAAATTATTCACCATGATCAAGTGGGATTCATTCCTGTGATGCAAAGGTGGTTTAATATTTACAAATCAATCAAAGAGATATACCACATCACCAAGAGAAAGGATAAAAACCATATGATCATTTCAATATATGCAGAAAAGGCATTGACGAAGTACAACATCGCTTCCTAATAAAAACCCTCAGCAAAATAGGTTTAGAGAGAACATACATCAATGTAATAAAGGCCATAAATGAGAAACCCACAGCTAACATTATCTCAGTAGAGAAAAACTAAAGCTTTCCCCCAACATCAGGCACAGGACAAGGGTGTCCATACTCACTACTTTTATTAAGCATAGTACTGGAAGTTCCAGCCACAGCAATCAGACAAGAAAAAGAAATACCAGGCATCCAAATCTAAGGAAGAAGTAAAACTTTCACTATTTGTGGATGACATGATACTATATATTAAAAAACCCTAAAGACTCCATCAAAAAACTACTAGAATTGATAAATGAATTCAGTAAGATCACAGGATACAAAATTAATATACAGACATCTGTTGCATTTGTATACAAAATAATGAAGTAGCAGAAAGAGAAATTAAGAAAACAATTCCATTTATAATTGCACTAAAAATAGCAAAACGCCTAGGAATAAACTTAACCAAGGAGATAAAATGCCTGTATTCTGAAAACTATAAAACAGTGACAAAAGAAATTGAAGCTGACACAAACAAATGGAAAGATACTCCATGCTCAGGAATTGGGAGAACAAATATTGTTAAATGTTGATACCACCTAAAGCAATCTACAGATCTAATGCAATCTGTATCAAAATAGCAACAGTATTTTTCATAGAACTAGAACAAATAATCCTAAAATTAATATGGAAACAAAAAAGATCCCGAATAGCCAAAGCAATCTTGACAAAGAACAAAACTGGAGCTATCACAATCCCAGATTTCAAGAGCTACCAAAGCCAGAGAATCCATAACAGTATGGTACTGACACAAAAACAGACACATAGATCAATGGAACAGAACAGAAAGCGCAGAAATAAACCCACAGTTACATGGTCAATTAATCTATGACAAAGGAGGCAAGAATATGCAATGGGGAAAAGACAATCTCTTCAACAAATGGTGTTGGGAAAACTGGATAGCTACTTGAAAAAGAATGGAAGTGGACCACTTTCTTACATCATACACAAAAATAAACTCAAAAGGGATTAAGTACCTAAATGTGAGACCTGAAACCATAAAAATCCTAGAGAAGAGCACAGGCAGTTATTTCTCTGACATTGGCAGTAGCAACAATTTTCAAGATATGTTTCCTAAGGCAAGGGAAACAAAAGCAAAACTAAACTAGTGAGACTACGGCAAGTAAAAAAGCTTCTCTACGGCAAAGGAAATAGTCAACAGAACTAAAAAACCTACTGAATGGGAGAAGATATTTGCAAATGACATATCCAGTAAGGGGTTAGTATCTAAAATACACAAAGAACTTATACATTTTAACACCAGAAAAAAAAACAAATAATCCAATGAAAAAGTAGGCTGAAGAGATGAACAAATTACGAAAAGGACATACAGATGACCAACAGACACATGAAAAGATGCTCAACATCACTAATCACCAGGGAAATGCAAATCAAAACCATTGAGATACTGCCTGACACCTGTCAGGATGGCCAAAATCAGAAACACAGAAAACAACAAGTGCTGGTGAGGATGTGGAGAAAAAGAAACCTTCATGCACTATCTATGGGAATGCAAACTGGTGCAGCCACTGCAGAAAACAGTGCAGAGGTTCCTCAAAAAATTAAAAGCAAATTACTGTATGATCCAGTAAATGCACTACTGGGTATTTACCCAAAGAATATGAAAACACTAATGTTTATTGCAGAATTATTTACAATAGCCAAATTACGGAAGCAACCCAAATGTCCACCAATAGATGAATGGACAAAGAAGATGTGGTATATATAAACAATGTAATATTATCCATAAAAAAGAATGAAATCTTGCCATTTGCAATGACATGGATGGATCTACAGAATATAATGCTAAATATAATATAATAAGCCAGAGAAAGACAAATACCATATGATTCACTCTCACATGGATCTAAGAAACAAAACAGAGAAAAAAAGACAAAAAAAAGAGACTCAAGTATAGAGAACAAACTAGTGGTTAACAAATGGGAGGAGTGTGGTAGGATGAATGAAATACATGAAGGATATTAAGAGTACACATACCATGATGAGCAATGAGTAATGTACAGAACTGCTGAATCACTATATTGTACACCTGAATAACACTGTACTTAATTGTACTGGAATTTTAAAACTTTAAAAAAATTAAAAATAAAAATCAATTGCCACTGAATACAGCAATTAAAAATCAATGTAATTCACCACATTAATAAATTATTTTTTTTAAAAATCCTTTCAATAAACAGAAAACCATCTGACAAAATCCAACATCCATTTCTGATAAAAACTCAGTAACCTAGAAAAAGAAGGGAGCATTTTCAAGCTAAGAAAGATCATCTACAAAATAACTACAAGTCAAAACATACTTAATGATGGAAGAGTGAATACATTACTGCTAAGACTGAGAACAAGGCAAAAACATCTGCTTTCAGAACATCTATTCATATTGTATTGGAGGTTCTAGCCAGTGCAACAGTCAAGTAAAGGTAAAATAAAATACACATCCAGATTTGAAAGGAAAAAGTAAAAAATCTTTATCTGCAGATATCAAAACTATATCTACGAAAAAGCTACTAGAACAAGCAAGTGCATCTAGTAAAGTTGCACAATATAGGTTAATATAAAAATCAGCTATACTTCTACTAGCAATGAAAAATCAGAAATATGTAAAAATGCCAATTTAATCATTGTTTTGTAAGAAACACTGAAAATCTAAGTCTAAAATTTAAATGGAAATAGAATGGACTCGGAATAGCCAAAACAACTTTGAAAATGAATAGGCAGGACAACGATTTCAAGACTCAGGATAAAATAGCAATGAGACAATGTGGTACTGGCATAAAGATAAAGAGATCAATGACAGAAAAGAGAATTCTGAAACAAAATCCATAAAGATAATGATCACTTTTTTTTTTTTTTAAGGACAAAAGTGTCAAGGCAATTTAACGGAAAAAGGATAATCTTGGCTGGAACAAATGAATAGCCATACAGAAAAACATAAACCTTAACCCTTACTTCGTACCATATACACAGATTCATTCAAAACAGTATTTGGAATATCCATTTAATAGATTACTAATCAGCAACAACATGTAACTACATGTAATATTAATACACAGAACTTGATACATGCAAAATTATGCTGAAAGAAGCCATACTCCTTTTTGTATTCCACTCCATTTACCTAAAATTCTATATTGTGTAACTAGTATACGATAAGAACATATCAGTGGCTGTCTAAGAATGGAGTAGGAAGAGAGGAAGCTTTCTGGGGTGCTAAATATGTTTAGCATGTTCACTGTGATGAAGGTTTCACAGGTCTGTTTTTATGTCCAAACCCATCAACTTTAAATATACGCAGTTTATTGTACATCAGTTTGACCTCAATAAAGACATAAATATTTTTCCTCATATTTTCTAATTAAAATCAAAGGATATACCCTATACCACAAAGACCTACAAACAAAATATTGATGGTGTTTTAGAATAATAGTCCAAAAAGAGTTTATAGGAAGAGTCCTATAGAAAGTTACAAGAAGTACTGAACCACGATTCATACTAAAGTAGTACATTACTGGTAATAATAATTCTTTTTTATATTAATTGTATTTCTATTACAGTTTATATTCTTTTGGTAGTAACTAGCTTTCTTTTTTTATTAACACACAAATATGCATAATATGACCCTACAAAAAAAAAAAAGGATCATTTTGTACCTGCACTGGGGAGCGAATTGTTATCTTCTTACTTCCTTCCACTCCATCAACTTGACAAACAATCGATCTTTCAACCCCAGACGCTCTGTGTCTTACAGTGTACAGTCGTCGTCCCACTTTTGTTAAAGGGATTTTATCAGCAGTAGAGTGGTTAGCAGGTGCTAAATGGAATATATATGTTGGAAAGTTTTTATTATTAATCATATATCAATCTTAACTAGATGTTAAATGCCAGATACATCAGATAATTTCTTTAACTCGTAAATAACAGTCAGTAAAGTTTTTAGATATAAGACTATAAAAAAAGGGCTATTTCTTTGTATAATCTATATAAAGGGATATATTAAGAAGCCACAATACATTCCCACAGCAGTCATCGAAAACCTTCAAAGCACTTAACAAAAAAATTTTTTAATTGAAAAAAAATGTTCATTCAGTAGTTTAACCTAAGTGAATAGTATGTTTTCAAACTGACAAGAGAAATTATTATAAAATATACAAACACTGATCTTTGGTTTGCTGTCATAATAACCAGAGCCTAATACCTGTAGGCAGTCACTGGCAATTACCAAAGTAGCTGCAAAATTTCAGTTTTTCATTATTCCAACAACCCATGATACTTTATGGTATCTAAGACCCGATTAAACAATATTTTATACATTTATTTAATATACATACTGCATTTTATTTGGGATGTGAATTACTTATTTACATATACATCCCCAACTCCGTAAAAATGTTAGTTCAAACAAGTGAAGTAAAATTGACGAGAGCAATTCACTGACAAGGCCATTGTTAAGCAACATTTCCTGACCAGGAGAAAGCACTAGGTATCAGTCTTAGTATCCCTCCCCTTCATTTATTAATCTTTCAAATTCCCTCCCTTCTCCCTAATTATTTAAATGTCAGAGTATCAGAAAGGGGTGTGGGTGAGACTTTAGGACTAGGTAACTTCACAATGAATAAATATTATGACAATTAAGAATTTTTTACTTTCGTTTCTCATGAAAACGAAACACTTCTGAGAATCACAAAGGACAAAAGAACAACCTTCCACCTCAACAGGCAGAAAATAAAAACCATTTACAAACCCAAAAACCATTATAGTGTGCCATTTTCATGACTTCAAACTTTATTTTGGATTCACTCAGCTGTAAAACTAGTGGAATATTCTGAATTATACAAAATGTGGTTGAAACAACAAAAAACTGAGTAAGGACAGGATCAAATCTTTTTCCTCCCAAAAATATGAAATAGTGAATTACCATGCCCTAGATAACACAGAAGATAAAGTCACAATTTGGAATACAAAAATACAGTGACAACAAGCAACCAAAGCCAGGCAAAAGAAAAAGCAAAATTCCTGACCTATTTGGAAGGAGATTTAAAAACCTGTAAGATACTACATACGAGTAAAATGCGATGTAAAAAATGTAACTTAAAAGAAATTAAAGCCCCAGGAAAATAATTTAACACTTACTGAGAAGAATGAAGAAGAGTTTACTGCTTAGGCTGGTCATTGCATTGAAATGATCATTGTCTTTGGTTCCCACATAGTCCATACTTAAACTCTCCTCATTTTTCAATACGTATGATTTTGCCAATGGAACGTTAAGTACACTAAAAGAATCACTTGGTGAAACAGAGACAGTAAGTCCAAGAGAATTTAAAATCATAAATGGCGCTAGATCCCGTATCAAGACAGTTGAAGCTCCAGTGGCAGCTTCTGTAAATGCCTAATAAGGAAGAGTTATTGTAAATAAAATGAAAACTAAATGACAAGCAGAACACTAACAGACGTATGACAAATAACTAAGTTAATAAAAAACTTTTTATTCAATGAAAAAAAAAAGGTTAGCTCAGACTAGTATACCAACACTTAAGGTTTCAAATTTCTTTTCTTACCTTGACTAAATTATTTAACATTACAAGGCCACATTTGGATAATGTAATGTTTAGTTGGTCTTTTGAATGGAAACTGATAACAGTTTTATATTCTGGCACTTTGTAATTTTCTTCTTCAGTATCTGACTCAACAATGGCCTTTTTTGCTTTCTTTTTCATCTAAAACGACACATAAATTATAGAAATATAAGGAAAATTTGTTCCTAGGAACACATTACTCATTTTGCAAAGAAAAAAACAAACTAGACAAATCCCAATAATAACATGAGAGACAACAATAGGTTTTATCAGTTCCACTGCCTTACTGGAATTGTTTGGATATCTGCCAACTAAGGTCACACAGGACAGGGGCAATATTAGAGGAAAAATACTTCTCATCCTCAGTGATACTAAAATGGCAAGCACAATTCAAAAGGAAAAATAAACCCTATAATCACTAAATGCTTGTGGCATCTGAATGAAAATTACAAGCACATACTTCATAGCTCACGGACATTCAGAACAAGAAAAATCATTTGGTTTATTAGTTAGGTTTACTGGCTATGGGTAAATAAAGACTAGAAATCCAGGGACTTAAAAAAGTCCAAAAACAGTTGCAGAACAGTGCCATTAGAACCTACGACTCCTGAGACTCAATACCATCTACCACTTTTTAGGATTCACAGATCCATGCCCAGGTATACTCTGACCTAAAAAACACCAAAGAAGTTCCTTTATCCAGTCCTTTATCTGAAATATGTACAAAATAAATGAAGTAATCTAATATAAAAGGTTGGACAAGCTAGTTGTTATATTAACTGGCTTTCAACCACTGAAAATTTGTCTGCAGGTGACTGAATCATTATTTAGAGAGGAGACATGTTAGCAATTCTTCAGTTTCCTGCTCTGAAGCACAATTTCATCCATCTAAAGGTCCTGATACTTAGGATTACATAAATTTACAATGTATCTGAGAAACAAGTAATAGTATCCTTTCTTCTATATATACACCCTTCTAAGGGCAAAGGAAACTCAGGGTAGACAACAACCTACACGAAGATGCTAGAGGCATCTAACACAGTGGTTCTGAGCGGGGACTCTGCAGCCAGAACTGCATGCAACCTCTTCCACTTTGAAGGTATTACTTTAGGGAAGGCTCTAAAGCTCTCTAGTCTCAGTTCCTTCACATGTTAAAATGGAGTTTAAAACTCCAACTTCAAAGGGGTGCTGTAAGGGTTCAAGTAAAAATACATTATTTAGAACAGTGTCTACAACACAATAAATGTTACACAATTATTTGTATTAGCACAGGAGGCACTGGTCTTGGTTCTGAAAAAATTACACTCACAGGCCAAACAGGGAAGTATGTGGCAAGACTCATAATGAGAAAACTTGAACTTTGTTGTTATTAAAATTAAACTGTTTTGTGTGGTATGGACCTTGTTTTTGAAAAACAATTTTCAGACTTCAAATATACCTTGATTCCAAGATTCCATGGTCTAAAATCCTCAGTCTGATCAATTTCTAAGGGTTCAAGCAAAGGCTCCCATACACCAAACATTTCATTGTAATAATGCACCTAGAAAGAGAATTAAATTTTGAAATAAAACATTCTTATACTTTCTAAAATGATCTTCCATGCTGTTTCCCACCACTATTCCCTTTGGCTCTGCTATTTCTTTATATGAAAACTGTTCTCTGTGCCTTTCCTTAAGTTTCTTATACACACTCCCTCAGCACTTTCCTCACCTGGCTAACTTCATAGTCTAGTCCTCACAATTTAATCCAGACAAAACTCTCTTTTAAGCATCTTTCCTTGACTTCCAGACTGGGCTAAGTATCAAAAACTGCGTCCATTTATCATGTATTATTGATATTTTTAAACAGATCTGCTTACCTCCACTGATTTTTTGAAATCTCTTGATGATGAATTATAATTCAATAAGTGCTTATTTATTTGAACTCTCAGAATCTCTTGGACATCCTAGATCATACCCTCCACAAAATATACAGAATCTAGCTAGAATTTCAAAATTTGATATCTAGTTAGTTCTACCTCTATTAGTGTGTATTTTTCTATCAACACACAAATAATCAGCTCATAAATTTTCATATTTATTAATACAAATTAGCAGAATATCCAATTAGTTTTCACTAGACATAAACTCATAACTTAAACCAAAATATCTTTGGAGATAATCCTATGTAGATAAATTCTGAAGCAAAATGTATGTTGGTTCAAAACAAGTATCTCCCTTATAAAGTACTCTCACAAAAATGTGAAAGATCTTTGTAGATACTCCCTAAAGATAACGCACTATATAAAAGTATGAGGCATATCCTTCTAATTCTTTCTACTACTCTTTTAGAAGAGATTCATAAATAGTCTATTATCCTTTTAAAGGAAAAAAGATATTCAATTCTTAAAAATAAGAATATTGAATTTAATCAACACTGTTTATTAATACATCACCTTTAAGTTGATAAAATCAATTGAAATACCCAAGTTAAGTTTATATTACAATAATGTACACATAAAAACAACTATATCAAGGGCATAAATTTGTATACTTGCTTCCAAAAGTACTGTGAGCCAACATTCATATTTACAATAAATTTAGTTAAAATATTTATTTGAGATACCAAAAATACTCCATGTGTAGCATTATTTGTTATAAAATCTGGAAAAATACTGCATATACTTACTTCTAGTTCAAGCTGACAGTAGAGATTTATCAAAGAACTCCAGTTTTTGCCCTCCCCTGAAAAACGTGACTTTGCCAACAGCATAGGCACTGTTCTATGACCAATTCCAGCCTCAAGAACTATAAAAATAGAATCAATGTTCACTCTTATCATCTCTCCTTTGAGTATCAATTCAGTTGTGGGAGCTTTGTTTTCAACTTCATTTGGTTCTTCAAGAAACCACATTTTTAAACTCTTTGTATCCTTCTTTTCCCATAAATGTACTGTAGAAGAAGTAGTTTCTTGTGGGATGGTATCCTTGGATGTGTAAAGTGCTGATGTTATGGTAATCACAGTATTTATGATAACTGGTGAAACCTAAGGGGAAAAATTTAAGCTAATGAAAAATCTACCCATACCACTTTTAAAAATTAGGTACTTCAAAAAATCTTAAATATACCTGCTGAAGGATCGTGAAGAATTAATATTAAACTAATATTACTACCATAAAATAGTTTATTGCCTATAAAAATTTTATAACTAATTTCAATTTTTTAAAAAGATTTATTTCTTTTGAGAGAGAGAGAAAGAGAGAGAGAGAGAGTGATTGTGCACACGCGCACAAGTTGGGGAAAGGGCAGAGGGAGAAGGAAAAAGAATCTGGAGCAGAGTCCTTGCTGAGTGCGGAGCCTGATGTGGCGCTCAATCCCATGACCCCAAGATAATGACCTGAGCCGAAGTTAAGGAACAGCTGGATATTTAATCGACTGAACCACCCAGGTGCCCCTAATTTCAATTTCTAGAATATTTACCTGAATCTTACAGATATTAGATTGACTAAGTGTAAGTTCAACTATGTATACCATCGCAATGTTAGATGTTAACTACAGAAGAAGTCACACACCAATAATAAAATACACAACATTCAAATGTGTATTAAATAATACACTGAAAATAATGTGTCACATAAAAATACTTTCAAAAATATAACTGCTTCATTTTTTGCATGTATACTTTCATGCAAAAGTATTATTTAACTTTTTTAAAATTTAATTTTAAATGACATTTAAAATTTATTTTAACAATTAACAATTTATTGTTAAAACTTTAACAATTAAACAGGAATATTATTTAACAATTTAAAGACTTGATATATTTAACAATTAAAAGACTTATTTTTTTGGCTTTTCTTTAACAATTAAAAGATATAATAATTGCTTATTTCTAGGTTTTACTACTTTTTTAAAAGATGCCCTAAAGATATGAATAACTGATTACATTTTAACTTACCTTTAGTGTGAGGGACTTTATTGATATATCAATCACTTGTGGTTCTGTACCTATTTGAGTAGCTTGATAGAACAAGTCACAGGGCTGCAAAACCTACGAGAGAAAATTCAATACCACCAAATTAACGTTGTTCTAAAATAGTTTTATTTAAAGACATTCCCAGTAACAGCTATGTTAAAAAAACTAGTTAAAGTAACTTTTTAAAAACACAAGTGACTCAATGACACAATTCTCTTTTATACTTATCATTTCTAATAGAAAGTATTAACAATAGCAATACTAATAAAACAGTTAAGTCAAAGAAGATCTTAAATATGCTTAAATATACAAAAACCCCATAAAACTTGTATTATGTATTTTATTTTACTTAATATAATAAAATTTTCTCCATTATAAAGTTGAAACAAAATAATCTATACAGGAAAAGCTACAAAAGATGAGGAAAAAATTATAAATACATTAGATTTACTAAATAACTCTTAATATAATCATAAATTAACTGAAGTTTTCTCTGTGGTAGAATTCTCCCCTCTAGCCCCTAAAGACTCACATCGGTCTCAAATGCAAAATATATTCACTCACCTCCTAAGGTTTCTAATAGCCTCATACCATTATAGCCCAGAGTCTAAAATCTCATCATCTAAATCTGTTATCTCATCATATATGGATGAGACACTTCTCATCCATATTTTATCTCATCCATGTGTTTTATTTAATATAGTAAAATTTTCTCCATTATAAAGTTGAAACAAAATAATCCATATAGGAAAAACTATATTTATTTCTCACTGATGCAAAAATCCAAAATCTCATCTCTGATCAGCTCAAGGTCTAAAATCTAAATCATGCACAGGTGCTGATGAAGTGCCTGGGTGTAATCTATTAAGTACAGCTGCTGGGGCACAATTTCCCTTTCACGATCTGTGAAAGGAAGAGGAGGTATCTGCTCCCATCTTCCCAACATAGAATGGTGGGGCAGTCACAGGATAACATTACAGATATTCCAGTTTAAATGGGGAAAATGGAAGGTCAAAAGAAGTCACTAGCCCAAAGTAACCTGAGATCCAGCCAGGTCCATGAGTTTCTTGATAAGGTTTCAAAGACTAGGAACAACTGTCTGTGGCTCTCACCTCTACCCTCTGAACCATCCTCCCTTTTCTAGAAAAGGTAGCATAAATTTGTAACCCAGTAGCTTTATCATCCTGCTTCCCACCAGTAGGATTTTGGGGGTCCAAAGAGTCACTCTCCATTTTGTACTCCCTGTCCCTCCCAGTCCATGCCGGCAGTGTTTCTGCTAAAATCATTTACTCAAGAACCTTGAGGGCCTTCTGTAAATTTCACAAGGTTTTACTCCATTAGACAAAAACAACATCCACTCATCTTTTTGAGATAATCATGGTCTCCTGCTGAGACAGCTAAAGGATGACACCTTTATGATTCCTAGAAGCCTCAGTGTGATTGAGAAGATCTGAAAGGGCCCTCTGTGTGTCTGAACACTATGATTTTTTGACCTAAGATTTAGGAAAAATTTATACAATCTACACAGTCTTTTCTCTATGCTACATTTTTGACAGCCATTTCTGACTTTAAGCATCTTCTGCCATTTGGAAGGCTAAGAAATATCAAAATCATAAAGTCCTGGTTCTCTGGTTCTTTTTGTTTAACTGTTCTTCCTCAATTCATCTCTCCGCTCTAGCATTTTACTATTACCAATAAGAAATCAGGCAACATCTTCGAATCAGGCAGCTCAGAAATCTCCTTAGCTTTATATCCATGTTTGTCACTTAGGAGTTCCGCTTTCCAGACAACAATAAGACACAGTTTTGCAAAGCTCTTTGTCACTACATTTCAGGCCATCCCTTTAATTTCCAATAACACATCTTTCACCTTCCTTGTAGGCCCTCTGTTGGCAGCATCATCAACGACCATATTCCTACCAAGAGTCTGTTCAACCCAACTGAGGTTTTGTCTACCCATCTCCATAAAATTCCTCCAGATTCTGCATACTACCCACTCTAAAGCTGCTCCCACGTTCGAAATAGCTGCTACAACAGCATCTTGCTACTGGGACAAACATCTGTATTTGTTTCCTACTGCTGCCTAACAAATTACTACCAACCTAGTAACTTAACACAAATTTATTATTTCCCTGTTTTCATGGGTCAGGAATCTTGCTGAAATCAGGTATCAGTCACCTGGTTGTCCTCACCTGAAGGTCTGACTAGGGAAATCTGTTATCTCATCATATATGGATGAGATACTTCTCATCCATATTTTATCTCATCCATGTGTTTTATTTAATATAGTAAAATTTAATTTTACTCGTAAAAACGAGCTCCTTCAGGTTGTTGGTACAATTCATGCCTTTGTGGCCCTAAGACTGAGATCTCCATTTGCTTGCTAGCTGTTGGCCAGAGACTGCTTTCTATTCCTACTAGTCATTCACAGGTTCTTGCCATGTGGTCTTCTCCCCAGTTTGCTCCTTCAAGGTCAGCAGGAAACCATCATTTTGGTGTTTCACCATTTTAAAAAATTAGGTTAGGCCCACCCAGAATCTCTTTTTGATTAACTCAAAGTTAACTGATTAGTGACTTAATTACATTTACTGATCCTATACACATTCAAGAGAAGACTATACTGGGCACATGCAACAGGGAATAGAAATCTTGGGGGCCATCTTAAGAGTTCTGCTTATACTGACAATGAAGAATAAATCAAGGGAAAAAAAATGACATCCAAACCCATTCCCCAAAGAAATCACATTAAAATCTACCATTATCCTAATAAAATTAGCAAGATCAACCAGTACATAAATATTCAGTTTATTATTTCTTAAACTTCAAGGACAGAAAATTATAACCACTTTACAATACATGATCCAAGATTTTCAACGTAAAATTTGTGTTATCTCTTCATCTCACGTAAGACAAAACCAAACCAAAAAATATTATACATATAAAAGTTTTTCTATAACTTAGAAACTTTTCGTAATAGCCCCTTTCCAAAATAAATACGAAGGTATATGTTGATCCTTACCCAATTTCTTTATTTTCAAGTCTAGTTATTGAAGATTAAAAATGTAGCTGGTAATTAACAGTAAATGTGTTTATGCCAAAACTACATTACAGTCAAGTTGTAACACAGTACATATAGATGGATTTAATGATGTAAAATCATTTCTTAAAATGGAACTGTTTTCCTAGTATTGTCTTCAACTATAACCATTGTGATTTCAATGCTATTTCTATCATTTTTTTTTTCTCCTTCCTACTCTCACCTAACTGCTCCCAGTCTTATGTGATTTTCACTACCGATGCATTCCTTTCCTGCTGCTACTGCTTCCTCTTCAAAGAAGCAATCTTAGGCTATAGACAACATCTACAGAAACTCACAAGAGCTCACTATAAATTGCCCCCTCACTCTTACAGGAGAGTTAGTCTTCTACTATAGAATCCCCTAAAATACTTTTAACAAAATACAGAAGAAATTAAAATAGTCTCCAATTTAGGGTATCTTACCCATAAATGTAAGGCTAATATGCCATAGGAAAAACTATTAATGTGATTTATTATAAGAACAGTAAAAATACTATACTTCTTTCAATAGATGGTAGTAAGCACTCAATAAAATTCCACATTTATTCATGATTAAGATTCTTTCAAAATTAGGGAAAATTTCTCAACATGCTAAAGGTTTTATATATAAATGCACAAGCAAATATTAAAATAATACTAATATCACCTAACTTAATAACGGGAATACAATGAGGACAAATCATTATTGTCATTCAAGGAACAAACAATGTTACTTTTACAGGTGATTTTTAGAAAATCTAACATCATTAAAAATATTAGTACAGGTAACAAGTTTAGGAAAATTAGAGAATAAGATAAATTCGTTAAAAAAGCTAACAGCCCAGGGGCACCTGGGTGGCTCAGTCAGTTAAGCGTCTGCCTTCAGCTCAGGTCATGATCCTGGACTCCCGAGATTAAGCCCGGCATTGGGCTCCCTGCTCAGCGGGGAGTCTACTTCGCCCTCTGCCTCTCACCCAGCTCGTGCTCTCTCTCTCTCTCAAATAAATAAAATCTTTTAAAAAACAAAAAGCTGACAGCCCAGCCATCAAAAAGAATGAAATCTTGCCATTTGCAACGACATGGATAGAGCTACAAAGTATTATGCTAAGTGAAATACGTCAGTCAGAGAAAGACAAATACCATATGATTTCACTCATTTAAGAATTTAAGAAACAAAACAGATGAACGTAAGGGAAGGAAGAAAAGAGAGAGAGAGAAAGAGGCAAACCAAGAAACAGACTCTTAACTGTAGAGAACAAACCTAAGGTTACCAGAGAGGAGGTGGGTGCGGGGATGGGTTAAACAGGTGATGGGGATTAAGGAGTGTAATTATTGTGATGAGCACCGGGTGTTGTGTGGAAGTGTTGAATCACCGTACTGTACACCTGAAACAATATTACACTGTATGTTAACTGGAATTTGAATAAAAACTTAAAAAAAAAGCTGATAGCTATTTATGATGATATAAAATAAATTCAATATGTGGATCATGATTTAGTTTTTATTAGGATTTCGGAATTTATTCAGAAATTATTATAAAACCTTAGTGGATGCAATAAGGTCAAATATAAATCTATACAGGAAGCAAAGATGAGAATATCCCATATGTTAAAATGGGTAGAAAAATTTGGTGCCATATATCCCTTGAAAATTAAATAAATTCTCTTTTTGAAAAATACATGTTTACAACACTTTACATATATTTTTAAAACTTTCATGAAGTTCTACTAAGCATCCATGGACCCCAATTAATATTAAATTAAGAAACTTGATTTTAGGGGCACCTGGGTGGCTCAGTTGGTTAAGCGACTGCCTTCGGCTCAGGTCATGATCCTGGAGTCCCGGGATCGAGTCCCGCATCGGGCTCCCTGCTCGGCAGGGGGTCTGCTTCTCCCTCTGCCCCTCCCCCCTCTCATGTGCTCTCTCTCTCTCATTCTCTCTGTCTCAAATAAATAAATAAAATCTTTAAAAAAAAAAAAAAAAAGAAACTTGATTTTAATATAAAATGAATACAATATCAATTAAAGTTCCACTAACAAAACTTATCAAAATGTATGTGGCCAAAACTGCTGGTTGGCCATAAATACACTTCTCAAAATTCCCTATAATCTTAGAAGTTTCCCTTAACACACGGTTACCCAGCTAAAAATCTCCTTCCCTAGACTTCTATTTCCATCTGTGAAGGAAGCAACTTGTAGCACAGTAATAATCCATCTACACGTTGAAAGTGATGTTAAAAAAGTCTGCTTCAAAGTAGAAGCAAGCTACCAAGGCAACCTTGGAAAGTCCCCAAGGGGTGGGAGGTGGGGAGGGACAGAGAAGTTCTCTCAAATCTTGGAAGTGATTTACCTTCAAATTATTTGTCAAATTCTTGAGCTGCATTACTAAGCAGAAGGCTATTTGCTAGATAGAGTGGAATGGTCAGCAATTTCAAAAATGGTCAACAGAATGGGACCAAGAAGAAAAAATCAATTTCTTTGAACAAGCAGATTAAGTTACATCCTAGGAATAGCCCAGCAACAAAATGGAAAGAATCTTTTAAATGTAATTAAACCATGCTTTTGCTACTTCATTGGGGGAGGGGGGTATCTCTTGTTACAGCAGCCTAATATCCTAATACAGAATTTCATACCTAGAAGTTGGCACCACTGTAACAAAGTCAAAATAGCTGACTGATTTAGCAACTTAATGGGCATGGGATATTTTAAAATGAGAAAGGACATCAACTACCTCCATTTTGACCTCTATCTGTACTTTCTAAATGATTAAGTTTTTCTTTCCATGTTAGTTCTTAACTCAGGCAAAAGACCTTGGGGGCAAAGCATTCCCTGATGGGAACTGAAACTACCCCTTAAGCAGACAGGAAGCCCTGAACCAACAAGACCCCAAGTGACTGACCCCAAGAAAATGATCGACCTGACCTTTACCGCCCACCTGCATGGACCCATGACCTCTGCCCCGCTTTTTCTTTATATAAACCTAGAAACGTTTTTGGCACTTTGGAGACAACCTTTGAGATACTGGCCCATTGTGTTCTCGGTGTTGGCCTCACTGAAATAAATTCCTTCCTTGTTTCAACGCCACTCATGTCTCTGCCTCTGGATTGTGCAAGTGGCCAGTGGCCAAACGCTGTCTGTTTGGGACCCCAGAGCCAGGTGCTCTTGCACCCCTGCCCGCCGGCTACAAAAATACAAAGCTGATGACTTTAACAATGCCATAGCAAAATATTTGGTGAAACTGCTACTACTGGTGATACCTAGGAAGGCAGACAATGTACTTTAGAAAAAAGCCTACTGCCAGACAGGTTTAGAATATTTAGAATGTTGCTATTTATTAGCTCCTTCATTCTGCTGTTTGCAAAGCCCTACAAGAGAAAGGAAAATGCTGAGGAGACTCAGGGTCTAAGAGTAGCCTCAGCAAGAGATAAGACTGCAGCTCCTAGTCTTTCTCTGGCAATTTGTTAAAATCAAACATGGGAACTGGCCCGTGGCAAAAACAACAAAAATTAGAGTACAGATGGTGCCTGTCCCCCTTGCCCAAACTTATTCCTAAAGGAGCCTTTACTAAATCAGGATGAAGGCAGAATCAGTAGAATATAGAGATTAGTAAATAAAACAGGAGTTTTCTAGAATAAATGAATGAATGCATTCTTTGGTTATGGTTGCTTACACCTGGAACTACCTAGAACTAAACTAAATGTTCAAGGAATGAAAAACTGCCAAAGAAACCATTATCAGCCATGCAAAAAAGCCTTTTGTTAATTCAACTGCTAGAGCAATCTCCAAGTAACCAACTCAGTAGGAAGTAAGCTGTGGAAACATTGCAGCTCCCCAAAAAAGACAATAGCCACTTCAGATGTGTCTACAGAGAATAATCGTTTTAAAAAAAAATCTTTTAGAGGGGAAAGCTGGGGCCACCTGAGGAAATGACCATGTTTTTCCATGGGAGTGAGAATGGAAGACTCCAACACGGGCTCTCCCAAGAACTTGACTCCATTGCAAGAGCTTCAAGTTTTCACATTTCTGCTCAGAAGGATGTGATAATCGTTATGGATAAGTGACTACTAAGTGCTCCCCATTCTTACTTTTCTGAAGGGGTTTTTAAATTGCAATTATCCTGTCCTTATACCACCATTATATAGTGGTTGTGTGTGTGGTGATGGAGTGTTTGCTGAAATGCCGTGGCTTATTTGTCTATTAGTTAATAGATTATCAAAAAAGAGAAGTCACAGCAGACTGAACAAAGAAAACTATCACCTAAAGATCCTGGACTCTGAGACTGTATCCCTTAAGGACGAGAGGAGTATGTTCTATGGGTGAGAAAAGACAAATATGAATTATTTGTGTGGAAAAAGGAAGAAACCTCTGAGTGAACCAATAGGGCAGGACCTCTAATTGTTACCTGATATCTCCTTGTGGAGAGCAAAATGGAGTCTCTCATGTCAAGCAGGAGCCTGTGCTCAGCAACGACGCAAGCCGTTAAAGGTACTGCAGCTAGGAGATACTGCCGGGACCGATGTCAGCTGACCCTCCAGAACTGATAAGCAGCAGAACCAGAGGAGGTCTGCAGAGACCCAAAACTGATTAAATCCCTTTGAAAAGGGGAGGATTTGGGCAGTAAACTGTCAGACTCTTCAGACCTGATCCCTCTATGTCTGACCACTTAAAAAGGGCAACTGTCCCTGAAGGCTCTGCCTGATTGATCTCCAAACAGAACCAAGATCCTTCCCTGCTTGAACATCAGAAGCAGTAAGTGCCAAGTGCCGAGCTGGGCCAGACAGAGGCCTTATCTCAACTGCGCACCCACAGACTGACTTCGTGTTTGGTTCATTCACTTCCTGCACCCCTCTGTTACCTCGTTTGTTGGGCGGTTTGTCTTCTGTCCTGCTTTGTGTGCTGTGTAAGGAGCCAAGTTTAATCATATGGTGAATTGTCACTGACTTTGGAATCCTGAACCCGCTTTCTAATTGTGATTTAACTTTGCTTTATGATTGAATAAAGCTGACGTTGTGGGAAGACACAAGTTGTGTGTGCGCCTTCACAGCGAGCTCATGAAACTCCTATAGAAATAAAAGTTTTATCTGAGCAAAAGGTAGCTCAGAAAAAAAGACCACATTTCCCAACCCTTTGTGAAGATAAGTGTGGTCATACAGCTAAGTTCCAGTTGTTAAAAAGAAAACCACGGGATCAAGATGGAGTCATGTATGCCAGGCTAAATCACTAAACTTAATACTTAACCTAATTGCCATCTCAACCTTCCCCAGAAATGCAGTCTTAGTCGATCTGGAATTTTTTGTCCTGCACCAATGAGGTAATCTGTCACGTAGACCCTTCTCCATCCCCCAAAGGACGATAATTTAATCCACCAAGAAGACTCCCTCTTTTCCCCCTTAGGGAACATGACCTTCTCTGAGACAACCCTTTCTTCTGCTAATAACTTCCTTGCCCCATCCTCCTTCCTATAAAGAATCTTCATTTTATAGAACTCGTACCTATGAGCTTCTTTTTGCTAGATGGAATGCAGCCAAATGCATGAACTGCTTAATAAAGCCAATTAGATCTTCAAATTTACTTGGTTGGATTTTGTCTTTTAACAAAGCCAAACAGATATAAATAAAAGAAATATATGTAAAATTTCTAAATTATAACCTAAAAGAGAATCCGTATCCCCTCCATTTCTATTTCCTCTTTTCTTAGTGGTGAGCCATCAGCCTTGCAAACTAGGAAAATAAACTCTCTTGTATCCTAATATATATGTATTTACTTATAACACAATTATAGCTTATATTTCCATGTTGATGGTATTTATGCTACTACTACATTTATGCTTCCACTACTCCTTGCAGACGTCTGCACATTTTATAAGTGTTCTATATGAGTAGTAGAAGTAATAGGTAGTTGAAAAAGATGTATGTCTTTGAAGAAATAAACTAATCAGTTATGAAGAGGTGGAAGGCCAAGAGGCTATCAGAGAGTAAAACGTAAATGCGATGTTTATTAAAGCAAATGGCTGAATGTTCAAATAAGTTATATGTAGAAAAGAAAAAACATATCCGAGCAAAAATGTCCAGATGGGAGAAAAAGATTAAAAATAATAAAACTGAAACAACAAAGCAAACAACTGGTAGAAAGTCTCAAAGACCTAAGAGGAATTGATGTGGTCAGAAAGCCACGGTGAGGTCTTTGAGAAGTGTCCAGATGAAAACAACATCTTCAACTATTCCCACAAATACATACAACACCAAGGAGCAACTGGGGAAAGAAAAGAGTTTCAAAGCTGGTGTAATAATAATATAGACTAGGCTCTCTGAGAAGAAAAAAAGGTAAAAGTATTCAGGTAGTTTTCTAAAGTGGTATATACTAAATCCAAAATAGTTTACAATTAAGCAGATAATGAAAGAGTAAACTCACAGTCGTGATTTTGCCTTTTCTCTTGACTGGAAGAAATGGGCATGCTCTCACTTGAAGATCTTTAATGGCAGCAGTCATTGTATTATTCTCAAGGTCACCTTTCCAACAAATTTCACATTGTGTTGTAATGACTAATGCAGGAGCATCACTTCTTGTCATATCAGCCACAAACACAATTTCAGGATTTTTAATAATAATATTAATTTCCCACTTCTCTGATTCCTGTACAGATACTAAATACAAACAAAAATAAGTTCACATTTTAAAATATGTATAAATCTTTGCTATACATATTGTTGATGAATAATTATTTGTGAGAAAATGTTTTTTCATTTCAAGTAAAAAAAATAAAAGAATCTTCGATCCCAAAGGAATCTACTGCAATTTTCTTAGTTTAAGAGTTCAAGATGTTATAGTCTTCAGAACATTTAAAAATGTGGGGAAAAAAACCCTTTAATGGCAGAGCTGGAAACTTAGTTTCCAGCTCTCACCTTGATACTACTTCTGCTCTACCACCATGAATGAAATATGTAAAAGATAGTGGAGAGCTATAAAAATAACAAAAATAAAAGAGAAATTTAAGTTACAATATTATCTTTAATTATGAAAAGTAATGGTTGGTTTGTTACTCTCCCTACTTGTTTTCGTCAAAAAAATTCTTTGAAATTGCTGCCTGTGGGGAAGTATATTTTGCTTATTCTAATATAGGTCTCATAATTTGTGAACCCAGTATACATTTACATCCTGAAAAACAGGCAAACTGCGCATTCTACCAGAAAGCACATTTAAGTTTTCCCTTTACCTCTGAAAAATAAAAATTTTATTTTTTTTATTTTTTAAAGATATTTATTTAATTATTTGACAGAGACACTGCGATTCACTTAACCTCATCATCTAGAAAGGTAATCAATGGTGAGTGCTACTGTAGCTCTTCAGTAATACAGATATGACATATTTGGGCTAATAACTAACCTTCTTCCTTCGCAGTCCATGTCTGAACACTGGTTTCCACAGCAGTGCCTGTGGTGTAGGCCTCAAGAAAGACATTTGCAACTGTCAGCAGAAATTCCACACTTGCACAAATATATGTTTCTTGAAGGACTAAATCAGTCACCCAACCATCTCTGACTCTTCTATACTTTACATCCATCATGTCCTTTTTGTCAAACCCGACTGTCAGTCCTATCATTCTGAAAAACACAATAATAACAATTCCTGTGAGTATCTTACAAATAACCAAACACACCAATAAAAGGCAAAAGACCTCTTATCCATTTTACTAACAGCAAACCAGCATTCTGAAGTTATTTCTCCTAGGAAGATCACAAAGTACTTCAAACAACAGACTTAGAAACTTCCGGAGCACAACTGTTTCATAAACTAGGAAGTACTCTGTAAGAAATCAGAACTTAGAATCTCAGCATATTTGTCTCAATTTTTCATGTTTTCCCTTAATTTTTCATGTTTTCATGTTTACAACTTGCAGAGATCAATAATAATTTAGATAATAGAGATTAATTTAAAAATCCAATTTAATTGCACTGATTATTTCTACTTAACTCCACTGACCATCGAGTAAGAACAGCACATAACTGAACCAGGACATTTTAAATGTTGACTGAGAACCATAACTCCATTAAATTGAAGCTCTGAAGATCTTGGGATGTACCCAGAAAACAAACATGCAACTTTGGGAATATGTTTTATAAAATATCATCAAACATTTCTCAAGTAAAACACTATTACCTAGGAGTTGCCTTCTTGACATGAGGCCTTTTATCATCTAAAATACAGTTTTTTAATGAGAAGGAAGAAAATGTTGAGTCATCTGTATACATTTTTGCAGTGCTTATGATATTCTCCAACTTAAATTCAGCAAGCTTCAAAGAAGGATCACGAACATCTGTAAAGGAAGTCTGTGGAAGAGGAAATCAATACAAATTTTACACAAAAACAAAGTCTAATACATATTTTAAGATACAAACTACCACCTTCTCTATCTCCATAGGGCTTGCTAATGAAAGTTCAAAAAAAATTTAATTTAAAAATTTATTTTTTACATCGCTGCCTATAGGAAAGATAACTCATCTTAAAAGGGTAATGGTTAAATCCGTTATTAAAGTGAAATGATCAGTAACATTTTTCAGAGGAAAAGAGACTCCAAAATGTATATGAAATATTAACAACTGTTACTTTAATAATAAGCATTCACCTATATAATTTTCATCATGTGAGAAAATATTTTCTTTTCTCCCTAACTCACCTGTTCAGGACCTGGACTATACAGTACCATGGTGAGATAGTCGGTCCTGAAGCTCATATTCAGTGTTGTCTTAACTTGAGAGGCCTGTGAATGTATTTCCACCACGGCAGCAGTCACTACAGTTGTTCCTTGGAAAAGTTAAAAGTTATTGGATAAAAAAGTCAAGAAAGGTAGAAGTCATTAAAATAGGTTTTAACGAGGTTTAACAGAATTTTCAATTAAATATGGAGAATAATGTTACTCAACAAAATAATAAAGATTAGAAAATTCAGAAGTTGAACTCAGTAACTCCCAGCTTAGGATTCTTTCCATAATAGCTTAGGAATAAAACACTTGGTGCCTCCGTTTCCATTTTTGTAAGGTGAGAATAATAGAACTAACCACTGGGTTTGTTTTGGGGATTAAATAAAAGAGCATGTATAAAATACTTATTAGATTACCTGGCGCATACTTTAATATTCAAATTTTACTTCAAAAAACTAAAACCAAACAAGATATTTTAGATATTTTAAACAACTGTTCCACTGAAAAGGAGGATCCAAAATTCATTCTTTCCTGCATTCCACATTTTGAGTCAAGGCATTATATGTACATGGAATATTTTAAACGGGCTTTTTATTAAAACATAGCAATTGCTAATTATCATGCTACCCAACTGCAGAGACCAGTGCCACCACATCACGTAACTTATTTTTAATTTAGGTAAAATTTACATCAGTGAAATACGTAGATCTTAGCTGAACAATTTAATGAGATTTTGTACATCCATGCTACCAACACTCCCATTAAGACACTGAATATTTACATCATTCCAGAAAGTTCTCTCATACCCTTTTCCAGCTCTTCCCCAACCTCCCTACCATTCTAATTTTAATTACAAAGGTTAGTTTTGTTTGTTCTTAAATTCTACATAGAGTAACATTTAAAGTAAAACCTGTTTCATGTCTGGCTTCAGGCAGTTAACATATTTCTGACATTCATCCACATTGTCACACGTATCAGTAGTTAACGCTTTCTTACGCAGTCTATGAAAATACACAATTTACCTATTCTAGACTGATGAACATATGGGTTGTTTCCATATTTAAGCGATTATGAATAAATCTGCTACAAATATTCATGAGTAAGTCATTTAGTGTATATATACACCTATTTTGGAGGGGGTAGAAGAAATACTTGGACCTAGAATTGTTTGTCACAGGGTAGATATATGTTAATTGCCGAACTCTAAGTAGTTATACTATTTCACATTCCCAACAGCATTACCTAAGTCTCAGTTGTTTCAAACTCTCATCAATACTTGCAGCTGTCAGTCTTAAAATCTGACTCATCTGGTAAAGTGAAGTTTTCCTGATAAGTAACTATGTTAGCACATTTTCATCTGCTTACTTTCCATTTAATATATCATCCTTTCCCAAGTATCCAACTCATCTGGTAATTATTTAAGTTATTAATTTCAATGAGTTTTCAGGTATTCTAGATATGAAAACAATGTCAGATACACATATCATGAATATGTATACCAGACTGAGGCCTCACTTTTCACAATCTTGATACCATCTCTTGATAAGGAGAAGCTAAAAAGGTTTATGAAGTCTATCAACTTTTTATGATTAGTGTTTTATGATCCCATGATCATGAAGATACTCTTCTATGGTTTCTTCTAGAAGCTTAAAAGTTTTAGCTTTCAAATATATGTCTTTCATCCACCTCAAATTAATTTCTGTGTATGGCATTAAGGAACAAAGTTCAATTTTTCCTGTTAAAAGGTTTATCCTTTCCCTATTGACTAGTCTTTGTTGAAAATCAGTTGACTCTACTTGTGTGTTTTCTGGACTCTTTTTTAAAAATCTGTGTTAACTTGTTTTAGATTTACTGCAAATTTTGAAATCAGATAGTATAAATCTTTGTCTTTCACAGTATTTTTTTTGCCCTTTGTTTTGGGTTTTTTCCTGGCTACCTACTCAAAGGCATTTTTACTTCTTTCTACTCTTTAGATCTATTAATCCTTCTCCTGGCCTTATTACCCTGACCATGACTATGAGTTAACCTGGTATGATGATTGTGGACATTTCTGACTTGTGTCTACTTTAGGGGGAAAACTTAACACTTCAGCATTAAGTATGCCTTTTAGATATTCTTAGTTTTCATCACAAATAGGTGCAGAATTTTGTCAAATGCTTTTCCGGCATCTATTGAGATATGATTTTTTCCCTCTTTATTAATTTGGTTTATTATATTAATTGATTTTTGACTGTCAAACCAACTTTGCATTTTGGGATAATTCTCACCTGGTCAAGATGAAATATCCTATATCCTTATTGCTGGATTCAGTATGCTAATATATTGTTAAGAATTTCCATGTCTGTGTTCATGAAGGATATTGGTGTGTGATATTCTTTTTTTGAAAAGTCTTTTTCTTTTTTTTTTTTAACCAGGGTAATGCTTGCTTTAGAAAATGGCCAAGGAATTGTTTCCTCTTTATTTTCCAGATGAGTCTGTGTAACACTGGTATTATTTCAAACTTCAGTATTTAATAGAATTTATCACTGGAATTCAATTCCTTTAACAGATACAGGGCTACTCAGACATCTTATTTCTTCTTATGTCAGTTTTGGCAACTTTGTGTTTTCCAGGAAATTTGTCCATTTCAAACAAGTTGTAGAATTCATTCTCACAATATTATTCATAATAGTCCCTTATTGTCCTGATAACAATCTGCAATATCTATTTAATTCTGATACTGATAATTTGTTCTCTCTCTCCCTTGTCCTAAGGGTTTATCAAATTTATTAATTTTTTCCAAAGAAAACAATCTCTGACATTGCTAATTTTCTCCACTGTATATCTATTTCTCTTCCGTTGATTTCTACTCTTATCTGTATTACTGCTTCCTTTTATTTACTCTGGATTTAATTTGCTCTTCTTTTTCTCCAGGCAAAAGATTTAATCTCTTAAACTCTTGTTCTTTCTTCATCAAATCCCTTATAGCTACAAAGTTCTTTCAGCACTGCTTTAGTTGCATCCCACAGTTTTTATTAGATTTTATGTTCATTACCTTCCAGCTTCAACACTTTTCTAATTTCCCTTGTCTTTTTTGACTCACAGGTTATTTAAAACTTGTTTAATGTCCAAGTATTTCAAGCTTTCTTGACACCCTATTGCTACTGATTTCTAATTTAATTCCATATGACCAGAAAACTTCATGGCTCCCCAGAATAGTTTATCCTTGTGAATATTCCAAGAGCCCTTTAAAAAAAAAGTGCATTCTGCAATTACTGAGTGTAGTATTACACTAATGTCAGGTCAGTTTGTTAACAGTGTTCAAATGTTCTATATTCTGACTTTTTTGTCTATATTCTATCAATTACTAAGAGTGGTATGCTAAATCCACCACTGATTCTGTGTATGTGTATTTCTTCCTTTAGTTTTGTCAATTTTTGCTGCATGTTTTGAAGCTCTATTATTAGTTACAGTACATTTAAAGTTGTTGGATCTTTTTTGTGAATTGATCCCTTTATCATTGTTAAAAAAAATACAAACTTTTAAAGAAACATTTCTGAGACAATCAGGAGAAAATGAAGCCTACCAGGATATTCATGGTTTACAGGAAGTATAGCTAATGGGATATATTACTGTGATAATGTTACTATGACTACATTTAAAAAGTAAAGTTCTGGGGCACCTGGGTGGCTGTCAGTTAACCATCTGCCTTTGGCTCAGGTCATGATCCCGGAGTCCTGGGATCGAGCCCCACACTGGGTTCCCCAGGGAGTCTGCTTCTCCCTCTGCCCTTTGCCCCAACTCTTGCTCTCTCTCTCTCAAATAAATAAAATCTTAAAAAAATAAATAAAATAAATAAAAAGTAAAGTTCTTACTGCTTAAATACCAATTAAAGGTATAACATCTGAGATTTGCTTTAAAATCATCTAATGGGGTGGGGGAAGAAAATGCAGAGTTAAAGCTATGATAAAGGCAGCCACGACACCAGTTGTTGAAACTGTGTTGACGGGTATGTGTGGATTCATTACCTTATTCCTTCTACTTCAGAGTATGTGCAAATTTCAAGAAAATTATTAAAACTGTAATGTATTTAAATGTCTATTTTTCATTTCATTTCAGACATTATCTTTACACTCCCCACTATTTAAGTCCTTACCACTTCCTCTATCTCTCCTATCTTCCAGCTTTGGCATTTATGTCTTAAGCTCTACGTTAACATGTGTTAATTACATTCTTATTTACACAGTAAGTTTTCCATGTGTTAACTATAACTATGTGATAATTTTCAATGAAGAGAATTAACAGTTTATCATAACACTTTTTTCTGCTGCTACATCACAACTAGTCCAACTCTCAAAAAAGAAGAGAGAATCTCTTGTGCAAAATCTTAATCCACTTCACTTCTAGACTAGACTACACTATTTGGTAGAGATTTCTCTCTTCTTAGGAACCAAAAACATGTCATCTTTTCCATATCACTTATGTAATGTAGTTAATTAATCCCTCATTCTATATATTATATGAAATTTATGCTATCTTTCTTTTTAAAGACATTCTTCAACTTTAAAAAAAATTTTTTTTTTAAGATTTTATTTATTCATTTGACAGAGAGAGAGCGAGAGCAGGAACACAAGCAGGAGTGGGAGAGGGAGAAGCAGGCTTCCCGTGGAGCAGGGAGCCCAATGTGGGGCTCGATCCCAGGACCCTAGGATCATGACCTGAGCCAAAGGCAGACGCTTAATGACTGAGCCACACAGGCGCCCCTTTTAAAATTTTTCTTACGGCAAACCAAGGACTTTCTAGGCCAATAAAACAGAAAATTTTGGGATTCCTTTTCAATGGACTTCTGAGGAGGCCCATTGTTTTTGGATCCCATGTTTTCCTTTCTCCTGGATTCCCTGTTTGTTTTGCTAGATTATATTTTCAAACTAACTTCTTTAGGAATGAGTATGAAAGAAGTAAACTTTGAGTCACTAGAAATTTGAGAATTATTGTGTTTTCACATTTTATGGTTTGACTATATATAGAATCCTAACTTCAAAATCATTTTCCTTAGAAATCTGACTATAGTGCTCCATTGTCTTTTAATCATCCATCTACTCCATCCCATCCAGTTTTTTTCATGATAATCTGATTCCAATCACTTTTTTCCCAAGCCCCTAATAAACAGCTTGCTTTTGTTCTGAAACTAAAAATCTGACCTTTGTTTTTCTGACATTCCAAGAAAACGTGTTTGCATGGGCAATCTTTGTTTATTCCATCTGTTTGAAACTTGTTAGATCTTTTATATCAAAGATTTCAATATTTATTTAGCTCTAGAGATTTTCTTCTATCATTTCTTTGAAAGATACTTCTCTTCAATTTTCTCAGTTCTTTCTCCTAACATACTTATTATTCTAGATTTTGCAACTTTTGAACTTTTGAAAGGTCTATACTTCTTAGGTTTTATCTCATTTTATGTCTCTGTGGCTTATTTTTCTGCTGTGTCATGGGAGATTACATCAACTATATATTCCAACTCAGTACTTACATTTTAACCTCATGCTTACTGCATTTGTTCTGTTTCAAAATTTCACCAATCATATTTTTGGGTTCCAAGAACTCTTCCTTATCTTGAGAGGGTGGAAGATAGTGATGGTAAGATTCAGTTTCTATATTCTCAAAATCCTCTGATTATGAATTAGAGTTTGTTTTCTGTTTGTTTACATTCTCTTGTTACCTGAATTATTTCAGTTTCACTCAAAAAAACAGTATTCTGTTATCCTGGTTTCTTTTATGATTAAGTTCTTGCTATTTTCTCAACCTGACCATGAATATTTTAATAAAGGATTGGGCTGATTATTCTACCCAGTAAGAATAGAGTTTCCTATAATGTTATAAGCATAGGGTTGTTTTAGTGGTAGGATTCTCCCTGACTGGAAAAGGTGTGTGTTATCTCAGGGCTTTGCAAGAGTGGGTCTGGAAGACTAATAGGTTTCATTTGGAGGTAAGTAGGTTTGAGGATCCCCCAAAATGCCAGAATGAGAACTCTATTCTTGTGAAGCACAGTCCTCCCAGCAGGCTTAAGTGACCCAATTCTCTCTTATGTGCTGGTGCTTAATTTAGAACCCAGTCAGATTCCACACTCCAGATACTTGTTGAAATTCATCATTTACTAATGATCATTCTTTCTTGACATCCTTAATATTTTGATACTTCTAATATAAAATATTCCATCTGGGATATATGCTGCACTAGGAATTAGAGAGGGGAATGGGGAGAAAAATTGAAAATAAGGATGTATAGGGCATTTGGGATAACAAGAATAAATACGAAGGAATTTTGTCACAATACAACTAGGAATTTTGATTCAACGGAAAAAAAAATCAACAGAATGCCTAATAAAAGACAATTTAGAGATACCCAGATTGGATTAGCTAATTATAAAAGATCTATAAATCTTATTTTCAAAAAACTCAAAACTAGAGAATGGAAAGGAGGGAGGAAGAAACGTGGGATTAGGGATGGAGAGGGGAAGGCTAATTTGAGGTTAAGCACATACCTTCTAAATGGTGTGAAGCATTAGTAGCTCCACTATTAACACTACTCTGATCTTTTACTCCTGCAGATGAGGCACCACCACCTTCTTCGTACCATATATTGCTATACAATGTTTTAAAAATAGTTGTTATATCTTCTTGACTAAGAATGAACTGTGAAAAGAAAGATTTGCTTATTTTAACATTATTACTTTATGTAGTTAGAAATTCTCTTACTCTGAAAAGCAAGTGTTTCATTTCAGTCCTCTACAAACCAATTTTTTAATGCATTAGATATTTCTACTAATAGGATATTCAGTTTCCTAAATGAATATCTTAGTACTTTGCAAAATACAGAAATTAGATGTCAATACCAATGAAACTATGAATAAGTTTTTTTATGAACATATCAATTAATCTAATAATTTAAAACCTTTAAAATGAACTTTCATTTATCTACTTTGCATTTTTTTACTTACTAAGCACCTCAATTTACAAATACAAATTACTCAAAAATATTGATTTGCATCATGAAAAATAATTCACAATGTGTTTTATATGAATTATTTTTTAGTTTGGACCTCAAAGAGTCCTAGGTATAAAGAATATATCCTGATTGTATAAGAAGCTGAGATTTAACTGTATAAGAAGCTGAGACTTAAATTCACTTAAACTCATGCACTAACTCAAAACCCCATGTGTTGTGAATTTAGCCTAAAATCACCAACATAAGAACTATATCGAAAGCTATGATGGTTAATTCTATGTCAACTTGCCTAGACCATAGGATCTACATATTTGGTCCAGTATTATTCAAGATGTTACATATATGATATGTATATAGAATACATACAGGATGCACAGACCATCTACAAATACCCAGCCACCTTCTGGGGCACACCAACTAGGATGAAATTGGTTCTTCATGATCCACTCAAGTAGTTAACAGCTGTTGCAGCCTGCCTCAGGAGACCACATTTTTAACCTCTCCTGAACCTCATCCTCAGTGTCAGGGAGACGCTAAAACTGAGTCATCAAGAAGTCAGTCTACTGTATCCAGACCAAGTGTGTGTATACACACACACACACAAATACACACATCCTATTGACTATGTTTCTCTGGAGAACTAAAATACAGTGAAACAAAAAACAAAACAAAACAAAACTATGAGTTTTAAATTGATATGTTTTAATCATCTCAAGGAAATAATTTTAATCCCACAAAATGAGTTTTATTTGTACCAGGATTCCTTTTGACTATATTTCAAAGATGATATACTAATCCAGTGTTTTCACTTACTCATGACACCTTGTGTTTATTATGTATCTGGTATTACAAAAATAGTATGTTCATATAAATTAACAAGCTGAAGTTAAATATTACAACCATGTCTAAACCATTTCTTTCAATTAGTACATGTATACTGAATGCCCCCCAAATATTGATATTAATGATCACTCTTCAGTCTTGCCAACAGCTCGGTCCAGGAAGTTGCAAGAACTATAAGGATCCCAGGACTGCTGATTCATGGCTCCTACATGTCAGGACAGGCTATCCTGCTACTCCCAAATGTCTGACAAGTCAGAAATCACAAGATGCAGCACTTAGTCTAGATGCATTAGAGTAACTAATTCCAATCTCTCCCTGATCCAGGAGGGGTCAAATATGTGGACCCAGGTCCATACCTGCTGACAATTCAGGTGGATCAGGACAGTGAAAGACCCAATTTCATCTGCCCTGGAAGGCAGCCAGCCCTTTTACAGATGGTCTGCAATATCACCTGAACATGCTGCAAGCATTATTCCTGGAGAAGAGGGGAGCAAAATGGTGTCCCTGCTGCCCCACAGAGATCTGCCTAAGACCTGGGCCTACTAAGGAGAGGATCTGTGCAGTATGCTGGGTAAAACGTGCTGCCTATGTTTTAAAAGTTTCTATCAGTTGTCTTAAAATATGGAGAGACTTCAATTTTTATCTTAGGAAGATACTTTCTGGGGCACCTGGGTGGCTCAGTTGGTTAAGTGTCTGCCTTTGGCTCAGGTCATGATCCTGGGGGTCCTGGGATCGAGCCCCTGCACCAGGCTCCCTGCTCAGCAGGGAGTCTGCTTCTCCCTTTCCTTCTGCCTCCGACCTCCACTTGTGCGCTTGTGCTCTGTCTCTCTCTCTCATAAATAAATAAAATCTTAAAAAAAAATAAAGAAGATACTTTCCATTTACAAGTTAGGGAGTCTAATATGATCTTATACACTAAGAACTTAAGGATTTTCAGTTGAGATGATCATGTTTTAAAATCTAAATGTATTTCTGAATTTTAAAATCTGAAACCTTTAAAAATGATCGTTTTCTCTTTTTGAATACATTTTTTTGGGGGGAGAGAAACAGAAAGGAAACTGGGGGTGGGAGGAGGGAAGAGGATTTGCTGAGTAGGCTTCTTAAAGTAACCTTCCAGACAGAGTATGTGCTACTATCACTTGAGCAAAGCATGTGATACAGTTTTGACTTCCATGCAGTCAAAGGGAAGACAGGAAATTCTGCAGTTACATCAGAGTTCTGTGAAGCAGGATCAAGCAATAGCTAGGTAAAGTGATGCATAGGGAACTGACCCATTTGCCATTTTCATCGTCAACCTCTTCCATTTCTTCTAGGACCTTCTCTAGGTTATTTCACATATTGTCATGGCTTTAAATACCATCTAGATGCTGATGACTTTCACATTATTATTTCTAGCCTAGCCCTCTCCACTAAGTTCTAAATTAATATATCCAACGGACTACTTATCAGATCTGATATTTGCTTCCTGTATGGAATTTACCACAATTTATAACTACTTTAATTACATGCCTATGTACTTTTTTATAGTCTATCACACCTCTGACACCATGACTGCTAACCCTTGCATTAGACTGGTTAGATTCCATGAAGCCAGAGATAATGCCATAGCTTCTTTGCCACTGTCTCTCCATATATAACATTGGACCTAACACAGAGAAGCCATTTAAATGTTTGCTGAATGAATGGAGAACATTCAATGAATTCTAAGTTAATATAGCTACTATTTCAATTTTGACAGAGCTGATCAATATGTAACATCTACACCAAAATATCTTATGTTCCCAAGCAATATTTTTAACCAACGAAACAGAAATCAACAAGCAGAAACAGAAATCAAAAAGTTACCTCCATGGGCTTTAGCTGAGCATTTACATTAAAACAAGGAACTTCCTGGTACCACTCCCAAGATAAATTTCGCTCAACAATCACCTCAAGATTTAATGGCAATAGCAGATCTAGTACTTCCTGGTATGCATCATCAATAAATTGAGTCCTGTAAGTAGAAATAAAATTGTTTTGTTTCATATACACTCATAGTAAAAAAATTTTAATTTATCCTTCTATATACAAATAGTAAAAATCAGTAATTTTTGTATTTATTTTTTTTTTTTAAAGATTTTATTTATTTATTTGACAGAGAGAGACACAGTGAGAGAGGGAATACAAGCAGAGGGAGTGGGAGAGGGAGAAGCAGGCTTCCCGCGGAGCAGGGAGCCCGATGCAGGGCTCGATCCCAGGACCCTGGGATCATGACCTGAGCCAAAGGCAGACGCTTAACGACTGAGCCACCCAGGCGCCCCAATAATTTTTGTATTTAAAGAAAAATAAAATCTACCCAGCCTCCCAAGTCAAAATGAGAGATATTCCACCCCACTGTGAATTTAGGTAACTTTCTCTGAGCTCAAGTTATCCATATTATAAAGAAATCAATCTTTAGAATAAGATTTTGCAATATGTTAAAAAAAATGCCAAAAATATGTAAGTTGGGATAGTAACCCTTAAATGAGAACTATCTCTATATAATTGGAAAACATACATTATAGATGACACCTCATTATAAAAACAACTTAATTCACTCACTTAGGTATGGAGAATACCACATATCCCCTTAACTTGATAGCAAAGTTAGACCATATATAATGTCTACTTCTGTGGATGAAAAGCAGTTGAATATGGGAAATTTCATATTAAGTTGAACCATATTTGCCTTTCCAAATATTCATAAGGGTAGGAATGATGCTCCAGAATAATGAAAACAGTAGATTACTGAATGCATTTCAAGTGATAATGTGACCACAGAAGCCTCTCACTGTATGTTCAAGTGACAACTTCAAAGTGGTACTCCTAATAATGTACTTACATTTTAACTAGTGGCAAATTCCAAATGCTTCAACTAGGGTATGTATGAAGCTACGACTGCAGAATTTTAGATTCACTTACTCAAGTGGAGAGAAATATGGGAGTCATCAGAGATCTCTCAGAATGCCTAGTATCATACCATTTTATGAATTAAATGCATGCATGCTTGCAATCTCCACTTAATGGGAATAAGTTAGGAAATCTAAAAGGCCTATAAAGAATATTTTATTTTTTTATTTTTAAAATTTTTAATTTTTTAAATTCCAGTATAATTAACATAGAGTGTTATTATTAGTTTCAGGTGTACAATATACTGATTCAACAATTCTACACATTACTCAGTGTTCATCAAGATAGGTGCATTCGTAATCCCTTTCACCTATTTCCCCCATCTCCCCACCTACCTCCCTTCTGGTAACCAACAGTTTGTTCTCTATAGTGAAGAGTCTGTTTTTTATGTTTATTTTTAGTTTGTTCATTTGTTCCTTAAACTACACACGAGTGAAATCCTATATATTTGTCTTCTGAATGACTTATTTCACTTGGCATTATACCCTCCAGATCCATCCATTTTGTTGCAAATGGCAAGATTTCAATAATTTTCTATAATTCCATAATTTGGCTATAATAAATAATGCTGCAATAAACACAGGAGTGCATATATCTTTTCATATTTGTTTTTCACATTTGGGTAAATACCCAGTAGTGCAATTAATGGATCATATGGTAATTTTTTAATTTTTTGACAAACCTCCATACTGTTTTTCACAGTGGTCGCACCAGTTTGCATTCCTACCTACAGTGCACAAGAGTTCCTTTTTCTCCACATCCTTACCAACACCTGTTGCCTTGTGTTTTTGATTCTAACCATTCTGACAGGTGTGCGATTATATCTCAATGTGGTTTTGATTTTCATTTCCCTGATAATGAGTAATGTTGGGCATTTTTTCATGTATCTGGGGCCACCTGGATATCTTCTTTGGAAAAATGTCTGTTCATCTCTTCGGCCAATTTTTTAAACTAGTGTGTGTGTGTGTGTGTGTTGAGTTGTGTAAGTGTGTGTGTGTTGAGTTGTGTAAGTTCTTTATATATTTTGGATAATAACCCTTTACCAGATATATCATTTGCAAATATCTTCTCCCATTCACTAAGTTGTCTTTTTGCTTTGTTGGTTATTTACTTTCCTGGGCAGATTTTTATTTTGCTGCAGTCCCAATAGTCTATTTTTGCTTTTGTTTCCCTTGTATGTAACTCTTTTCTCTTGCTGCTTTTAAGATGCTATCACTACTTTTTCCCCATTTTAATTACTATGTATCTTGGTGTGGACCTTTTTGGGATGGTTTTGTTGGAGGCTCTCTCTGCTTCCTGGATCTGGATTTCTGTTTTCTTCCCCAGGTTTGGTAAGGTTTCGCCTATTATTTCTTCAAATATTCTGCCACCTTTTCTCTCTTCCCCTTCTGGGATCCCAATGGTGTGAGTGTTATTACACTTCATGGTGTTGCTGAGTTCCCTTAATCTACTTTCGTTTTTTTATTATTCTTTTCTCTTTCTCTGGTTGCTTGATTGCTTTCCATTGCTCTGTCCCCCAGGTCGCTGATCCATCTTTCTGCTTCCTCTAGTCTATTTATTCCCTCTCATGTATTTTAAACTTCAGTTATTGAGTTATTAACTTCTGACTGGTTCTGTTATGTCTTCTTTCTCTTTGTTGAGGCTCTCACTGAAGTCCTCCCCTCTTTTCTCAAGTCCAGTGAGTATCTTTATGACCATTACTTTAAATTCTCTGTCAGGTATATTATCTCCATTTTGTTTAGCTCTCTTGCTGTGATTTTGTCCTGTTCTTTCATCTGGGACATATTCCTCCATCTCCTCATTTTGTCTAACTCTGTGTCTGTTTCCATGTGTTAGAAAAATCAGCTATGTCTCCTGCTCTTGAAAGTTGTGGCCTTATGAAGAAGTCCTGTAGCATTCTACAGTGCAATGTTCTTTGTTCACCAGAATGTGGTGCTTCAGGAGTATCCTCTAGGTGTTATGTGCACCCTACTCTGACTGAGCTGAATTTGCCTTCAGTCCTGTTGCCTGAGGTGGCTCTCTTTGCCTGTTGTGGGCAGAGTTTGGTCCCTGTGTTGTTAGTAGTCCAGTCTGGGGCCACCTACTGACTTGGGTCAGACCAGGTGTTTGCCAGAGCAGTGGTAGCGATGAACTACAGATGCCTCTCCCTGTGTTGTCCCTGAGAAGCTTTTGTTAGTGGGTGGGACTGCAATCAGAGCAGATGTCTGCGCCCAGCCTACTGTTGAGGCCATGGGTGAACCGCTGTGTGTGGTTATGTCCCTTCACCCTGTTGTAGGAGTCACTTTGGAATGGTGCTGGCTGGTACTGCCTGCACACTGCCAGGCCTGTACCACCTCTTTGGATGGACTCCTGCCAAGGGCATGTTGGAGGGGGAAGGTCCACCAGAGAATGCGGGGGCAGACTGTGTGGTGCCAGCAAGGTTTGCACTGGTCTGCCATGGGAGGGGACACCTCTATATTATTAGGTCTAGGAAAATATTCTCTCCACATTTATTCAAGATTTCTTTCTGGTCATTGGTTAAGTTTTACAATTTTCCTCATAGAAATACTGTAAATGTCTTTTTAAAATTTTACATTGCAATTAATAGCTTTGCAACAAAAAGATTTCAATAGAGGTGGTCACAAATATGAAATACTTATTTGTCTTTATGTGCTTTACTCTGAAGCTGTAACCAAACTGAATTTCCAAATATCAATCAATAATTTTAAAATTATTTCAGGGGAAATTGGGTTATACTCTATAACTGAGTAATTCTATTTCTAGAAATTCATCTGTAGGAAATGAATTATCCTAAAGACATGAGTAGAATGTCATATAAGTATTGATGAACAATTATATCAATCACTATAGTGTTATTTATAATAGCAAAAGAACCTAGGATCAAATTAACTTTCTAACACCAGGCAAATGAATTTTTAAAAACCTGTAGAATAAAATGAAATATTTAGAAAAAAAAATGTTGAACTCAAAATAACATGGAAAAATGTAGCATACTGTTAAGGGAAAAAATGAATTTATGATCCAAAATATACAATATAATTCTTATTTTACTCAACTTAAACATATGTGCAGAAATAATGAACGAGAAAAAACACACCAAATTATTAATAGTACTTACCTTTGGGTGGTCATATTGTCAGCAATCTTTTCTGTTCATCCAAATACCATTTTAAGTTTTTCTTCAGTAAAAAGTTAACTCATTTTTGGACATAAAAATAATATTTTTAATGCTCTAGAGATATTTAGCGAACTCTTTTCAAAACAATCTGTTTGTAATATAGGCTCACACCTAGTTTACATCTACCATTTCTTGAAATAAGGCAAGATGTGATTATAGATATATAATCTTTTTTAGTAAATTTAGACTTTCATACAGTTTAAAAAGTTAATGAACCATCTAAAGTTTAAATTGTTACTCTTTAGTCTATTATTAAAATAGAAGTCTCTCACCCACTATTTTCCTATGATTTTTGAATTATCTGGACTTGGCTGAACAAATCATTCTACTTTTTCCAATGTCTTCACTAAATGTATTACCTTAAACTGAAACCTGGCTTTCCATGGAGCTCTATTAAATAGAGGCCAATTTTTCTCCAGCACCCTATCAATCTCAAGGTTAAGAGATATAGAAATCATTTTCTTTAATTTGCAATGATACTCCCCAACTTTCACTCCTATCCCTTTAAGCATAATATCAACCAGGTTTACCACCTTCTATTTCTTGCTTTAATCAATCAACAACTAGTCAGTGTTTATTTTTGAAGACTTTGAGATTGATGAATCTCCAGTTTATAAACCCCTCTCTACATTCTTTTACTCTATCAGTACCCTCTTGTCTGATTTCTTCCATCTCCATTATCCATCAACATGATGGATATTTAACAATCTCAATATTTAACAATCCTGTTTCACTACCTTGAGTCACACCTGCTTGTTAAAAATTCAGTCTTGCCTGAATCTAACACCAAATATCAAGTGTTACATAAAAAAAATATCATGTACTATTAATTCATGGTTAACAATATCAACAGAGTCCTCAACATTGTCTTAACAACCCCCCCGGATTGCCCCCTATCTCTCTGCCTGCTCTTTCTTAGTCTCTTTTGAGAAATGTATGTTCCTTACATATTGGCATTTGTGAGCATTCTGTCCCGTATGCCCCACTCTAAAAACTGTGTGATAAAGGCTTTAATAACTACCTAAATATTACTAAGGACTCCCATATCTAGAAGTCCAAACACTCTAATATCCACACACATGTCCAAGTGCCTTCCAATCTCTTTCTGTATATCTCCATATCAAAGTCAGACAACAACTTCCAAGTTATTTTGCCCAATAGAGAACTCAATGTCTCTACTCAACGGTTTTTTTCTGCATTGCTCTGTCTTATCTCCGTGAACTGCATTATTACCAAATACTGAATTTTACAAACCTGCAACCCAAAGTCAAATTTAACTTCTCTCTTTGAATCCTAACATCCATTCAACAATCTCTGACTATAAATTCTACTTTTAAATTTCTCTTTACTGGTTAGTTCTCCACTACCTCACTTCCCTACCCTAGACAGCATTACATATAATTCATATGCGAATCACTCCAGTAGTTAGTAAACCATTCTTTCAACCTCCAGTGTTGTCTCCTTTTCACCTGGTTTTCTACAACCCCTCCAAAATCTAAATGTGATCCTAGTTTTGTGCATCAGCTCAGTAAATTCATTAAATAACACCTACCTCAACAATGAGGTAGGTACTAAAAAATATTTATTCATCCTTTGTAAAGACTGTTATTAAACTTCTTCCTAGCACAGTACCTGGGATATACTAGGTGCTTAATAAGTACGTAAATACTCAATTGATGAAAATTTCTCCTTCCATCCAAGATGAAATAATGTGAACCAAGCTTACCATCCTGCCTGAAACAACTCCCCCTCACCAAAAAAACCCACATAAAAAACACTAAGAAGTGGTTTTCAAGACATAGAACATCAGGCAACTGTCATTTCTGAGAGGTGGTAAAAAAAACAAGGTAAGCCCTAGGATTGCCCCAACTTTCATTGTTTTGAGATAATTTACAGGCCAGGGCAAAGGGAGGGGTAAGCCAGGAAAAGACCGGCAAAGTCCACCAAGTTGAGAAGACAGAGCTGAGAGTCCAAAAAGAACAAGGCAGCTAAGTTCATAGGGTAAAATGCCAGAGAGAAGAGCTATAGAGAGGAACTCTGAAATTTTAACACTAAGTGTCTACATTAGATATGTTCAAAGCGGTAATCTTAGCTACCACCAAAAGATACCTACAAAAGGAGCAAAATTAAACCCAAAGTAAGCAGAAAAAAATAATAAATATCAGAGAAGAAATCAATGAAAAAGAGAAAATCAAAAGGTAGTTCATTAAGATTAGTAAAATGACATAAAATTATAAATATCAAGAATAATGGGGATAACACTACAGATATTAATGAATAACAGGAGTATTATGGACAACTTTATGCCATAAAATTTTACAACTGAGATGAAATGGACAAATTTCTTGCGAAAAAATTAAAGATCACTTAAGAAAAAAAATAATTTTAATAGTCCTGAGTTTATTAAAGAAATGGAAATTGCAGTTGAAAATCTCCCACAAGCAAATTCCAGGCCCAAATGGCTTCAATGGCGAATTCTACCAAACATTTAAGAAATACTACAATTGTACACAAACTGTCACATATGTATCCATGTCAAAACTTTTCAAACCGTATACTTTAAAGATACGCAATTTATTACATACCGATTATTTCTCAATATAGCTGCCTTAAAAATATTCAACTAATAGAAATAAGGGCCAGGGGAACCTGGCTGGCTCACCCGGTAGAGCATGTGACTCTTGATCTAAGGGTCATGAGTTTGAGCCCCATGTTGGGCATAGAGCTTACTTAAAAATTAAAAATAAACTAAAATTAAAATTAAAATTAAAAATTAAAAAAATAAAGAAAGAAGGGCTGGAGGGAGCCAGACCAGCCAGAGGTCAAAGAGAAGTAGAGGTAGCAAAATAAGGGGAATGAGACAAGGAAAATGAGATCAAAGAAAAATGACGGGGGAAGAAGAGGGCAAGTGAGTGGTATAAATAGAGACGGATCCAAGTCAGAAAAGAAAGAGAGTGCTAAATCTAGAACAGGTGATTAGAAATAGCATGGAAACACAGTTAAGTAGTTCTGGAACTATTCACTTATTCTCTTATTCTCCTAATTTGTATTAGGAGATTCACTTATTCTCCTAATTTATAATCCTATGCCCAATGATTGCATATGATTGTATTCTACTGTGTTTTATTTTGTTTTAAATTAGAGCATCAGATCCACAGCACGAAGCTGATAGAGTAGTTTGAGCAATGCTGTATTTACAAAGTGAGTAAATGTATTATATCAGAAATTCTCACTTTTTTCTTAACCTTGTAATTTACAAAGAACTACAAATAAGCACAAATATACATCCTCAGATAATATAATTGTACAGTGTTTCTAATTACCTAAGGAGTGATTTTCAAATACCATCTAGGTTTTCAAAGAACTGGAAGAGTATAATAGATCTTGCCAAAAACCCTGGGGAAGAAAAAAATCTCAAAATTCAGTAGTTATATAAGATAAAATCTCCCTGTAGATAGAACACTCAGGATACCAAAACCTTTAATGTAAAAAGTTTGAAAACGATTGCATTCTCCACAAATGTACTTAAAAAAAGCTTACCTGTATAGTCGCATTTCACTCAATCTTATTGTTATCAAATCAATAACGGGTGGGGGGTTGCTCTGGCTCTCTGTTATTATATGGAATGTGTTTGTCATTGTAATTAGTCCAAAATCAGCAACAAAAACATTTTCAGAAACTGGAGACTGTGGGATGACCACCACTGGGGCTTTGATGTTAACATCCAACGCCATTCTAGAACTCCTCTGTGCCAATTCTTTTACACCAGTAGCAGCCATTCCTGCTGCCTGAACAGTAGCCTCAGCCAAGGCTTGTTTAGCCGCTTGAAAATTATCTATAAAAGCCTAAAAGATAACAGAATTATATTCTTACGGTTACCATTAATTAATGATTGTTAAATGTATCTTGATAGTTTTGATTTCACCTCCATGAGAAAAATTTTTTCTTGGTACAACCAAGCATTCTTTATTCAAAGTCTGGTTGTCCATATTAAATCTCAATTTTCTGCAATAAAAGTTGAGAAACACGAGGATACAGAAACACAGTGAAAAAACAAAAATCTTGTCCCTGGAACAGAGCAACATGCGGATATTGCAAGGTTTCACTGGCAACTCCTTCCCTTTATTATCTCACTTTTCCTAATGGCTAAGGAAGCATACTATATTTCCCTATAGAGCCTCAATGGACAGACAGCTTATTTATGTTTGTAAGATAAAAAGTAACTGAAAAAATAGTAAAATATGTTTGTCAAGAACTCTAAAGTTTAATTCTGAACTCTAAAAAATACTTCAGTAACATAAAATATATCTAGAATTATACTTAATTTTAAAATTGTACTTCATGTTTCAAAACAATTTATTTTCAGTAATTTTTGAGTGAAAGGCAGGGCTTAGGGACATAATGATTTTTATTTATAAAAATAAATCAGAACAAATAAAAATTAGACCAGGGATGCTTGTTCATCTTTACTATTTGTGTATGAAAAAAATTTATGGCTATAGAAAAAATTGCATTGTAACCTCAATTTAAAAGATCACAAAAACAGCAATATTATTTATTTAGAATCAACTGATTATCTAGTTTATACACCAAAATTTAGAGACAACATTTTTTTTAAAAAGTGAATACTGAAGTCATAGAGACAGGTAGGACACTCACAGGAAAAAATTATCAGCTGACAGCAAGGGAAAAACACAGGGAAAAAAACAATGAAAAGGAGAAAAAGGACTCAAACACCTTATGGCAGGATCATACAAAGATTAATTTTAAACTCTTTAAAGCCCCAGATGATTACAGTTATAATATACAATAGAAACTATAATTTCCATAATGATTACATGAGACCAAAACAAACTTCTATTATATATTTAGTATTTTTAATTATAATTTTAAGTCAGGTAAAACAAAGACTTAAACCAATTACATATAAAGAATTCAATTGATATATATAACAAATCCTATATATGGTATATAACGTACATTTAATACATTAGTATGCATGTTTGAATTAACTGGACTATTCCTATACAAAAATGATTTTATATAAATAACACACTATGCATTTCAGTTATGATAAAGGATACCCAGAAAATTATGAAAAATCAGGAAAAAAAAAAAAAGCAAGGAATTTTTGCTCTTTACCAATATGTCTGACACCCGGCAATTTCCAACTATAGTAGGAAAAAATAAAAAATTTGATAAACATACTTACCAATATAGAATAAAGAAATTTTGTGACAAAAACTACTTCAATGCAGCCAACAGTTAAATTAATTTGAATGTCAACCACATTCATATCGGTGTATGCAGAACCAGCAGTTGCATCCACAAAAGAAATCACTTTGAAGCTAAAAACTTCTTTTCCAGTGATGTAAACAGCCTTAATGAGGGAAAAGTTAACTGTCAGAATCCATTTTTAAAATGTGCTTTCAGTACAAAATTAAAGCACAAAATAATGAAACATACACACATATTTGGAAAATCTTCTAAGTAGTCAAGCCAAGTACAAATAAAGCAGTAATTCTAACACTGTTTTTTTGTTTCTTTTGTTTTAACATAGGCCCCACGCCCAGCGCAGAGCCCAGCACAGAGCCCAACGCAGGGCCCGGACTCACAACTCTGAGAGTGAGATCTGAGCTGAGATCAAGAATTGGTCGCTCAACCGACTGAGCCACGCAGGTGTCCTCTAACACCTTTATCAGAACCTACACTGCAAGGTTTTTCAAATTGGTGATGGCAGCTTCCTTTGTGGGTCATGAAATTAGTTTAGTAGGTCTGGCCCAACATTTTTTTTTAATGGAGAAAACTGAAGAAAAATGATCAGACCATGTATTTTCATTTAGTGAGTATACTTGTATAATGAGAGTTGCCATATGAATGTTGTTATTTGTTCACTGCAAAAAGTTTGAAAAACACTGTACCTCTGCAACTTAATGAAACCTACTTCTCTTGATTTGAAATATGTGAATAGGTTTTCCAGATTTTTCAAAAATCTATCACTATACTTCTCTTACTAGTTTGTGAAGGGTCAGCTCAACTGCTGAACAAGACTTACCTAAAGCAGTTTGAAATCTCAAGCTCTGCAATACTAGTGAAAAATGGTAGAAACAACAGCACATGTGAAATGTCAAAAATATTTTGGAAGATGGACATATCATGAACTAATTTCATTGATTTATAGCTTTCTTGACCCTCCTAAATGCTAGAAGGCAGAAAGCTGAAGAGCCATCAACAAGCAAATGAATTCCAACATGGAACAAAGAAAACCTAAGGAACCAAAGAAATTAAGGAGCTCTGAAGGCTGAGGTGCAAGATGAGGTTGAAAAAAGTCTACAGGAATTCTGCTTCTGTCTCAGATGTAGAATGCTAGGCAGAGGCCCATTCCAAACCTTAACAGCAACCACAACAACAACAAAGAACCGGATAAACTATAAAATCATAACTTTTCTTAAAAACCATTATAAATTTGAGGCTACAACCAACCAAGCAGCCTAAAATCTAAGGATAAAAAAAGTACCTTCAGGAGAGACAGAATACAAGCACCAGCTCACCTGTGTTAAGGGGAAGAAGAAAGAGATGCCAGGTACCATACAAGCTAGATAAGAATTCAGCTAAAATGGTAAAGGTGGACTATGGACTAATGTGAGATATAGAATCTCTGGCAGCCACAAATCCAAGAGGAGTTCACTCCCAGTTGCAAGGACTTCACTGGGAGCTCTCTGCTGGGAGCTTATGAGAAATACTGGGGGCAGAGTAGAAGATGAGAGAAAGCTTTCCTTGGTTATGACCCTGGAAGATGGAGAAGTCTTCACTGCAAAAAGGGCCCTAGAAGATGAGAGAAAGCTTTCCTTGGTTATGACCCTGGAAGAGGGAGAAGTCTTCACTACAAAAAGGGCCAAAGGACCACCAGGATTATTCTCTTCTCAAAACAAAACCTTAAGAAACTAGGAGAGGGGCACCTGGGTGGCTCAGTCAGTTAGCGTACGACACCTGGGTTTTGGCTCGAGTCATGATTTCAGGATCCAGAGATCCAGCCCTGCCTAGGGCTCTGCACTCAGTGGGGAGTCTGCTTAAGAATTCTCTCCTTCTCCCCCGCCCCTCCCCCCCATTCACACACACTCTACATAAATAAATAAATCTTAAAACAAAACAAAAAACCCTAGGAGAAAAGCAATACTTGGTTGCCTCGGGAACAGGTGAAGATACTACACCTAAGGGGCTAGGATAAAAGAAAACTCCTACACTCATGGGGAAAAATCTTCTAGGGGCCACACCATTCTAGGTCACCTTCTCCTAGGGCAGGGAAGAATATTCTCTCCCACATAGGAACTACAAAGATATGAGTCAGATACCATGGAAAAGAGGGACAGATTCATCAAGAATGCCCTATTTTTTTTTTAAAGATTTATTTATTTTAGAGAAAGAGCGCATGCAAGCAGGGGGACGGTAGAGGGAGAGAGAAGCAGACTCCCTGCTGAGTGTGGAGCCTGACACACGGCTCCATTTTAGGACCCTGAGATCATGACCTAAGCTGAAATCAAGAGTCGGATGCTTCACTGACTGAGCCACCCAGGCACCCCACAAATGCCTAAAGGAACAGGTATGGCTAGGACTGAAACAGGACTAGGACAACTGACAAGCCTACCCAAAACACCTCCCCCACAACAAAATACTCACCATCAAGCAGGCAAGCACTGATGAAAAAGCAGCAGTAAACTATCATCAAAGAAAGAGTCAAGAGTACAGAAAGAGAAACTCCTAAGGTATGGAAGTAGAGGGAAGACCAAATGCATAGCATGGAGCAGCATTCCAGGAACAAAGTCCCCCATCCTAAGCACAAAATACAGCTGAAGGAATCTGAAGTAGTGGTGTAATTAAGGCAATCATATTAAACAAGAAAACTCAAACCCAGCTCAGCTCTCCATTAAATTGTCTCAACCTCCATGCTAATAGCCTAGCAGAAAAAGTACCCATTATCAGACATAAATACTATTCATTTCAGTATGTGTCCCATACATGATCTCTCACATTCAATCAGTAACTAAGATACACCGCAAAAAGCAAGGAAAAAGAAAACCCAACAAATGACAAAGAAATCAACAGAACCAGGCCTGCCTGTAACACACATGTTGGAACTTTCAGGCAGTGAAGTTTAAGTTCCTATGATTAATACAGTAAATGCTTCTAGTAGAAAAGGTGGAAAATATGCATGAACAGATGAATATCAGCAAAGAAAGAGAAAGAAGAATCAAGAATATATTTAAGATTAAAAAAAAAAAAAACTTGGTAACAGAGATGTAGAAATCTTCTATGGGTTAATACGTGGGTTCAACAGAGCCAAGGATAAAAATCAGTGAACTTAAGAACAGCTTAATAGAAATTATCCAAACTGAAACAGGAGGAAAAAAATGGGGAAAACACTGAACAGATGAATCAAAGGTTGTGGGACAATGCCTAACAAGAACCTAGTAAGAATTTTTGGAATCCAAGAGGAGTAAGAACAAGGAAGGAATGGAAAAGGAAAAGGAGGGGGGAGGAAAAAGAGGCAAAAGAACTATTTGAAAAGATAATGAAAAATAATGTAGACAAATGCAAGAAGCTCAGAAAACCCCAAAAAGAATAAATATTATAATATACTTACATACACCTAGACACACCATACACAAATCCTGAAAGCAGGCATATAAAAATGAGAAATATGTACAAAGGAAAGAGATAATATTACAAAATTCTTGTCAAAACCATGTATAAGAAAGACTAATGCAGCCACATCTTTAATAAGAGTTTGAAATGGGAGGAAAAAAGCCCTATCAACACAAAATCCTATACCCAGCAAAAATTTCAAACAGAAAATGAAAGTGAAATAAAATTGTTTTTTTGGTTTTTTGGTTTTTTTTCCAGTTCTCATCCCTCCTTCCCCCAAAAAGCTGAGAGAATCCAGTACCAGCCGACTTGCATTGTAAGAAATGATAAAGTTCTTCAAGGAGAAACAAAATTGACAGAAATTTGAACCTACATGAAGAAATTAGTTCCAGTGATGGCTAGAGTAAACTTAAATATAAAAGATCTTTTTTAAAAAAAATTAATTTCTCTAAAGAAAATTGACTAAACCAAAATCAGTACATATGTATTATGGATTTTCAGTTTACACAAAAATAAAACATAGTACAATAATGTCATGGAAGATAAAAATTAGGAACTGATAGTATTATAAGATATATTATACATGAAGTGGTAAAACATTATTACAAGGTAGACTGTGATTAAAAATATGTATTGTAAAACCCAAGGGAAATCATAAAATCAATGATAAACAATCCAAAATTAGGTTAAATGAGGGGAGGCAATATAACAAATAGAACAAAACAACCAGAAAATAGAAAACAATTAGAGAGAGAGCAAATTTCAAACCAACCATGTCAATAATTGGATTTTTTTAAATGGCCCAGACATCAATTAAAAGTAAGAGATTGTCAGACTGGATAAAGAAGCAAGATTGAAATACATGCTGCCTCTGAGAAACCCACTTTAAATATAAAGACAGATTAAAAGCGAAAGGATAGAAAAAGATATACCATGCAAACGCTAATCAAAGAAATCTGGAGTGGCTATATTACTACCAAAGCAGACTTCAGAATAAGGGCAGTTACCAAGGACACAGAGAGATGCTCCATAATCACAAAAGGGTCACTTCACCCTGAAAGTATAAAGTTCTATATATGAGATCTCTCAACATATGAAGCAAAAATTGAGGTAAGTGAAAGGAAAAAGAGAAAAATCCACAGTTGAAACTTCAACAATCCTTCCTTGATAATCAACAGAACTAATAAACAGAAGATCAATAGCTTGAAGAATCCTATCAACCAACCTACATGTTCTGACATTTATGGAACATGCAACCCAGTGACACCCAGATATACACAATAATTTCAAGTGTACTTGGAGCATTCACGTTTTATGGCCCATAAAACAAACACTAACATGTTTAAAAGAACTAAAAAAGTTTCTTCTCTTACAACAGATTTAAACTGGAAATCAGTAACAGAAAGAAATCTGAAAAACATCTCAAAATATTTGGAGGTTAAACAACAAACTTCTAAATAAACCATGGGTAAAAGATAAAGTTATAAGAGAAATTAGAAAATATTTTGAACTGAATAAAAATAAACATATCAAAATTTATAGGATACAACTAAAGCAGTGCTTAAAGGAAAATTTATAGCAGTAAATGCCTGTATTAGAAAATAAGATCTCAAATCAATAATCTAAGCTTCTACCTTAAGAAACTAGGAAAAGAAGAAATTAAATCCAAAGCAAGCTGAAGGTAGAAAATAAAGAGGAGAAATAAATGAAATTTAAAACAAAGAACAATGAACTGAACCCAAAGCTGGTTCTTTGAAAAGATTAATAAAATTGATGAATCTCTAGTCAGACTGGGTCAAAAAAAAAAAAAAAGACAAAAATTAAAATTGCATATGCTAAGAAAGAATCAGACTCAAAAGGTACATACTGCAGTATTCCATTTATTTAATGTTCTGGAAATGGCAAACTACAGGGACAAAAAACAGACTCCTAGTGCTAGGGTGGGGAGAAGGGGTAACTACAAAGGGCAGGAGTAACTTCTGGGAGGTGAGAGATCAAATCTATTATCCTTAAAGGTGTCGGAAGTTACACAGTTATAGGCAGTTGTAGGTGTTCAACAAAACTCCAGGAACTATGCCCTAACAAGGGTAAATTTTACTAAATGTAAAGTAAACCTGGATTTAAAAAGGAGAAAAGAAACCAGGAAAGAATTCTATATAATGGTTACTGAGGCCCTTTATGGCCTCCCAAATATGCCAAGTACCTTTCTGCCACAAACCCGAGCTGCTATTTCCTCTACCTGGAATGCTCTTTCCACATCTACAATTGATTCAGATTTCACTCAAATGTTCAGAAAGGGATTTCCTGATAATCCTAAGACAATATCAGAATCACTATCATATTATCCTACTTTACTGGTTTTCAAAGCACTTATCACTCCCTAATAACATTTTTTATTATTTACCCCAGGAGAGGGACTTTGCATCTTTTGTTGACTGTAATATTCTAAATATTGCTAATAAAATAACAGACTATTTTCCACAAGTCACCTGAGTGACCCTGTGACTACCCCCCCCCCCCACTAAAGCCCAAGAGAAGAAAAGAAATTTGCTTAAGACAGAGTTTAGAGTAGAGAGGATATGGCATAGGAGATACCATGTGCAGGAAACGGATAAATAAAACTGAAAAATGTGCACTTTTAGTAAAAATCTGTAAATTGAAAGGTGAGGTCTCCAACATTCTTCAACCATTCTAGCTCCTAGAATCTAGACTATCAGGCTTATATTTATAGTACTTTTCTCAAAGGAAACTGATCGGCCTATGAGAAAAAAAATAACCTTTATTCTCAATTTTTTAGGCCATAAAATTACTGTATCAGTGCCTGATCATCTACTGTTACATCTATCTGTCCAAACTCCAATAATCAGAAATACATACATATCACCCAGAATTAACAAACATTAATAAGTGGGTAATCTTTGTAAACATTCACTTTTAAAACACTTCTATAAAAAAGATATAAGAAACTAATTTACAATGAGATCTTATTCCATAAGAATGTTAGATCAGCTAGAATCCTCAGATTCTATGTTTTTCTATATTATTTATAACACACATAAATAACAATTATCTGTACAATGGTTCTAGGTAAATAGAGGATGATGCTTCAGGGCAGATTCAAATAGTCGGAGAACTCTAGGTATCCTTTACCCAATTTCCCAAAAAAGCTGAGGGGGCTAAATACATTATTATGCCCAAAACCCATTCAGGGCACAACAGTCTGTCATGGCACAGTAATTAGGAAGCTTTGGGCTGGGGCAAAATGTTGTCCAATTCCTTGACATGTGGAGAGTTACCGAACCAAGGCAGTTTGTTTAAAAATCATGTACATTGGAGAGACATCTGGGTGGCTCAGTTGGTGAAGCATCAGACTCTTGGTTTCAGCTCAGGTCATAATCTCTGGGTCATGAGATTGAGCCCCACATTGGACTCTGTGCTCAGCATGAAGTCTGCATGGGATTCTCTCCCTTTCCCTTTCCCTCCCCTTCTGTTCCCCAGCCTCTCCTCCCCACCCCCACATGCACTCTCTAAAATAAATAAATAAAATCTTTAAAAAAATATATAAAAAATTATGTACACTAGAATCAAAGTCAAGGAGTAGGGAGAGGGAAATGGGGATTGGCCAATAAGACCGAAGTAAGAAACTTTTCATTTTGTAGCTTTTTGTAAATTGATTTTTTTTTTAACCTTATAGATGCATTAGTAATAAAAATAAGGAGAAAAAAGTAAATGCCTTCGGTTGCATTATCAGTTCCATTACTAACTACTTGTATGACTTTTAGTAGATGGACTTATTTATGTGAGCTTTACTTCCCAGACAGGGCAAATAAAATGGATAATCTACTTCTTAAATGCTTTAGTACTTTGTTTTTTTCTTAAATAAAAGCAATAGAAGCACATTAAATCATGGATTCCAGAAAATTTCTTGTTCCTTATTACTGTGGACTACACACATTTGATGCTATGGCACTCTTTTTATCTCACGCTAGTAAGCCGTAAGAAGAAAATATAAAGAGTAAGGATTTTTATTTAACATAAAAATCAGGTCATCCCTGTATCTCATCGGTTTTATTGGCTAAGTGTATTCACTTATTTCCTTTCACACTCCAAACTCTGACTTTGTGACTCCAGAAGTACCTCAGCCTTTTCTGATCCTACTACCTGATATTCTCTTCATTCTCTTAAATATACCATCTCACCTAGAGGCTCCGCTGTTCTAAAATTACCTGCCCAACTCTACAACAGTATCTGAACCAAGAACCTTACCGTCTTACATCCAGTACTAATACCTGTCCCTTTGACCACTAGCTACCCAGTTCAAAGGCCTCTGTTAACATTGTGAACAGCTATACCACAGTGGGCACCCATGAAAATAAACTTAAAAAATAATCTCATCTGTTCAATCTGACTTCATACCCTCTGCTCTTGAAATCTGAAATGCATCACAAGGTTCATAGTATTTGAAGGGAAGAACAAAAAGAAAACAAAATGAGAAAGGTATTTACTAACTGCCCCTCCTCAGCCCCCAACTATGTTTCAGGAGCATTATGTAAACTTATTTATGAGATATTTAATCCCCATTTTACAAATAAAGAAACAGAATTTTAGTTTAGGTCACTCAACTGCTAAGGAACAGAGCTAAGATACAAACCCAGTTATGCCTAACTCCAAAACCCTTCCACTTAATAAACCCTTCCACATTGCTAAATTCTTTTTTTTTTTTTTTTTGAAGATTTTATTTATTTATTTGAGAGAGAGAATGAGAGACAGAGAGCATGAGAGGGAGGAGGGTCAGAGGGAGAAGCAGACCCCCCGCTGAGCAGGGAGCCCGATGTGGGACTCGATCCCGGGACTCCAGGATCATGACCTGAGCCGAAGGCAGTCGCTTAACCAACTGAGCCACCCAGGCGCCCAACCCACATTGCTAAATTCTGACACCTAATTTATACCTATGACCAATGTTTAAGGACAAGCATATTTAATGAGATACTATTAAGTAACATAAACAAATTCATACCTTTTTGTATACAGCTGTCTTATCAGAATCCAAAACAATTATATTCCTTAGCTTTGCATTTATTTCAGTTGCAGCAGGCCTCATAATGATCTCAGAATCAAGCCCTAAGGGAATACAAGGATGATTAAATGGCTTTTCTTTCATTTAATAGTTGTGAATTAATTTTTCCTGAAATTTTATTACCTTCGATCTTAATTTCAGCAATGTTACGTTTCTGATCTTGAATAAAGATCTGTAAACAAGATAATTCTGCTAAAATCTGCAAGGTAATAATATCTTCGTTCTTGGATAGTTTTAAAGCTGCAAAAAAAAAAAATTGTAAAACATAAGGAAAAAGTTTAGTAGTCACCTCACTGCCCTTATAAAGTAACTGAAGTATAAGAAAAATTAATGATAATACTAGAGGAAAATCTGATTTGCCATTCCACTGAAAGCAAGCTAGATATCCCCACTTAATTAGGAATTCTAAAAAAAACAAAAACAAAACAAAAAAAAACCAATCAAACCTAATGAACACAAAGCCAAACAAATCAGACACAACAAAAAATGGTTCCTAGATGAGACTAACATTTGAAACTAAAAAATTATAGTTGTAAAATCAGAAATCATTTGAGACACAATGATCACAAGGTAATACTTCTCACTGTCAAACCTGCAACTTTTCATTGCTTAAAAAGTACTTAATTAAAAAACACTGAAATGATTCAAATTTTCTTAGTTCTATTTTTCTAATCTAAGATTATGATATTAAATGCATTAATTTTAATCCAAATCAAACACTAGCACTGTATAATATCTGACTAAAAAGAATAATATGATAAATAAAAGCCACATTTTCTTAACTGGTAATTACTTTAAGTATCATTTTCTAAAATTTACCTGGTATATAATAATCTTTCTAAATATTAATCTAGGCAATAGAATTCTGAAGCCAATATTATGCATGAATAATAAAGCAAAAGCTAATTTATTATTGATCCACATGGTAAAAAAACTTAGAAGCTGAATTTTAAACATACGCATTTTTTTAACGACCTCTCCTTTGTCTTCAGTCTCTGCAACAGACACTGCGGCTGGTTTTTCTTCCAATTGTGGAAGTATATTACTAAAATAATTTATTGTATTCAGAAGTGCTTCAGTATGTAAATGAATATCCAAAGAGGAAAAATTCACCTAAAGAACAAAGCTGATTTTAGTAATAGGTCAATAAATATTTGTTCGCTGCTCAGCATAAGGCACTATGGTTTGTGAATTATAATATAATATTTATAATATTCCATTTTTATCAAGGATCATACAGTTCCAGTTATAAAACAGTTTTCATAATATATTTACTTAGAAATACAGTACCTAAATTAAATTATTATTCACTCATACCTTAATCAGTTGCATAGCATTGTTATAAGTACTTTTCAAGTTGGGTAGATTCTTTTCAGCCTATCCAAAGAGAAAAAAAAGCAAATCTGTTTGACTATTTTAGGAAGACATATAGTATATCCAATTGCAACTTCATAAGGGCCTTCCTAATTCTTCCTCTATGCAACAGAATTGTCTATCAAGTGTCCAAATACTGTGCATTATCTTTAGGTCTAGAATGCTTCTGTCATATAAAAGCTATTAAATGCATAAACAACAAAAACTCTAAAATATCTACATCAATAATAGTAAAAATGGTCTTAAAAGCGATAAAATACTCTTTCGGCATTGTTATTATGATAAAGCATTTTTTAAAATATTTATTTATTTTAGAGAGAGCATGTATGAGGGTGGGAAAGTGCAGAGGGAGAATAAGAAAGAAACTTTAGAAGAATCCTCACTGAGAACATGACCTGAGCTGAAACCAAGAGTCCAACACTTACCCAGCTACATCACCTAAGCGCCCCTATTTTTTTAAGATTTTATTATTATATATTTATTTTAGAGAGAGAGAGACAGAGACAGAGACAGAGTGCACAAGTGTAGGGGGGAGGGACAGAGGTAGAGGGAGAGAGAAACCCAAGCAGACTCCATGCTGAGCAGAGAGCCTGAGGTAGGGCTTGATCCCACAACCCTGAGATCATAACCAGAGGGGAAACCAAGAGTGGGAAGCTCAACTGACTGTGCCACCAAGGCGCCCCTATGATAAAGTAATTATTAAATTAATGTGGCACTTACATAAAAATAGGTCAATGAAAACATGGAATAAATCTTAACTAGACCCTAGTACATAGAAAAACCTAACAAATGACGAAATGAGTACCGTTAAGTCAATAGAAAAGGAATAGAGTCATTGAAACCAGGAAAATGAGGTAACTTCAGATAACAGTGGGTAATCAAATGAAAGCCTCATCTCGTATCATATGCCATAATAAATTCCATCAAGATTAAAAGGTTTGGGTTTTGGGGCGCCTGGGTGGCTCAGGCGGTTAAGCCTCCAACTCTTGATTTCGGCTCAGGTCATGATCTCAGGGTCATGAGATCAAGACCAGTGTTGGGCTCCATGCTCAGAGGGAGTCTGCTTGAGATTATCTCTCCTTCTCTTTTCACCCCTCTCCCCCCCCCCCCCCCCCAATCCATGCCCCCCCTCTCTCCCACAAAAAAAAAAAAACTTCAAAAAAAAAAAAAAAAAAAAAAAAGGTTTGGGTTTTTTGGGGGGGGTTATCTGATGGAGGGAAAAAACTCAAAACTTCATGTCAGTTCTACTCAGAACAGAGGCCTATTATTTTCCTATATTGTTTATAAATTAAAACTAACAAAGGATGACAAAATAAGCAAACCTTAAAGTTTCAGGAGTTTTAGGAAACACATTAAAATGAAGATTAAGCTGAATCTAACTAAACTTACAAAAATCGATTACAACATTAGTCACAGCAAGCATACAAAGCACTTACCTTCACATATTCCAATGTTAGCAGATCTTCCATCGTATTATCCAGTGTTGTAATCAAATAAATTGGTTTCTTGTTTGCATCTAAAAAAGAGTTTTTAAATTACTCTTTCATATAAAAAAAAAAAATAACGGAAAATAAATATCAGCAACAATAATAAAATATAACTGGAAAAGAAGAATTTCCTGAATCAGTTCTGGGCCTTGGATCCTACCTTACCCAAATCAGGTCCCTCCTCCTTTATTATAAACTCTTAAGCTGTAATTTCTCCCCACAATTCCCTTCCCATCTCCTATGCCACAATGTGAAACAATCTTACCCTTCTAAACTTAGATAGGAAGGTTAAAAAAAAAAAAAAAAAAGTAGCAATCAGTTAAAGAAAAAACAGAGTAATTATTATGAGCAATGAGTAGACATGAAGGGCATTGTGGCCTTGAGCCACAGAAATACCTAAAAAGAAAATCATCAGACTCTCTGAAAACCTATTATTTTTGAGAAGACAGATCAGGTATGTGATGAGAAACTAAGTTTTTCTGTATATTAGTTTAGAGTAGAATAAACCCCATTGCCATATAATTAGTCTTTACTACTTGTATTCTTGATTCTGATCAAAACTCAAGAAAATAGTAGGAAAACTGCTGTAAAACAGTATTTTGTATAAGGGCTTTAAAACTATCACCACCAAATTACTTATGACTATTCAAAATCAGTATCTAGATAGTGGGAGAAAGGACTACAAACCAATCATAATACTTTTGAGGAAAAATGCAACATATTCCAAAGAATCTTCCAGATTTAAAAGTTTATTAGCTATTCAGCCAGCTTTCTACTTCAGATGCTACTTGCATTTCAAACCTTAAAAAGGTCCTGACTTTTCTCACACATTTATTTATCCACAAAACTATTTACTGATCATTTATAAGAAACTATGCTATTCACTTGGTTTTCTGCTATTGAGTTATAGGAATTCTTTATATATTTTGGGTATTAACCACTGATCAGACTTATGATTTGCATGTATCTTCTCCCACTGAGTAGGTTAACTTTTCAATTGGATGATGGCTTCCTTAGCTGTGCAGAAGATTTTTGGTTTAATGTAGTCCTACTTGTTTAATTTTGTCTTTGCCCTGGGAGTCAGATCCAAATAATCAACACAAGACTAATGTAAAGGCACTTACTGCCTATATTTTCTTCCAGAAGTTTTATGGTTTCAGGTCTTCCATTCAAGCCTTTAATCCATCTTAATTTTTGTGGATGGTGTAAGATAGTAGTCATAGTTCAGTCTCATTCTTTTGAGTATGGCTGCCCAGTTTTCCTAGCACCATTTATTAAAGAAACTATCCTTTCCTCATTTTATATTCTTGACTCCTTTGCCAAAAGTAATTGACCATATGTGAATGGGTTTGCTTCTAGACTGTTTTTGGTTCCACTGATCAATGGGTCTGTTTTTATATTGGTACCATAATGTTTTATTTTATATCAGTAGCATAGGAAAATTTGTAATATATTTTGATATCAGGGAACATGATGCCTCCAGTTTTTTCTTTCACAAAACTGCTTTGGGTATGTGGGGTGTTTTGTGGGGACATACAAATTTAGAAGTGTTTTTTCTATTTCTGTGAAAAATGTCATTGGAATTTTGATAGGGATTGCATTGAATTTGTAGATTTGCTCTGGATAATACGAACACTTTAATCATGTTAATTATTCTAATCCATCAGCATAGACTACCTTTCCATTTATTTGTCTTAATTTTTTTTTTTTTTATCACTGTCTTATAGTTTTCACTATACAGGTCTTTCACCTCAAATTTATTCTTATGCATTTTACTTTTTTTGATGGAACTGCAAATGGGATTGTTTTCTTAACTTCTCCTCCTCATAGTGTATAGAAACCCAAAAGAATTTTGTATTTTTCTATCCTACAACATTACTGAATTTACTGATTAGATCAAACAGCATTTTGGTGGAGCCCTTAAGGTTTTCTATATATAATATCACGTCTCCAGCAAACAGTGACAGTTTTACTATTTGGGTCAACAAAGAATTACTACAGATATTGACAATTTTTTACTAAGTCAAAAAAGAAATCAAGAGAAAAAATTTTAAAAATACCTTAGGACCACTGAGAACATAAATACAATATAACAAAATTTATGAAATGCAGCAAAAGTATTTCTAAGAGGTCAGAGCACAGCAATAAATGCCTGCCTCTTGAAACAAGAAAAAACTCAAATAAACAACTAAGTTTATACCTGAAGGAACTAGAAAAAGAACAAATGAAACCCCAAATTAGAAAGAAATAAAATATCAGAAAATAAAGGAAACAGAGACTAGAAAAAAAAATTGAAAAGATCAATACAACTAATAACTGGTTCCTTTCAAAGATAAGCAAAATGCACAAACCTTTAGCTAGATTCACCAAGAAAAAAAAAAAAGGGCTCAAATAAAATCAGCCATGAGAAAGGAGACATTACAACTGATAACCACAGAAATACAAGGACTGTAAGAGACTACAATGAAAAAATCCTAACACCAACAATTGGACAACCTAAAAGAAACAGATAAATTCCTAGAAACATACAACCTTCCTAGACTTAATAATCAGGAAATACAAAATACACATAAACCAATTACTTATAAATTGAATCAGTAATCAAAAACCTCCCAACAAACAAAAGTCCATGACCAGATAGCTTCACTGATAAATACTACCCAACATTAAATGAAGAATTAATACTAATCTTTCTGAAACATCTCTAAAAAATAGGAGGAAACACTTCCAAACTCATTTACAAGTCAAGCACTACCCTGGTACCAAATCCAGACAAGAATACTACAAGAAAATAAAATTACAGGCCAATATTTTAGATGAACATAAATGCAAAAATCCTCAACAAAATATAAGAACAATAAATTCAACAATACATTGAAAGGATCATACAACATAAACAAGTAGAATTTATTCCAAGGATGGTTCAACAGCCACAAATCTGTTAATGTGATATACTACGTTAACAAAATGAAGTATAAAAATATTATGATTTCAGTGGATGAAGAAAAGCATTTGACAAATTCAACATCCATTTATATAAAAACTTTCAACAAAGTGGGTAGAGAGGGAACATTCCTCAACATAATAAAAACCATATGTAACAAGCTCATAGCTAACATCATACTCAATGGTGAAAGCTGAATGTTTTTACTCTAAATCAGGAACAAGACAAGGTGCCTACTCTTGTCACTTTTATTCAACATAGTACTAGAAGTCCTAGCCAGAGCAATCAGGCAAGAAAAAGAAATAAAAGGCATTCAGATTAGAAATAAATTGTTTGTCTTAATCATTCCATCAACCATTTATAATTATCTTACAAGAATAAATCCAAAAATATAAAGGAATATACGTAATACTCTCTCCTAAATGCCTAACACAGTAAATGGAAATATTATCCAAGATATCATATAATTTATCCATTATGATCATGGGACATAAAATGTTTATGGTAGATAAAATAATGCTATGCCCTGACGCCCAAGGATATCCATGTTATGTCTCCCTACAACCTGACAATATGTTACCTTAGATAGCAAAAGGGATTTTGCAAAGATAATTAGGTAAAGAGGAAATTAGCCTGGATTGAGATCAGAGATGACAACATGAGAAGGATCTATCAACCTGTACTAATTCTGAGATATAGGGAACCAAATGCAAGGAATTAGGGAGGCCTGTAGGAGTTAAGGCCAGCTCTCACCTAACAGGTAGCAGGAAGCAGACTTAAACCATATGGAAATGAGTTTTGGCAAAAACTGAATGAGCGAGGAAATGGATCTTCCCCTAGAGTCTCCATAGAGGAGCTCCAATTGGCACCTTGATTTTTATGTGTTAAGACTTATGTCAGACTACTGATTAATAGAACTTAAGACAACAAATTTCTGTGGTTGTAAGACACTAAGTCTGTGGTAAATTGTTACATTATCAATACGAAACTAATTCAGCATTGTAGTATTGAATTAGATTTAAAAGTAAACCAGGACTGTTTTATTTTCCTTTATGAAAAAAAATTATCTTCATTTTGTCTTTGATCTACCTTCCTAGATTTCCAAGTATAAGATAAAAACTGAGGACCAACTCATAATACAGTATTTCTTTGAGAATTTTTAATAAATGTACTGATTCAAAGCCTAGAGAATTTTAAACTCTCTAGCAGGGAGTCAAACAATAAAGTTTATTACTTTAAAAAAATTGAGATGCTTACCAGTGTGTTCTGGGCATTTTAGGCAGAACTCTTTCAAAAAGGCATTTGCTTTCAAATCAAATGTTCTAAGTTCAACATCTGTGCCCAATCCTAAAACATCAACTTCTACCACAGGTAGTTCAGAATCTCCAACAAGGTGATAAAACTGAATCAAAACCTGGAGAGAAAAGAAAAAAGAAACTACCACTACCAAAATAAAAAATTATTTATGTGGATGGTGGTTATAAATGGATATATAAGGTATACATATGATCTGTATTTAAAACTTAGGAAAGATTTTATATCACACATACCTACACATTTATGTTGTACAATTAACTATTTTTAATAAATATGTATCAAATACCCATAATATATGATCTAAACTCCTAACTTTTGATTAAGAAAATTAATCCTCAAAGAAAGGGAGGAAAAATCACATAGCAACACCTGGATTCAGCTTAAACTGGACAAAACAGGAGTACATGTTAGCAATGCGACTATATAAATACACTGAATAGCAGCAATGACAAACAATTTAAAGAAGCCATATTAATTTTACCATGGTACATACCTCTGGCACTTCAAATCTTATTTTATACTGAATCATATTTTTTGAACAATCCGGCTTTTGAAATTTTTTTTGGTAACTTTGAATTTCAGTGGGAGATTGAAGAGGTTCGTCCAAGGGACTACATGGTGCATCAAAAAATTCTTCCTCTGAATCTAAATATTATAGAACATTGTTTAAGTCAATAATCAAAATGACTGACTTAATAACATTTTTATAATTTTTCTGAAATAAGTATTAATACAAATATATTAGTGGTCTAAATATTTCAAAATTTGAATAAAAAGATGAGAAAATAATAGAAAAGAATAGAGATTATGTCTGAAAATAACATTTTTGATGACAAAAAATACAGAAAATATAAAGTTCAACTTTAGATTAATGAACATCACCTTTTAAAGTCATTAGTCTAAAAATTGCAAACAAAAATTTTATTTTTTATTTTTATTTTTGAGAGAGAGAGAGAGAGAATGTGCATGCACCAGCGGGGGTGGGGAGGGGCAGAGGGAGAGAATTTTAAGTAGGCTCCATGCTGGGCTCCCCCAACACAGGGCTTGATCTCATGACCCTGAGGTCATGATCTGAGCTGAAATCAAAGTCAGATGCTCAACTGACTGAGCCACCCAGGCGCCCCGCAAAAGAAAATTTTATAGCAAATGCCAATGCCAATGATTACATGCAACATGAATTTTCAAAAGAACATACTAATAGCTTGCTCTACCTGGGTAACAAAAATAGGAATGAGTTACAAAATCTGCAATATTAAAAGAACAAAGCAGGCCCTGAGGTTCGGATGAAGAAACGAGATCAATCACTATTTCATTCGTTTGTGTGTGTGTGTGTATGTATGTATGTATGTATGTATACACACACATATATAATAAATTTCTAGAATTTACTATTAAAAACACTACAAAACTAGTAAAACCATTAAAAGAAGATTTAAAGGAAACTAAAACCATCTAAGGTATATCGCTAACAACCAAAAACTGAATTTAGGGTAGATGATCTCACAAACCTCTCCTCCCCACCCCTTAACCACACAGAAAGAAAAACGTTCTGTAGAAAATTGAAGACTGACATGGCAACTTCAGTTACGTAACATTTAGCAATTTTTAAATCCTTAAAAATAGAGAAATAGGTTTACGTTTCTTTCCAATGTGGCCAAGAAAAAGCAGGTATCTGATGTCAAAATATTTACCAGTTTTCATAGTGTGAATGTAGGGATTAAGGCTTGATTCTTTCGTTTAATAAAAAAGGAAAATATAAAAATAAAACTAAAGCTTTACTAGGACAAGATTCTCCAAATAACTAAGTAACATTATAAATTATATATCAATAGAGTTTCATAGGGGCTCCTAGCTCAAAGGAGGTTAACTTACTAGTGGATTTTGTGAGATTATGAGTTTAACTTTTATTTACCAAAAATTCCTGCTGCAAAAGCAACTTTAAGGAACATCCAAGTTCTATTATCTTAAAGAAATTTTAGTGAAAATTTCTGGAAAACATATACATATCTGCTATTGCCTACAATTTTTTGTATAATCTCAAAATGAAAATTATATTCATAATACATTTTAATAAGGAAAACTTCCTAAACCAGTTTCGTTTTACCATCATCAACACATGGAAGTTCCAAGAAAGGAAGCATTTTCTGTGAAATCTGTGATGTTCCCAAAGAAGTGGACCTTTGAATCTGGAAGAAAAGTAATTCACTGTTAATTAGCATAAAAATTTTTATTCAAAGTCGTAAGACAATTTTGACAAAAACAAACAAAAAATCTCACTTTGAACTAAGAAAAAAAGTCCAGTCTGAATTAGGTAAATAAATTATAGAATATAGATTTAAAGAAGTGGTTTTATGGGGCGCCTGGGCAGCTCAGTCGTTAAGCGTCTGCCTTCGGCTCAGGTCATGATCCCAGGGTCCTGGGATCGAGCCCCGCATCGGGCTCCCTGCTCGGCGGGAAGCCTGCTTCTCCCTCTCCCACTCCCCCTGCTTGTGTTCCCTCTCTCACTGTCTCTCTCTGTCAAATAAATAAATAAAATCTTTTTTTAAAAAAAAAAAAGTGGTTTTACAACTTCAAGGCTAAACAGAAATCACAGAACTGTTATATTAATTTTCTTGTTGACAGGCTTTGAGTAGGAAAAGATCTTAGATACTGAACGTCTCACTAAATAAGAAAACCATCTCAGGATATCCACAGAAAATAACCAGTCCCAATATTTAAAACCCCACAGAGTTGGGAAGTTTGCACTTTTACTTTTCATTTTTTAAAAAATATTTCATTAAATTCACTTTTTTACTGCTTTGAGATGATATGATACATAAAAACATATAATGCAATTTGATAAAATAGTAAGACATACCTGAAACTTCTACCCAGGCCAAAAAACTAAGCAATATTATACCCCTACCTAGAAGCATCTCATGTGATCTTCCTTGATTATATTCCCTAAAATTGATCACAATTTCACTTTAATTTACTTGTTTTTACCTCCTATGCATGATTCTTTAACATGGTTTATCCTCTGCTTCCTTCTAAACTGTACAAAAAGGGAGTATCACACATATTTTCATATGATATTCTTCTACAAAATAATGTTTAAATTTTATCCATATTGATTGTTCACTCATTCTCACTGCTTTACTATATTGCACATTTGATGAATAAACTACTACTTATTTGTCCAGTACACTGTTGATAAGTATTTGTATTGTTTACAAATTCTTTGCTTTTACTCATAGTGCCACCATAAGCATCCTTGAACATGTCTCCAGGTGTTCATATGTAAGATTTTCCATGGTGTATATATGAAGGAGTGCAATTGCACATGTTCACCTTACTAAGTAGTATCAAACTGTTTTCACAAGTAGTTGCAACACATTAAACTAATGTCAGCAGATTAGAATTTGTATGGCCGCATAGCCTCATAAATGCTTAGTGTTTTCAGACATTTTAAATTCTGGCAATCTTCCTGGCAATTTCACCTTAGCTTTAAATAGAATTTCACAAATGCGTTACAGTTACATGTCCTACACAGGTTCATGGGTTGGGTTTGTCCCTCTCCAAATCCTATTTGTTTTTGGGAAGACATTTTTACTGAAACATACTACATAGGAATACATTAACTAAGTATAAGGTTCAGTAAGTTGTCATAAAGAAAACACACCCACGCACCCAAAATCCAGACCTAGGAATAGAACATTACTATCAATGCAGAAACCTCCACTGTGGGACTCATGATCATTAGGCATACCCCTCAAAAGAACTATGCTGTCCTAATTTCAATTTTTAATGTTCTGCAATTTTTTACATCTACATTAATGATAGAATGATTTTGTTTTGCATTTTCCTGATGAGTAATAAAATTAAATACCTTTTCACATGTCTGCTCATGTTTTATTGGGCTATTGCTCTCCTTATATATTTTGGATAAAGTATTTTGTATATTATGTAATGCAAATGTTTTTTGCAATTGGATGGCTTGCCTTTTTCATTTTTAACAGGTGTCCTTCAAAAAGTAGAAAATTTTAATTGTCATCAATTTATTTTTCTTATTTGTGCTTCTTTATCCCAAGACATCTTTACCTACCACAAGCACTTAAAGATTTTCTCTTATGTTTTTTGGTAAAGAAACTATACTTTGGGGGCATTTACATTTATGTCTATGTTCCATTTCAAGTTAAATTCCATGTGTTATTTTTTTCCCACTTGGAAATCTAGTTATTTCAGAATCATTTATTGAAAGAACTATCACATATCCCCCACTTATTTGGGTTGGCATCTTTGTATGAAATCAAATATATATATTAACCATGTATTATATTGTACATTTATATCCAGGCTTTATTCTACTTCATTGATCTGTATGTCTATTCTCATACCAAACAAAACCACTTTCTTTAATGAAGTAGCTATAAAATAAACCTTGAAATCAAGTATTAGAAAACCTTTAACATTATTCTTATCCAAAATTGTTTTGGCTAAAATTATGGAAGCAACCTAAGTGTCCGTCGAAGATGTGGTATATACATGCAATGCAGTATTATTCAACCATAATAAAGAATGAAATCTTGCCATTTGCAACAACATGGATAGATCCAGAGAGTATGGTTCTAAGTGAAATAAGCCAGAGAAAGACAAATACCATATAATTTCACTCACATGTGGAATTTAAGAAACAAAGGAAAAGAGACAAACCAAAAAACAGACTCTTACCTACAGAGAACAAACAGATGGTTAATGGGGGAGCGGGGATGGGTGAAACAGATGAAGGGGGTTAAGAGTACACTTATCTTGGAAGAACACGGAGTAATATAGGGAAGTGCTGAATCACTATACTGTACACCTGAAATGAATGTAACACTGTATGTTAACTATACTGGAATTCACATTAAAAATAAAGTGTTTTAGCTAATATGTGTCCTTTACATTACTTTATAATTAACTTGTTAATTTCCAGGAGAGAAATCTTCTGTATTCTGATTGAGGTTGTGAGAAATCTACAGAGTTTGGAGAAGATTGCCAACTCAATGAGGTCAGGCCTCCAATCCTTGGCTATGCATATCATTCCACTGTTTAGGCTTTCTTTGTTTTCAGGAATGTTTTGCAGTTTTAGGTTTACAGGTCTTGTACTTCTTTTGTTAATTTTTTTTCTTAAGTATTTAGCCCTTTTTAGTGTTGTGATGAATGGAATATTTTTCATTTTTACAAACAATTATTTACACTGATAACGTATCTCACAAACTTGTTATTACTAGTGTTATTTTTCTACATTCCTTAGGACTTTCTGCATGAATGATCACTTCATCTGCAAATAAAGATAGTTTTACTTCTTTTTTCTAATTCTGTCTTTTTCTTGATTTATTTGCAAAAGCTAGAACATTCACTATCAACTTGAATAGAAGTCGTGAGAAAAGGCATTCTTGAACTGTTCCAGATCTTACAGGGAAAGCATTCAGTCTTTCTCAAATTAAGTTCAATACTTAATTTCCTAGATGTCCCTTACCAGGTTGAAGAAACTCTTTTATTCCCCGTTTGTTAAGAGTTTTTATCATTGCAGCACCTGGGTGGCTCATTGGGTTAAGCATCTGCCTTCGGCTCAGGCTGTGATGCTAGGGTCCTGGGATCGAGCCCCTAGTCGGGTTCCCGGTGAGCAGGGAGTCTGCTTCTCTCTCCCTCTGCCCCTCCCCCCGCTTGGGCTCTCTCTTGCTCGCTCACTCTCTCTCTCAAGTAAATTTTTTTTAAAGTTTTTATCATCAATAATTGTTGGGTTTTGTCAATACTTTTTCCTCTTCTATTGAGATGACCATATACTTTTTCTCCTTTAGTCCATGGATTAATAGCAACAACCGGTGAACCATTTTTGCTTTCATAAGGTAAATGCATTTGATTATAGTTTATTATCCTTTTTATATGTCATACTATTTGGTTGTAGTATTTGTTAAGGATTTTTGCATCTATGTTAATGAACGTACATCTCTATAGTTTTCTCATAATTCCTTTGTCTGATTACAAAACAGGACAATCTATGCAAAGAAACAAGTAAGGACAGCCCATGCACAGACAAAATTAGCAGACACAATTCAGGAGGAAGTAAGGCACTGGACTTACTACAAAAGGATTTTTTTTTTTTTAATGCCTCAAATATGCTCAGAAAGCTGAAAAGGACCACAGAGAAAGAGCTAAAGGAAATCCCAACAACGATGTCACAACAAAGAGAAAACAATGAAGAGACAAATTTTAAGAACTCAAGGAGAAATTCTGGATCTGAAAAGTGCTAGATAACAAATGAATATCATTATGGATCCTGAAGTCATCTGAAGGATAAGGACATATTAGGAACAACATTACTTCCACATATTCAACACTGTGGATGAAATGAACAAATTCCTTAACAGACAAAATCTTACAAAGGTCATGCAAGAATAAACTGATACTGTAAACAGTCCTGTAAAAATGAAACAATTTGAAAATCTTTCAGTAAAGAAATTCTAGGCACAGATGGCTTCACTGGTATTTAAGACAGAAACAGTATCTACTCTTTACAGTATATTTCTTATAAAATAAGAAATGGGGGAAAACTTTTCCAATTCATTTTACAAGGCTGGACTTTCTCTGATATCATATGCAAACACGTAACAAGTATAAACCAGGATCCTATATGAACGTAAATACAAAAATCCTCAACAAAAAATTAGCAAATAAATCCAACAATGTACTAAAAGTATCCTGAGCAAAGGAGGTTTATATTAAGAATACAAGGCTAGTTTAACATTCAAGAAACAAGTAATTCCTCATATTAAAAGAATAAAGAAGAAAACTGTATGATTACAACAGATGCAGCAAAAGCATTACATAAAATGCTACAAATATTCCTGACACAAATAAAACTATCAGCTAACTAGAATAAAAGAGTACTTCCCTCAACCTGGGAAATAACATGTAGGAAAAATCTACAGCTATTATTATTCCTAATAAGGTAAGACTAACTACACTCCTGCCACTGAAGTCATGGGTAGTAGCAGCCTGACCCACTGAAACTGAGAAAGTGGCACCATTCTCGGAAATCCAGGAGGGAACTTTATCCCCCAAAACCCATACCTTTTGAGCCCATGTTGGTAGTGGCACCTCTGTGGATCTCAGAATAACCTTCGGGATTATTCTCTTCCCTTTTACTGAAGAAGAATAAAGCACGTTCCCAGCTGGATGGCCCTACTGTTCCACCCTGCAGTATCCCCGAACTTCAAGGGATCTTCTTCATTTTGTCCTGGCTCTGCCCTCTTTAGTCTAAGCTGGCAGTACTTCAGCTGGTACAGCCCCATCTCTATTCCTGGCTTCGGCTGAGATGATGGATTAGAGCCACTGAGTCACACCCTTAAGTCCTTTATCAAGTGTTTTGTGCAAATGCCCTTGGTTTTCTCTCTATAACACACTTTCCCATTTTTTGCCATACGGATAGGTTTAGCACTTTCCAAATCTTTAAGACCTGTTACTGATTTGCTTCACAAATCCTTCTTAAAAATGTATCTTTTCTTGCATTTTACTATTAGCAATTAGGAAAAAATAAGACCACGTCTTGAACAGTTTGCTTAGAAGAAATCTCAATTAAATATCCAAGTTCATCACTTACATTGTTCCACACTAGAAAATAATCCAGCCAAGTTCTTTCCCCCTTTATAACAAGGATCATCTTGCCTCAAAACTCTTTCACACTCTACTTATTATCCAGTTCTAAACCCACTACAACATATTTGTTACAATACCACCTCACTTTCTGGTACCAAAAGCTGTATTAGTTTGCGAGGGCTGTCGTAACAAAACTCCATAGACTGGAGGGCTTAAACAACAGAAATTTATTTTCTTACACTTTGGGAGGATAAGAAGTCCAAGATCAAGGTGTTGACATAATTTGTTCTAACTGAGGCCTCTCTTCTAGGTTTGCAGATGTCCACCTCCTTGTTGTGCCCCCCCCCAATGGTGTTTTCTGGGTACATGTGCATCTCTGGTGTCTTTTTCTGTGTCTGAATTTTTACTTCTTATGAAGATGCCAGACTGACTGCATTAGGACCCACTCTAATGGCCTCTTATTAACTTAACCACTTTTTAAGGCCCTATCTCCAAATACAGTGACATTCTGAAGTACTAGGGTTAAGGCTTCAATATGTGGATTTTCAGGGGATACAGAACAACAAAATATGTGAAGCACATGTATATTTCAACTACAAAATACTTATGAAAAAACTTAAATAGACCTAAAAAAATGAAAAGATATATCATGTTGATGGACTGAAAGATTCAATATTGTTAAAATGTCAATTCTCCCCAAATTGATAATACAATAAAATCACCGTGAAAATCCCCACAGAATTTTTTTGTAGAATTGAAAAGCAGATTCTAAAAATTATAGGGAAAGAACTAGTGGAAACTATTTGGGAAAAGAAAACAATTTAGACGTCACATTATCTGATTTCAAGATTTACCATTTTTAACTGTATCAAAAAGAATACCTACAAATAAATTTAATCAAAGAGGTGAAAAATCTGTACTCTGAAAACTATAAAACATTGATGAAAGAAACTGAAGACACAAATGGAAAGATATTTCATGCTTAAGGATTGCAAAAAGTAGTATTGTTAAAAAGTTCACACTATTCAGAGCAATCTTCAGATTCAATGCCATCTCTATCAAAATTCCAGTGGTGTATTACACACACGTGGAAAAAATAATCCTAACATTTGTATGACCCTGAACAGCCAAAGCAATCTTGAGAAAGAAGAACAAAGCTGGAGGCATCATACTTCCTAACTTCAAGCTCTATTACAAAGGTAAGGTAATCAAAACAGTATAGCACCAACACAAAAACAGATCCATAAATCAGTGGAACAGAAATGAGAGGCCAGAAATAAACCCAAGCATTAACAATCAAGTTTTGGCAAAGGAGCCAAGAATATACAACAAGGATAGTTTCTTCAACAAATGGTGCTGGGGAAACTAGACAGCCACATGCAAAAGAATAAAACTGGACTCCTATCTTATACACAAAATCAACTTAAAATGGATTACAGACTTGAATGGAAGACCTGAAGCCATAAAGCTTTTAGAAGAAAACAGAAGCAGGTAAGCTCCTTGATAGCAATCTTGGCAATGACTTTTTGGATCTGACATCAAAAGCAAAGGCAACAAAAGCAAAAATAAACAAGTGGGACCACCTCAAACTAAAAAACTTCTGCACAGCAAGGGAAACTATCAACAAATGAAAAGGCAATGAACTGAATGGGAGAAAATATATGCAAATAATAGATCTGATAAAGGATTAATATCCAAAATATAAAGAATTCATTCAACTCAGCAAAACAAACAATTCAATTAAACAACAGGAAGAAGATAGAAATGTACATTTTCCAAAGAAGACATACAGATGGTCCACAGACACATGAAAAGATGCCCAACATCTAATAAGGGAAATGCAAATCAAAACAATGATGAGGTATCAGCCGAAATCTGTTAGGATGGCCATGATCAAAAGGACAACAGACCCAGCGTGGCTACCGCACAGACCAGACTTCATTTGCTTGTGCACCACTCTCTGCTTCCTCTTCCATGTCTGACAAACCTGATATGGATGATATTGAGAAATTCAATACATCGATAATGAAGAAGACAGAAATACAAGAGAAACAAATGAACAGGAGAAGCAAGCAAGAGAATCACAATGAGGCATGTGCTGCCAACGCTGCACTGTACATTTACAAACATTGTCTTATTTTACTTCTTTAAGCTGTTTAACTTTGTAACATGCAAAGAGGTGGATCGAATTTAAATGACTATACTGCATCCTTTTCACATCAAAGAATTGAGAACTACTGACGACAAGGCTAGGTCTGCCACTCCCATCTGCCAGCTAGCTGGCAGGAAAGGAAAAGAACTTGCATATTGGTGAAGGAAGATGCTGGGTGGGAGGACAGTGAAATCTGGAGTAAAAACCAAGCTGGCCCAAGGCATCTTACAGGCTGTAAAATGGGGTTTACGGGGTTTAACCACAGTACCATTTTTCTGTTCAAATGATTTTAATTACTGGAATGCACAATTTTTAATATTCAAATAAAAAGTTTTTAAACCTGTAAAAAGGGCACCTGGGTGGCTCAGTCAGTTAAGCGTCTGCCTTTGGCTCAGGTCGTGATCCCAGACTCCTGGGATGGAGCCCCACATCAGGCTCCCTGCTCCGCGGGGAGCCTACTTCAACCTCTGCCTCTGCCTCTCTCTTCTCTCTCTGTCTCTCATGAATAAATAAATAAAATCTTTTTTTTTTTTAAAGATTTTATTTATTTATTTGTCAGAGAGAGAGGGAACACAACCAGGGGGAGTGGGAGAGGGAGAAGCAGACTCCCCGCTGAGCAGGGAGCCCGATGCGGTTCGATCCCAGGACCCTGGGATCATGACCTGAACCGAAGGCAGACGCTTAACGACTGAGCTACCCAGGAGCCCCTAAATAAATAAAATCTTTTAAAAAGTTGAAAAAAAGAAAAAAAAAGACAACAGGTAACAAGTATTGGAGAGGATGTGGAGAGAAAGGAACTCCTGTGCACTGTTGGGAATATAAATTGGTGCAGCCACCAAGGAAATAGTGGGGAGGTTCCTCAGAAAATTAAAATTAGAACTACCATATGATCCAGTAATCTCACTTAACTGGTTTTTCCAAAGGAAATGAAAACAGGATATCAAAAAGAGATTGCACTCCCATATTCACTGCACCATTATTCACAATAGCCAAGATGTGGGAAACTACCCTAAGTGTCCATCAAACATTTGAATGGATAAAAGCATGGCATTTATATACAATATATAAGCATATATATACACACATATATTTATATATATAATGTAAATTACTCAACCATGAGAAAGAAGGAAATCCTGCCATTTGTGACAACATGAATGGAACTTGAGGGCATGATGTTAAGTGAAATAAGCTGGACTGAGAAAGATACTGCACAGTACCATTTATATGTGGAATCTAACAACAAAAAGGTCAAACTCGGCAACAGAGTAGAGAAGTGGTTGCCAGGAGCTGTAGGGTGGAGGAAATAGGGAGCAGTTAGTAAAAGGATACAAACTTTCAGCTCTGAGATGAGTAAGGCTAAGGATCTAATGTAAAATATGCTGACTACAGTCAACAACACTGTATTAAATAACAGGAATCTGCTAAGAGAGTAGAACTAAATATTCTCACCAAAAACAAATATGTGAAGTAATGGATGTGTTAATTAACTAGACAGGTGAAATCCTTTTGCAACATATACACATACTAAGCCACCACAATGTACACATTAGTATTTTATAGTTTTGTCAATTGTACCTTAATAAAGCTGAAATAAAAATTAAGAAAAAAGTAAAATCTATTACACGAAGTGGACAGGAACATCCAGCTTCAAGAGATATTTAGGTGTTAAAATCTTTCAGACTTGTGAAGGGGTGATTCTTTGTTTAAAAAACTTTTCTTTATCTGACCTATGAAACCCCTTCAAGTTAAATTAAAACTCTTAGTAATGATCTAGTGTTTTGTACTGAACTTTCTTAGGAAATTGGGAGAAAGTGGAAAATAAAGCCCCTGCAGGTTAGGATATCATTTATACAGAAAGCAGCATGAAAACAGCAAAAAGAATGTCAGCTGTAGGGCTGTAAGATTTGTTTAAAGAGAGAAAAAGAAACCTGAACTCAAAATTTGGCTCTGCAAGCTAAAAGTTACAAACTTTATCATCTTAGCAAAGTATTTAACCTAAGAGTCTGTTTCCTGGGCAAAATAATAACTGTTAATATTAATACTTAACTTGCTGGATTGTGATAAGGATTAAAGATAAAAATATGCAAAATCTAGTGCTGGGCTAGGTGTTGAATATAAATAATTAACAGATGACCTTATGTAGTAATCCTTAGCCAAATGTGTGGCCTGACACATAACAGAAATTCAGTGTAAGATGTATTATATAGTTATTCTCAGCCTATTTTTATATAGGCATTTGATTTTAAAAAGAACATCTAGTATAGATCATAGGTTCAACAGCCTTTTGATATACAGATTAAGTCCAGGGGTTGGGAGAGACAAGAGTCCTCTTAGGCTTCAGTGATAACTAAGAATGAACCTAACGTTTACCCAAGTACTTTCTCTTAGAAGCATTTAAGAAGGAAACATATATAAAAATGTAAAATACAATATATATTATGCCAGAAAGGACTCAGAGGTGCCATCAACATAGCATAAAACTGATGGAAGAACCAGACTCACAAGACGGTCCCAGAAAAATTCTCCTTAACATCTGAAAAAGGAGATACATACACACATACATACATAATATTTACCATGAAGCCATGTAGTAAGTAAGACATTATAGTATCAGCAAAAGGATAGATAAAAATCAAAGGAATATCACTGAAGTAGAAAAGGGCCAAAAAACAGACTCAACTCAATGGAGACAGAAAGTGTTTTCAACAAATGAAACTAAAATAACTAAAAATACAAATGTACAAACAGAGTAATTCATCACATGCACCACATAAAAATTTAACATAAAATGGATCATGGATCATAAAACCTAAAACTACAAAATTTCTAGAATAAAACACAGGAAAAACCTTGATCTTGTGTTAAGCAGAGATTTCAGAGATAATAAAAAGTTTCATCCATAAAAGAAAATACTGACAAAGTGGATTTCACCAAACTTAAAAACTCTGCTCTTCAAAAGTAACTGTTAACTAAAAGCTCAGCAACAGATTATGAAAAAATATTACAAAACACTACTGTTTTCAGGGTTATGGTATAACATGTCAGCAACTTACTCTCACAGGGTTTTATGAAGTTCCTTATACTATTTTTACAATTTTTCTATAAGTTTGAAATTATTTCAAAAGAAAAAAAGTTAAACGTGAAAAGAAATTAAAATTTTAAAAAGGAGAAAAACATGAGTGAATTTTTTTTTAAAGATTTTATTTATTTGAAAGAGAGAGCACAAGGTGGGGAGAGTGGAGAGGGGCAGAGGGAGGAGAAGCAGACTCCCCGCTGAGCAAGGAGCCTGATCAGGACTCGACCCCAGGATCTGAGATCATCACCTGAGCTGAAGGTAGATGCTTAACCAACTGAGCCACCCAGTTGCCACAAATGGATATTTTCTTTTTGAAATTTTCTTCATAAGAAATAAGGTACATAAAATAAAACAGAAATCATGAAGGAAAACCTTAACCTTTTTTTTTTCCGAGATTTTAATTTATTTATTTGTTAGAGAGAGAGAAAGAGAGGGGGAGAGAGAGGCAGGCAGAGGGAGAAGCAGGCTCCCCACTGAGCAGTAAACCCGGCAGATGGGGGGCTTGAGCCCAGGACCCTGTGATCATAACCTGAGCCGAAGGTAGAAGCTTAACTGACTGAGCCACCCAGGCGTCACACCTTAATAACTCTGAATATGTAAAAAGCAAAAGCTTTGGCATGCCAAAAATGAATCCAAGAAAAAACAAAAAAATGTTTGTAAAGAACAAAAAGCAACAATTTCCTTCCACAACACAACACAAGACATAGTTTTCAAAAACAGAAAGTCAAACACCCACTAAACTTATGAACAGAAGCCCTATGTTACTTGTAAATGCAAATCAAAACCAGAATATAACTTTTCATTTAATAAATTTTAAATTGTTAATACTTACGACTAATGAGAACAGAGAAACAAACACTCATTTACTGCTGGTGGGACTATAGATTAGTACTCAATTTAAAAAAGAAAATTTGGCAAAGTTCATGAAAATGTAAAATTCACTGAGCAATTCCACTTATACAAATTTATCCAGTGGATAAAAATATACCCAAATATATGTACAAGGAAGCTGAAAGCAGTAGGTTATAACTGTGAGCACTCATAACAATATCAATGTTCATCAAAAGGGGATTATGTTACGCAAATGACAGTACACTTGCACAATTCAATACTATATTGCTCTGAAAAGTAAAAGGTAGATCTATACGTGCTAATATGAAGATCTAAGGTATATAAAATATGATAATGGTGAAAAAATACAGATTCAGAACAGTAAGTATAATGATACAATTTGTGTAAATTTTAAGAACTTAAGAGTACATATGTATATATGCACACATGAGCATGCCATAGTATATGCCATAAACATTTCTGGAAAACTAGAGAAGTGGTTAACAGTGTTACCATTAAGGACAGTGACTGCAAGCCAGACAAAGTGAAGAAAAGCAGACTTATCACATAACTTTCTTTACTATTTGTACCTTTTACTCTTTCATCATTTTCTCTTTTACAATGTAAAAAAAAAAAAAAAATTGTTTTTAGAGGGGGAGAGTAACACGGGGTGGGGAAGGCAGCAGGGAGAGGGAGAGAGAAGAATCTTAAAACAGGCTCCAGGCCCACTGCAGAGCCCCATGGAGGGCTCAATCTCACAACCCTGAGATCATGACCTGAGCCGAAATCAAGAGTTGGATACTTAACCAACTGAGACACCCAGGTGCCCCAATTTTTTTTTTTAAAGCAGGCTCCATGTCTAGCAGAGTCCATTGTGGGGCTTGAACTCACAATCCTGTGATCAAGACCTGAGCTGAGATCGAGCTGGATGCTTAACCAATTGAGCCACCCAGGTAGCCCTAATTGTAATTTTTAAGTTCTCCTGAAAATGAATTAAATTGTTTTACCCAAAATTTGTGGCTAAAGTTGTCAAGTTTCTTTAATTTGTACTTTAATCAATTTTGCAAAAATATTACCTGAAATGGTTTGGCAGGGGCATATGTTTCAGTTGCAGGTGTGGGTTTCGGAATGCTTTCAATCAATTCCAAAATTCCTTGCAGTTTTTTATCTGAGATTCGTAAAGAAATCAGTGGTAACTTTCCAAAAATCTTGAATCTGTTCCAAAAAACAGGAATCATTTAAAGCAAACTTCATTCTGATTTAAGTGTACTAATTAAAAACACAATTGTTCCCCTTAATATACCCAAAAATAATAGAATGCAATTTTAAGCTCAAAAAATTATCCACATAGTCCATAAGACATTTCACAATCTCCATTCAAATTTCTATTTGGCCTTACCGACCCATCTCATTAGGTGAACTAGACTCATTATTTTTCAGAGATTTTTTTTTTTTAAGATTTTATTTATTTTTGAGAGAGAGAGAGAGAGAGAGAGAGCACGGGCAGGGGGAGGGGTAGAGAGAGAAGCAGACTCCCTGCTGAGCAGGGAGCCTGGTACAGGACTCGATCCCAGGACCCTGGGATTATGACCTGAGCCTAAGACAGACATTTAACTGACTGAGCCACCCAGGCGCCTCAGAGATTTATTGTCTAATGTTATTATGTTTATTATCCCTTTACTAGTTGCCAATACAGCTGACAATAATTATTGTTTATTACAAGATAGGCATTAAGGAAAGCACTGATATGCATTATCATAAGTTCTCACAGCCTATAAGGTAAACAACCAATTTCTGCTCTCTGTTTTTTATAAGTTCCCATATATATATGGTTCCTAACAGGAAACTAATGCTTAGCAAGTTCAAATAACTTCTCTAAGAGATAATATATCTAAATTATGTTTAAAAGTCAGATCTGACTGAAGAAAAATTACATGATCATATAAATTGATGCATGGCAAAATCCAACACCTGTTCATGATAAAAACTCTCGATGAACTAGAATAAAGGTGAGCTTCCTCAACTTGATAAGGAGTATCAACAAAAAACCTACAGCTATTGTATTTAATGGTAAGAAACTAAGTTTTCCCACTAAGATTAGGTACAAAGCAAAGAGGTCTCTCTGATCATTCCTTTTCAACACTGTACTGGAAGTTTCTGCCAATCCAACAGGACAAGAAAAGGAAATAAAAGGTATACAGATTCTGTTCACAGATGACATGATCATCTATACAGAATATCTAAAAAGAGAGAAAAAAAAAAAAAGACTCCAAGAACTAATAAGCCCTTATACCAAGGCTGCATAATACAAGGTTGGTATGCAACAGTCAATTGCTTTCCTACATAGAATGGACAAGTAGAATTTAAAAATTAAAAATAATACCATTTATATAAGCACCCAAAAAATGTAATACTTGGGTATAAATCTAACAAAATATATACAAGATCTATACAGAGGAAACTGCAAAATTCTGATGAATGAAATCAAAGAAGAAATGAATATAAATGAAGAGTTGCTCCATATTTATTTGTGGATATTAAAATTCAATATTCTCAAGATGTTAGTTCTTCCTAAAATGATTCATAGACTCAATGCAATGAAAGTCAAAATCCCAGCCAACTACTTAATCAATATTGACAAAATGACTCTAAAGTTTAAATGGAGAGGTAAAAGATCCAGAATAACCAACATAATACTGAAGGAGAAGAACAAGGATGGAGGATTGACACTCCCTGACCACAAGGCTTACTATAAAGCTACAGTAAGCAAGATACTGGTATTGGCAATAGAACAGACAAAGGTATCAATGGTCAGAATAGAGAGCACAGGAGTAGACTTCTATAAATACAGCCTACTGGTCTTTGACAAAGGAGAAAAGGCAATACAATGAAGCAAAGATATTCTCTTCAAAAAATTTAAGACTAATCTAGAAAAGTGTTGCTAAGGCTGAGGTTCAAGAGATTACTATCTACGTTTTCTTTCAGGATTTTTATGGTTTTAGGTCTCATACTTAGGTCTTTAATTCATTTTGACCTCATTTGTGTGCATGCTGTTAAGAAAGTGGTCCAATTTCATTCTTTTACACATAGCTGTCCAGTTTTCTCAACACCATTTTTTGAAGAGACTGTCTTCTCCTCATTGTATATCTTTGCCTCCTTTTTATAATTGACCATATCGGTATGGGTTTATCGCTGGGAACTCTATTCTGTTCCACTGATCAATGTGTGTATTTTTGTGCCAGCACCATACTGCTTTGATTATTACAGCTTTGAAGTATATCTTGAAATCTGAGATGCTGTTATCTCCAGCTTTACTCTTTTTAAGACTGCTTTGCCTATTCAGGGTCTTTTGCGGTTCAATACAGATTTTAGGATTATTTGTTCTAGTTCAGTGAACAATGCTATTGATATTTTGATAGGGACTGTACTGAATCTATAGATTGCTTTGGGTTGTATGGACATCTAATGGTATCAATTCTTCCAAACAATGAGCATGGATAGCTTTCCATCTGTTGGTGTCTTCAATTTCTTTCATCAATAATTATAGTTTTCAGAGTACAGGTCTTTCCCTTCCTTGGTTATGTTTATTAGGTATTTTATTCTTTTTGGTGCAATTGTTAATTGGATTTTTTTCTTAATTTCTCTTTCTGCACTTTGTTATTAGTATATCAAAATGCAATAGATTTCTGTATATTAATTATTTATCTGCAAGTTTACTGAATTCATTTATTCTAATAGTTTTTTTGGTGGAATCTTTAGGGTTTTCTATATATAGTTTCATCTACAAATAAGGGTCACAGAAAAGTTGAAAGGAGATAGAAAAAAAAAAATTTTTTTTTTAATACCCCATGCATTGCCTCCTTCATTAAAAACATTCCCAACCAGAATGGTACATTTGTTGAAACTGATGAACCTACACTGACACATCATAATCACCAAAGTCCACAGTTTACATTACTATTCACTATTGGCATTGTACATTCTGTGGCTCTGGTCAAGTGCATAATGAAATGTATTAATCATTATATCATCTAGAGTATATCATGTAAAGTATTTTCACTGCCCTAAAAATCCCCTGGGCTTCAATTATTCATCGCTCCCCTACCACCTTCGAGTCCTGGCAAGCACTGATTTTTTAACTGTGTCCATAGTTTTGCCTTTTCCAGAAGTCATCTAGTTGAAATCATACAATATGTAGCCTTTTCAGATTGGCATCTTTCACTTGGTAATATGCATTTAACATTTCTCTACATCTTTCCATGACTTGACAGCTTATTTCCTTTTAGCAGTGAATAATATTTCATTGTTTGATATGCTACAGTTTATCACCTATTGACTGACATCTTGGTTGCTTACAAGTCTGGGCTATAAAACTGAAATATAAAATTTGTGTGTATAAGCTTTATATAAAAGTGTAAATAAAACTACTATAAACATCTGCATGCAGGTTTTCTGTGGATATAAGTTTCAACTCCTTGAGACCTAAAACCATAAAAATCCTAAAAGAAAACAGACAGTAATCTCTTGTACATCAGCCTTAGCAACACTTTTCTTAAGTATCTCTCCTCAGGCACATGAAACAAAAGCAAAAATAAACTACTGAGACTACATCAAAATAAAAAGCTTTCACAAAGCAAAGGAAACCATCAACAAAATGAAAAGGCAACCTACTGAATGGGAGAAGATACTTGCAAATAATATATCCGATAAAGGGTTAATATCAAATATATAAAGAATTTCTACAACTTGACACCAAAAAAACCAAACAATCCAATTAAAAAATGGGCAGAGAGGGGCACCTGGGTGGCTCAGTCAGTTAAGCGTCTGCCTTCGGCTCAGGTCATGATCCCAGGGTCCTGGGATGGAGCCCCGCCTTGGGCTCCCTGCTCTGCGGGAAGTCTGCTTCTCCCTCTCCCTCTGCCTGCTGCTCCCCCTACTTGTGCTCTCTGTGTCAAATAAATAAAATAAAACTTAAAAAAAAAAAATTGGGCAGAGACCTGAATAGACATTTTCCCAATGAAGACATACAGAGGGCCAACAGACGCATGAAAACATGCTCAACATCACTCATCATCAGGGAAATACAAATCAAAACCACAGTGAGATATCACCTCACACCTGTCAGAACGACTAAAATCAAAAAGACAAATAACAACTGTTATTTGGAGAATATGGAGAAAGAGGAATCCTCATGCAGCATTGGCAGGAAGGTATATCTGTGCAGCCATTGCAGAAAACAGTATGGAGGTTCCTCAAAATATTAAAAATAAATACTCTATGACCCAGTAATTCCACTGGTGGTTACTGACCCAAAGAAAATGAGAACAGTAGTTTGAAAAAATACATACACACTTATGTTTGTAGTAGTATTTAAAAAAAGCCAGCGGAAGTAACCCAAGTGTCCATCAACAGATAAATGGATAAAGAAGTTGTACATATATACAATGGAATATTACTCCACCATGAAAAAAAATTAAATCTTGCCATTTGTGACATGGAAAGACTAGAAAGTATAATGCTAAGTTAAATAAATACCATATAATTTCACTTCTATGTGGAATCTAAAAAACAAAAAGAAACACACAAATACAGAGAATAAAGTGATGGTTACCAGTGGGAAGGGGGAGGAGGTTGGGGAAAATGCGTGAAGGGCAGTGGGAGGTACAGGCTTCCAGTTATGGAATGAACAAGTCATGGGGATAAAAAGGTATAGCACAAGGAATACAGTCAAATGATACTGTAATAGCCTTGAATGGTGACAGAAGGTGGCTACACTTGTGGTGAGTACAGCACAACATACAGAGGTGTCAAATCACTGTGTACACCTGAAACAAATGTAACCTTAGTGTCAACTATACTTCAACAATTGTTTCCTGTGACCCTATAACTGTTCTAAGTAGTCTTTTTTTTTTTTTTAAGATTTTATTTATTTGAGAGAGAGACACAGCACATGAACACAAGCAGGGGGAATGGCAGGCAGAGAGAGGGAGAAGAAGGCTCCCCACTGAGCAGGGAGCCCAACATGGGGGGATTTGATCCCACAGTCCGGGGATTCTCTGGGGGCTCACTGAGGAGTGGGGCCCCGAGTTCTCGGCTCCTCCGGGGCAGAGACTGGGAGGCTGCCATTTTCACTCTCGGCCTCCAAAGCTGTAGGGAAAGCTTGCGGGGAACAAAAGCTCCCGAAAGCAAACCCGAGCAGATTACTTAACCCGACCCCCAAGGGCAGGGCAATTCCAACCCCGGCAAAGACATGTGGGAACCACGGCAACAGGCCCGTCCCCCAGAAGATCAGCAAGAACAGCCAGCCAAGACCAAGTTTACCGATCAACCAACGCTAGGGGAATACTGCACATAGAATTCATGGCTTTTTCCCCATGATTCTTTAGTCTTTCAAAGTTAATTTTTTTAATTTTCTTTAACTTTCTTTTTTTTTTTTGAATTTTTCTTTTTCCCTTTTTCAACCAACATCTTATCAATGCCTTTTAAAAAATTTTTTATTTTTCATTTTTAAAGTCATATTCTATCCCTTCACTGTAACCTTATTTTTGGCATATATATATATATATATATATATATAAATTGTTCTCTCTTTAAAATTTTGGGATACGGTTTCTTCTAACAGACCAAAACATACCCTAAATCTCCAGTGTATGGCTTTGTTCTACTCTCCTGCCTGACAACATTCTATCCCTTTTATTTTTTTTAATTTCTTTCTTTTTTCAACCAACTTATCAATTCCTTTTATAAAATCTTTTACAATTTTCATCTTAACAGTCATATTCCAACCCTTCATCGTATTTACCCTTATTTTTGTACATATATAAGCTTTTCTTTCTTTAAAATTTAGGAGGCAGTTTCTTCTGACAGACCAAAATACGCCCAAAATCTAGTGTGTGGCACTGATCTATTCACCAGCCTGATCATATCTGATTACATTCTTTTTTTTTTAACTTTTTCTTTTTCTTTTTTTTTTTCTTTCTTTCCCTTTCTTTTCCCCCGGTTGCAGGGCTCTTCTGATTTGTTTAGTGTATATTTTTCTGGGGTCGTTGTTACCCTGTTAGTTAGCATTTTGTTCTCTCATTCATCTATTCTCCTCTGGACAAAATGACAAGAAGGAAAAAAATCACCCCAAAAAAAAGGACAAGAGACAGTAGCAACAGCCAGGGACCTGATCAATACGGACATTAGTAAGATGTCGGAACTAGAGTTCAGAATGAAGATTTTAAAGATACTAGCTGGGCTTGAAAAAAGCATGGAAGGTATTACAGAAACCCTTTCTGGAGAAATAAAATAACTAAAATCTAACCAAGTTGAAATCAAAAAGGCTATTAATGAGGTGCAATCAAAAATGGAGGCTGTCCATTTTTGGAGAGGATAAATGAGGCAGAAGAGAGAATTAGTGATATAGAATACCAAATGAGGGAAAACGAAGAAGATGAGAAAAAGAGAGATAAACAACTACTGGATCACAAGGGCAGAATTCGAGAGATAAGTGATACCATAAGACAAATAAATATTAGAATAATTGGGATCCCAGAAGAAGAGAGAGAGGGGCAGAAGGTATATTGGAGCAAATTATAGCAGAGAACTTCCCTAACTTGGGGAAGGAAACAGGCATCAAAATCCAGGAGGCATGGAGAAACACCTTCAAAATCAATAAAAATAGGTCAACACCCCGATATCTAACAGTAAAACTTACAAGTCTCAGAGACAAAGAGAAAATCCTGAAAGCAGCTAGGGACAAGAGATCTGTAACCTACAATGGAAGAAACATTAGATTGGTAACAGAGACCTGGCAGGCCAGAAAGGACTGGCATGATGTATTCATGAGAAAAATATGCAGCCAAGAATACTATATCCAGCTAGGCTGTCACTGAAAATTGAAGGAGAGATAAAAAGCTTCCAGGACAAACAAAAACTAACGGAATTTGCAAACACAAAACCAGCCCTACAAGAAATATTGAAAGGGGTCCTCTAAGCAAAGAGAGCCTAAAAACAACATAGACCAGAAAGGAATACAGACAATATACAGTAACAGTCACCTTACAGGCAATACAGTGGCACTAAATTCATATCTTTCAATAGTTACCCTGAACGTAAATGGGCTAAATGCCCCAATCAAAAGACACAGGCGACCAGACTGGATAAAAAAACAAGACCCATCGATATGCTGTCTGCAAGAGACTCATTTTAGACCCAAAGACACCCCCAGATTGAAAGTGAGGGGGTGGAAAACCATTTACCATACTAAAGGACACCAAAAGTAAGCTGGGGTGGCAATCCTTATATCAGACAAATTAGATTTTAAACCAAAGACTATAATAAGAGATGATGAAGGACACTATATCCTACTTAAAGGGTCTATCCACCAAGAAGATCTAACAATTGTAAATATCTATGCCCCTAACATGGGAGCAGCCAATTATATAAGGCAATTAATAACAAAAGCAAACACATCGACAATACAATAATAGTAGGGGACTTTAACACCCCCCTCACTGAAAATGGACAGATCATCTAAACAAAAGATCAACAAGGAAGTAAAGACTTTAAATGACACACTGGACCAAATGGACTTCACAGATATATTCAGAACATTCCATCCCAAAGCAACGGAATACACATTCTTCTCTAGTGCTCATGGAACATTCTCCAAAATAGATCACATCCTAGGTCACAAATCAGGTCTCAACTGGTACCAAAAGATTGGGATCATCCCCTGCATATTTTCGGAGCACAATGCTTTGAAACTAGAACTCAATCACAGGAGGAAAGTCAGAAAGAACTCAAATACATGGAGGCTAAAGAGCATCCTACTAAAGAATGAATGGGTCAACCAGGAAATTAAAGAAGAATTAAAAAAATTCATGGAAACAAATGCAAATGAAAACACAACTGTTCAAAATCTTTGGGATGCAGCTAAGGCAGTCCTAAGTGGAGAGTATATAGCAATGCAAGCCTTTCTCAAGAAACAAGAAAGGTCTCAAATACACAACCTAACCCTACACCTAAAGGAGCTGGAGAGAGAACAGCAAATAAAGCCTAAACCCAGCAGGAGAAGAGAAATAATAAAGATCAGAGCAGAAATCAATGAAATAGAAACCAAAAGAACAGTAGAACAGATCAACGAAACTAAGATCTGGTTCTCTGAAAGAATTAGTAAGAGTGATAAACCCCTGGCCAGACTTCTCAAAAAGAAAAGAGAAATGACCCACATAAATAAAATCATGAATGAAAGAGGAGAGATCACAACCAACACCAAAGAAATACAAACAATTATAAGAACATATTATGAGCAACTATATGCCAGCAAATTAGATAATCTGAAAGAAATGAATGCATTCCTAGAGATGTATCAACTACCAAAACTGAACCGGGAAGAAAGAGAAAACCTGAGCAGACCTATGATCACTAAGGAAATTGAAGTAGTCATCAAAAATCTCCCAAAAAACAAAAGCCCAGGGCCAGATGGCTTCCCAGGGGAATTCTACCAAACATTTAAAGAAGAATTAATACCGATTCTTCTGAAACTGTTCCAAAAAATAGAAATGGAAGGAAAACTTCCAAACTCGTTTTATGAGGCCACCATTACCTTGATCCCAAAACCAGACAAAGACCACATCAAAAAGGAGAATTACAGACCAATATCCCTGATGAACATGGACGCAAAAATTCTCACCAAAATACTAGCCAATAGGATCCAACAGTACATTAAAAGGATTATTCACCACGACCAAGTGGGATTTATCCCTGGGCTGCAAGGTTGGTTCAACATCCGCAAATCAATCAGTGTGATACAATACATTAATAAAAGAAAGAACAAGAACCATATGATCCTCTCAATAGATGCAGAAAAAGCATTTGACAAAGTACAGCATCCTTTCTTGATCAAAACTCTTCAGAGTATAGGTACAGAGGATACATACCTCAATATCATAAAAGCCATCTATGAAAAACCCACAGCCAATATCATTCTCAAGGGGGAAAAACTGAGAGCTTTCCCCCTAAGGTCAGGAACGTGGCAGGGATGTCCACTATTACCACTGCTATTCAACATAGTATTAGAAGTCCTAGCCACAGCAATCAGACAACAAAAAGAAATAAAAGGCATCCGAATCGGCAAAGAAGAAGTCAAACTCTCACTCTTTGCAGATGATATGATACTCTATGTGCAAAACCCAAAAGACTCCACCCCAAAACTGCTAGAACTCATACAGGAATTCAGTAAAGTGGCAGGATATAAAATCAATGCACAGAAATCAGTGGCATTCCTATACACCACCACCAAGACAGAAGAAAGAGAAATTAAGGAGTCGGCCCCATTTACAACTGCACCCAAAACCGTAAGATACCTAGGAATCAATCTAACCAAAGAGGCAAAGGATCTATACTCAGAAAACTATAAAATACTCATGAAAGAAATTGAGGAAGACACTAAGAAATGGAAAAACGTTCCATGCTCATGAATTGGAAGAACAAATATTGTGAAGATGTCAATGCTACCTAGAGCAATCTACACATTCAATGCAATCCCCATCAAAATACCATCCACAGGAGAACACAGGCAGCAACCTCTTCGACCTCAGCCACAGCAACTTCTTTCTAGAAACATCACCAAAGGCAAGGGAAGCAAGGGCAAAAATGAACTATTGGGACTTCATCAAGATAAAAAGCTCTTGCACAGCAAAGGAAACAGTCAACAAAACCAAAAGACAACCGACACAATGGGAGAAGATATTTGCAAATGACATATTAGATAAAGGGCTAGTATCCAAAATCTATAAAGAACTTATCAAACTCAACACCCAAAGAACAAATGATTCAATCAAGAAATGGGCAAAAGACATGAACATTTTTCCAAAGAAGACATCCAAATGGCCAACAGACACATGAAAAAGTGCTCAACATCACTTGGCATCAGGGAAATCCAAATCAAAACCTCAAGGAGATACCACCTCACACCAGTCAAAATGGCTAAAATTAAATCACGAAACAACAGATGTTGGCAGGGATGCGGAGAAAGGGGAACCCTCCTGCACTGTTGGTGGGAATGCAAGCTGGTGCAGCCACTCTGGAAAACAGTATGGAGGTTCCTCAAAAAGTTGAAAATAGAGCTACCCTACGACCCAGCAATTGCACTACTGGGTATTTACCCCAAAGATACAAATGTAGTGATCCAAAGGGGTACGTGCCCCCCGATGTTTATAGTAGCAATGTCCACAACAGCCAAACTATGGAAAGAGCCAAGATGTCCATCGACAGATGAATGGATAAAGAAGATGTGGTATGTGTATATACATATGCATACACACAATGGGATATTATGCAGCCATCAAAAGGAATGAAATCTTGCCATTTGCAACGACGTGGATGGAACTGGAGGGTATTATGCTGAGCGAAATAAGTCAATCAGAGAAAGACATGTATCATATGATCTCACTGATAAGAGGAATTCTTAATCTCAGGAAACAAACTGAGGGATGCTGGAGTGGTGGGGGGTGGGAAGGATGGGGTGGCTGGGTGATGGACATTGGGGAGGGTATGTGCTATGGTGAGCACTGTGAATTGTGTAAGACTGATGAATCACAGACCTGTACCTCTGAAACAAATAATACATTATATGTTAAAAAAAAAAAAGAAAAAGATAGTAGGAAGGGAAAAATGAAAGGGGGGAAATCAGAGCGGGAGACGAACCATGAGAGACTGTGGACTCTGAGAAACAAACTGAGGGTTCTAGAGGGGAGGAGGGGTGGGGGGATGGGTCAGCCTGGTGATGGGTATTAAAGAGGGCACGTATTGAATGGAGCACTGGGTGTTATACGCAAACAATGAATCATTGAACACTACATCAAAAACTAAAGATGTAATGCATGGTTATTAAAAAAGTAATAGTTTAAAAAGAAATTATCTCATAAAGTGAGTACATTTTTACTCATCATTTTTATCTCTATATTTCTCCTAAAACTTTACCTTATTCATGTGTGCGAGTTGAAAAAGTTATCAGTCTAAAAATATATCTGCATTTCTTGAGAAAAATCACAAGCTTTTTTTACCTCCAATAGACTAAATATATATAATTAGTTCCATATATCCTAGTTTAACGTAGATAGGTATTATGAATCTGTCTCAATGTATCTAAACTTTTCAATTTTTTTTATACATAGCAGTTGTACAACCTGAAAATGGGGGCACCAAAATACTACATACCAAATAGCAGAGGACTTCCTTTATATTTGCCTTAAATGTTTTAAGCTCAAATTTCAAAGGATGCTGCCTGATACTTGCACAGCTCCAGAGTTCTATATAATATCATATTCACTTTATACTGCTCCAGCTCACTAAATTGAAATCAAATGCTTCTCAGTTTTGATCTTTCTAAATCATTTAGTTTCTGCCTTTTATTATTTTAGCTGTACTTCTCTGATCCTAACCTAAGGCAATTTTAGTATCATTAGAATACTAGTTCAAATGGCTTTCCCGATATATTTTCCCTTTATTGGTCACGTCTGACTATAATGCACTGGGATCAGAGAGTGGCAAAATATGGTCATTGGGTAATTCAGCCTGTTACTTACTTTGATAAATTAAGTATTATTGGACACACCCATGCTTGTTTTCATTATGTACTGTTTATGGCTACATTCATCCTAAAACAGTAGAGTTGAATAGTTATGACTAACAATATGGAATTCAAGCCTAAAATGTTTACTATATGGCCCTTTACAGAAAAAAACTGCAACTGCTACATTGGATTGATCTCTCATGATCTTCCTCTATCTATTTAGATAGATAGAAGTATTTTAATCAGTTATTTCAATTGTTTCTATACTATACATATTCCCTGCATTACAGTACATAAATTATTCCTAATTGTATACTAGTAAATAGAGCAATCCAAAGCGAGGTCCCTCAATAATATCAACTTCTTTTTTCTGGTACTCCCTAACTTCCTAGAGTCTAGCATACATAGAAATAAGCTAAAAAGGAATCAATTCATACTCATGTTTACAACAGGAAATCATATATATCTTTGTTCTTTACCACACACTGACAAACTTTACAAGAAATATTACACAACAGTAAATCGGCAGTGGGACCTCTGGCTAAGAACTAAAGAGCCAAAGCCGCATATCTAAAATCAAACTACACCTAGTACTGGATTATGAAAAAAAACAGCAGAATGTGTAGAATGGCTTTCTTTCCTCCTCTTTCTCAAGCCAAATTCCTGACATTCCTCTGCCTTAAGATTCTCAGAGTGCAGTCTGATTTCCTAGAAGAAGGAAGTCTAGGAGAACAAGATTTAGTACACTATACTATCTTTGCTAGTGGACAGAGTCACTGTACTTTCTCTTTCATGTGACAAGAGCAGTAAGTAATAGTAGCCACATCCACAGCATATGGGAAAAGGCCAGGCTGTTGAGTGCTTACCTCTATCCTTCTCCCTATGCTTCAGACACAAAGCCTTGAGCACTACTTTATGAGCATTCTCTTCTTGTAACAATCCTCTGAGGCTGTTTGGCAAGTGTTAGATGGGGTTTTGATTAAATTATAAAATAGATGTCTGGCTGAGATTTCAATGTTTGCAAGGGAGAGAAAAAGTACTGGTGGAAAGAAATGAAAGTGTTAGGTACAATCTAAAACTATTTAGGACTACATCAGCTTAACAGTTCAGTAGAGTTCAACAGACTTCTTTATGTAGAATCCTCGGCTCAGAGTTTCAGCTAACAATAAATTTTAAGGATCTCAGTAAAGATAAACATATTTATATGAAAAATGTAAATCAAGTATTACTTATTACAGTTTTGATTATAACTACTTTTTATTTTCTATGGGATTAAAGACAAATGCATAAAATTATAAATCTATGTTAAATGGGTGCACAATATATAAGGATGTAATATGTGACAGCAGTAACATAAAATGAAGGGGGTGGAACAGTAAAGAAGATTTTTTGTACACCATTCCAGTTAAGTTGGTATCAATTTTAAGTGGATTGTTACAACTTTACAATGCCATATGTAATCTCCATAATAATAAAAAAATCTATAAAGCACACAAGGAAAACAGAAGGGAATCAAACCATGTCACAAAAAAAAAAAAAAATCAACTAAATGCAAATGAAGGCAGTAAGAGAAGAAATAAGGAACAAAAAAAGCTGTAAAACATGGAAATAAATAGCAAAATGACAAAAGTCCTTCCATATCGATATTTACTTTAAATGTAAATGCTTTAAGCTTTCAAATCCAAGATATAAATTGACAGAATGGATGAAAAAAATGAGATCCAATTATAGGCTGTCTGCCAGAGACTCAGTTTAGATCTAAGGACACAAACAGTTTGAAAGTTAAAGAACAGAAAAAAATATCCCATGCAAGTAATAAATATAAGAAATCAGGAATAGCTTTAATAAAAGCAGTCAGAAGAGTTTATAAGTCAAAATCTGTACTAGAGACAAAGGACATTATACAATGATAAAAAGGTAATTTCACTAATAATATATTTGCATCAAACATCAAATATATGAATCAAATACTGACAGAATTGCGGAAAGAAACAGATCTACAGTCATCAGACTTCAATACCCCATTCCAATAGCTGATGTAACAACCGGAGAGAAGCCCAGCAAGAGGACGAGAACAATGCTATTGACAAAAATGGACCAAAACGGCAGAATACACATTTTTCTTAGATGCACACAGAACATTCTCCAGGACAAACCATAAATAAGGACACAAACAAGTGTCAACTTTTTTAGAGGTTTGACATCACTGAAAGCATCTTTTCTCATCACAATGGAATGAAACTAGAAACCAAAGAAGGAAAATGTAAAATTCACAAATATGTGGAAATTAAACAACACACGTATTAAACAATAAGTCAAAGAAGAAATCACAAGGAAAAGATGAAAATATATTGAGACGAGTAAAAATGAAAACACAGAATATCAAAATTTATAGAATACAGCAAAAGCCACACTGAGGGAAATGTATGGCTGTAAACACTTATGTTAAAAAAAGATCTCAAATCGGGCGCCTGGGTGGCTCAGTCATTAAGCGTCTGCCTTCGGCTCAGGTCATGATCCCAGGGTCCTGGGATCGAGCCCCGCATTGGGGTCCCTGCTCAGTCGGAAGCCTGCTTCTCCCTCTCCCTCTGCCTCTGCTTGTGTTCCCTCTCTCGCTGTCTCTCTCTGTCAAATAAATAAATAAAATCTTAAAAAAAAAAAAATCTCAAATCGACAAACTTTACACCTTAAGAAACTAGAAAAAGAGCAAGCTAAACCAAAAGTCAGCAGAAGTAAGGAAATAAAGAGCAGAGAACCAAAACAGACAACTGAGAAATAACAGAGAAGTTCAACAAAACTGATAAGTGGTTCTTCAAAACGATCAACAGAGTTGAACTTTTAGGTAGACTGAGAAATAAAAAGAGAAAAGACAACTAAAATCAGAAATGAAAGCAGGAATATTACTACCAAGTCTACTGAAATAAGAATGATTGTAAGACAGCACTATGAACAATTTTACACCAACAAACTGGATAATCAAGATAAAGTGTACAAATTTCTAGAAACCTAAACCTACCAAAACTCTGTGAAAAAATAAGAAACCTGGATAGACCTATAACTAGTATGGAGATTGAATCAGTAATCAAAAATCTCCCAATAATGATATGCCAATGATTAGAGGATTTCAGTAGTGAATTCTAGCAAACATTTTAAAAGAATATAAATTCTTCTCAAATTCTTCGAAACACCAGCAGAGAAAGGAACACTTTCTACCTCATTTTAAGGCCATTATTACTCTGATACCAAAGCCAGACAAAGACACTTCAAGAAAAGTAAAGACCAATATCCCTTATGACCACTGATGCAAAAATCCTCAACAAAATTCTAGCAAACAAAACTCAATAGTACATTAAAAAGATTATACACCATGACCCAGAATTCATTCCTAGAATGCAAGTATGGTTCAACATATGAAGACAGATCATTGTAATACACCACATTAACAGAATGAAGGAAAAGAAATACATGATCATTTCCTCTGCTAAAAAAAGTATTTGAAAAAATTCAACACACTTCCATGATAGAAACACCCAACAAATTAGCAACAAGAAAACTACATCAACATAATAAAGGTCATATATGAAAAAACCCACAGCTAACATACTCAATGATGAAAGACCAAAAGCTCTTCCTCTATGCTCAGGATAAAGGGTGACTGTTTAAATCACTTCTACTCAACATAGCACTGGAAATTCTAGTGCAACTAATTAGCCAAGACAAAGTTAAAGGCATCCAAATTGGAAACAAAGTAGTAAAACTGCCTTTGTTCAAAGATGAAGTGATCTTATTTGTGGAAAACCCTAACAATTCCGCACACAGACACACAAACACACATAGAAATAATAAACGAATTCAGCAAAGTTACAGAATATTAAAATCAACTCAGAAGAAACCATTTCTATACAGTAACAATAAACAATCCAAAAAGGATATTAAGAAAACAATTCCATTTACAATAGCAACAAAAAGAATAAACTTAACCAAGGAATTAAAAGACATACACTGCAAACTACCAAAACGCTGCTGAAAGAAATCACAGAAGACACAAAGAAATGGAAAGACATCTCATGTTCATGGATTGGAAGACTTAATATTAAGATGTCACTACTCAAAGCATTTACAGATTCAATGCAATACATATCAAAATTGCAGTATCTTTTATAAAAACAAAAAATCCACCCTATAATTCATATAGAATCTCAAAGGACCCCAAATAGCCAAAACAATCTAGAAAACAAAGTTGGATAACTCATACTCCTGATTTCAGAACTTACTACAAAGCTATAGTCATCAAAACTGTGTGGCTCTAAAACAAAAACAAAACAAAACAAAAAAAAACTGTGTGGCTCTGGTATAAAGATAGAAATAGAGACCAAGGAAATAGAACACAAGACCCAGAAATAAACACTCACACATATGGTCAAATGATTTTCAATAACAGTACCAAGACTATTCAACGGAGAAAGGATAGTCTTTTCAATAAATGGTGCTGGGCAAACCAGATATCCACATACAAAAGAACAAAGCTGAGTCCATACCTTATACCGTATCCAAAAAAAACCTCCAGAACTATCAAAGAACTGAACATGAAAGCTGAAAGTATAAAACTCCTTGTAAAAAAGATACAGAACTCTGAACTGAATTTGAAAATAATTTCTTGGATATAACACCAAAAGCAAAGGCTACACATAAACTGGACTTAATATGTAAAACTTTTATGCATCAGAGGACACTATTAAAAGAGTGACAAGGCAATCTACAAAATGAGAGAAAATATTTGCAAATCATTTATCTGATAGAGTTAACATGCAGAATATATTTAAAAACAAAACAAAAAACCTCCTGCAACTTAACAAAAATCCCAATTAAAGATGGGCAAAGGACCTGAAAAGATATTTCTCCAAAGAAATATGTAAACTGCCAGTAAGTACCTGAAAATTACCTAATCAGTAATCATTAGGAAAATGCAATTGAAAACTCTAATTAGATACTACTTCATATGTATTGGGGAGGGCTATTTTTAAAAATAAGAAAATAAGAGGTGGAAAAATTGGAACCCGTGCGCACTGCTCATGGAAATATAATGGTACAGCTGCTATGGAAAACAAGTAGGGCAGTTCGTCAAAAAATTAAAATTATCTTATGATCCAGAAATTCCACTTCTGAATATATAAACAGAAAAATTTAGAGCAAGGACTCGAACAGATATTTGTATATCAATCTTCACGGCAGCATTATTACACCAGCTAAATTTCATTGGAATAATCCAAATGTCCACTGACAGATGAAGAGATAAACAAAATGTGATCTAAATATATGCAGTAGAATATTTTTCAGCCTTAAAAACAAATGAATTTCTGGTATATGCTACAATATGGATAAACCTTGAAGGCATTATGCTACGTACAATAACTCAGACACAGGACAAACATTGCATGGTTCCATTTACGTAAGGTACCCAGAGTAGCCAGATTTATAGAGAGATAACATAATCAATCATGACTGCCATCGGCTGGGGGAGTGGGGAATTATTATTTTACGAATACAGTTTCAGTTTGGGAAGATGACAAAGTTATGGAGATGGATGGTGATGGATGTGAATGTACTTAATGCCACTGAATTATACACTTAAAAATAAAGTTTATGTTACATATATTTTACCACACACACAAAAAAATCAGTGAAATATGGTATTTCCTTAGAAAATCTACAATCTCACGAAAGAGACAATACATACTTGGGCATCCTTATATCCATGAAAACCATGGCCTTAGAGAGCTCCACATTGAAGTGCATAGGTACCAAAATATGCTGTGTAGATACACTGAGTTTTCGTGCTTCTCTCCAATCATCGCCTAATTATGGAAAACAATACATGTTTATTTAGCACACATATAATTTGAAAGACAGATTAAACCTAAAATCACTATTAATACTTTGTAGTCATATACTGCATGGTATGGAAAAATCTTCCTACATCTAGATAATCTTAATGCCATCTTCCCAGGTACACACAATGAGCAGGTAAATTCATTTCCCTTTCACTCCTTTTGCTGCTTCAAAGACTCTCTGTTTCAATAAGAAAAGGCTTATTAAAAAACCAACACAGTTTAATCAAATCTAATGTGCATCCATTTACCATCACTACACCCAGCAGATACTTCACCCAAAAAACAACATGGCTCTAAGGCAATAATGAAAAAGGTAGATAAAAGCACAGTTCTTCTGTATTAATAAAAGCTACCAATTATTCGAGATTTGTAATAGGCACTGTTCTAGGCAATGTTTAAATTCTCATTTAATTCTCACAATGATGTTTAATCATCTCATTTTAGAAAACTGAAACTCAGGAACTTTTAATTTGCTTATGATCAAAGGGCTAGTGTCTGATACAAGCTGAAATTTACATGCAGATCTGTTAACATGAAATTTGTGTGATACAATGCATCTTCATATACATTACACCTCATTTGAGCCTAATAATTGAGTAAGAAAAAGTCCTCAATCAAGGAAGACCAAGCCAATGAAAGATTAGATGCAGAAAAAGGTAGTAAAATGAACTCTATTACAATTTTTAAAATTCTAACAGTATCAGGATTAATGAAATATTTCCTTCTATTCTCAGTATTTATCAAGAGAGTTTATGACAATTACCTAAAGTAACCCCAATGTCAAAAATACATTGCTCTAAAAAAGATTCAATTATTTAAGAACAGTTAACACTTATAAAAACAATTCTAAGGAATTTCAATAATTTTCAGACGATAATGGAATACTTCAAATTTTTCTTCACAAAGCATCTCTATATCGTAAATATTAAGTATACTTCATGGAGTTCAAAAATAAATGACCAAAGTGTACCAAACATACCACAATACTGTTATTTATTACTTGAAAAAAAACTTACGGGTTTTCTATAAATAATTTATATTTGCCACCCACTACACTTCTGGGCTTCTCCTACACCAACTAGAATATGATAAAAACAGAAATCAAGTTTATTATCCTAAAACAAATATAAAGAAAATAAAAATGTCCCAGAAATATATAATCTAACACTTTTAATAACCATTACTTTGGGTTCTCACTGTTTCTTTTTATTGGTTAGCTCAGATAATTAAAATTTGACCATATACACACGGATCTCTAAAACATTCACCAATCCAACACTGATGAATTATCTAAATGTTTATGTTTACTAACACACCAGGGATTCAGAAACAGTATGACACAGCAAAAGGAGGGCTCAACTAGCCTCAAATCTCTCACTATCTACTTTGAGTGGCTCCTGACAAGTCAATTTCTGGCTCTGTTGACTTCATCGAAAAACTAGATCTGAATCAGGGACTCCATCAAAAGTGAATGGGGTAAAGGTATGCCTGTGATACCCTCCTCAATCCTCCTAACATCTTCCTTGGTCTTTGTGTGGCTCTTTATGGCCTAGAGGGTCAGCGGCCCCAGGCTGGAATGCCTCTGGCTGTGAGCAGACTCTTCTGATTATCATGTATAAAACAAATATTTTAAATATGTGCCAATGTTTTCCAACCTTCTCCAAAGGATTTCTCAATTTCAGCACTATTGATACTTGGGTCAAGTAAGTGTTGTGGGGTGGCTTTCCTCTACATTGTATGAACTTTAGCAGCATCCCTGACTTCCACTCACTAGATGCTAGTAATGCCCCTACTCCTCACCCGTGACAATCAAAAATGTCTCCAGACACTGACAAAGTCTCTTGAGCAGTAAAATCAAATATCTGAGATATTGCTCCTAGACACTATCTACTATTACTTCTAATTCAAAAGTATAAAAGTTTTATTTTTTTAAAGATTTTACTTATTTATGTGAGAGCGAGAAAGAGAATAGGGAGAGGAAGGGGGAGGGGCTGAGGGAGAAGTAGACTCCCCACCAAGCAAGGAGCCCAACACAGGACTCAATCCCAGGACCCTGAGATCATGACCTGAGCCGAAGGCAGACGCTTAACCAACTGAGCCACCCAGGTGTCCTAACAACTGAGCCACCCAGGTGTCCCAAAAATATAAAAGTTTTAATATATTTGGGATGAAGGTCTTCAGAGAAACTGTCTAAAAACCTAGTTAATCATTTCAGCAACATGAATCAATAAAGAATGCATTATATACTTACCAACTGTGCTGTAAAGCAGCTGTATGCTTGTAAGCTGAACATCAAAGGAATCATAAGCTCTATGCATGATCTCTTCAAGTCTGGCCCCAGCTGGTTTCATATCTGGCAATTCTGAACGACTTTTACTTGTCACCTTAAGTTAATTTTAACAGTTTAGATGATGCAAAATACTTCAAAATAAAAATATAAATTTTCTATCTTTAAGACTCTAACACAAAAATTTAATAGAAGGTAAGACAGACTCACAAGCTGACATGTAAGGCTAATAGAAATGTCTTTATGCATAACATGTATAACGAGAAGACCAGGGACAAAGTGAATTTTTACATACTAAGTTATATTGCTCAATTACGTAATTAAAAGAGGGAAACCAAGCCAGCCCTGGAGAACATTTGAACCTTTTTTTATCTGATAAGAGACGAACAGAGCCTACATAATGTTTCTATGTCATGATGACAGATATTTTGATAGTTTTATAAGAAGAATAATCCAGAATTAAGTATTAGGATAGCTAAATTGTAGTCCCAACTCTGCCATTTAGACAACCTCACATAAGTTATATTTGTACCATCTCCTTCGTGGCATACTATACATACTACTTTTTTCACTTAAACATCCTGGAGATCAATCACTCCACCACAGTATATAAAGATCTTACTCACTCGTGTGTGTGTGCGCGCACGCACGCACATGCCTTAGCATTTTCACCTCTATTTTATATAGCTCACGTGCAGCAGATTGTCAAAACTGATTATCTCTGAAGGGTAATGAATTTTAGATAAAAGGTTAAACAAATTGCCTAAGGTCACAAAACTAGATAGATACCTTACCCCTGACGTTATGCTCCTGCTACCAAACCACACTGCCCTTGAAACAATTCTATAGTCAAATATGAATAACTGTATAAATTTTATTATAAACCTAAATCCAGCAAGTGTTTATCTAATTATGAACTGAAGACTAAAAACAAAGAATAAAGGATAATGTCAATATCAAGGAAAGGCACATATTTGTTAGGTAGCTAGAAAAGCTTTCGAATATTACCTATCCTTCTTGGGTCTTTAAAATTCTTATAGCTATTTAATATACATTTAACGATCTAGAGCAGTCCCATAGAACTTTCTACAAGGATGGCACTGTTCTCTATGTATGCTGAAATAGCAGCCCCAAGGCACTTATGATCATTAAATTCTTGAATGTGGCTAATGTGACTAAAGAACTAATTTTATATGTTAATTTTAATCAGTATAAACACATAGCCAGTGGGTACCACATAAAACAGTGCAGTTCTAGAAACACAGAAAAAAATGATTCTCTACTCAAAACTGAGGAAGAAAAATGTACATAACTGGATGGAAAGGGAAATGCTTAGGTAAATTCAATCAGATTGTCTCTCAAGTTATGATTATTTAACAGAGATATTAAAATGTCAGTATCTAGGGGCGCCTGGGTGGCTCAGTCGTTAAGCATCTGCCTTCGGCTCAGGTCATGATCCCAGGGTCCTGGGATCGAGCCCCACATCGGGCTCCCTGCTCCACGGGAAGCCTGCTTCTCCCTCTCCCACTCCCCCTGCTTGCGTTCCCTCTCTCGCTGTGTATCTCTCTGTCAAATAAATAAATAAAATCTTTAAAAATAAAATAAAATAAAATGTCAGTATCTAGTTATATACACAAAAAATTTCAGAAGGATGAAGATTTGATTATTTCCAGAACCCCATTTGATGTATTTTAATAAGTAGCAATTTTACATTGAAAAGGAAATAATCTCCTCAAACATTACTCTCAAATTCTATAAATAAAATTCCTAGGTTCACCCCTAACCTGCAGAGTTCAAAATGATCATTTTGGTATCAGAAATGTAGAAAAACTACCTGGTTAAATGAAACTTAACATTGAAAGAAAGAATTTTCAAATCCTACAATCTACCATAAAGCTAATAATCACAATAGCAAATCAAACTGTTTAAAAAACAAAATACATCTTAAACAGAGAAACACCTTTAAATATCATAATATAGGGCAAATGTTAGTATATACCTTTAGATGACCAAGATCCAAAAGTAGTAGATTTGATGTAGGGCTAAAAATTCCACCTTGTGGGATAATAACATATGAAGCCTTCAAATTAATTTTGAGATCAAGAACTTTCTGTGTTTCAATAATATACAGCAGACCTGCAGAAAATTTAAATTGAAAATAATGTGATGCATTAATTTTAAAAATACCTTGAGAAAATATTTTCAACATAATGTAATTTCTTAATCAATGTCTTTGTACACTCCTAATTCAATATAACTGAGTACAAAATTGTAATGGTTCCTCAAAGAAATGTTTCTAACCCACAAACTCAATTTGGGTAAAACCAGGGACATACATATCTAAAAAATCAAGTTCTATGAAACATTCAATAAGCTTGAAACTTAAGTACAGAACTGACTCAAAGCATAGTTAATTTTTTTCCCCAAAATGATCTGTATTCAAACACAACATGGTTTTACTCAAGTTAGTTTGTATGGTATGACAGGTAGGAGATTCCCAAGCAGCAGCCAGAAAGGACATTCTGGCATTCAAGATTCTCAGTCTCACCAGTAAGCATTTTTCTATTTCCATCTCCACTGTAAGACTTCCTCAATCAAAATAATCTGTCTCAGGGCGGCTGGGTGGCTCAATCGTTAAGCTACTGCCTTCAGCTCAGGTCATGATCCCGGGGTCCTGGGATCGAGCCCCGCATTGGGCTCCCTGCTCCGCGGGAAGCCTGCTGCTCCCTCTGCCTCTGCCCCGCCCCCTGCTTGTGTTCCTGCTCTCGCTATGTCTCTGTCAAAGAAATAAAATCTTAAAAAATTTTTAAAAAATAGAATAATTTGTGTCATGTATTCCTGACTCCACAAATCCAAGTCCTGTACTCCCTGGAAGTCTTACCTCAGGCCTTACTTTCAATGAGAGCTTCCTGGATGCCAGGAGACATTGATCTGTCTAGTTTGTTTCTTAATGGAAGAGGGGGACGTTGAATAATTGGTTTTGGATTTAAGTCTACTGTGTCTCTCCTCTACTTCCCACTGCACTGAGAACAAAATCCTAATTGTTTAATATGACTTTCAAAGTCTTGTTTTACCAACACTATGCCTGCCTTTTAAACATCATTCCACTCCCCCTCGCTTACTACATTAGAACCAAACTAGCCTTCTGTAGCTGCCAAAATCACCCAATTCTGTCCCAGTGGTAAACTGTGAGACAGTTTACCACTGCTTTGAAGATTCTTCCTTATACTCTTCAGCTGGGTGGGTCCTACACACACATCTGGTCTTAATGTTACTTTTTCAAAGAGCTATTCCCTGACCCTGTCAACAAAACTATATGGAGATACCCATTATTCTCATTTCCTTCACAGCATCTGAGTCCGTTAGCAGTTTGTTTCCCCCATCAGCTCCAAATTCACCCATGTGTCTGCCTTGTGAATGTAGATCTGAGCCTTCTCAATCCTTTTCTGTTGCAAATTAATACTGAAGGAGATAGGAAACCCTGGGGAGACACTGCAGGAAGAAAAGATGTTGCTTCCTGGTGTCAGTATGCTCACTCAGCAATATCCTACAGTGGTGCGACTTCCCCCAAAACCAGGTGCATGCTGTGCACAAGTACCAACAGCATCCAACAGCCATCCTTTCCCTAAAAACCCCCCTTCAGTCAGTTTCACAGCAGAACGCATTCAGGGAGACACTCTCCCATGAACAGCTTCCCCATCACATCAGAGGGTAAGTTCCAGTAAGTTTCAAAGAGCAAGTTTCCAGCCACTTTCCCCAACACGCCATGAAACTCAGTCCTTGAGGAAGACAAGGCTATCCTGCCAGGGGTGCAATGTCTGTGTGACAGCAGTGAGTACTTCTTTTTTTTTTTTTTTTTTAAAGATTTTATTTATTTATTTGAGACAGAGAGAATGAGAGAGAGAGAGCACATGAGAGGGGAGAGGGTCAGAGGGAGAAGCAGGCCCCCCGCTGAGCAGGGAGCCCGATGCGGGACTCGATCCAGGGACTCCAGAATCATGACCTGAGCCGAAGGCAGTCGCTTAACCAACTGAGCCACCCAGGCGCCCAGCAGTGGGTACTTCTTACAGCTACTCTTCCTGGGTTCTTTAAAATTGCTTTTTAAGTGAATTTTAAATTTAAGTGGATAACGCTTAGTTTTATGTCTGTCCTATCTTAAGATTATAATATCCATCAAAGGGCTAAAGCTACATCTGTTTTTATCACTACTTTGCTCTCCAAAACTTAGCACAGTGTCCAATAGAGACTCGATAAATATTTGACTGAGTGAATAAATGAGGTCACTGAAAGAAATGAATAACTATGATCCTATCAGAGAGCCTTATTTTTCAAATGAAGGGTTTTCATAAATAATCACATTTGTCAAAACAACCACATTTGACAAGGGTAACTAACTACATGTTTATGTTCTAGAAGCTGATCCCCCTACTTGACAAAGAAGAAAAGATCTGAAAACTTCACTTGCAAGAATGAAGAAAATAATACAAGAAAGAAATCAGGTTATAGAGGAAGAGGATAATAGAAGCTAACATAGAAAAAAAAAAAATTAAAGATGGAAGGAAAGAATGAATGAAGAAAAGAACCAAAAAAGATAAAACTATGTGACAGATGAGTTTCTTCCCAAATTGGTAAATTTCAGCTTTCTGGAAAAATACTAAAAACGTATTATTGAATTTTTTAAATTAAAAACTTACAGCAGCACCCCACTTTTTCAAAATATTAACATTGTATTCTAAAAATAATATTACTTGTGCACAGAAGAAAACAGGAGGTAGAGGAACAGACCTCAAATAGACCAGTCTGTTAACTTTAGAAGGTAAAATACTAAAGACTTCCACTTCTTAAAATATTTAACATCTGGAGAGGAGTCCAAGATGGTGGAAGACTAGGAGACCTTAGTTTCATCTGGTCCCAGGAATTCAGCTAGATAGCTATCAAATCATTATGAACTGGAGATCTCAACTGGAGATCTAAGAAAAGAATAGCTGCAAATCTACAAATAGAAAATCAACCACTTTCTGCAAGGTAGGAGGTGTGAAGAAGTGAATTCGAGGCAGCATGTGGGGAGATAAACCAAGGAGTGGGGCAGCCTCCAAAAGCTGGCTCAGGCAGTGAAGCAGGGGCGGAATCCTAGGTAAGACAGGGTGGTGTCAGGACCCTCGGGGTCACAGGAAGACCAGGGGTGCCTGAGTGTGGCAGAGCTCCCACGCATCAGAGTAGCCAGGGATGCCATAAACTGAACCATGGCATGGTCAGGCTACTGCTGTCCAAGCAGGGGCGCAACAAACAGCAGAACCAGGGAGTACCCGCTTCCTCCACCAAGAGGATCGGTATGGGAGAGTGCTGCAGGAATCTGTAGGGTTTGGAGACTCAAAACGGGGTGGAGTGCCTGTGACAAAAATACTTGGTCACAAGCTGGGTGAGCATGGAATGCAGCCGGAGACCAGGGAGACAGGAGTGACTGACTGCTTTTCTCTGAAGGGCCAGTGAAGAGTGCGGCCCCAAGCTCATGTTTTCATTGTCATCCTCTAAAGCTGCGAGGAAAGCCGTCAGGGAACAAAAGCCACATATAGCAAACCGGAGCAGATTACTTAGCCTGGCCCCCTGGCAAGGGCAGTGCAATTCCACCTGGGGAAAATACACTGGAGAATCAAAGCAACAGGCCCCTACCCCAGAAGATCTGCAGGGGTAGAGAGAGATGAGAACTGCAACTGAGAACTGCAAAACTCCAGAGCTAGGAGAATAGAGAACACAGAACTCATGGTTTTTTTCCCCATGGTTCTTTAGTCTTTCAGTTTTAATTTTTTTCTCTTTCCTTTTTCAACCAATTTCTTATTTTATCAACCCTTTTTTTTATAATCTTATTATAAAAGAGACGCCTGGGTGGCTCAGTCAGTTGGGCATCTGCCTTTGGCTCAGGTCATGATCCCAGGACCCTGGGATCAAGTCCCACATGGGGCTCTTTGCTTGGCGTGAAGCCTGCTTCTCCCTCTGCCTGCAGCTCCCCCTGCTTGTGAGTGTGCCTGCACACACTCTATCAGATAAATAAATCTTAAAAAAAAAAAATCTTTAATTTTCATTTTTACAGTTACATTTCATCCCTTCTTTGTATTTAATTTTATTTTGTGTATATGTATATTTCTTCCTTACAATTTTGGGATGCAGTGACTTCTAACAGAGCAAAATACACCCAAAATCTAGTGTATGGCTCTGTTCTATTCACCTGTCTGATCATATTCTTTTTGTTTTCCCCTTCCTTTTTTTTTCTTGTTTCTTTTTGGTATTTTTTCGTTTTGTTAGAAGTCTTTTTTACTTTTCATGTTTACAGCTACATTCTATCCTTTCAATGTATTTAATCTTATTTTGGTGTATACACACAAGTTTTTCTTTACAATTTTGAAATGTACTTTCTTATAACAAACTAACCAAAATACACTCAGGATACAGTGTATTGCTCTGTTCCGTTCACCTGTTTATATCCCTTCTTTTTTTGTTGTTGGTATTTTTTCTCTTGTTTCTGCTTATCTTTTAATTTTCATTTTCACAGTTACATTCTATCCTTTCATTGCATTCAATTTTATTTTTGTACATATTTAAGTTTTTCTTTCTTTACAATTTTGAGATCTAGTTTTCTAACAAACAGACCAAAATACATACAGGATCCAGTGTATTGCTCTATTTTGTAAACCTGTCTGATTATATTCTTTTTTTCCTTTTTTTTTCTTTCTTCTGGTTTCAGCTCTCTTTCAATTTGATTAGTATATATTTCTTTGAAATCACTGTTGCCATTTTAGAATTTTGTTCTCTTGTTCATCTATTCTTCTCTGGACAGAAAGACAAGATGGGAAAAGCTCAACTCCAAAAAGAGAACAAAAGGCAGTAATGACTGCCAGGGAGCTAATCAGTGTGGACATAAGTAAGATGTCGGAACTAGAGTTCAGAATAACAATTATAAAAACACTAGCTGGACTTGAAAATAGCATAGAAGACACTGGAGAATCCCCTTCTGGAAAAATAAAAGAACTAAAATCTAAGTTGAAATCAAAAAGGCTATTAATCAGATGCAATGAAAAAATGCAGATTCTAAATCCTAGGCTAAATGAGGCAGAAGACAGAATTAGTGATCTAGAAGACCAAATGACAGAGAACAAAGAAGCTCACGAAAAGAGAGATAAACAATTACTGGATCACGAGGGGAGAATCTGAGAGATAAGTGATACCATAAAGTGAAACAATATTAGAATAACTGGCATCCCAGAAGAGGAAAGAGAGAGCAGGGTAGTAGGTATATTGGAGGAAATTATAGCAGAGAACTTCCCTAATCTAGGGAAAGAAAGACGCATCCCAGGCCAGGTGGCACAGAGAACCTCCCTCAAAAATCAATAAAAATAGGTCAACACCCTGACACACAACAGTGAAATTTGCAAATCTCAGAGACAAAGAGAAAATCCTGAAAGCAGCTCCAGACAAGAGGTCCATAACCTACAAGGTTACAAACATTAAAATGGCAGGAGACCTATCAACAGAGACCTGGCAGGCCAGAAAGGACGGGCATGATATATTCAGGGTGTTAAATGAGAAAAATATGCAGCCAAGAATACTTTATCCAGCTAGGATGTCATTCAAGATAGAAGAAGTGATAAAAAGCTTTTAGGACAAACCAACTAAAAGAATTTGTGAATACCAAACCAGCCCTACAAGAAATATTAAAAGGGATCCTTTCAAGAGAGAGCCCAAAAGTAACACAAACCAGAAAGGAACAGAGACAATATACAGAAACAGTCACTTTACAGGTAACACAATGGCACTAAATCCATATCTTTCAATAGTTACCCTGAATGTAAATGGGCTAAATGCCCCAACCAAAAGACACAGGGTATCAGACTGGATAAAAAAGCAAGACCCATCGACATGTCTGCAAGAGACTCGTTTTAGACTCAAAGACACTTCAGATTAAAAGTGAGGGGATGGAAAACCATTTATCACACTAATGGACATCAAAAGAAAGCTGGGATGGCAATCCTTATCCTAAATAAATTAGATTTTAAACCAAAGACTGCAATAAGAGATAAGGAAGAAAACTATATCATAATTAAAGGGTCTATCCGACAAGAAGATCTAATAAATGTTGTAAATGTTATGACCCTAACATGGGAGCAGCCAATTATAGAAGCCAATTAATAACAAAATTAAAGAAACACATTGATAATAATACAATTTTAGTAGGGGACATTAACACCCCACTCACAGCAATGGACAGATCATCTAAGCAGAAGATCAACAAGGAAACAAAAGCTTTGAATGACACACTGGACCAGATGGACTTCAGAAATATATTCAAGACATTCCATCCTAAAGCAAAAGAATACACATTCTTCTCAAGTGCACCTGGAACATTCTCCACAAGAGATCACATACTGGGTCACGAATAAGGTCTCAACTGGTACCAAAAGACGAGGATCATTCCCTGCATATTTTCAGACCACAGTAGCTTGAAACCTGAACTGAAAAACAAGAGGAAATTTGGAAAGAACTCAAATACATGGAGGCTAAAGAACATCCTACTAAAGAATGAATGAGTCAACCGGGAAATTAAAGAATATAAAAAATTCATGGAAACAAATGAAACTGGAAACACATCTGATCAAAACCTCTGGCATGCAGCAAAAGCAATCCTAAAAGGGAAGTATATAGCAATACAAGCCTTTCTCAAGAAACCAGAAAGGTCTCAAATACACAACCTAACCCTACACCTAAAGGAGCTGGAGAAGGAACAGCAAATAAAGCCTAAACCCAGCAGGAGAAGAGAATTAATAAAGATCAGAGCAGAAATCAATGAAATAGAAACCAAAAGAACAGAACAGATCAACGGAACTAGGAGCTGGTTCTCTGAAAGAATAAGTAAGACTGATAAACCCCTGGCCAGACTTCTCAAAGAGAAAAGAAAAAGGACCCAAACAAATAAAATCATGAATGAAAGAGGAGAGATCACAACCAACACTTAAGAAATACAAATAATTATAAGAACATATTATGAGCAACTATATGCCAACAAATGAGGCAATCTGGAAGAAACAGAGGCATTCCTAGAGATGTATAAACTACCAAAACTGAAATAGGAAGAAACAGAAAATCTGAACAGACCCACAATCAGCAAGGAAATTGAAGCAGTAATCAAAGTCTCCCAACAAACAAGAGCCTGGGGCTGGATGGCTTCCCAAGGGAATTCTACCAAACATTTAAAGAATTGATACCTATTCTTCTGAAGCTGTTTCAAAAAAAGAAACTGAAGATATAACCAAGATGTCAGAGATGGAATTCAGGCGAGCAATTGTGAAGACAACAGCTAGAATGGAGAAATCAATTAAAGGCAACTTAGATCTCTAAGGGCAGAAATGAAAGCTGAATTGGCAGAACTTAAAAATGCTATCAATGAGATCCAATCTAATCTAGATAATCTAACAGCTAGGGTAAGCAAGGCAGAAGAACGAATTAGTGACCTGGAAGACCATTTAATAGATAAAATAGGAAAAGAGGAGGCCAGGGAAAAACAACTCAGAATCCATGAAAACAGAATCAGAGAAATAAGTGACACCATGAAACACTACATTGTCAGAATTATTGGAATCCCTGAGAGGGTGGAGAGAGAGAGAGAGGACTAGAAGATATATTTAAGCAAATTGTAGTTGAGAACTTCCCTAATCTGGGGAATGAAACAAACATTTGTGTCCTAGAGGCAGAGAGGACACCTCCCAAGATCAAAGAAAACAGGCCAACATCCCAGCATGTAATAGTAAAACTCACAAATCTTAGAACCAAGGAAACCATCTTAAGGAGAGTCGGGGGAAGACATTCCTTACAGAGGGAGGAACATCAGAATAACGTCAGACCTATCCACAGAGACCTGGCAAGCCAGAAAGGCCTGGCAAGACATATTCAGGGTACTAAATGAGAAGAACATGCAGCCAAGAATACTTTATCTGGTAAGGCTGTCATTTAGAATGGTTGGAGATGCAGAGCTTCCAAGACCAGCACAAACTGAAAGAATATATGACCACTAAGAGGGCCCTGCAAGAAATATTAAGGGGGGGGGTTCTATAAAAGGAGAAAGACCACAAGACTGATATACAACAGAAATTTACAGGGACAATCTATAAAAACAAGGTCTTCACAGGCAACATATGACAATAAATTCATGTCTTTCAATAATCACTCTCAACGTGAACGGCCTAAATGCTCCCATAAAATGGCACAGGGTTGCAGATTGGATAAAAACACAGGACCCATCCATATGCTGTCTACAAGCGACTCATTCTGAGCCTAAAGATACATCCAGACAGAAAGTGAAGGGATGGAGATCCATCTTCCATGCCGGCAGACCTCAAAAGAAAGCTGGGGTAGCAATTCTTATATTAGACAAATTAGATTTTAAAATAAAGACTGTAGTTAGAGACACAAAAGGATACTATATCATTCTTAAAGGGTCTATCCAGCAAGAAGATCTAACAATTGTAAATATATACGCCTCCAACATGGGAGCAGCGATCTACAAAAGCCAACTGTTAACCAAAATAAAGAGTCATATTGATAACAATACGTTAATTGTAGGAGACGTCAATACTCCACTCTCAGCAACAGACAGATCATCTAAGCAGTAAATCAACAAAAAAACAAGAGCTTTGAATGACTGGACACTGGACCAGATGGACCTCATAGATATATACAGAACATTCTATCCTAAAACAACAGAATACTCCTTCTTCTCCAGCGCACATGGAACTTTCTCCAGAATAGACCACATACTGGGTCACAAATCAGGTCTCAACTGACACCAAATGATTTAGATTATTCCCTGCATATTCTCAGACCACAATGCTCTAAAACTGGAACTCAATCACAAGAAAAAATTTGGCAGAAATTCAAACACTTGGAAGCTAAAGACCACTCTGCTCAAGAATGTTTGGGTCAACAAGGAAAATAAGGAAGAACTTAAACAATTCATGGAAGCCAATGAGAATGAAAACACATCGGTCCAAAACCTATGGGATACTGCAAAGGCGGTCCTAAGGGGGAAATACATAGCCATCCAAGCCTCACTCAAAAAAAGAGAAAAATCCCGAATTCACCAACTAACTCTACATCTTAAAGAACTAGAGAAAAAGCAACAAACGATGCCTAAGCCATGCATTAGAAGAGAAATAATTTAAATTAGAGCAGAGATCAATGAATTAGAAACCAGAAACACAGTAGACCAGATCAACGAAACTAGAAGTTGGTTCCTTGAAAGATTTAATAAGATCGATAAACCACTGGCCAGACTTATCCAAAAGAAGAGAGAAAGGACCCAAGTTAATAAAATTATGAATGAAAGGGGAGAGATCACAACTCACACCAAGGAAATAGAAACGATTATTAGAAATCATTTTCAACAACTATATGCCAATAAACTGAGCAATCTGGATGAAATGGAGGCCTTCCTGGAAACCTATAAGCTGCCAAGACTGAAACAGGAAGAAATTGACAACCTGAATAGGCCAATAACCAGTAACGAGATTGAAGCAGTGATCAAAAACCTCCCAAAAGAGTCCAGGGCCTGATGGACTCCCTGGGGAATTCTACCAAACATTCAAAGAAGAAATAATACCTATTCTACTGAAGCTGTTTCAAAAAATAGAAACAGAAGGAAAACTTCCAAACTCATTCTATGAGGCCAGCATTACCTTAATCCCCAAACCAAGCAAAGACCCCATCAAAAAGGAGAATTTCAGACCAATATCCCTGATGAATATGGATTCCAAAATTCTCAACAAAATCCTAGCTAATAGGATCCAACAATACGTGACAAGGATCATCCACCACGACCAAGTGGGATTTATCCCCGGGATGCAAGCGTGGTTCAACATTCGCAAATCAATCAGTGTGACAGAACACATTAATAAGAGGAGGGAGAAGAACCATATGGTCCTCTCAATTGATGCAGAAAAAGCATTTGACAAAATCCAGCATCCTTTCCTGATTAAAACTCTTCAGAGTATAGGGATAGAGGGAACATTCCTCAATTTCATAAAATCCATCTATGAAAAACCCACAGTGAATATCATCATCAATGGGGAAAAGATGAGAGCCTTTCCCTTAAGATCAGGGACACGCGAAGGATGCCCACTCTCGCCACTATTGTTCAACATAATACTAGAAGTCCTAGCAACAGCATTCAGACAACAAAAAGAAATTAAAGGTATTCAAATTAGCAAAGAAGAAGTCAAACGCTCTCTCTTCACAGATGACACGATACTTTATGTGGAAAACCCAAAAGTCTCCACCCCCAAATTACTAGAACTCACACAGCAATTCAGTAATGTGGCAGGATACAAAATCAATGCACAGAAATCAGTTGCTTTCTTATACACTAACAATGCAACTGTAGAAAGAGAAATTAAAGAAACGATTCCATTTACAATAGCACCAAAAACCATAAGATACCTCGGAATAAACTTAACCACAGAGGTAAAGGATCTATACTCTAGGAACTACAGAACACTCATGAAAGAAACTGAAGACACAAGAAGATGGAAAAACATTCCATGCTCATGGATCAGAAGACTAAACATTGTTAAAATGTCTATGCTACCCAGAGCAATCTATACCTTCAATGCCATCCTGATCAAAATTCCAATGACATTTTTCAAAGTGCTGGAATAAACAATCCTAAAATTTGTATGGAATCAGAAAAGACCCCAAATCACCAAGGAAATGTTGAAAAACAAAGCTGGGGGCATGACGTTGCCCGATTTCAAGCTATATAACAAAGCAGTGATCACCAAGACAGCACGGTACTGGCACAAAAAACAGACATACAGACCAATGGAACAGAATAGAGAGCCCAGATATGGACCCTCAACTCTATGGTCAAATAATCTTCGACAAAGCAGGAAAAAATATGCAACGGAAAAAAGACAGTCTCTTCAATAAATGGTGCTGGGAAAATTGGACAGCCACATGCAGAAGAATGAAACTCGACCATTCTCTCATATCCTACACAAAGATAAACTAAAAATGGATGAAAGACCTCAATGTGAGAGAGGAATCCATCAAAATCCTAGAGGAGTACATAGGCAGCAACCTCTTTGACATTGGCCACAGCAACTTCTTTCAAGTAACATCTCCAAAGGCTAGTGAAACAAAAGCAAAAATGAGCTTTTGGGACTTCATCAAAATAAAAAGCTTCTGCACAGCAAAGGAAACAGTCAACAAAACAAAGAGGCAACCCACAGAATGGGAGAAGATATTTGCAAAGGACACTACAGATAAAGGGCTGGTATCCAAGATCTATAAAGAACTTCTCCAACTCAACACCCAAAAAAATAAATAATCAAGTCAAAAAATGGGCAGAAGACATGAACAGACACTTCTCCAAAGAAGACTACAAATGGCTAACAGACACATGAAAAAATGTTCATCATCATTAGCCTTCAGGGAAATTCAAATCAAAACCACAGTGAGATACCACCTTACACCAGTCAGGATGGCAAAAACGGACAAGGCAAGAAACAACAAATGTTGGAAAGGTTGTGGAGAAAGGGGAACCCTCTTACACTGTTGGTGGGAATGCAAGTTGGTACAGCCACTTTGGAAAACAGTGTGGAGGTGCCTCAAAAAATTAAAAATAGAGCTACCCTATGACCCAGCAATTGCACTACTGGGTATTTACCCCAAAGACACAGATGTAGTGAAAAGAAGGGCCATACGCACCCCAATGTTCATAGCAGCAATGTCCACAATTGCCAAACTGTGGAAAGAGCCGAGATGCCCTTCAACAGACGAATGGATAAAGAAGATGTGGTCCATATATACAGTGCAATATTACTCAGCCATCAGAAAGTATGAATACCCAACTTTTACATCAACATGGCTGGGACTGGAGGAGATTATGCTAAGTGAAGTAAGTCAGGCAGAGAACGCCAATTATCATATGGTTTCACTTATTTGTGGAACATAAGGAATAGCATGGAGGACATTATGAAAAGGAAGGGAAAAATGAAGGGGGGGAATCGGAGGGAGAGATGAACCATGAGAGACTATGGACTCTGAGAAACAAACTGAGGGTTTGGGGGGGGGGGGGGGGAGCTGAGTTAGCCCGGTGATGGTTATTAAAGAGGGCACGTACTGCATGGAGTACTGGGTGTTATACGAAAACAATGAATCGTGGATCACTACATCAAAAACTAATGATGTACTGTATGGTGACTAACATAACATAATAAAATTAAAGAAAAAAAACAAAAAAAAAACAAGAAATGGAAGGAAAACTTCTAAACTTATTCTATGAGGCCAGCATTACCTTGATCCCAAAACCAGATAAAGATGCCACTAAAAAGGAGAATTACAGACCAATATCCCTGATGAACATCGATGCCAAAATTCTCACCAAATTACTAGCCAAGAGGATCCAATAGTACATTAAAAGGATTATTCACCAAGACTAAGTGGAATTTACTCCTGGGCTGCAAGGATGGTTCAATGGGATACACTACATTAATAAAAGAAATGACAAGAATCATATGATCCTTTCAATAGATGCAGAAAAAGCATTTAACAAAGTACAGCATCCTTTCTTGATTAAAACTCTTCACAGTGTAGGGACAGCAGGAACATACCTCAGTATCATAAAACCCATATATGAAAAGCCCACAGTGAATATTCTCAATGGGAAAAAACTGGGAGCTTTTCGCATAAGGTCAAGAGCACAGCAGGGATGTCCACTATTACCACTGCTATTCATCATAGTACTAGAATTCCTAGCCTCAGCAGTCAGACAACAAAAAGAAATAAAAGGCATCCAAATCTGCAAAGAAGAAGTCAAATTCTCACTGTTTGCAGATGACATGATACTTTATGTGGAAAACCCAAAATTGCTGGAACTCATACAGGAATTCAGCAAAGTGGCAGGATATAAAATCAATGCACAAAAATTAGCTGCATTTCTACACACAATGAGACGGAAGAAAAAGAAATTAAGGAGTCAATCCCATCTACAGCTGCATCCAAAATCATAAGATACCTACGAATAAACCTAACCAAAGAGGCAAAGGATCTGTCCTCAGAAAACTATAGAACACTCATGAAATAAATTAGGGAAAACCCAACAAAATGGAAAAACATTCCATGCTCATGGATTGGAAGAACAAATACTGTTAGAAGTCTATGCTACTTAGAACAATCTATACATACAGTGCAATCCCTATCAAAATACCATCATCTTTTTTCACAGAGCTGGAACAAATAATTCTAAAACTTGAATGGAACCAGCAAAGACCCTGAATAGCCACAGGAATGTTGAAAAGAAAACCAAAACTGGTGGCTTCTACAATTCCAGACCTCAAGCTCTATCACAAAGCTGTAAGCATCAAGACGGTATGGTACTGGCACAAAAACAGACACAGAGATTAAGGGAATAGGACAGAGAACCCAGAAATGGGCCCTCAATTCTATGGTCAACTATTCTTTAACAAAGCAGGAAAGAATATCCAATGGAAAAAAGGCAGTCTCTTCAACTAATGGTGTTGGGAAAATTGGACAGCCACATGCAGAAGAATGAAACTGGACCCTTTCCTTACACCACACACAAAAATAGACTCCAAACGGTTGAAAGACCTCAATGTGAGACAGGAGTCCATCAAAATCCACAGGCAGCAACCTCTTCGACCTCAGCCACAGCAACTTCTTCCTAGAAACATCACCAAAGGCAAGGGAAGCAAGGGCAAAAATGAACTATTGGGGCTTCATCAAGATAAAAAGCTTTTGTACAGCAAAGGAATCAGTCAACAAAACCAAAAGACAACCGACAGAATGGGAGAAGATATTTGCAAATGACATATCAGATAAAGGGCTAGTATCCAAAATCTATAAAGAACTTATCAAACTCAACACCCAAAGAACAAATAATCCAATCAAGAAATGGGCAGAAGACATGAACAGACATCTCCCCAAAGAAGACATAAAAATGGCCAAAAGACACATGAAAAAACGCTCAACATCACTTGGTATGAGGGAAATACAAATCAAGACCACAACGAGATACCACCTTACACCAGTCAGAATGGCTAAAATTAACAAGTAAGGAAATGACAGATGTTGGCAAGGATTAGGATAAAGGGGAACCCTCCTACAGTGCTGGTGGAAATGCAAGCTGGTGCAGCCACTCTGGAAAACACTACAGAGGTTCCTCAGAAAGTTGAAAATAGAGCGAACCTACAACCCAGCAACTGCAGTGGGTATTTACCCCAAAGATACAAATGTAGTGATCCAAAGGGGCATCTGCACCCCAATGTTTATAGCAGCAATGTCCACAATAGCCAAACTATGGAAAGAACCCAGATGTTCATCAATAGATGAATGGATAAAGAAGATGTGGTATATATGTACAATGGAATACTACTCAGCCATCAAAAAAAAAAATGAAATCTTAACATCTGTAATGACATGGATGGAACTAGAGGGTGTTATGCTAAACAAAATAAGTCAATCTACTTTTTTGTTGTTTTTATTATGCACTACATTAATACACTGCATAACCTTCTCGAAGGGGTAGATGAGTATGACTGAGTTATATTTCATCAATCAGGAAAATACTTCCTTAATCGATATTCTGCAAACCCTTTGACACATAGTAACGATTAACTCCAGAGAACCACCTATCTCTCTGCATCAAACTCCACTGATATGGATAATAGGCAACCCTTTTTTCCTTGCCCCCGTTACTGAACCATGTGGATGTGCGCTGTGGCTATGCCGGGGATGACCAAGCACACGGCCATGACGCCGATCCCAGGCAGGATCTCGAATCACATCGGCAGCGCGATTGCCAGAGCCAAACCCCTGCCTTCCCGGCCCAGTAAAGGTGATAAGTGGAATTTAAGAAACAAAACAGAGAATCATAGGGGAAGAGAGTAAAAAATAAAACAAGATGAAACCAGAGAGGGAGACAAATTGTAAGAGACTTAGTCATAAGAAACAAACTGAAGGTTCCTGGAGGGGAGGAGGTGGGGGGATGGGTGATAGACATTAAGGAGGGCACGTGATGTAATGAGCACTGGGTATAAGCCTGATGAATCACTGACCTCTACCTCTGAAACCAATAATACATTATATGTTAATTAATTGAATTTAAATTAAAAAATGGAAAAAAATATTTAATATTTGAAGTTTATACAGTGGATATTTACTATTTTGGTAATTTTTTTTTTTTTTAAGATTTGAGAGAGAGATAGAGACAGAGAGAGAGAGAGAGAGACAGAGAGACAGAGACAGAGCGCAAGGTGAAGGACCCTGAGATCATGACCTGAGCTGGAATCGAGTCCAACTCTTAACCAAATGAGCCACCCAGGCTCCTCTGGTAATTCTTTATTAAGTAAAAAAATAAAAACTTAGGAAAACAAATCTTAGAGGAAAAAAAGTCTACAAATCTGAAGGAACAGGGTGGGTTTCCAATATAATGCATTTATATTTAACAATAACAAGTAATGGTCTCTGTAAATTAGGAATAATCCATCAGAAGAGAGGTCTAATCTTATGAATCCTACTGAGTATATAACATATCAATACACAGAATTTGGACTATAAATCAAACGTGAGATTTTAACAGAGGGGTAAATGCAAACCCTACAGCTTCTAGAATTAAGGCAATTATCTGCAATCCAATATAGAACATACTCAGATGGAGAAAATAATAGGGAAAATGAATAAAAACCCAAGAAGACACATATATGTATATGAAGAACATAATGCACACCTGCCTATGAAAAAGGAGAAATGTATAATGTATTCAAAATGCTATTATAAAACTGACAGGTAATGCAGCCCAACAATATGATCTTTAAACTAGTTAGACATTACTTGAAGGTCTCCTCAAAACATGAAGTGATTTTTTTATTAACTTGACTAAAATATTTTCTCTTAGAGGAGAGAAGAAACAGGAGAATCATATTAGCACACCTCATTTTTACCAACAAAGACAAGTAAACACAATGGAATGGCGGGAGAAAAAGGACAATTTCATGTTAGATTTTGTGACAGCCAGAATTGAGCAAATTCTGAGTTCAACTAGAGATGTAATACAGACTTAACAAAAATGGAGTTCTAAAACTAACACTGACATTAAAATTGGAAACCTCTCCAGTGAGAATTTCAGCCAAGAATTAAAAAATCAAAAGTAGCTAAAAAGCAGTATCTGCAATAATCTCAAATTTTAAGGAGACACTGACAATAGGAAGACATAACCAGGAACAAATATAAAACTTTTATGAACCTACAGAAATGTCAGTAAGATTAAATGCCCAGTATATTTTTGGGTGGGGGGACAAGTTCATGCTTTAAAGGGAGGCTTTAGTTACAGTCATAGCAGAAATAAGCATTCTTATGGAAGCAAAAACCAACCAGCTTTCTTTGAATAACATAATAAGAAATGATTGAAAAACAGAATAGTTCTGTTTCTGTTTTTTTAATCCATCTACTCTGTCAAAGATTACATTCAACCTGGAAAACTAGGCCATGGTAAGAGAACTTAAAACTCTAACTGGTGAAACTTTTACTTAAGGGAACACTTGATACAGTCATCTCACATCACAGATACCGAACCTGGTGATATTACTCGATCAACATTAACACTTCCCTAGAAATCACGGACAACTACAGAGGTCTTAGAAGACTGAAATGGACAAATGCCCAGATTTCTTTAGAAAGAAAAAGATAAGTTACTATCTTTTATTAACTGGTCAAGTGAATGTGGATTGTGAGAAAAAAAAATTTTCTTAAAGATTTTATTTATTTACTTGATAGAGAACAAGCAGGGGGAGCGGCAGGCAGAGGGAGAAGGAGAGGGAGAAGCAGGCCTCCAGCTGAGCAGGGAGCCTGATGCAGGGCTGGATCCCAGGACCCTGAGATCATGACCTGAGCCGAAGGCAGACACTTAACCGACTGAGCCACCCAGGCATCCCAGGATTGTGAGAAAATTTTAAACACATAAATTTAGGTATAAGTAGAAAGAAAAGCATTGACCATTAGAAGATGGTAAATTTCATAAAACAGGCATTCTATGTTAACTAACTTTCTTCCTCTTTACTAAACAGATAACTAATAAAGTGATGAATTATTACAGATGTAATATACCAATAACTGAGCAACGTACTTAAGGTCTGCCTTTACTTTTTTTTTTTTAATAATTTTTTTTTTTAATTGACAGAGAAAGCGAGCATGCAAGCAGGGGAAAAGGGGCAAAGGGAGAAAGAAAGACAAAATCTCAAGCAGACTCCATGCCCAGTGCAGACCCCGACACAAGGCTGGATCTCACGACCCTGAGATCATGACCTGAGTCGAAACCAAAAGTTAGATGCTTAACTGACTGAGCCACCCAGGTGCCCCTGCCTTTACTTCTTGAGAGAAAATTTGAAAATATGAACTGTATCAGGCACAATTAATCATGCAGCCACAAATGCAATTCAGAGATTTCATGAACCTGAATGGGAAAAAAGTTACGTTTTTATTTTAACTACTACTGACAGTATTTCTTTCGATTATAAAGGTAGGCAACAAACTTTGTTACTTACACAAATTGTGTATCATTTATATTCCTTAACATAACTGAACATATGTTGAAGTTTCATTTATACCTTCAAATTTACAGTTTTTTGACCTACTGTTAATTCCTGTTATTTTAATCCATAAAGAAAAGCAGGTACATTACTACTAACACAAATTTGAGATTCTTAAAAAATATTTTGAAACTATGTTCTATTGAATTTATTTTCTTTGTAATTCTATGCCGTCTATGTACTTAAAATCATAATTTTGATAAGAGATTCCAGGGCTTCCAACTGTCAAAGCTGTCCATGAGACGAAGAAGGTTGTAAGGACCCCTGAGAAGTCAACTGATATTAAATGATTTTAACCAGAAAATGATACCCTTTTATTCAAGGCTTCAAAGATAAGACTCCAACACAAAAAAAAATGAAAAGTGAGTCATTCTAACAAGATGAATTTTAACAAAGATAAAGTCTTATACTTAAACTAAAACATTTAACTAAATTTCAAAATCCTGGTAATATAAGTAGCAAGACCTATTCTTCCACTAAAAGCAATCAAAAATGTTGGAAATAAAATAAAACAGCAACAAAAAACTTACTAAGAAACAATAAGGAGGCAAGAGACTAAGGATTTATCAACTCAAACATCAAACTGAAAGAGTAAGCTAACAGATTTAAATAAGGCCCAGAAAAATTTTATCCTGAGATCATTTTTTGCACCTGGTAAACTTAACTTCTTTTCACAACCTCACAGAGCACAGGGAACAGAAGCCAAAGGTGAGGAGTCCAGCAAGGGCCCTTCTCACAAATCTAGAATCTCAAAAGATACACACTCAAGACAAGAGTAATCCAGAAGTTAAATATTCTTCTCTCTAAAATCTACTCACAGGGAATGGAAAGAAAGGCTCTGAGAAAAACTGGGAAAAGGGGGTAGTACCCCTCTGACTGTAACCACAATAGAGTCCTCATGTGGGTACACAGCGCAACATCTCCTTGGCATTCCATAATATCTCAAGTACTGTCCACCAACATACCCAAGACAACTGGGAGAAGAAAATAAAATTCTTCCTGGAATGAAAGTCCACTTAACCTAGGCTCCAGAGAATTTTCCCAAATAACTTTCCAAGAAAAATGAATAGCACACAATCAAAAATCCCTAAGTATATAAAAACAAAGGTTACCATGAATAAGAATCAGCCAAAACAAAATATAGGAGAAGAAAAACAAAGAAGTCTAATGGAACTATCTGAATAGAGAATTATCTGGTGAGAGAGAATATAAAATAACTCCACTTACGCTGTCTGAAGAAATAAAGACAAATTTAAAGCACTATAAAGAACAAAGCAGATTTTAATTGATAACAAAACAATTCTGAAAATGAAAAATATAATCACTAAATTTTAACCGAAAGATTTAATAGCATATTAGACACAGTTTAAGAGGATCTCAGTAATTCAGAAGATAAATTAAAAGAAATTACCTGGCATGTAACAGAGGGAAAAAAAAAGGAAAGAAAACAGGATATAGAAGAATAAAAGGTAGAGTAAGGAAGGCTAAAATACATTAATCCAGAGTTCCAGAAGAAAAGATTTAAGAGAAGTGTATGAAGAGTTAATGGGTAAAAATCTTCGAGATGAATTTTCTAAAATTCATTCAACCTACCAATCCTCAGAATGGTCCACAGCTGGATATATTACACTGAAACTACAGAACAGAAAAGATAAGACAATCTTGGGGCGCCTGGTGGCTCAGTCAGTTAAGCATCTGCCTTCGGCTCAGGTCATAATCCCAGGGTCCTGGGATCGAGCCCCACATTGGGCTCTCTGCTCGGCAGGAAGCCTGCTTCTCCCTCTCCCACTCCCCCTGCTTGTGTTCCCTCTCTCGCTGTGTCTCTCTGTCAAATAAATAAATAAAATCTTTCTAAAAAAAATTTTAGAAAAAGAAACTTGCAAAAAAAAAATTCCCTCTCTTCCTCTCCCTTTGCCCCTCCCCCACCCAGCTGGAGCACATGCACACGTTCTCTCTCCCTCTAAAAACAAAAAAACGTGTAATATGTAGAATTGGCTAATCATGTTGTTTACCTACCACTAACATTGCAAACCAACTATACTTGAATTGAAAAAAAAAAGGTAAAAGAAAGAAGTAACAATAGCATGTAAATGATGAGGATGGTAAATGGGAGTTCAACTGCTCTCAAGTCCTTGTACTGACTGAGGGTAAAAATTTATTAAATTTCTATCTTGAGAAAAACATGTGTTGTGATTATACTAGAGTAAAAAAAGAGAACGTTTAAGTTTCAAATGGTATAGTGAGGGGGTGGAGGGAAACAAAGTAATGCTAAAATTTATCTAAAAAAAGAAAAAAAGTGTGCAAATATAGACTGAAAAATATCCCACTACATGTTGTTATGACACATCTAAAAGTAAAGATACAGAGTAAAAGAACAAAAAAAAAAAAATAAGCAAATTCGAACCAAGAAAAAACTATAATATCCATACTATTATCAGAAAAATAAATGAATAAAAATATTGGGAAAAAAATGAAAACATTACTAAAAATACACATAGTCAACTTCATACAAAGAAAAGATCTGGTTTATTGGAGAAAAAATTTTTATTATGCATGTACCTATTGACAGCAAATTTATTTAAAAAATGACAGATCTAAAAGAAATAGACAAATGCACATTCACAGTGACATTTTTCATTTATTTCTCTGAAGAACTACTGGAATATGGTGACAGAAGACAGGAAAAAATCCAATAAGGATACAGAAGATTTGAAGTATGTGATAAATATGACCTAAAAATATGTATAGGGAAACATACGTGAAATATTTTTTTAAATTACCATATGCTGAGCCAGAAAGCAAGTATCAAGAAATTGGAAGGCATTAAAATCCTACAGATCTGGGGCACCTGGGTGGCTCAGTCGTTAAGCATCTGCCTTCAGCTCAGGTCATGATCCCAGGGTCCTGGGATCGAGCCCTCCAGCGGGCTCCCTTCTCTGCAGGAAGCCTGCTTCTCCCTCTCCCACTCCCCCTGCTTGTGTTCCCTCTCTTGCTGTCTCTCTGTCAAATAAATAAAATCTTAGAAAATAAAATAAAATCCTACAGATCACCTTTATGTGATCTTATATATTTTAAATATATTTATATATATATATTATATATATTTATATCATGTATTAAATATATATTTAAAATATATTTTAAAAATGGAATCTGTAATTTAAAATCTTCCACAAAGAAATCTCCAAGTCCATATGGTTTTACTGTTCAATTAGGTGAAATACTGAAAGAAAAAATAACACCCAATCTTATAAAAATTCTGCAAAAGAATAAAAAAGGATGGCATTTTTATTTTCTGAGGCCAATACATTAAAATCTGAAGTTCATTACATGAAAGAAAAATGACAGGTTCATTCTCTCATGAACAGAATTCCAAAAATCCTAACAAAATATGCAATTAATTTGAATGTGATAATAGGTTTGTCCTTTCTGGATGTAAGAAATGATTATCGTTATACCTGAATTTTAAATAAAACAGTACCAATTAGTTTCAACTAAACTATATCTAGTCTAGAAGCATAAATTTAAAGTATACCTTACTAATATCAGTTTAACATGACTAAAAGTTTAGTTTAGGATACAATTCTTAATATACCAACATTAATACTAGCATTTACCTGTTGCTGTCTTGTCACGAAATTCTTCAAGTTTTGTCAAAGTCGCTGAAGTGAGCTGTGCTAGATTTACCTCTTTTGGAGGTCTGAAGAATTCCACTATACTATTCACTGTTCTCTGTTAAAATAAGTACCATTAACATTAGGCACAAACTCAAAGCAAATTGAAATATATTAAAACTTAGTGATTAAAAAAATGCTTACTGCATCATATATCATTTCTAAAGGTTCAGCTTCTATGATACATCTTTGAGCAACAGTTTCATCTAATGGATTTATCTCAAATATAATTTGGAAGAGTGACGTAGCATCATCCAATGAAGAAAGGAGGCGAGGTTTTGTTGAATTATCTGGTAAGCCAGTAACATGAAATGAATCAATTTTGGTTTCAAATCTACATGAAAAAAGATAGGACAAAAATTAGCTATCAATCCAATTTTACATTTTACAGTATTTTTCAAACTGAAAATAAAGTAAAAATTAATGAAAACAATTTCAATTTGCATTTCTTCCTATTCCATTCCATTCATATCAAAGAAAATATACAACGATTTGATCTGAATTGACATAGATTAAGTCACAAACAACCCTATTGACATGTTGATCTAGGGGACCCAGTCATAGGGGAGCCCCCATAATATTTTGACATATACCTCTAGGAACTGGACCAGGTTCCCACAATAAATTTTGGAGAAAAAACCCCTCACGCTTCAGGCAAGGAAAGGAACCATTTAAAAATATAACACTATGTTCTTAAAAAAGCATGCTCCTTGGAGGAACTAGTTAACTAGAGCCTAACCTAATTAAGTATTATCAGAGCCAAAATACCTAGAGAAGGGAAATAACCAACTTCAGTCAGGTCTACTATCCCATATGGAAGAAGGGAAACACCCAATATCCCCCCAACTCTAGCTATTCTGTACCCCTAAGGCAGGGAGAGGGGGAATACTGAGAAACTTCTTAAGTTCACAGACCAGAAGCATGGGATCATTAAAAGACTGAGAGCTAATCAAAGCACTAGAGAACTCTTCCCTTTCCCGCACATCTAAAAACCAAATCACTACTGGCTTATTTGCAGTAGTTCTTTTCATCCAGTACATTACATCTGGCTATCAGGAAAAAAATAGCATGGCACACCAAAAGGCAAACAGAACAACTTGAAGTGACAAAATTATTTAAAAATAACAATTAATGTGCTAAGGGGTATAATGGACTAAGTAAACAACATGCAAGAACAGATGAACAATGTGAGCAGAGAGATGGAAATCCTAAGAAAAAACCAAAAATAAATACTGAAGATCAGAAACACTGTAACAAGAATGCCTTTAATGGGCTTATTAGGATACAGACACAGTTGAGGAAATTAATCCCTGAGTTGGGGAATGTATTAGTAGAGTCATAAAAATACATAAAGCAGAGAACAAAGACCAAAATAACAGAACAATCAAGTGCTGTGGTACTACAAAAAATTACCATATGCATAACAGGAATACCAGAATAAAGAGAAAAGCACAGATTTTAAACAAGCATGACTGACAATTTCCCCAAATTAATGTGAGACACTAAGCCATGGATCCAGAAAGGTCAGAGCACATCAAGCAGAATAAATGCAAACAATCAATCAAAAAACTACACCTAGGCATATTTTTATACTAAAAAAATATAAGTATAAAGAAATATAAAGAAAAAATCTTGAAAGAAACCAAAGGAAAAAACCACCTTACATAGAGAGGAGCAGGGATAAGGATTACATCTGCCTTCTCCAAAGCCATGGAAGCAAGAAAAGAGTGTAGTGAAAATTTTAAAGAGAAAAGAAAAAAATCAACCTAGAATTCTGTACCCTATGAAATTCTCCTTCACAAGTTAAAACAAAATACTAAGACAAACAAAAAATTGGGGAAAATTATTGTAACTAGACCTGTCTTTTGAGAAATATTAAAAGAAGTTATTTAGAGAAAAAGAAATACTGTAAGGTAGAAATTCAGAACTACATAAAGGAAGAGCAATGAAGGAAAAAAATGTAAAGGTAAAATGAACACTTTTACTTATTAATCAAACAAATTAGTATGTTCAAAATAATAGTAACGTGTTTGGTTATATATGCTTACATACATGTCTTATGTATATTTTATGCTTACACATGTTCATATATAAGTGAAATGAATAGCAGCAAGATACAAGGGACTAGAAAAAGGACTAAGGATTTTTTTTTTATCATCAAGTACTCCCACTACTCATGAAATACTACACTGTTATTTGAAAGGAGACTTGAAAAAAAAAAAAGCTATAACTGATATGTTAACAAAGGAGAAAAAACAAAACCATATGAGACACCAGTTAAACTGGGGTGCCAGGGCGGCTCAGTCAGTCAAGCATTTGACTCTTGATAACAGCTCAGGTCTTGATCTCAGGGTTGTGAGTTCAAGCCCCATACTGGACATCATGCTGGGTGTGGAGCCTACTTTAAAAAAAAAAAAAAAGATACTCAAACCACAAAAGGCAGGGTGGAAAAAAAGCCCACAAAAGGCAGAAAGGTAAGAAAGACAAAAACAGGAACAAAGAACAAGAGCAACAAATAGAAAACAGCAAAGATTATGGTAGATGTTCAAAAAACAAGAGCAACAAATAGAAAACAGCAAAGATTATGGTAGATGTTAAGAGAATGAAAAGACAAGTCACAGTCTATGAAAAAATATTACAAAAGACACATCTGATAAAAGAGTGTTATCCAAAATATACCAAGAACTCTTAAAATTCAACGAGAAGGAAACAAACACAGTTTAAAAAAAAATGGGCCAAAACCTTAATAGACACCACATCAAAGAAGACCTATAGATGGCAAGTAAGTAGACGAAAAAATGCTCTATATCATAGGTCATCGAAGAAATGCAAATTAGGGGCTCCTGGGTGGCTCAGTCAGTTAAGCATCTGCCTTCAGCTCAGGTCATGATCCTGGAGTCCCAGGATCGAGCCCCGCATTAGGCTCCCTGCTCAGCGGGGAGTCTGCTTCTTCCTCTACCCTCCACCCTGCTCTCGTGCTCTCTCTCACACTCTCTCTCTCTCAAATAAAATCTTAAATTAAAAAAAAAAAAAGAAATGCAAATTAAAACAACAAAGATTCCACTACACATTATCAGATGTGGTCAAAATACTGACAACGCCAAATAAAGGCAAGGATGTGGAGCAATAGGAACTCTCCAACATTGGTGGGAATGCAAAATGGTACAGTCTCTTTGGAAAAGAGATTTGCAGTTTCTTACAAAATTAAACATACTCTTATCATATGATCTAGCAGTCATGCTCCTTGGTATTTACCCAAAGCAGCTGAAAACTTATGTCCATACAAAAACCTGTACACAAATGTTTATAGCAGCTTTGTTCATACTTGCCAAAACTTAGAAACAACCAAGATGGCCTTCAGTAGGCGAATGGATAAACTGTTACAGCCAAATAATGGCATGTCATTAAGCACTAAAAACCAAACACACTACTGAACTATGAAAAGACAAAGTTTAAATGCATATTATTAAGTGAAAGAAGTCACTCTAAGAAAGATACATAGTGTAGGATTCTAACTGCATGCACAACATTCTTGAAAAAGGCAACAACCATGGACACAGCAAAAAGATCAGAGGTTGCGGGTGAGCATGATGAACTGGCAGAAAAGAGAATTTTTAAAGCAGTGAAAATACTCTATGGTACCATAATAATGGACATGTCATTATATGTTTGTCCAAACCCATAGGAAAACACACCACCAAGAGTGAATGGCAATATAAACTATGAATTTTGGGTGAGTATGATGTGTCAATGAGTGCAGGTTCATTGTTAGTAAAAAATGTACCATTCTAGTGCTTGATGTTGAAAATGGAGGAGGCTATGCATGTGCAGGGGGTTTAGAGGTAAATTCTGTACATTCCTCCCAATTTTGTTGTAAGCCTAAAACTGTTCTAAAAAATAAATTCTTAAAAAAAAAAAAAAAAAAGGTAATGGAGGAGTATTATCATGGAAAATTGCAGAGTTAAGTGCTCCAAGAATTACTCTCTCCACTGAAACAACCATTAAGCTAGCAAAAACTGCCAGAGTCAACATCTCTGCAAGCCTGGAATTTAATCAATCAAAAACTTACAGCAACCAAGGAAGTGCTTAATGAATACCACTACATTTCAGAAAAAAAGCACGGTGGCATTTTTATTTAACTTTCTACCATCCTCCACTTCTGAGCACAGCAGTGACTATGGTAAATGAGCCACATCCTGGTGTGGCCTGCTGGAGCCAGGGGACTAATACAGATGCTAAGGTCTGAATGTGTATGTCTCCCTCAAAATTCATTTGTTGAACTGATAATGCCCATTGTGATGGTATCTGGAGCCTTTGGGAGGTGATTACGTCATGAGGGCTACAGGATTAGAGGTCTTATAAAAGAGACCCTACAGAGAGCCCTAGCCCCTTCCATCTCATGAGGACACTGTAAGAACCTGGCAGTCAGAAATTTGGAAGAGGGCTTTTAGCAGAACCTGGCAGTGCTGGCACCCTGATGTTGGACCTCTAACTTTCAGAACTGTGAGAAATAAATTTCAGTTTTTTATACCAGTCTGTGGTATGTTATTATTGCAGCCCAAATGAAGTAAGATAGCAGTCTTGTTCTTAAAATAATGTGGTCAAGTGTTTTCACCTGCTTGACAATTCCCTAAGACACCAGTGTAGAGGGTGACCTCTATTTTGTTCTCCTGTCATGCAGGCAGAGATAACATCTGTCCAAAAATTCAAAGACATGGACTAATGACATCTTTCTGGAGCAAGGGAGAGTGGATGGGGAAAATACCAGCCAGATCCCTATGCCCAGGAATGAGGAGACTGAAAGGAAGTTTCTCAGAGGAAAAAGTCTCAGAAAGGCCACATATAAACCATGGAAGCCAGAGTGCAACACACATGCTGAGAACACAATGTACACTCAGAAAAGACCTGACCAGACCTGGGCATGCACTTTTAATGGATCTGTGAGCACAATGCAAGCAGGAGGTGAATGTCAAGGCAGAGATGTAGGAAGCCTGGCACAGCACTGAAGTGCCAGAGCTCAAAGTCCAGTACAAGGACTACAGAGTATTTCTCTGTTTTGGTTTCAGGAATTTAAGAAAATGTCAGTTCACTGCCTACTCACTGAAATAATGGAACAGATACTTCAGTTATCACAAATGACAAAGAATAGAGTCTTCTCAAAAATAGTTTGGAAAATTCACTGTATTCATTTGCTAGAGCTGCTGTAATAAATTATCACAAACATTGCAACTTAAAACAAGCACTTATTCTCTCACAGATACAGAGGCCAGAGGTCTGAAACCTGTTGGTTCCTTCTGGAGGCTCAGAGGGATATGTTCCATGACTTTCTACAAGATTCTGGTTATTGCCAGGAATCCTTGGTATAAGTTGGCCTAGACATATATTATGCTTATCACTATCACATCACTGGCATTCTTCTCTTGTGTGTCTGTCTTCAAATCTTCTTCTCCAGTCTTCCTGTTTCTGCTGTATCTGTGTTAAAATTTCCCTTTTCTTATAAGAACACCAGTCATTGAATTAGAGCCCACTCTAATCTATGGTAGATTAGACTCTAATCTGCTTTAAATTCATCTTTACTCATCAACTTCATTATATCTAGAAAGACCCTATTTCAAAATAAGGTTACAGTCACAGGTACTAAGGGTCAGAACTTGACATAACTTTTTGGAGGAAATACTTCTACCCACTAAAGTAAGTAAACAAATGGAGGACTACAGCCCTCAACAATAAACAACAAACCCAGGTGAGAGAATCTAATTTCCATAGTTAATACACTATACAGTTCAAAATGCCGATTTTTAAACAAATAAATTACAAACCATACACAGGAACAATGTACTAACGATAAACAAGCTGTCTTAAATGGGCTCTAAAAGCTAAAGGAAATCATGGACAAAGTAGTAAAGAAATCCAGGTAAAAGATGTAGAAACAGAATATAAACGAGATAGAAAGTGTAAAATACGACCAAACAAAGTTTCTAGACAAAAGTACAACAGTTAAAAGGAAAAAAAAAAAAAAACATTAGAAAAGGTCAACAGCAGATTTGAGAAGCGAAAAGAATGAATCAGCAAAATTGAATACAGACAAGTGAAATTACAGAGTCTGAGGAACTGAATGAAAAAGGAATAAAGAAGGGTGCCTGGGTGGCTCAGTCAGTTAAGCCTCCGACTCTTAATTTCGACTCAGGTCATGATCTTGGGGTCCTCAGATCAAGCCCTCAGTTGGGCTCCATACTGAGCATGGAGCCTGCTTAGGAATCTCTCTCTCCTTCTCCCCACTTCTCTCTCAAAAAACAAAAAGGGAGGAAGGGAGGAAGGGGGGGGAGAAAGAAAAGAAAAGAAAGAAAGAAAAGGGAGGGAAAGGAAAGGAGGGAGGAAGGAAGGGAGGAAGGAAGGAAGGAAGAGAAGACAGGAGTCCATCAAAATCCTAGAGGAGAACACAGGCAGCAACCTCTTTGACCTCAGCCGCAGCAACTTCTTCCTAGAAACATCACCAAAGGCAAGGGAAGCAAGGGCAAAAATGAACTACTGGGACTTCATCAAGAGAAAAAGCTCTTGCAAAGCAAAGGAAACAGTCAACAAAACCAAAAGACAACCACCAGAATGGCAGAAGATATTTGCAAATGACATATCAGATAAAGGGCTAGTATCCAAAATCTATAAAGAACTTATCAAACTCAACACCCAAAGAATAATCCAATCAAGAAATGGGCAGAAGACATGAACAGACATTTTTCCAAAGACATTTTTCCAAATGGCCAACAGACACATGAAAAAGTGCTCAACATCGCTCGGCATCAGGGAAATCCAAATCAAAACCTCAAGGAGAGGGGCGCCTGGGTGGCTCAGTCATTAAGCGTCTGCCTTCGGCTCAGGTCATGATCCCAGGGTCCTGGGATCGAGCCCCGCATCGGGCTCCCTGCTCGGCGGGAAGCCTGCTTCTCCCTCTCCCACTCCCCCTGCTTGTGTTTCCTCTCTGTCTCTCTGTCAAATAAATAAATAAAATCTATAAGAAAAAAAAAAAAAACTGTTCTCTTATACTTTAAAAAAAAAAAAAAAACCTCAAGGAGATACCACCTCACACCAGTCAGAATGGCTAAAATTAACAAGGCAGGAAATGACAGATGTTGGCGAGGATGCAGAGAAAGGAGAACCCTCCTACACTGTTGGTGGGAATGCAAGCTGGTACAGCTACTCTGGAAAACAGTATGGAGGTTCCTCAAAAAGTTGAAAATAGAGTTACCATACCATCCAGCAATTGCACTACTGGGTATTTACCCCAAAGATACAAATGTAGCGATCTGAAGGGGTACGTGCACCCTGATGTTTATAGCAGCAATGTCCACAATAGCCAAACTATAGAAAGAGCCAAGATGCCCATCAACAGATGAATGGATAAAGAAGATGTGGTGTGTATACATACCATGGAATATTATGCAGCCATCAAAAGGAATGAAATCTTGCCATTTGCAACGACATGGATGGAACTGGAGGGTATTATGCTGAGCGAAATAAGTCAATCAGAGAAAGACATGTATCATATGACCTCACTGATATGAGGAATTCTTAATCTCAGGAAACAAACTGAGG